>NC_064645.1:527608951-528240380 GCF_023864345.2 Schistocerca serialis cubense
CAGCCTATCTCCCTTAACACTTCCCGCGCACAAGTGGGAAATACCAAATCCTTCCATTATCCTTGAGCTCAGGCTGCTTCAGGAGCTATTAAATCCAATTAGTGAAAATGTCTGTAAATGCACGGTCAAAGAGATCGCCGCACAGTAGCTTGCTTCAATTTTGCGATGTAATTATACTTTATATTCCCAGGAAACCACCACACTTGAACACAGAGTCCGAAAAGATCGCCACGTGTTCTGGCACACACTTTTGAAATATCCAGTCTTCATCGAGCCTTTCTGAAAATGGTTCAAATGGCTCTCAGCACTATGGGACTTAAAATCAGTCCCCTAGAACTTAAAACTACTTAAACCTAACTAACAGAAAGACATCACACACATCCATGCCCGAAGCGGGTAGCGGTCGCACGGTTCCACACTGTAGCGCCTACAACCGCCCAGCCACCCCGCATCCAGCCTTTCTGCCTGATACACTTAGCGATCTTTTGTTGGAAATATATCGTGAAACTGATATCAGCTACAATATCCGATTTTACACTCCAAAACGATGATGATATTTGAAAGTCGAAATAAATATCTCTCTAACTCTAAATTGGTGCCCACAATTTCGACTCCTACAACTGCTGTGGTGTTCATCACTTTCTTGAAACGCTGGGTGGGGTTAGTTTATGTTTCCTACCGAAGTTAGGGACGTTAAGACTCTGTCTAAGCACAGACGCGAAAATTATAACAATTGCAAATCTAAAAGCTGATGTACACATTTCGATTCCCAAAACAGATTGTAAAAAAAAAAAAGAAAACCACAAACAGAATTCATACCAGTGTCGTACAGAAGAGAAAAATGGCTGGAATTGTCGTTGAATTTTCGATGTCCTACGACAGCCGGGCTGGAGATGCTCTAAAGCCACGATGGTGGGTGGGGGACAGCATATCAGCTGCCCAAACCAGAGGAGGATGGTCTGCTTGGACTTGTCTCTGAACACTCCAACAAAAATGACAACACTTGACCCTCAGACGTCAGGGAACTTTCCATAGATACCTTGCTCGTGTCTGGTTCGAATCAGTCTATAGAGGCTCCTACGCCTTGTGACTCCGTGACGTTATGGAACTTCCTGTGATTGGGGCACTCTGATTGGTTGTTACTAAATTTACTCGCCAAATTACTGCTGTCAGTGTGGGAGAACTGTCCACCACTTTCTGCAATTGGACAAATTACGAGACTCTCAAAAGCAATTCTATTTTGTGCTGATCGAAAAACATACAGCAGACGTATTACACTGACAGTTAAACCCTGCAAGAGTGGTCTACAGATCACGAAATACGAAAACTACCGCCAAAGACACTTCCTCAGTTACATTGCTCTGCTGCTGTCGAGGAAATATTATGTTTTTGGCGTGAAACCGATCTCCAACCTTGCTATATCAACATGAACGATTGTACAACCATACCATATCGAGGTAGTAAACACAATTCGTATCCTCCACCATAAACATCATCACTTCTGCATCTACCATAGAACTATCGACCACCAGACACCCACACATACACCAAAAAGACAGACAGATCGAAAAAACAACATAACCTCTGCGCCGTCTATAATCACAGTACTAGATATATCCTGTGAGGTCGGTCGGTCATCCACCGTGGCCAACAGTCACGAGCCAACTGCCAGCCACACACAGTGGCCTCCTGATGTGCTATCAGAGCACCCTTTGTGGACAGCGCCGATTCTCCGAACTGGTGGACAAAGGATGCACTCCTTTCCCTGGCACAAAGGCTGATGGTACTGATTCCAGTTTGGCCTGCTTGCTACCGTGGTTTCTGCAACGAGTTGCGATCCTCTCTAGTCTCTGGGATTTCACGTGGTTTTCCAGATTATCATACCATTTACGCGACATTTTTCTGTATCAATCACATAGCACTATGCTACGTATCGCTTGCACAGCGAAAATCCGAAGATAAAGATAGTAAATAATATCCCTAGAAGCGCGAAACTTGAACGAGGTCATTATCTGCGACGTGCTGCAAAGCGCTGAGTAACTAGAAACTTATCTCTTCTGCGATGATCTTTACGTGGAAACTCTACAATATGGGAAAAATGGTAGTACAACTCGTATTTCTTAACGAATACCTATGTCACTGAAATGACATATTACAAATTATCCTTGTACTTTACAAAGTCAACTAAGGTTTTAATACACTACTGGCCATTAAAATTACTACACCACGACGATGACGTGCTACAGACGTGAAATTTAATCGACAGGAAGACGATGCTGTGATATGCAAATGATTATCTTTTCAGAACATTCACACAATGTTTGCGCCGGTGGCAATACCTACAACATGCTGACATGAGGAAAGTTTCCAACCGGTTTCTCATACACAAACAGCAGTTGACCGGCGTTGCCTGGTGAAACGTTGTTCTGCTGCCTCGTGTAAGGAAGAGAAATGCGTATCATCACGTTTTCGAATTTGATAAAGGTCGGATTGTAGCCCATCGCGACTGCAGTTTATCGTATCGCGACATTGCTGCTCTCGATGGTCGAGATGCAATGACTGTTAGCAGAATATGGAAGCGGTGGGTTCAGGAGGGTAATACGGAACGTCGAGCTGGATCACAACGGCCTCGTATCGCTAGCAGTCGAGATGACAGGCATCTTATCCGCATGGCTGTAACGGATCGTGCACTCACGTCTCTCACAGACGTCACTCACAGACGGGGACGTTTGCAAGACAACAACCATCTGCACGAACAGTTCGACGACGTTTGCAGCAGCAGGGACTATCAGCTCGGAGATATGGCTGCGGTTACCCTTGACATTGCATTACAGACAGGAGCGCCTGCGATGGTGTACTCAACGACGAACCTGGGTGGACGAATGGCAAAACGTCATTTTTTCGGATGTATCCTGGTTCTGTTTACAACATCTTGATGGTCACATCCGTCTTTGGTGACATCGCGATGAAAGCACATTGGAAGCGTATATTCGTCATCGTCATACTGGCGTGTCACCCGGCGTGATGGTATGGGGTGCTAGTGATTACACCTCTCGGTCACCTGTTGTTCGCATTGACGGCAGTTTGAAAAGTGGACGTTACATTTCAGATGTATTACGACCCGTGGCTCTACCCTTCATTCGATCCCTGCGAAACCCTACATTTCAGCAGGATAATGCACGACCACATGTTGCAGGTCCTGTACGGGCCATTCTGGATACAGAAAATTTTCTACTCTGCCCTGGCCAGCACATTCTCCATATCTCTCACCTACTGAAATCGTCTGGTTAATGGTGGCCGAGGAACTGGCTCGTCACAATACGCCAGTCACTACTCTTGACGAACTGTGGTATCGTGTTGAAGCCGCATGGCCTAGCTCTGTTTGACTCAATGCACAGTAGTATCAAGGCCGTTATTACGGCTAGAGGTGGTTCTTCTGGGTACTGATTTCTCAGGATCTATGCACCCAAATTGATTGAAAATGTAATCACATGTCAGTTCTAGTATAATATATTTGTCCCACAAAATACCGGTTTATCATCGGCATTTCTTCTTGGTGTAGCAATTTTAATGGCCAGTAGTGTACTTTTAATCGTATGTGTTTCATGTGTAGAGAACCTGAAAATGTCCCCTCCACCAGTTTTTTACTATCTTGATGCACGCAACACACATCACAACCAATGGTGTCTCAACTAAATGAAGGCGTAAATGAGTAGAATGACTGCACGAGCAGTCACCCAGACATTTTACATGGGAGTAAATAACTGTCCAGAGCAAACACTCACCTACATTAAATCTTCACAGATTTCCGTGTTCTGATTTTTCCATCCGTGCTTAGACACTAGCGTGCTTTGAAAAGTAAGGAAAATAAATAATAAGTGCCTTAAGGTCCTTGATAACAGCTACAAATATAATCCAAGCCCACTCAGAATTTCAGAAACGTGATGAACAACACAGCAGCTGTAGGATACAAAATTTTTTTCTCACTCTTGCCGTGCCTTGAAACAAGCAGCTAAAACTCCAAAAGTGGTTATCGTCCTCGATTTCAGGATCTATTTCACACAAAAGCGTTCTCAGTGTCTCAGGGAAAATGACTGGATGAAAACTGGAGGTTCCAAAAGCGTGTGTCAGACAGCATCGCGTTCTTTTTAGAACCTGTGTTCACGTGTAGTGGTTTCCTGGGAGAGGAAAGTGTAATTACATCGAATAATTGAAGGAAACTACTGTGCAGAGATCTCTTTGAAAGTATATTTAGAGGCATATTCACCAATTGGATTTAATAGCTCCTGAAGCAGCCTATGCTAAAGGACAAGTGAAGGCTAAGGTATTTCCCACAAGTGCACGCGAAGTGTCTCAAGCAGGCAGGCTGGGAGTTTTCTCAGGCGCACCGCGATTTTCTTGGACTCAGTGTTCATGTTTGGCGGTATTCCTCGGAACAAAATGCGTAGTTATATCGCATATATTTTAAATATTGTTGGGTCATCTGCAAAGCACTCTCCCTCTCGTTGTGCAGTCGTACATTTAATTCCTGTGTCTTCTTCCAGATATGTATGTGACAATTATCCATACATTGCTTAAACACCATATTTGATAACTCCTGAAGCAGTTCGTGTTCAACGACAAGGTATATCTGTGTGCCAGAATGAATGAAAGTGTGCCAGTGATGAGGAGGAAGGTTGTGAAAATTTTCCAGCACGACAGAAAGTGCCAAGCGCGCAGTCCTGCAGTTGCGGTGGCCAATGCTGCTAGCACGACACAAGACTTCTTCCTAAAGCGCAAGGAAGTTTTTCAGATACGATTATCGTAGTCTCTGACAGTGTAACTACGTCTTTCCATTTACTATTGCAATGTACCACAGTTTCTTCACATTGTCTAAATTGTTTAAATCTAGTGTTACCTTCGAGGTGTATTGCGAGTTCAGAAATAAATAAACAATGTGCTTAAATAATTGTGCACGTTATTTTAGCTTATCGTCATGAGGTCCTGAAGCTAGACAGAGAGTGAGCGAATTTCCCGCCATTTTTCCCCAGGCGCCATCTTGGATTAGGGTCATGGGAGGGGAGGGTCAAAAGTACCCTTGATGGTGGTGTCAACTAGGTCAGTTGGTCTCTGAAGTTCAAGATGCACACACTGGATTGATTTACTGTTTAGTGCTCGATGAATGGTGGCAACTCAAATCGTTTAAATAAACAATATACCGCAGTGCATGGAATATAAAGAGTTACCTCCA
Source organism: Schistocerca serialis cubense (assembly GCF_023864345.2). Lineage (NCBI taxonomy): Eukaryota > Metazoa > Arthropoda > Insecta > Orthoptera > Acrididae > Schistocerca > Schistocerca serialis. Next base: position 527,614,182 of record NC_064645.1, read on the forward strand.
TCGTACGTAACAACCCAGCACAAACTGAGTGATTTTCCCGCCAGTTTCCAGATCGAGGATGCGAGTACTGTGGTTGGGTGGGGAGGAAGTGGGTGAGTGAAGTTGGGTTAATAGATTTGCGACATTGTCATATCCATGGCCGCCTTCTTCGATCCACCATGCTGAATAAATTTTGCACCACTGCAGAGTGGATTGGAGCCCCGTATGCCCTTCTACTTTCGCTGCAACTTGGTCTTGAAACACATTTCAGTAAAATAGAAATGGGATAATTTATTCTTATTGAAAAAAGTGCATTGATTAAAGGAAAACTATATATATATATATATATATATATATATATATATATATATATATATATATATATTGTGTGTATGGTTGTTTGTACATTATGGGTGTTTGAACGTAATAGGTGTCAGAAAAATAGGTATCAGATTTGGGAAAACGGTATTTCCAGAGAAACTGTATTTCACCTGACACAATGTTTATAAATCTGCACCGCGGGATTTACGAGCTAGGTAATCTCCGGCTCGGAACCGAAACACATGAATGTCGTGTAAAGTATTGCCGTAAAGTAACTGGCAACAAACGCTGTCGTTAATTTCCGCTCAGAATGTTAAATCAGTTGTGCTGCGTTGCCCTCCGAATTTTTGTTACATCGGATGAATTATGTCATTTTTTGTCGTGAAACACCTTTCTTTAGATGCTTTACTTCATCAGACACTGCGATATAAGGCAGTTCCAAACCAATCTATCGATTCCAAACGCCTGTAAATATTTAATGCACAGCGACACATAGATAATAATTACAGAGCCTGTAAATTTTTTATACGTATTTACCTTTTTATGGCGCCCCCATAACACCGTGAAACATCGGAAGTGTTTGCCCCCAATACGAAACTTTGCATACAGTGTAATCATAGGATAATATAGACGGCTGCAGCACACACTGCTGTGGAAGTTGTTATCGTCTGACACTTGGAACGACATTAGCACCCCTAGCAGTCAGAAACTTAACCGTAAGAAAAACGATAGTTTTCATTATTTTTCTATTTACTACATTATACTTTTCCAAGTATTAGAAGATTCTCAAGAGACATGAATCAATGCGAAATAAATGTAAAAACTATCGACTCTCAGTGTTTCAGTGACATTAACTACAACTATTTCACGAAAATATACAAGTAGGTTTATAAATGCTGCTTACTTCGAGGAACTCAAGAGAATATAAATACATGTTTCATGCATGAGACGTATATGTTGTTGTCTGTTCTTATTATCGTGGGCACTATCCTCGACACGTAACAGTTTTGTTTGCAGTCTAATAATTTTCAAAGTATTATACTACACTCGACTTTCTAATATAGTAATATTTATGTAAATGGAATTACTTTTGCATCAAAAGCGAACGTGTTGTAGATTGCTGCCATTGGTGGCTCATATGTACCAAAAATTGTGGAATTGGTTTTTTCCTAGTTGGGAAACAGTTCTGTTGCTTTTCACGTTTTATTATCATGACTGTTGACTTTTATCTTCAGCTATAATAGGGTGTGGTACGATAACTATGTAGGACTTGCTATCCATTCAAATTTTCTTCGTTCCACATCCACTGGCTTGACTGGAGCTGTCGTGAAGAAAACTTCGCTCTGTTGAATAGATATACGAAGTGTGTCTGCAACGGGTGAGGTCTTTTCCTGTTTACCAGTCAGTGTCTGCCGTTAAAAGACAAAGAAAATCTTCCGTTAAGCATCGCTAGATTACAAGAGAATCGTAAATAACCTGTCCTGCGAAGAATCGTTTCATAACTCACAGGGTCCGTAAGGAACTAAGTAATGACAGATTTGGTGTATTTTTTAGTTATTGTCTCTTTTAACGGCATTACGCATGAAACTTCCTGCCAGATTAAAACTGTGTATGGCACTTGCCCGCGAAAGGCAAAGGTCCCGAGTTCGAGTCTCGGTTCGGCACACAGTTTTAATCTGCCACGAAGTTTCATATCAGCGCACACTCCACTGCAGAGTGGAAATTTAATTCTAGGCACTACACATGTTCGATATTGTAATAAGTCTGTTAGAATTACATTTAACAATATTATTCGCGCTCCCGTAATAGCGAATTAAGAAGTGTAGCTTTCTGTCCGCTTGGAACGTTGCTGGCGTAGTTGTGTAACAAAAATGAGAAGGTGTGTCCTGACTATGCGTGTTGCGATATGACGTTATTCACGGAAGTATAATAAGGAGAGATAATGATACGGACTTACGCTTTACGTTGCCTTGAAGCCGAGTTAGCGTGTCCAAAGCACATGTAGACGAATACTTCATTTTCTTGATGTATGAGGTGAGCACGCAACAGTTACTTTAAATAGCAAACGTTGGAGTGTTTTTATAAGTAACACAGCAGCAGGACGGCATTTTATGGCGTTTTCCTGGTCTTAAAGGCATATTCCATCCTGCAATACGACGAAATTGTTTTCGTTAATGTAACTGTTTTGTTGTAATACGTTCTAAATAACCAAGAAGAGAAGCACCGAAGTGAAAAGGCTGCTTTTGTAATACAGCGTTTTCCTAAATACATAATGTCTTCCCGAAAATGCTGAAAACATGTTTTCCTATGTCTGGACGGTTTGCAATATTTCCTCCCCGCAGTGTTCATCCAGCGCGCCCTTCGAGTTATAATGTTCAAAACTTTAAAGTCAAATTACAGAAATAAAGCCACTACAGCAAACATAACCGTGCAAATAAATTCATGTGCCTAAAAGAAAATATCTCTCGTAAGAGTCCACTTAAGAATTAAATGTGATTCCTTTACACTTTAGACTATAATCAAAAGGATTAGTACACATGTAAATGATGCAAGCAGGCATTTTTTTCAAAACACATCAACTAGAAGCCCTAAATGCGATGGTAGACGTCGGCTTCAAGAATGCGACATTACGTAAACTCTTGTTATACTCCGACGATGTTATTATGAGTTGTGTGTGTTTTGTAGTTATCTTTGTAATTGATAAGTTTCGCGAGTGCTTCTTGCTTCTGCTGGCCCTCAGCCCGTGAGCATTGCTGGTAGCGTTTTTCTTTCGTAGGTGGAGAGAGAATTATACCGTAAAGCTGATGCAGGCTGTCACTGAAGGTTTCTATCAGAAATTTTGTGGCTGGAATGTTTGGACTGTTATTCATAGTTTGAAGTTGTATTAATCAAAGTTCGATGTTAAACAAATTGTAATGTAGAACATTTAGTCTTGTGTTTGTTTATACAGTGTCATGAAGCATGTGGAGTGGTGAATTGCAACAATATGAGGAAGGATAGGTTAACTTCAGATATATCTAGCTAGCTTACGATCCAAGCGATAAACCATATCAGATGCGTAGGTGCAATCACGAAGCGAGAGCACAGTGAGAGTACATTTTGTTTATAGGAAGCAAAGGAGACACATATGGCCAGTACGACCGAACCAGCGGTTTAGAAGATGGTTTTTGATGATATGTGAACGTATACTCCACAATTCACTACACTTACGCAACTTTAGAAACTTTGAACTTTGGTTTACTTTATCTGTAACACTTATCGATGTACCGCTATGTATTAAATAGCTTCAAATTACTTGAAGTAACTGAGCTAGTTATGAATTGCTCAGTATTATAGTACTGTGCTGATAAGGTCAGTGTGTGTAAACTGATCACATGATGCAGCATTTAATCTGTCACTCGTCTGAAGTTAGTACGTGTTTGGCCAAGTTCCTTATGTAAGTAGTTTACCAGGATATATTACTGTTCCATACCGCATAGAGTTAACGCCTAGCAGGCGTGGAAAAGTTTACCCTTTTGCTTTCTTAACATTCTAGAAACCTTGCTAGGATTTGGATGGCCGCTGTGTTTCACACACATCCTTGGAGGCGAGACCACTGTATGACACCCTCATTGTGTTTCTCCGAGTTGACCAACAAGACTTCAATCCTATGGTCTTCGTCTTCTTGCGGATTTCCTGTGGTTGGCGCCACTTCTCCGCCACTACTCATCATTTTCTTCTGTACGGACTTTTCTCAGCATTAATATTCCTTGCTTGCATTGCCTCCTCCACATCATTTTTAAAGTTACCACAAGGAGGACGCCTTTCTTTTTGCAGAGATAGTATCCATCGCAGTATCCTATTTGGTATCCTATCTTCATTCATCCTATTCATATGGCCGAACCACAAACATCAGCTTCTTTTGTTGGTTGTCGTCATAGATATCCCTATCGAGTTTCATCGTATTACATTTCTTATTCTATCCATTTTCAGTTTATTCAATTTCTTTCCTTTTTTGCTAAGGCCCCAGGCTTCAGTTCCATACAAAATAGTACTCTGGGCTATAGCGTTACAAAGTCTCTTCTTCTTTGTTATTCTTATCTTATTGTTCCACAGAACAGAGTTCATTGCCCTTGTTACAGATCGTTCTTTATTAATCCTACTACTGATTTCATCATTGATTGTGCCCTGTGTAGTAGATAATACCACAAGGTATTTTGGGTTTTCCAAACCTACAATTACTTCCCCATCTACCTTCAATTTCCTATACGTTAATTTTCAGGCCAGCGTTAGGTATTCCGCTTTAAGATTTCTTATTATGTAGCTCAGATAATCTTCAGCTTCTGCAGGTACAATCTGGTCATCTGTAAAATACAGGCCAGATATCTTTCTGCTCTGTACTGTCACTCCCACATCCTGGTATTTTCTGTGCCAAGTCCGCATGATGGCTCATAAATACGGCTTAAAGAGAGTGGGCGACAGCCCACATCCCTTTCGCAGACTCTTCTTCACCTCAAATATTTCTGTCCACCTGTTCCCAACTCTTCATCTCGCTGTTATTTTCATATAATTTCACAATATCCTTTTGTAATCTTTGATCTGACTCTATCTCTTTCAACTCCTCTCACAGTTTCAGGCCGATTTTTCTGGGAAAAATCCTTAAAGTATGTTGCTCATTGCTAGTGATCAAAATAATTATGTCGTAACTTTTCATTAGTCGTTCTGCATGTCGCAGCACTACGAGCCCCACCAATTGTCCTCTCTACACATTCACACCATTCTCTCCAAGTTTTGTTTCTCATTTTTAACACTTCTCTTTTACTTTTCTATTTAGTGTCTTACATCTATCTCTGCTCTGACCGTAATTTACATTCAGGAACGTAAAATAAGCTTTGCGGTGTAATTTCGTCAGAAAAACGAAGGGTGTTTGACACATGTCCCCGGAACATGTGCTCTTTTTCCAGTTTAAGGATCTTTGAACTTCACTAGAGTTGTTGGGAATACTTTTGATTACAAGTAATATCTTAATCCGAGTCTACTTTCTATTTTGAATATCTACCCCACTTATTTCAATACTGTATTTCCTCACATTCCGGATGAAATCACGATGTAGTCTGCTTGCTTACTGTTAGAGTTGTCTGCTAGACACTGTATTTGAAATGTATACACATAATAAATACCCACTTTAAGTACAGCTTCTTGCCTTTTGTCCCAATTTCCTGATCTTTGTTATAACTTAAAGACGTGAAACAGATCTGGGAAAACGATTTGCCAGAATATATATGTGCGATCAATGATTTATTAACGTTTATAGCATCAAATACGGTTCTAGAAGAGGTGTGTTTGTTTCCATAAATTTTTGTATCTTTTATGAAGTGACAGCGATTGAGGTCACTTGACACATCTGTGTAGAGTCTCGTTGATTCATTATGTGTTGTTGCTCTGCTGTCAGCTGTGGAGAAGGAACACTTTTTCTGTGATCGAGCACCGTGTAACATGTTCGTCATCAAGCATCAAGTCGAGAAGTCCAGTGTTGGCACACCGTTTTTGCCCTTTAATTGTATATGAATAGTCCTTTCCTAAGCCTGCGACTTTAAATTGAATGGAACATACGCATGGGTAAACTAAATGAGAATGGGTAGAGCTTATTTGTTATGTGCCCATGCTCATAAATAAAGCAGCAGAAGTGTCAGAACAGTTGCTTAGAAACTTGGGTAAATCTGGTATTTCGCGTAATCTTCCTGGTTATTTTATATTATAGGTGGAGATTCCAACTTGCCAGCTACAGACTGGATCAATGAAGTGATTAAGACTGCTAGTAGAGACAAAGAATCACGAGTAGAGTTGTAAAACTATCCTAGTTTATCGTAGACCCAAGCATAGACTTTGGTACTTCTTCTAGTAGCTTTGGTCAATGAAGACCGTAACCGCATAACCTGTACATTAGTTGTGTTGCCTACCAATCAGTCGATCGCTGATTTCAATCGCTTTGTTTCGGTAGGCCACCAGTGTCATAATAGATTCCCCTAGCAAACGGAAGCGATAGACTGTCGACAAACTGAGTAAGGATATGTAAGTTATCGAGTGACCTACGGAACGTTTTTGTTCTGCATAGTTGTCCTCCTGTCCAGTGGATGAGCATTCAACATTATTTGGAGAAAAACTTAAATTTCCAAATATTAATTCAGGTTTTGTTGGAAAATTGTTGATGTTTAACGTGTGACAGAAGGGTGTTGCCATAAAAATAATAATGAAACAGTGTTTTCTCTTGCAGCGCTAGAAAACACATTTTCCTCAAAAATAGGTGCAATTTAAAAAAGAACAGAATACAAAATCACATCAAGCATTGCTTAAATAATTCGTCAAGTTTATATAAAATATGTTTCTGTTAATCATAACCAAATTTCACTCTCATTAATAATAACAGGAACATATTAGCTTTCATCATGAAATGGATCAACAGTTTTTAAAGATATAAAATACACAGTGGGCTAACACTGAACGATATGCCATTCTAATGATGTGCAAACAAACAAAAAACAAAAGAGGTCGTTGTCTCCCCGTTTCTCTCTTGCACATTCATTTATTTCTATCAGTGCTACCAATACTATTGGTAGTCCTATCGTTTATTACGTTACTTATATAGGCCTATTGTACCAGACTACGAAACCGTAGTTTTGGTAGATCGCAGCTCTAATCTTGAGAAATAATCTGAGAACAGACTCGTGATGATAACATCTTCGACCTGCTGGTGACAAACAGACCCGGACTATCCGACTCAGCGCAGAACAGGAATCAGTGATAATAAGCCCGTTACAGGGTCACTGAACACGGCTGTAAATAGGCGTACAAAGAAAAGCAGGAGCAGCTCTCTGCGTAACAAGAGTGATAGGAGACAGATTTCATATTACCTGACAAGTCAGAATGAAAATTTCGTCCGTAGCACTGACAATGTTGAGCATCAATGGACAAGTTCAAGAGTGCAGTACAACATTCTCTAGAAAAGTATGCCCCGAGCAAAATTTTGACTGTTTGAAGAGATACACTGTGGTTTGACAACTGTGTGAATAAGCTGATACGGAAGGAAACAGTGCTCCACTGCTAATAAAAGTAACAGAAGCCTCGCAGACAAACAAGTTATAAAGAGGCGAAAATTAGCGCAAGGACGCCTACTCATGAAGAGTTCCAAGAATTTGAACGTAAACCTTTATCTACTAACATGACAGAAAATCCTAAGAATTTCAGATCCTATGTTAATGCAGTAAATGGATCAGACTATATGTCCAAACACTCTAGGGCCATAATGGTACAAACACAGAGAACGACATAGAATAAGCAGAAATACTTAAAGTTTTCTTGCAAAACTGCTACACAGACGTAGATCGCCATGTAGAAAGACAGACCAAACTACAGATATCGAAGTAAGTGTGAAGGATAGAAAAGTAACTGAAAACACTCAGCAGAGGAAGGGCCACTGGATATGACGGTCCACCAGTTCGATAATTCATAGAGTACCCGAAAGAACTTGCCCTTCTCCTAGCATAGTTTATCGTAGGTCTCTGGCGAAGCGTTCCCAATGATTGGAAAAAAAGGCACGAATCATTCCTATTTTCAAGAAGAGTTGTCGAAAAGGCACATGAAACTTTAGGCCTTTACCTCTGATAGCGGCCTATTGTAGAATTTTGCAACATGTCTTATGCTCGAGTACTATAACATTTCTGGAGACAGAAATCTCGTAGTAGCAACTAACGTGGGTTCCGGATACAACGAACGTGTGAAACCCAGCTAGCTCTGTTCGTCCACGAGACCCAGAATGTAGTACATGCAGGGCCCAGGTATAAGCCGTATTCCGCGCTTTAGAAAGGCATCTGATACAGTTCCTCACTACTGCCTTATGCATATTATACGAGAATGCAACTGTATGACTGAATGGAACAGCCTGTAGCAAACAGAATATATCGCGTCATTCTCAAATCTGCAGACATAACAGTAACTTTCAGCATACTGCAGGGAGTGTTATAAGCCCTTTACTTTTACAAATGTAAAGCACCTAGCTGACACTGTGAGAAGTTACATGAGGCTTTTGGCGGATGTTGCTGTTGTATGCACAGAAGATGCGTTTCTAGAAAATTGTTGCGAAATGTAGGTAAGCCAGCAGAGGATCGACCAATAGTGCAGGGAATGGAAACTGACCCTCACCTTAAATGTAACGTATTGCGAATACATAGACAGAAAGGCCATTACTTGTGTGATTACACAATTACACTGGAAGCAGTTGCTTGTATAAAATATCTATGGAACGATCTGAATTCGAATGAGTACTTAAAATTAATCGAAAATGAGGCAGATGCCAGAATGAGACTAATTGGGAGAAGCCATAGGAAAAGCAGTCCATCGACAAAGGTTACAAAACACTCGTTCGCCCAATACCTGAATATTGATCGTCAATGTGGGATCTGTACTAGAGACGTGTGATAGAGGAACAAGAGAAGATCTAAAGAAGAGCGGCACATTTCGTTACAGCTTCATTTAGTAGGCACGAAGCCGTCAAGGAGATGCTCAGCCAGCTAAAGCGGCAGATGCAGCAAGAGATGTGTTCTGCAAGACATGTGGTTTACTGTTAAAATTCCGAGCGGGTACGGTACGTTCCTAGAGGAGTCAACCATTGTATTGCTTCCTCCTACGTATTTCTCGCGAAAAGACCACTGAGGTAAGATTACAGAGACTTCGTTCTTCTTGAAAACCATACGTGACTGGAACCCGCTGCCATACGCCGTATTGTGGCTTTTTGAGTACAGATGTATATTTCGATATAAAAGCCAGTTTACAGTTCGATTACAGTTACTGAATGTGAAGTTGGAACTAAAAGCCTATTGTAATAGTACTGAAATATAATAATTTGTTGTTTTTACTCAGTCATCGGAAGCCAAGCGTAAATCAACTGCAGTAGCGTTGAATATTAAGTCTGTAGTACAGACTTCTTTATTACTTACAGTTATGAGACTGTGATTTGATCTTTTGTTCCACAACTGTGGCAGAACACCGTCTTGAGACGGGAGATAACATGAACTACGGAGAGACAAAGATCCTTTCGTCCGCTTCCACGTACTGGCATTGCATCATTTAAGAAGCAGTCGAAATTTGTGTAAGTAACGTCCTGATCAATAGGGACACGGGATTTCAACTCAGCAAGGCATGGGAACCAGCACTGGTGGTACTGTGGTATCGTCGGCCGCAGACGAACGAACTGAGTCAACACAGACAGGGAATCAAAGTCCGCACACTTAAACTGGGCGCCAACATTCTGCCCGCAGCGCGCTGGGCCGCTAATTTGCGGCCACGCTTTACCGGGGCAGTGAATGAGAAACCCGTTGCCCGTTTGTACGGCAAGGGGCATTCAATGGATGTCGTAGTGCTCTATGATTCGTCTACGATGACGTTATAGCCTCAACCCTTCTCGCTTGCGCTTTTGGTTGTTGGATTGTTTTCGGGGGAGGAGACCAGACAGCGAGGTCATCGGTCTCATCGGATTAGGGAAGGACGGGGAAGCGAGTCGGCCGTGGCCTTTCAAAGGAACCATCACGGCATTTGCCTGGTGCGATTTAGGGAAAACACGGAAAACCAAATTCAGGATGGCCGGAAGCGGGATTGAACCGTCGTGCTCCCGAAAGCGAGTCCAGTGTGCTAACCACTGCGCCACCTCGCTCGGTGCTTGCGCTTTTATTGCGAATCAGCGTACACAGGATGTAATATAATTAATGGCATAGACGCGGTTGAAAGTACACGATACTATAAGTAAAAGAGTTACAGTAAACATAGTGTCGAAAATGCGTACCTTAAGAGCTACGAGCAATTTTTGATCTATGATACTGCGAAACAAATCTCTTCTACTGTAAATTCTTTGCTTTCCATATTTTGGGAACTGGTAATGTGCACCAAAATAAGAAAAGGATGGCTGGTCGCTGTGGTCGAGCGATTCTAGGCGCTTCAGTGTGGAACCGCGCGACTGCTACGGTTGCAGGTTCGAATCCTTCCTCGTGCATGGAGCATGGACGTGTGTGTGATGTCCTTAGTTATGTTCAAGTAGTACTAAGTTCTTGGGGACTGATGACCTCAGATGTTAAGCCCCATAGTGGTTAGAGCCGTTCGAACCAAGAAAAGTGTCCTACAAACATGTGCTCTAAAACGCATACCTTAAAAGTTACGAGCGCTTGATGATTAGAATAGTTATGTTTCAAAGTAGCAAAGGTGAACAAGTGCTCATAGCTCTTAAGGAATGCATTCTAGAGCACATGTTTACTGAACATTTTTTCTTGTTTTGCTCCATACTACCAGTTCCCAAAATAGGGAAGGCAAAGAAATTGCAATAGAAGAGAATTGATTCACAGTATCAAGGATGAAAAATTGCTCGTAGCTTTTAAGGTATGCATTTTCGACCCTATGTTTACTGAGACTTTTTTGCTTCTAGTATCGTGTACTTTTTAATGTATCCGTTTAAGCCATTAATTATGATACACCCTGTATATTGGCGAGCCATTGCAGCAACAAGTCAGTAAGCACCTCAGGATGAGGAGCAGTTGTCTCCTCGAAATATTATGCAGCTCCGACGCGACACCCGTGAACCAATGAAGCAGTTTTAATTTTGTTATAATCTGACGACATGATATTACTTGTACTAGATTTGTGTCATGCAATGTGCGGGATGCCGGCCGCGGTGGTCTCGCGGTTCTAGGCGCTCAGTCCGGAACCGCGCGACTGCTACAGTCGCAGGTTCGAATCCTGCCTCGGGCATGGATGTGTGTGATGTCCTTAGGTTAGTTAGGTTTAAGTAGTTCTAAGTTCTAGGGGACTGATGACCACTGATGTTAAGTCCCATAGTGCTCAGAGCCATTTGAACCAATTTTTGAATGTGCGGGATGGACCATAAGTCACATGCCAGGAGCAATCCTCAGACTTTGATTCACCTAGAACAGTGGTAGTTAATTGTGAATATGAGTAGTGCGAAGTACACCTAAGTCCGTTGACCACAGAGAATCACAAGCTCTCCTTCCAGCCTTCCTGCTACTTTCTTCTACACAACTATGAATGCATCTCAACCTGCCGAAACAGAGACACAAAATTACATGTGTACTGCAGCACAGGGATTAAAGTACACCAACTTGGGTTTCTATAAGCCAGATAATTTTCACGGAAGCCGTTCAAGCTGGTGCATCTGACAACAGGCAGCGTTATCAATCCTACGTGAAGACAGAATAACCAGGTATATCTCTGCGCATGTAGTTTCACTGCAGCTCATTTATCATACCAGTGGGACCAGAAAAATTAACAAACCAAATGCCGCGCGGAGTGGCCGCGCGGTTTGAGGCGCCATGTCATGGACTGCGGGGCCGCTCGCGCTGGAGGTTCGAGTCCTCCCTCGGGCATGGGTGTGTGTATGTTGTTCTTAGCATAAGTTAGTTTAAGTAGTGTCTAAGTCTAATGACTGATGACCTCAGCAGCTTGGTCCCGTAGGATTTCACACACATTTGAACATTTTGAACAAACCAAATTATAGGAGACTGAGGAGAAATTAAGTCTTGAGTGCGATATACCAGTCACGAAACAGAGTCGAGAGGGGGAATAGTTTTCGTTTCTTTAAGAAGCAGCTTCAAATAAATCGGGATCTCTCTCGCAAAGCAGATTTTGTAAAATGTTATGTAAAAAAATTTCTTCCTTCTGAGGTATATTATTTAAATTAAGAGAATATGAAAAACAAAATTTGTCTCTGCTAAAAGTCATTTGGGGATATTAGAATTAACTATTTTGGGCACTTAGGATGAACTCAGTGGACCCGCAATATGAATCCTGAAAAAAGTTATTAAAATTTATATAACTGGTGTCTATTTGGCTGAAACACTATAACGTTGCCGAAACTAGATTTCAAAAACCTCACTTTAGTTGGCGTTACAGCATGACAGGTATCTTCACATTTTTAAGTGCAAAGGATCTCGACTTTCAGAGACGGCTCTGGTTACTACTGAAAACCTATATTGGAAGTGACCTGAAGATAGATCTGAGAATATATAGTCGAATGAGGCTGCAGTTCCAGACAAAACTGTTGGTATCAAAATAAGTAAATCTATTCCGGAAAGGAAAAAGAAATCTAAAATTCACCATTTTCTGGCCTACAATGACCGAAAATGAGTATATATTTCAGTGCATGTCGTCTTGTGATACTCGGCTAAAGCGAGACTTTTCATCAACTTACCAACCTCAGTCATAATACAACAATGAGACCGTATAGAAGTAAATGCTACGTGGCGCAGCATAGCGGGAAGACGGGCAGGCAAGGAGGATTCCTTCAGCCCACTTGAGTTGGATTAAAGTAGCCTGCCAGTTCTACTGATACTGTGAGGCAGCTTACCTGCCACGTTAACATCAAGCATGGGCAGGTTAAAAGAGCAATGTGTACACCTCTGTCTGACACAATTTGAGGTTCCCCCTTTTCACGTCCTGTTCCGTAGGACCAAATTGAGGAACAAGTCTCCGTGGTCATGGGACAAGTCAATACATGAAATTAAAACAGACAAGTAATAACAGATAAAATAAAATATTATCAATCATGAAAAGACGTCAACTTATAAGTTCATGTAAACACAATCAACAAAAGAACAGAGGAATCAACTTAATCTTTCAAGGAATAGAAGGAATGAGCCATGAGGAAACTCTTCAACTTGAATTTGAAAGCGCTTCGCTTACTGGTAAGGTTTTTGAATTCTTGAGGTTCCTGATTGAAAATGGCTGCAGCAGAATACTGCAAGTCTTTCTGCCCAGGAGTCAGAAAAGAGTGATCCAAATGTAGATTGGATCTCTGACTAGTATCAACTGAACGATAGATGCTAATCCTAGGGAATAAGCTGATATTGTTATCAAGAAACGGCAGTAAAGGATACGTACATTGAGAGAACAATGTAAGAATATCAGACCAATGAGCGAGGATCGACAAGAGTTTCGAAAACTTAAACCCTTTTTTGTCGGAACCACCCGATTCCAAGCCCAAAACACCCTTTGAGAATGGTAGGAGTGACCCCAAAGTATAACGTGACACTTTTCGTGTCGAACTACCACTTGCTTCAGATAATGTTTTAATAACAAAAAGGGCAGCATTCATTCTCTGAACTAGACCCAGAACATGGGCTTTCCACGTAAGTTTACTAGAAATTGAAACTGTACAGTCTCATTAACCAATAACAATTCTGTATAGATAAATCTTCAGGTTTTGTTAAACTGTGTGTCAAAAACCATAAAACTTACTCTTTCTGTGCTTTAGCGTTAGTTTCTTTTCTACAGGCTATGAATTTATGTCCTGAACTGCACTATTTGAAACAGTGACAACGTTGCACGCAGCATCCTTAACCACCAAGGTACTGTCATCAACAAACTGAAATATTTTAGAATCACTTGTAATACTAGAATTACGTTTATACACTACTGGCCATTAAAATTGCTACACCAAAAAGATGTGCTACAGACGTGAAGTTTAACCGACAGGAAGAAGACGCTGTGATATGCAAATGATCAGCTATTCAGAGCATTCACACAAGGTTGGCGCCGGTGGCGACACCTACAACGAGCTGACATGAGGAAACTTTCCAACCGATTTCTCATACACAAACAGCAGTTGACCTACGTTGCCTCCCGAAACGTTGTTGTGATGCTTCGTGTAAGGAGGAGAAATACATACCACCACCTTTCCGACTTTGATAAAGGTTGCATTGTAGACTATCGCGACTGCGGTTTATCGTATCGCGACATTGCTGCTCGCATTGGTCGAGATCCAATGACTGTTAGCAGAATATGGAATCGGTGGGATCAGGAGGGTAATACGGAACACTGTGCTGGATCCCAACGGCCTCGTATCACAGCAGTCGAGACGACAGGCATCTTATCCGCATGGCTGTAAAGGATCGTGCAGATACGTCTCGATCCCTGAATCAACAGGTGGGGACGTTTGGTAGACAACAACCATCTGCACGAACAGTACGACGACGTTTGCAGCAACATGGACCATTAGCTCGCAGCATCATGATGGCCCCATCCGTGTTTGGCGACATCACGGTGAACGCACATTGGAAGCGTGTATTCGTCATCGCCAAACTGGCGTATCACCTGACGTGATGGAATGGGGTGCAATTGGTTACACGTCTCGGTCACCTCTTGTTCGCGCAAACGGTACTTTGAACAGTGGACCTCACATTTCAGATGTGTTACGACCCGTGGCTCTACTCTTCATTCAAACCCTGCGAAACCCTATATTTCAGCAACATAATGCACGACCACATGTTGCAGGTCCTGTACGGGGCTTCTGGATACAGAGAATGTTCGACTACTGCCCTGGCCAGCACATTCTCCAGATCTCTCACCAATTGAAAACGTCTGATGTCAATGGTGGCCGAGCAACTGGCTCGCACAATACGCCAATCACTACTCTTGATGAACTGTGGTATCGTCTTGAAGCTGCATGGGCAGCTGTACATGTACATCCCATCCAACCTCTGTTTGACTCATTGCCCAGGCGTATCAAGGCCGTTATTACGGCCAGAGGTGGTTGTTCTGGGTACTGATTTCCCAGAATCTATGCACCCAAATTGCGTGAAAATGTAATGACATGTCAGTTCTAGTATAATATATTTGTCCAATGAATACCTGTTCATCATCTGCATTTCTTCTTGGTGTAGCCATTTGTAATGGCCAGTAGTGTATCAGTAAGGTGCTACAGTGGTCCCAGCCGTGACCAGTGGGGCACCCTTCCTACCCCTCCCCTCCCACTTTATTTAACCGCATCCCACTCGGACCCCACATTATGGCCACTCGCTGCACTGTCTGTTCTTAAAGTAGAGGTTAACCTATTGTGAGTGACTCCTCACATTCGATAAAGATCCATCTTCTGGAGCAATATTTTCTTATCAAAACCATCAAACGCCTTAGTTAAACCATGAAAGACTTTGTTTGTTGTTGAGGCATATAAATACAGATTAGCGTGTGTTTGTTTTTAGTAATGTGCTGTAAACATGGTGTACAGAGTAACGTGTGTTTGTTTTTTGAAATGTGCTGTGAACATGGTGTTTGTGATTTGTAAGTGGAACGCATTCCAAACATCCAACTTCCCCCTTGACAAGGTATTTGCAAATCAAAATTAAGGTATGAGTATACCGTGTCGGTAGCCGTGCTTTCTTGTTCAGGTTGGCCAATGTCTGTTGCTACAGAAGGAAGCTCAATGCTGTCGAGAAATGCTTTATGCATTAATAGGCTAAATGCTAGAGAAAAGAGTCCACGGAATATGGGAGAGCAAGAACGAGTCTACGAGGGATTCAGAACCAGCTGAAGTTGAGACCATATAGACCAGCATTACTTCAAATCCTAAATCAGGGCACGCTGTGTACACATCTCGCACTCTCTTACACGCGAACGAGATACCTGGCGCTCGAGTTTATACTCATGTTCGTGATCTCTGCGTTGTCGTAATTATTACTGTATGACAATGCAGTGAATACTTAGGATACAATATTCAATATAACAAGTGAAAGTATTTCACCAATCATTGCAGGAGCTCCATCTGTTGCAGTCAACTTTGCGGTTTGAATAAAAATGCCATAGAATGAAAAAGTAACAACTGCTTACAACAATTTTGTCGTAAGAGATTCAAATGAATTTTTGGGAGTGTCCATGGTTTTATGAGCCATCTCCTCATATAAGGCTTTGCATGTAAATTATTAAGTTCTAAAACAGACGAGTTGTTATCCTATGTCTGTGGGTCACATTTAATTTCGATGTTTTCCCTGTGCGACCAGCTCGTATTTCATGCTACACATTCTTCTGGACTAAAGGCAGGTACACACGTCCAGATGACAGCAGCAGAAATGCGATTGACCGTCTGCAGATGGATATAGCCACAACACAACGACAAAGAGAGAAATAAAGCAAAATCTGTCCACAGCGTAATGTCGTAACGAACTCGGCAGCGTTGCAAATTAGTACACTGCGTAGATTGACAGCAATTACAAGGTGTACTGAATCTTTCAAATTACGTCGTTAACTGTGGCAGTTGGAGTCGGGGTACAGCGATCAGCAGAAAGGGAATAAAATATCACGTTTCCAGATCTCAAATTCAACAGACACATAATGTAATATACAACACAGACATAAAGTGATACAGACATAACACAATTTTTTTACTAAACGACTATTAACTTAATTCTTGAAATATTAGTGAAATGTGTTGAGTTCTATTTTCACCTTGTTCCTTACCAAAGCAACAGCACCGGACTCTTGACCTGTCATCACAGTAACAGTGTCCGAAGTTGTATAGTGCACACTAAATCAAGCAGTTCCTCCACCAATCTGAATTCAATGTCCACACCTCTCACAAGCACAACAATATGGGCTACATCCATTACCTCCGTTTTTCATCCAAGGTTAGTGAGAAAAAAAAAACCTTGTTACTAGTCTTACCTTTCAGTGGCTTTTCCAGTTATTTGCCACTTCTTCGATACGTCTGCAGACCATTCTCCTTGAACGAGTGGCTGTTTCCAAAAGCGAAGAAGTCTCTGAACACAAGATCGTGGATGGCCAGCGTACACACACTGTGTGTTGGCGGCTTGATAATTGACTAAGGACCCAAATTGGTTGCCATTTAAATAAAAACAAACTTCTATACGACTTTGCCGGTTTCGTAATTTCATTGAATCATGCCTATGCTGGAAGTGAGTAAAACAGTATTTACCAAATTCTCCATGGATGAAAGGACGCACTGTTTCTGCTAATTTAAAGCTATATGAGAGTTCACTCCCTCTCCACCATCGTTATTGTGAACGACGTGGTTCCCTCCCTGTAGATATGTTACAAGGAAGAGGCAAAATGAGGTCAAAACGACAAAATTATTAATAAAAAGTAATATTGCATGGAAATTTCGTGTATTTGTATGAACTTCTTTATTTCTCTTGTTCCCGTTTCAATTCGAGCTGTTTGGCCTTCCTTTTGTAACGTTACCTGGCAGCACACACACTATTAATAAAATTAAATGACATTTAATTGTACTATGTACGCCACTATGAAGCTATTCGTATGTACTGTAATTGTTTAACAATAAAATATTATTTAATTTTGCATAACGGACATTCGTTATTATTGTAATATTTTCTGTTATAATATTCTCGATGTATTTATGATCGTAATATTTCAATACTCATAATGCAATTACGAAATATGTTAATATCTGGGATAAAAAAAATTTAAAATACAGCCACAGAGGAAAATAATGTTGTAAGATTACAAAGAGACATTAACAATCAGCAATAGTATAAATAGGGATACATAATGTGCATTCTTTGTCGAATTCCTCGAGAGCTGAGAGAGAGAGGAACCTGTGACGTAGCATTTTATGAATGAGTAGACTTCTTTTGTCTGTACCTATCTTTAGCCGCCATTAGAGGAGAAATTACAAAGTAGAGTAAGTTTAATTATTGTCGTGGTCTAAATACATTATAATTTATCAAAATTGTGTATTACTAATGTAAATTAGCTTGCCCATGTCATCTATAATATTTCTTTAAAGAATTTTCAGTATTTTTAGTGATTATCGTTGGTGTTGCTGGGCTTTGCCGCGACCGAACGATTTGCAGCGGCGGCACATTTAAAAAATTGTTCCGCTAAAAAATTAACCAAACCCGTAAATCGGTAGCAGATAAAATTAGCAGTGAATTACGAAATATTTTTCTTTTACAGCGATCCTGAGGCTGACGGAATTTATTACTGGTTTTACATTTGTGCATTCATAGGCGGATAATTAACGTTGAAGTTGTTAATCTGTTGGTTCTTTCAATTTCTAAAGCAAATAACTTAAACATATAGTGAAGTGTATTTTGTCAATGATAATTAAACGTTCAGGTCGGCTTGGCAATATTTAACCATTTTATGCTAAAAGAGACAGTCTTGTGTTCCATAGCTAACGCCGGGAAAGAATTCAGTAAATATTTAAAGAAACCACTGCATTTAGAAAATGTGTGCCAAGGCCGGAATACGTAAAGAATTTAATTTATATAATTTTCAACTAAATGTTCTTAATCAGTTAGTATGAATTTATCAGCATGAGAGGGTTGCTAAGGCTCACGTAATTTTAAATGTACTTAGTTCTGTCTAAATGAATTTTTATTACCACACGTAATTAAGGGGTTCTACAACAAAGTTCCTACTGAAAGAGCAAATAACAAAAATATTTTAAAGCAACATTTCTCCCCACATTTTCATCCATTTTCATTCATTTTCGTTTTTACATAATAATAAATAAATAAATAAATATTTTTTTTATTTCATTAAACTTTCCTCAGTATACAAAGTGATCACTATTTTCAAATGAATAAATTGAAAATGTCGCTTTACACTGTTCTTGTTCTACGTCGATAAAATAGCATTACAAAACAGACAGAGAGGACCAGTTTGTGTTTCAACAGAAATTTACCTTCATCCCACTGTTGATTGAAGTATAGGCGTTCGACCGATTTTCGTTTTGAGGACCTAACTCCTCCTCATTCATTTTCCTATCACTAATTTTGTGCTTCGATGATCATCACCGAGACTTCGACACCGATGATACTAACGACGCGAAGTACTCAGGCCCGTCGTGCCGTGCGCGCATCAGTAACAAACGGCTGGTGTTAGCAGACAGGTGGAGTAGGAAGTACTGGGTGACAGGCCCCCGTGCAAGCAGTGTGGCCACTAAATGAAGATGAGCCGAACAGGCGTACGTAATTCAGCAGGTAGGCCCTGAGGAAGGCTAGCTGCAACGCTGGCCGAAACGTTGGCACATTTTAAAATTATGACGATGCGGTCTGATACCCTGAAGAATTTTATTGAAGAGGTAGTACACAATTCGATGAGAATCCGGTACCAAGATTTACAAAAGCACTTTCAATAGCGACTAAGTGACTTTTAAGATGATGAACAGCAGAGTGAAGTGATACAGCTATATCTACTGGGATTCGAGGCGATGGAGACAGAGTTAAAAATCTTCTGACTAGAGTGTTTGGGTAGAGATTTTCATCGGTAGTTTAGTCAGGCATTTTTTAACAGTACGATCACATCTGTAAAGTACCTGGATTACCTCTTAGAAATGATGTTACGGTTGGGAAACAGGCCATTTTTGAACATCTGAAGCCGGAGAGGAACGTTGAAATGGCATTAAGAGGGAGCACCATCGCATTATGTACCATGAGACACTTTACAAATGAAACTTATAATGAATGGACAGGCAGACGGAATACCATTGAATGGCCTCTTCGATACCCAGATTTAAAACCATGGATTTTTCAGTCTACTGACAAATAAAGTTAATTCCTGCAAAATTCGTTACGTCGAGCATTTGATAAATGAATCGAATCAGAATCTGTAAACCTACAGTCTGGGAAAATTTGCGACAAAATTTCTAAGTCATTGTTGAAGAGGTGAAGTCTTTGGTTCGATCAGCATGGAAACCTGTTTGAGAATCTTTCGTAGAGTCATTAAACCCTTCATACATTTGCCTATTGATAATCAATTAGTATTTCATTTGTTTATTGTTATTGCATGAAATTCATTTTTGAAGAATGACCTAAATTATGAATCCTATTGTTCCCATGTTTAAAGCCTGTGTCTTAATCTGTCCGTTACACACAGTCCAGAGCATGCCAGTAATTTTTCCTCTAACCTAAACGAACTTCCGTCCAAAATGAAACACACTGGTATGCTACGAGAGGAAAGCAAAATCGTCCAAACTCTGAAGCAGGAAGCACAACCTTTAAACTCCATGTATCAGGATCCGTAGTCGAAGAAGGATACTTAAATGAACCGCTTAGCAGACCTACCTTTGAAATTCTGAAAATGTGAAGTCCAGGCACACCACCTAAACCTGTCACACTTACCTGAACTACTCACAGGACAGCTAACTTCACGTTGTACGCCAGCTTGTGAATTCTGAGTGCGAAAGAACTACGAAAATAATACTCTGGGGAAGCGACTGCCCTCGTAAATAATCAGGCAAACCTGTTAGACTCTTGATATATTGTCTAAGTTCAGGGTCTTCCAGTTTTGCATGGGTACGTTCCTTACAGCAATGGCACAAAGTTCCAGGTGTTCCAGTCAAAATTCACAGAGAACCCCCGACCGCACATTGGCGTCTTGGCCCGAAATTAGGGATAGTCAAGAGAAGTTACTTGAACCAGAAGCCACAATAATAATTTCCTTCCATTACAAACAGTACCAGCCACGCTGGTCTTGATACCACACACAACTGGTATACTTCCGGAAATGCTGACACTTTGGCAACGACCACTAAGTGACTAAAATATTTCCCTGTCGCAACCAATTCGTCTTCAGCGACAATAATTTCACAACAGTGAGAATGCACACACCGGAACAGTAAGGACAATGACCTTACTCAGTTGCACTGCAGTAATGCTGCCATATCTATCAAAAGCTTTGTGTGTTGTCTCGTATCGTCGAAACCTGCGAGTACATCACAAAACCAAAAACAGTTACAGTCACCATGAAATTTCACTTTTAGTACTACTTTACATTAGTAATACTAATTTTTGGAATATGTGCAAAGACAAAGCGTATTTGGCGATAACTGTGGAGCCTCCTCGCGAGACGTCCGCTCACGTAAGGCCCCAGAGTTGTTTCCTGTTACGGCGAGTCCTCCCGTCTGTTGTCCCACCAGGGCGGAAACGATGTCACGCTGCAACAATTTTCAATGTTTCTGTTATTTCTAGTAGATTACCTTCTGCTGATGCCTCCTAGTGAGACCCTATCACAATGATATCTCTCACGATTTTACCTCTCTCCCATTATATTCCTCAACATTATCAAGCCATACTTTATCTCTAACTTTTCCTGTTACTCTGCACTCGTCGGAGCGTTCGTGAAGAACGGATGCCCGCCGCTGCAAATTGCGGAGTATTTTTGGCTTAGGACTCGTTTCATGTCCTTCCGCCCGCTGTGGCGGATCTACGTATAGGCCCACTAGTTATGGGCCTAGGGGCGACACCTTTAGGGGTCGGCATTTTTTGCTGTATACTCATTTTAACATTTTACGTTTCAAAATAACTGCACTTACAAACGACAAAAAATGTTAATATTGTTAAACAACTAGCTAGTTGAAATATTACTTAAGAACGAAATTCGACAGTACAAGCTTGGAAATATATATAGTTTACTTGGTGACTGAATGGAAATTTAACACTGCGTTTCTGTCTGGTATCATCTTCATGATTGTTGAAAATATTTTGAGGCTGTCAGTTCGGCGATCTACAATACAATGTTTCAAGCATTACTATTCCGAGAATGTTGTCAGCTTCTACTTAACGCTACCATATTTTCCCCGTGAAATTACCGAGACCCCTGAAAAGCTGTAATAAACTAACCAGCAGTTTCTTAAATGCTATAATATGCCTCAGTACGTACCACCCGACTCTACTTAAATTTCTTGTAGAAATTACGGGGAAGTATTAAGTCAACCCTCCTTTACTGTAATTAATGTGAAAGCTCTGTGCTCATCAATATCTGAGCTTCGATTTAAGGACACACGTTGAACGGCACATGTTGACATTGGGAATATTTTACATTTTTGAACCCATGTTTATACGAAAAGAATATAATCAGAATATTTAATAATGTGTGAAATACATTTCACAAAAGTTTAAATATTTTATTTATTTATTTACTCAGTTACTTCTTTTGGCGAAGAAAGAAGAAGAAACTAAATTTTGTTCGTCTCATTTATTGTGCTGCACAATATCAAAGTTCCCACTCCCTGCAATCGAATAGTACGTGGCATTTCAAATTATATATTAAACTTCTTAACAAAGCTTTTTTCCTTCGAGGGGAGGTTATTTTTATTTTGTGTTGGAACAAAAGCTGCATTTGCTTGTAGACACAACATCAGTGTTCACACAATGACAGCACACCACATCAACTGTCGACAAGACTATTTAATCTTTGTAGTCTGTCTTCTCTGCCCACAGGAACCGCTAAAACTTTATAAGAATAAGTGGGTGAAGAGTCGATGAAGCACATCTCGCTGCAAGACACTGCAAAAATTATTTGCTTTTTAAATTAGAAAGACAGTGTCAAGAATATTCAGAACAGATTTGCGTCCCAGCTAAAATTTCGGAGACGCGGGAAACAGAAGCTATAAAAGGGACTGTCCCATATTCTCTACGAGACGAATTCCAGCCGACATGTGTGTTTCTGCTATTCACTGAGAGAACAGAAACAGGCGACAATGAAATTAAATTATTCTGCATTGTTGTTCTTTCATAGCACAGTTACGTCGAGTAATCCGAGTTGGTCAGTTCATCGCTCCGTGTTTAAAGGTAAAATCTTTGTGCTCGTATCCCGTGGTTAAAGTAAAAATCTTTGTGCTCATGTGTGGTGTAGTGCGATTGGAACTGGATACACTCTTTCTTTGTTTCATTTTACAATTATTTTTCTTTTGTTTTGACAGTTGGTTCTCAATTTTGTAAGTGCCTTAATATGAGTAACAGTGAAAAAAGCAAACGAGCAAAATTAAGTGGGGCAGCATTTCGAAAATTATCGAAGAAAAGGTGAGAACGAGAAGCCAATGTTCTAAAAACGCTTGGCTGCCGATAAATTTTTCGCAAAAAATGTTGCTGGTTTGACTTCAAATAGTATGGATGATATTTCAGGCACTGCAGCGATTGTAAAAGAAGTAAATACAGACGAAACAAAAGTTTAAAATGAAGAAAAGCAAATTCACTCGACATTCTCTTACAACGTGGCATTAATCAAAATTGCAAATGTGATTCTTCTAATTATAGAAAATCAGTAGGCGATAAAACCAGACATTTGAACAAAAAATTATTTTACAGTAAACTTTTAAATGGTGAATCAAATTTGCATGTTTCTCTAGTATACTCGTGTAGCACCAGTGCTGTTTCTTGTGCACCGTATAAATTGTTCGGAGGTAATGCCGCGGTTGCTACTAATGGTATTGTCGATTGGAAAAATATTTCTAATGTTTTATCTCATCAGGAGAATTCACTTGAACAAAAAAATTCTGAGTTTACCACTCTTAACAAGAAAAAAATCACTTGGAACAATAGACAACCATTTTGAGTGATAGGTTGAGACAGAAAAAATGTACTGGCGCAATGTGTTGAAAAGGGTGTTTGCAGCAGTGAAAAAGCTAACAAGTCGTGGATTTCCCCTATGTGGACATGCTGAAAGACTCTATTCACTACATAGTGATGTCTCTTGAACTTCTAGCCGAGTTTGATCCTTTTCACACAGAGCACATTGAAAGATATGGGAATTCATGGCAGGGACATGTAAGTTATATTTCATCAACAATCTGTGGTGAAATAATAGAGCATCTATCTGAACGAATAAAAATAATTACCATACGTGAAATAAAACAGGCCAAGTATTAACGCATAATAGTAGATTCTACTGAGGACATCTCAAATACTGATTAATTATCTTTCATATTAAGATATGTGAACGAGAATGGTGAACCTGCTGAATGTTTCCTTCTGTTTTCTCCAAACCTGGGACGCAAGGCCGAAAACTTAGCTGAGGCCGTACTGAAAGTCCTGTCTACAAATTCCATTGGTATTACTGACTTTCGAGGCCAGTCATATGACAACTCAAGCAATATGTCAGGAACCTACACTGGTTTGCAGGCACGAATTAAAGAACGAAATCCGAAAGCGCCTTATGTGCCTTGTGCAGTACATTCTTAGAATTTAGTCGGCACTAGTGCTGCAAGCTGTTGCCGGGAAGCATCTTCATTTTTCAATGTAGTGCAAAACCTTTATAATTTTTTCTCTGCTTCTCCACATCGCTGGGATAAACTTCTTTCTTTCATGAAGCCAGACCTCACAGATACTGCCAATAACACATTTGAAAAACCACTTGTGCGAAATGAGGCTTCAGCTTTATTGAATCAACTCAGCAGGCTAGAAGCGGTATTCATGATGACAGTTTGGAAGGACATACTCAGAGATATAACAGTGTAAATCTGAAATTCCAAAGCGTAAATATTGATACTAAAATACTGCATGCATTATATGAATCACTTGTAGGATTTACTGCACCTATTCGTGGCATGTTCGACAATTACGAAAATAAATCCATCGGTACTGTGACTGATATAGACTGTGAATGCACCTATAAAAGATCACAAAAACTCAAACTTCTTGATGACGAAGAAGCGCACTCTGAACTAGTTTTTCTGACTGGAAGGGAAAAATTTAGAATCGAAACATTTCTCCGTACTCGACAATTGGTATACCGAATTAGTGAGGAGGAAGGAAAGCTATAGAACACTGGTGGACTTCTTCACAGTTTACAGTAACCTTAAGAACAGTTCACCTGACGATACTGCTGAACGTGAAGCAAAACTCGAAGCGTGATATTACAGTTTTAGAGCCTTCCTTCCCTAGTGAGTGAGTACATTTCGCGGAACTTTTGAAATCTTCTGATATTAGCGGCATACGAGTCGAAATGACGAACTTTTGACGAAAAGAGAGGTTGCAGTCCGTGTTTCCGAATGTTGACATTGCTCTTAGAGTATTTCTATCTATGACACTTGCAAATTGTTTAGCGGAACGCTCGATCTACTTTGTCTGAGGAGAGATTAAACGCCTTGTCCAATCTTCACACCGAAGCCGACTTCCAAACTGATAACCGTCTGAACTGTGAAGATATGATGAACCAGTTTTCTGCCGTCAAAGCCAGACGCAAAATTTGCTGACTGGTGGGTTTGTTTAGTTATTGATATTACTTTTAAAGATTTAAGATTATAATGTTGTTTTCATTATAACTTAAGAGCGCATTCACTAAATTTACAAACTACGTATTAACTGTTTATTTTACAATTGCAGATGGCAGAGCGCGGAACTAAACCTCGTGTACTTGCAGACGTGTCCGAAGGCGCAAGACAATACTAAACAATACTCGAAAGACCCAGGCCGCTCAGCGCAGTACACTGAAGTCTTACTGATACTGAGGTGTGTTACAACTAATGTGTATTCTTGGCATCCACTGAAATGTATAGTTATCGCGCAAATACACGTTATCGGAGACTGCGCTCAGATGAGGAAGAGTTAACAAATAATGTAGTTCAGTTCTGACGATAAATACGTAAAAGCTTTGCTAATACCGTTAGAAAGAGGTATGGTGAGAGCAGTAGCTGCAGCCTAAAATTGTTCAGCCCTTACATGGATTAAAGGTATTTTGTACACTTATTATTCAGCATCTAGCTACACAGGCCCTAATGCTTTACACGTTAATTATTAGATAATAAAACAAATTAGATTTTTCGACACTAATCTGTAAAATTGTGTAATAGCAAATCCAGTTCTGTGTTTGTTCGTCTGTATTTAGTTATTAGTTCGTGCACCGAAATCCATATTTTATTTTATTTTCTTACGCTTTCCTATAGGTTCACATATTTATAAAGAGCTTGTTTTTTATCTGCTACACATTCAACTTATTAGATCGTAAAACCACAGTTTAATTTTAATTTAGAACGCATGTCTGTAAAAGTACGTATTAATTTCAAATCCATGACAAGTTTGCTTCAAATTTTAGGTAGTAACAAAAATTTTTTATTTTCATTTTCAACGGTTTCGTGTAAAAGAACATATTAAAAGTGAATGTATGACAAAACTCCGTTGTCTCCTACACGCTCTGATGAGTTTTTCCGGCCATAAAAGAAAAGTTATTTTCCTTGTGTTCTTTTCTGTTGTCTTTCGAAGGAAAAATATATTAACACAATGCAGTTTTAAGTTTATTTTACTTGCTGCAGTACATCAACTACAGTTCAAGTACAATGTTGCATTTTGATTGAGCCCCACTAAACCACTGACACGCCCTTCAGAACAACGAATTGCTGAGTACGGAAACAGCTCACAGCGCTCCCACCCAAAACGCCAATTGTGAAGTGATTGGGTAGTAGTTGTTATTTAAAAGATGTTTTTTTTTGGGGGGGGAGGGGGGGCAGGCAGGGGGCGCATATAATATTGTGTGCCTAGGGGCGCAAAAGTTTTAAATCCGCCACAGACCGCCTGACACGAAATTTTCAGAGGTATTGTCTGCGCCAGCGCTCCAATGAATTGCGTTTCTTGGCCAATACCACCCCGAACCGTGACACTGGTGGAAGCCGCTCGCTTCGCACTCTCGTAAATTAAGATGGACCGGCTGAACTGAACCATAACTCTGGTCACGCCACGGTCATCACCAACTTCATTCTAATAGAATACTTTTCAGCTAAATTACTCGGGCCTCCTTCAATCGTGTGAATTCGTGGCCGAGAAGTACGATGAGCGTGGACAGTGGTCAACAATACCACTGCCATGTCTGTTTTACCTGTCATAGCGGCGTACACTGGTTCATGGTCTGTTTCCATAATGTTGGCGTCACTAAAACATTCTGACATCGTAGATAAATAATAACTATTAAGGATTTTGGTCCTTGGCAGCAACTGCTAATGTACATAGTTAATACAGATTGTACCGAATCTGACAATCTTGTTAGACATTTTGGCCAACATTGAAATGAACATAGTACTACGATTGATATTCACTCTTGATACTCGAGCCTTCCTTACACCCTCGACAACATCTTGAAAATCATTAGTATTCGTTATATCTGTGCAATCATGCCTGATTATGAATCCACGCCATGCACTGTTGCCTCTCCCGCCAATTTCTCTCTTTCATTCGTCAGTGAATCTCTGTGAGTGTCAGCACCCTTGGTCTGATATGCCTGTGTCGCTGTAACATGGTGTCTCCATCCTTCTGTCACGTTCCGATGACGTACACACCAGAAAAGGGTCAAGAGTAGCAGAACATCTCTTTGTTATGTCATAGCCTTACAGCCTGACGATTTAATCTAATTTACATATTAAAACTTAGTAAGGTGTATGTTAATAAAACTGTGAGATAACGTATGAAATTTAGGATAGGAGCCTTAAGATTTTTTACTGAAGTTACCTGAGAGTCTAGGAGTTAAAAAAAAAAGAATTGATCCCAGCCTCATCAGTTGCATGTGAACATTGCTGTTTACTTGTTCAAGCAACTTCTCGTATTTCCTGCAAGGATGATTGAACCTCTCTCCAGACCTTCCCACACAGAAAATTGTGTTTAGCAGGACTCGAGCCCATAACATTCGCGGAATTCGATGTGCCAAAAGGGGTCTAGAAACGTCTATCTCTATCTGCAGCAAACCTATTACTCTAGCCACTCAAGTCCCTTTAGTTTACCTAAAAGTTCAAACGTTCTGCATTTAATACAAGTTTCACCTAGGCTCTAGCAAGAGAGTAAAGCATTAAGTTCCAACTAAGCAATGACTCAGGGACGTTTATGTAAGGTACATTTCACGTACATAGATACACTTACGTATAAATACTTACGTCACGAATCATCGTTCAATAAGATGTGATGGACTGACGCAAAAACATTTGAAAGAACTTGTTGTACGTTCACTGCTCAATAAATAATAATAATAGAACCGTGATATAAAAAGAGAATTAGAGACAAACAGTATCTCAAAGAGGAAATCACTGAAAAGCATCAATTCTTTGTACAAAGACCGAGCGAGGTGGTGCAGTGGTTAGCACGCTAGACTCGCATTCGGGAGGACGACGGTTCAAAATGGTTCAAATGGCTCTGAGCACTATGGGACTTAACATCTGTGGTCATCAGTCCCCTAGAACTTAGAACTACTTAAACCTAACTAACCTAAGGACATCACACACATCCATGCCCGAGGCAGGATTCGAGCCTGCGACCGTAGCGGTCGCGCGGTTCCGGACTGAGCGCCTAGAACCACGAGACCACCGCGGTCGGCGACGACGGTTCAATCCCGCGTCCGCCCATCCTGATTTAGGTTTTCCGTGATTTCCCTAAATCGCTTCAGGCAAATGCCGGGATGATTCCTTTGAAAGGGCACAGCCGGCTTCCTTCCCCGTCCTTCCCTAATCCGATGAGACCGATGACCTCGCAGTTTGGTCTCTTGCCCCAAACAACCCAACCCAACCCTTGTACAAAATCAACGCATGTGGCCCATAATAATATGTGGTATCAACTGTGACTGAATGTAGGAAAGTCGTGTATTTCTTTACCTGAAAAAAATACAGACAGGCAAGTGTGGTGAGAACTGGACATAAACCTGAATTATTTTGTGAATTATATCATAGTGACGTCATTTATCCTCTGACGAAAATAGAAGTGTGACAAACATTAAATTAGTATGACTAAATATTGAAAATTACATTTGATGTTAACTCTGAACTTAATAAACGCAGTATTACCATAGACTATTTTGTTTTTAAAAATCCGTCAGTTTAAATAATAATATGAAATGCAATCCATAATAGGTACATTTAGCGAAAAGTTTTTTGCGTATGTAATGTGTGGTTGTATAGTAAATCGACCTGGGATATCGTTACAGTGTGTTGACAACTCCATGATACTACAATTAGTAGATCGGAGAACAGACTCACTAAGATTTACCATCTTCCTTTGCATTGTTGTGCTAGAAACGAACAATCGTTCATCCTTTTCTATTACGAATTTTATATTCATGTGTACTTTGTTCAATTTTAGTGTGGAGCTGAACCATACTATTTAATCAAAATAATCTGGACATTAGTATGGGGTGTGCCTGGCTTTCATCTTTAACGGCTTCAATTCTGCTGGTGACACTTTTTGTGAGGTGTCTGAATGTCTGTGAAGGTGAGGCACCACATTCTTCCTCTTGAGCCGAAACCCGCGAAGGTGACAGTGTTGAACGTTAGGGTCTGGAACAAAGTCGACATTGTATGCCAGAGGTGTTCCATTGGATTCAGGTAGGGACTCTGGGTGGGTCAGTCCATTTCAAGAATGTTAATGTCCAAAAACCGTTGCCTGACAGATTGTGTTTAATGACAGGGTGCATTCACATGCTGGTATAATCCATCATCGTTTCCGCACTGTTCCCCTACTACAAGCATTATCCATTGCTGTATAATGTGTTCACATCCTTCCACATTTATCGGTTTCTTAAGCGCAGTATGGGGGGGATCACATTCTAAACACGAAATACACCCCCAGACTGTAACACCACCTCCAGTGTATCTCAGTGTTGGCAGTACAGTTGATGACAGGTAACGCTCTCTAGGCGTTCGCAAAACCCAAACCCTTCCATCGGAGGATATAGCGTGATTCATCGCTCCGTACATATATATATATATATATATATATATATATATATATATATATATATATATATATTTTGTGTATACATGAATGTATTATAATGCTGAGAGAAATCAGATTCTATTCAGAAGACAACTGATCTATATACAGGATGGTCATAAACAGTCTAAAAAGCTTGGAAGGGTAATGCAGGTTAGAGTATGCTGAGTAACAATTATTAAGATTCTGTACGTTACTCCGTTTCAGAGTTAATTAGCATTAAAGTTGGCCGTTGGGAATCCAAATTCAAGGGACCTGGCAGATGAAATTAGTGTAAATTCTCACAGCGTAAATGAAAAAGTATGACCCTGTGCAGCCCTGTAATGGGTTCAATCATTACTGCCGTCCCACGTGCAAGTTTTGTATCGTTCACTTGTTCGGTTTTAGCAAACCAAACGAAGAATTCCTTTGGCGACACCGTATCCGGCGGGCTGCTTCAGTCTTTACGCCCAACTGCCTCATTGGCTAATTTCAACGGTAATTCAATTGAAAACGGGAGAATGGGTTGAATTTTTTTCTTGACATTTAGTCCTCGGCAGATCCTACTCTGAAACGCCCTTAGAAGCTTTTCTTGTGGTAAGGTCTATTGGGACCAAGCGGCTGAGGTCACCGGTTCCTAAACTTACACACTATTTAATCTAACTTGAAGTAACTTACGCTAAGGACGACAGTCACACCTATGTCCGAAGGAGGGCTCGAACCTCCGTCGGGGCGACATGCACGGCCCGT
This sequence comes from Schistocerca serialis cubense, assembly GCF_023864345.2. Classification (NCBI taxonomy): domain Eukaryota; kingdom Metazoa; phylum Arthropoda; class Insecta; order Orthoptera; family Acrididae; genus Schistocerca; species Schistocerca serialis. The sequence continues at coordinate 527,644,463 of NC_064645.1, forward strand.
GACAATACGCCCTAGACCACGCGGCTACCCCACGCGGCTTTAGAAGCTTTCAAACTGTTTGTGGCCACCCTGTATAATGCCATTTTATTGCTTCACAAGTCTATTTTCGTATGTGTTTCACTTGTGTCTGATATTAAGGATCATTTATAAAGATTAACTCAATTTAATTGATTTTTATTTCATGAAATATGAATTCCATATAAATATTCCGTCTCCAGATACAAACAGACATAAGTTTACAAACAAAGGTTATAAAATAATATCCCTGTTGCGCTGTATGGCAAACATATCAACGGTAGCGGAATTCATTCCACACGCCGAGAATCATCTCCTGTGTTTTTGAATTCCACGCAGCTGTGATACTGTTACGAGTCGGCCAGAGGCGAAAAATAAAACTGTCTCCATAACAAAGCTCCACAACAATAGTTTATATGAGGTGAGAGCAGATCTGAAGCCGGAACCTAAGGAGATGATCTTCCTTTTCCCTTGTGACAGCGCAGTCGTTAATGCAAAATTGATCCGATATCAAGGTGTCAATGAGGCAGAGATCAATCCTGTTCAAATAGTAACTCTAAGTTGGTTAAAAATACAATGTTCCAACGAGCCCAGTTACTTTAAGGCATTAAGAGTTTTCTCTGAAAAAAGAAAGGACCCACAAACTTTGTGTGATCACTTTATCATTTAAACACCTTTAAGGAATGTAATGATGTTAATCGAGACCTTACATCATTTTTCACAACGGTTTATTGTCTGTTCATTTCCAACTAATATTTCATGAAATAAAAATGACTCAATTGGGTCCATCACTTTTAGTAAAGCTGCATCTTTCCTACATTTCTGCGATTTGTGTTTCACAGTTAGGTTTTACTTGCCAACGTGAGCACCGTTGCTAACGAAGTAGTAGTCATTAGCTATAATGTATGTGACTCAAGTAAATTAACTTCCACAGCTCTAAAGGTAACGTTTATTTTAATTTATTTCAGTATATTTCTCTTTAGTTCAATATATATTTATTCACAGTTTTGTACATGTTCACAAGGAATAAACTGAAATCCGGATTCATTAACATCGCGACAAATATCTTGAGGCCATAATCTATTTCTAAGACGAGGAGTCTGAAGCCTTTTTAACCATAAAAATATTTACTCTGTACGTGATAATATCACTTGTAACTTGTCTGCTCTAAAGTACGTTTACGCAATAATACAAAATATGCGCACTAACATCAATGAGTACCTCTCTGTGCAACACCCATTTAAAATACAGGTTTAAGTATTACAATATGTTCACAATGAATCATGTCTAAGACAATACAATATTTTTACATCTTTCAATAATTTTAGTATACTATTTATAGTCTAACTAAAGCTTCTTACCAAACAACCAGGCGGTATTGAACCGTTTCTGAACCCTCTTAGGGGTAACAGCAGTATAAACATTTACATTAGCTGACTTGCCGTCTAAGCATTTTTCAAGTGGCACATGACACACAACGCAACTACGAGAAATGATTCAAGGCTGTGATTTCACAGGAGGAGTATTTCAACCTAGAGGGAAAGAGTGCTTCTATACTGAAGCAGTTAAGCACGTTTGGGATATATCTTGTCGTAGAAGGTCCACAAAACCTACAGTCTATGATTTCATTCACCCTCCTGTCAGTACAAGTTTACAGGAACTATTAGAAATAGCTGTCAACTTATAAATACTATCGAATTTTGTATCATTTTTAATTCACTTCACTTTAAATTTGTTGTAAGCTCGTAAACTGTCTATACGTTCATTGTAGTCACTCAGACGACCAGGTCACCCGCTGTGAATTTTTCCTTACATATAGTCGATGTCGTATACAAATAAAACAAAATCAAGTGATCAGCTTAGGTACAAGATTCAGTTTCCAGAACTTTGTCTCTTAGATTTTCCAAGGAGATGAGATGAAATTTTTACATGTTTATGCATTGCTAATATAGTGCGAATGTGTAGTGTGAGTGTGTGTGTGTGTGTGTGTGTGTGTGTGTGTGTGTGTGTGTGTGTGTGTGTGTGTTTCTGATACTTCCTTGTTTCTTGAACAAATTATTCGCCTTTTTAGACCATCTGTCGAAGTCGGACACAACACTATGTAAGATAACAAGCCAACTGATCAGTCGTTTCGCCCTGAAACTGAGTTTTACTAAATTATTGAGAATGACGTGTATTCTGCAGATTCAATAAAATTCTCTTTTACTACAATTTAGTAACAGTTCCTCTCAAAATACCTAACCCCAATTAGTAAAGCAGTAATTGCAGCATAATGATATACCCAAACTTCAACAGACAAATTTTAATTCCCGAAGCAAGAAGACTGAGAAAAATACAATTAAATAAAATGCTATAACAAGTTTCTGTTTTGTATGTTATTACGAAAAACAATGACAAACTGTAATATTAAATGTTATTTTCACGCTAACTAAACATCTTCTAGTAATTATCTGATTACGATCATCGTAAAAGTCTGTTTCTTTTTCATATTTATGGCCAGTATAAGTAGTTGTGATGTTTCATACTTTAATCAACAACTACAGCAACAATCTTTACTATACGTAAAACTGAAAGAAAATGTGAATGATCCATGTTATGTGGTAAAATACAATTAAAATCCTTCTTCCAGTCGTTACCAGGATATATAATCATGTACAGTTGGTGCAAGCAATGTTATTATTAAATATCTCTTGTCCAATCTTTACGCAGTATTATAGAGACTGTTAATGAATTGAAGATAGGGGTTTACACGGGTGTGAATGGTAGCGGAAGAAACTGAGGTTCTTCACAGTAATAAGTACTTCGTGGACAAAAGTATATGAAGACGGGCATACCTACGTATTTTTGGATATTTGTAGCAATAATTACTTTGACGTTTAGCATTAAATGGCCTGTTTCAACATTGTAAAACAAATTTTGAACGACGTAAGTGCGACAGATGGTTATCAGTCTGCCGGTATTCTAGGACTGTTTGACAGCCCACGTTAAGCGAGAGTCTGATTTCGTTCTTTTTAAATACGGTCTATTTAGTTGCACCTATTTATCCACGTTTCCTATTGATGAGTTTTTGTGTATATTGTGACATGATCTGGAAGACATCCCTGGTCGGTAGCTGTTAACTGTTTTCGAAACGTGAATTATATGCATCCCTTAGCTCTCTCTAGTGCTTAAGTGACCTGCTAAAGGACGTATGGGTGTTGTTAACACTTTGAGTGCGACAGAGTACTAACATGGAAGTAACTTCGTGCATATGACTACACATTAACATGAGGTGGAAAAAGAAAATTTTTGCGCTGGAAAACCTGTTGTAATTCTTTTGTAGAAAAGGCAAAAAATGACAGAAGTGGAGAAGCTATACCTATAAAAATTCTCGAACTGGATGGAAACCTGGGGCATCAGAATTGTTGAAATAGAGAAATTAGGCTGGTTAAAGTAGTGGAACTACTTTTTCTAATATTAGAAAATGTCAAATTCGGGAATACTGATCTCACAAGTCATAGACATAACCCCACCGTTAGATTCGGTACAAAGAGAACATGTTAAATTGGTTTAACAAAATTTTTTTAACGTATGTGGTTATGAACGAAAGAACTAAGGCTGTTTATAGCGAATCAGTGATTTGTGAAAGGCAGCCCTTTAATTCCATTATTGAAACGAACATTTCAATGGTCATGCTACGCTATTAATGGGAGCCATATAGTTGTGCCTTCTGAACATTAGCTTATACACTGACGGTGTTCAGTGTATTTTGTGATCGTCTTGGAAGTTACCTGTATAATGTTTGCTTATATAGAGCAATAAATGTAGAATTAGTCTGATATGGGTTATGATTTAAACATGTTTAGTTCCTAATTTCGACGGACATTCATTTATGATTTGTTCAGTGAATAAACTTCCCGTTGATGCTTTCACAAAAGTAATACGAAACGAATTAAATATACACAGAGCAGTTTTATTATTCCAAAAACTCTTCTACTGGAAGTGGATAAGTAAGTAAGTAAGTGATGGTTTGAAATATGTCAAGGGAACGGTCCCCGTGATTTCGTGTGCAGTGACATACTACAGGATCTTCGTCCGCTTCCAGACACCGTAAGAGCCACTAAACCAGAGTCGAGCGAGTCTTGAAATGAAAAACTTGAAATGAAAATCTAGTATTCTGAAGTAAAAGAAACCGTTCAAGAATTTTTCTCTCTGACTTGGATGCTATGAGACTGTTAATATCTGTGTCAACTTCGGGTTTCTGACACGCAGAAAATAATATACATAGGAACAAAGGAACCGAAAGAGAAGAAATAACATAGAAACATTTATTCATGTTTACGAATTTTCATTGTGCAGCGTTAACATAATATCTGTAGATTTCGTTGATATGATCAAAAAGTTATGAATGTTAGTCACAATGGAATCATATTTGAGTATCAATGCAAGTTCAGATTTGTTTTCTAAAACGTTTTATTTATGGCAGCTGTGTCGAACGATATGGAAGGGATTTATTTAACTGTCGAAAATCTAATATTGTCTTACGTGATTTGAAGAAGGGAACAATTAGATTACGTCAGCTTCACGTACCGTCACCGTATTACTCTCGTATCCATTAACTGAATTCTGAACATTACAAGTTACCTATTGTAATCGACTTTTATTACAGATCGTGTACTTCTTTTACGTTAATTTTATAAGAGTTAGAGAATGTAATTAATGTAAAAATTAGACCATATATTAAAAACAGATGTGTCGAAGAGAAAAGAAATAAATTTAAATGTGTTACACAATTTCTTTCATAAGTTTCAAAGCATTATTTGTTATAATGACAAGGCAAAGACAAGTTGTTCATTTCATTACATACAGTTTTCTTCTTGTAATTTTTTATTGTTGATCCGAAAGAGTCTTAGTAGCCTAATTTGTTCCCAGACAAAACACAGTGGCATGTACAACTTCGAAGACTACAACTCACATTTTACGCAGGGCACATAAGGACCTGAGAGGTCATCAGATACTATGTTAACGCACTTCTCTAGCCGGGTTTCTTAAAAAGAACTTTAGTACGAAAATACTGGAGCAATAGTTCTGCTTTATTTCCTAGCTAGGAGCGGACATCGAAGCTGATCACATGTTTTCATACTTGAGTTACGTGTTACTGTCTCAGAAGTTAATCTGGTTGAAAATATATTAAAACTGTCATTCTTACATGATTAGGTTTAAAACGCCTTTATAGAAAGTGGTGCTGAGACTATGCACAAGCTCTTCACATGTTTTCTGCATTTCTGTAGCTGTCACAATTACTGTTCAAGTAAACTCATGGTACCAGAAAGGCGGATGAACTACAGCACACGTTGAATCTATGTCTATAGTGTGCACAAGCCCCGGCAGGATCAGCACAAAATTAAAATTTCTAAATGCAGGATACATCAAACCGCCTACGTAATTAAAACTACTAAAATTTTCAGAGCCGAGGCTATTGAGGTCTTATTAACGGCAGCGTAGCTTCTAAGCCATTAGCACTCGAAGTTGATAATGCTCACACTCTGCCATACTCGGTTTTTCCTCAACCAGGAGACAAAGTTAGAAAGAGCTAGCGACGTGCGCGCTACTTCATAAAAGTGCTGGAGGCCATACGTTAATCAATTCATTGCCTCAGCATTCTGCGAGGTACTTGCGGTTGTCAGACTGTTCTCACCATGCTTCATGAAAAGGGAAAACGTCTGTAGAAAAACCTTGTTTGAATTGGAGGACACGTCTTGTTTTCAAAATTTACAAAGATAATTTTTTTGAGTACCACAGTGGTCAGCCACGCACTCTTGTGCTTGGCTCCACCTTCTGAAGAGTCGATATATAAGAGAGATTGCACTTTACAGTCACATGGTTCACAGATGATTTCTCACAACTAAGCTCCGTGTGGGGTGCCACGGTGCACAGAAATCACCGCTCGACGTTTCGACTCGCTGTTGGCTCTGCGTCCTCAGCAACGGTGTGAGAGCGGGTAGCGCCGCGTCGGAGAGATCAGGGCGTGGATCCCGCGCGGCCCAGCAGCGGAGGTCAGCGCCGCTTCTCCGCCTTCTCGCGTTCCATGGCCGCCTTCATGTGGAACGCGATGTATTCGAACAGGCGCTCCCAGGCCCCCTGCAGTTCGTTACTCCACTGAGCTTCCAGCGACGGTTTAATCGCCTGGATGAACTGCGGCCCAATTAACTGAAACACACAACAGACATTCGGACGCTGAGCACTCAGTCACTACCTTTTCTTCAAAAATGGCCCTGAGCCCTATGCGACTTAACATCTGAGGTCATCAGTCGCCTAGAACTTAGAACTAATTAAACCTAACTAACCTAAGGACATCACACACATCCATGCCTGAGGCAGGATTCGAACCTGCGACCGTAGCGATCACGCGGTTCCAGACTGAAGCGCCTAGTACCGCACGGCCACACCGGCTGGCCAGTACTTTTTCTATAGATGGTGCCGCAAAGTTCAACGATTTAAGGAACGTGATCATATAACCACCAAAAACTGTTGTAATGAATATGTTTTTCATGGGCAAGAAGTTTCAGTCAAGTGTCCTTCAACCAATTTTCCTTAAACTTGATACAGTGTTACTCCATGACATGGTCACTAGACCGAAACTAATGGTCTGTAAAAACTCATTATAACAGCATTTGCTGGTTCTGATGCCGTTCCATTTTTATACAGTAAAAAAAATATAATTATTTTTATTGATTTTACGAAAAGCAATAGGTTTTGTGGACATGACATGATTCAGCATAAACTGGGCAGTTGTACAATTATGAGAAAATTTTAACAACGATGCTTGATCGCTGCATTCAACTGAATCACAGGAAAGTGCTACGCCGTTAGGAGTTGTGCGTAACTGACAGACAATTAAGTCGGAAAGCTCCATCCGAGAATTGTTAACAGTGCACTTTCACCCTCGGCGAACACCTTCCCAGTGGTAGCTTTATGTAAATTAGAGGGCTATCCTGCTCAAAGCACGAGACTAGAAAAAGGTCATATAAATCAGAACGGTGAACACATATTTTGTATGAAATGTGTTTCTGAGGTGTTATAATTCTTCACCACCCGTTCGTCTACAGTCATTTTTTAATTGCAGTCTGACTGCAATGAATTTCTGATCGTCGAGAAAGATGTAGAAAGTGAGGTTTTTATTGACGGGAACAATATCTACAGAACAAGACGCTAGAAAAGTATATCCTATCACCACAAGTCAGGAAATTTGGATGTGATCGTAAGGCTGAAAAGTTACATGGGGTTACGTTTTGGGTCCACTGGTTCTATATGAAAGAGGCGACTAAATACTACCGATAACTAAAATAAATTTCTCCACTTTTTGAGGAATGAGTCGTACTGTGACAAATTTGAACGCACAGTAAATAACTTAGAAAATAGGTTGGAGGATAACGTCGTAACATCAGTTCGTGGCTCTTCAGAATACATGATCTCTTAAAACAGTCTTTTATTCTCACTAGAAGACCAATAATTTCTGATTTCTTACGAGTACAGAAAAATGAACAGCTCACTTCGAAGTGTAGCATCCAGTATCTTGTGCGAGAACGGTGTAGCTTTCTTAACTATAAGAATGCTTTCAGGGGTCACTGCCAGTGATAAGCGAAATTTGACTTACTTTCAGTTTTGTCGCTGTACTACGTTCAACAGCATCAAATTATTGGACGACGCTGCAAGTTGATAAATAATGTTCTAAGCCCACAAATGTAAGCATAAGAACTATCTTCGATGTCAGGTCCCGGACGTCATGCTGTGCATTGTTCGAGTGACTCGGAATTCTCACTTGTGATTAGAGATGGCGAATACCATGTCTAGACGCATGCTCCCTCAAACGAAACCTCGTTCAGAAAGAATTGTAGCATTTCTCCGCGAACACGAGACAGGAAATCAATCTGCTCTCGGATTACATTTCATGAAGCACTAAGCAGAGAGATGTATACTATTCTACATGTTTCACATTGAGCAGGATGCCAAAAGAAATTTCGTAATCGAAGATAACAGCCTCTATGGAGGCACACATGATTTTTTTTTTTTAGAACTAGCAGAGCAGTAATCATACGACTTCGTCTGTACTGGGATCATTTTACACAATCCCAAATCTCTTGTTTTGCGTCCTTTTTTAAAGAATTGTTAATTGGGTGTTTGCTTGACCACATGGTCATGTAACTGAGGTACATATCTTCCACTTGAATGTAACAATTAATGAAACCATTGTTCACATACACTACTGCTTCTCAAAATACATATTATCACAGCGAGAAAAGATGAGTAAGACAAGTTTCGATTCAAATCAAGCAGCGATCACAATATGTTCTCTAGCTATAACACCGTGATAAACGTAAAAGACGCTTCGTCGCTCTAATGTGTCCAACTTCTGTTAATTCATGTTAATGTTACTATAAAATGTACAAATTAAGTTAATTTACCTTCAATATCATTCATCCGGATACGATTCATAGGTTTATTTACGCTATTGGTAGCACATGATTATTAGGTCATACGATTATTCAAACTCCATTAGAAGTAATTAGACCGACTAAAAATATTATGAAGACAACTGGGGGACAGAAATAAGGAGGTCGATGACCAAAATTCACTCGCTATGTGTCGTTCATGTCTGTAAGAGAACTGTGGCTACAAAAGCTTTAGGTTTCTCAGTCATCCTTATTGCAACAGTAGGGCAATATCTTGTGATAGTTGTCATCACAGCCACAGAAAATTATTTATACAAATAACAGAAGAAAATGCATTAGACTACGTTTCACATGAATGTTGTTACAGAATATGTTGGTTATTAGTTAACCACGTATCCAGAGAACAATAAGACTACGATGTCGTTGTCTCCTTTCTCCGCTACACTAGCGGATTGAACGAACAATTCTTTCAGCAGATGTGATGCTTCCTTACCTTTGAGTTAGTGAGGGGAGAAAAGACAAACACACGAGATTTGCCTGGAGTGACCAAAGAAATTATCGGCTGTAAAGGCTAAAGAGTAAAACTAAACTCCACCCGAACAAGCCATGAAGGCCCAAGGGGACAGACCGGCCGCCGTGGTGGTGGTGGTGGTTGATGGGATGTTTAAGGGGGACTAAACAGCTAAGGTCATCAGTCCGGCCGCCGTGTCATCCTCAGCGGACAGGTATCACTGGATGCGGATACGGAGGGGCATGTGGTCAGCGCACTGCTCTCCCGGAAAGGCAAAAAACTACGAGCTGTAAATATAGGAGGGCGGCACAAAAGGTTTTGAACAAACCAGACACAATGCGCGGCCACGTTCTTGATTCCAGAGCACCATGCTTCAGTTTGTAGCGTACTGACAGAGAGAGGGCGCCTACTCGTCATCGCCGAATTCGTCCAAGTTTATGGTACATGTAGAGGGGGTCGAGACAAGAAAGTGCCCCAAGTGGAAACTCTAGATGGCCAAGGGTTTAGGAAATAAAACGAATTTTGATACGGATTTATCACCATGTGCGCCTTATCAATTGTCCCTGTGTGAACGAGATTAGGCAGCGGTGTTTGGCTCATCGGTAAGAGGTCGGATTCGCATTGAAAGTGTCGCAGGTTCGACCTCACCCGGTGGCAAATATATTTGTGAACCTTGGCAATGCGGACACTGCTGACATCACAATTAACCACAACATCATATAGGCTATTTTATTAATTTATTTAAGCACAGAAAGTGTAGGCATCGGATGAAATGCGGGTTAATTGTGGCGTCACTAGTGAGCTCATTGCCAAGGAGCTCGAAAATATTTACCGCTGGGCAGAATCGAACCCGCGACCCCTTCAATTCCATTCCGTTCTCTTAACGCTTAGCCTAACACTCCTTTCTAAACACAGTTTCACAGGAACAATTAATAAGGAGCACATGATGACAGATCCGTATTAAAATTCCTTTTATTTCCTAAACCCTTGGCTATCTGAAGTTCTCAATTAGGGTAATTTCATGTCTCACCACGCACTACATGTACCACGAATCTGGACGAATTCAGCGATGACGAGTAGGCGCCCTCTCCTTGTGGCATGAAAGTAGCAGCCGTGAAAGCAGAAGGGTTAACTTGTGAAAGGTCCTGGATTAGATTTCCGTGGACCAATGCCCGTGTTTCTGAGTGAGACTGTAAATAGGGCGAAGCAGTTACGCTGTTAATGGCATGATACATGCAGCATTTCTACCGTAACTCACAATAAAATAGGTCGATTCAGTTTCTTACACAAACTAACACATTTTCTCCGAGACCTATACTCAAGCCAGACTAAATTCTGAGTTCAAGTAAACTAGCACGCATCCTCCTATGCTGAGAGGAAATCACTGGCGTGAAAGTGTGTAAATAAGTATTTTTAGAGTATAACGTATTGAAAGCACAAAGGGCGTAAATCACGTCTATTTATTTACTTTATGTGATCAAATGTCGTTCCAGCTGCATGATTTTCTCCTTTCTGTACAGTAATAGAGTTGACTGTTAACAAAAAATGTCGTGTTCCACTACTACGTAGTGCCGTGATAGAGGAAGTATGCCTTTCTTAATGTTTGCTCAAGAAAAAATTCATGTCAGAGTCAGAGAATATGACTCGTGAGGTTCTCAAATAAAATGAGGACGAAACGAGCTTTAGAACTAAATTTTTTGTCAACTGTGAGGTTATTTGAGGGAAATTATGAGCTCGGTTGCTTAAGACTAATGAAGTAGTGATTGTTTCATAACTGAGCCTATACACCTCACTGGCGCATAGAAATAACGATAAGCTAGGCCACTATGGTTGAAGAGAGATTCTAATGCTGCTCCACAATGTTATTCCAATGCAAAAGGCTTGTCTTTTCCTTATATGCGCTAACGGAAAGAAAATCGCAGCTCTGAAAAGTAATTTATGTAGAGTAATGAAATACTTAAGTGATTACTATTGAAACATAACAGGTTTATCTAAGGGCGAGATGAGCCACAGAAAATGTGAACGCTGGTACGTTAATAACCGGTGTGGTCACCACAATATTGAATGCAAGCACGCAAACCAGCACGCATTCTATTGGACAAATGCAAGATGGCAGTATGTGGGATGAGGTTCTATGCCTGTTGCACTTCGTGGGTCAATAAATGAACAGCTAATGCTGGTTATGGATGATGCTGGAGCTGTCATTCGATGATGTCCCTTACGTGCTCGATTGGAGACTGATGTGGTGCCTAGTAGGCAAAGCCAACATATCGGCTCTCTGTAGAACATGTTGGCTTACAATAGTGGTATGTGGACATGTGTTAACGAGGTAGAAAACAACCCCCTAGTATGGTGTTCATGAATGGCAGCACGACATGTCGAACCACCAGAATTACGTGCAATTTTGCAAGTCCGAGTGCGTGGGATGATAACGATGGTGCTCCAGCTGTCACACGAAATCCCACCCCAGACGGTAACTCCATGTTTAAATCCAGGCTATCAATCAGGCACACAGGTTGGTTGGCGGACCTCAAGTGGCCCCCTCCTAACCAACAAACGGCGATCACTGGCACCGAGGCAGAACCAGCTTTCATCGGAAAACACAACAGACCTCCACCCTACTTTCAAATGAGCTTTCGCTTGACACCACTAAAGTGGCAAATGGTGGTGTTATGGGGTCAGTGTAGTGCATCCTTCAGGGCATATGGCTCGGCGCTATTCTTGAAGTAACCGTTTTGTAATATTTCGTTGTAGCTCTATGGTGCCAACTGCTGCTAAAATTGCTACTGTAGATGCAGTACGACGCTCCAGAGCCACATACGTCGAACATGATGTTCTTTCCTGTCTATAGTGCCACAATGGCGTACGGAGCCCGGTCTTCTTGCGACTCGTGACCACCGCTGCCATCAGTCATGTGCAGTGGCTACATTCCAGCCAAGCTTTCTGCAATATGGCAGAAAGAACACGCCCCCGTTCAAACTCAATAAGGTGTTGGTGCCTTAGTCGCCTTAAAAGCGTTCTTGACTAATATCGACTCACGATGTCCAATCTCAAAGGTAACTGACGCTCACGAAGCTTTATCACGTGTATTTAAAACAAACCTGATTGGCATCCTCATACTAGAACCACTCTTCAGCGACTAGTGCGAAATCTGAATACAGATTATTTTTCAGTTGCACAAACATGCCCACCTACTATCGTTTATGTCTCACAACTCGGTGATGGTATTGCGATTTTTTCCCTTCAGCGTTGTTATGTACAAGATTCTTTCTTCCTTTCCTTTCCTTTAAGCCTTTCTCCGTTCCTCTACGGCTTCGGCATTGTCGTAGATCTGCTCCGACAGTGTTATTGGCAAGCTCTTCCTGTCGCCAGCACACCCTGAGGGAATCGATCTGCGCACCACATCTGTCTGAGTCGAATGTAGATCTCATGTTCAAGTGTTATGACATCTTCGAAGTGTTTGCGTAATGATTGTCTGTGTAACGTGTGTCTGAACAGGAACCTAGGTGCCAGCCAGGTATTTACTTAGCAGGATGTGGGAAACCAGCTAAAAACCACATCGTCGTTAGTCCGCGAGGCGGATTCGATCCCGGCCGGCTCGCTTCCATGCGTCCCTAAAGGGGTGGGTTAAGGCTTTCGGCATGTGGGCGGGTCGTAGTCATGAAAAGATACGTCATACTGTTAATACCACACGTTTTGGCATTTAAGTGCAGCTTCTCTGACAGAATGTTTCTCCGTAATATTAGTCGAAATACGTACAGTAGTTACGAGGCTTTACAGTGTCACTTAAAGTATGGAAATATCAGAAGACCAGACAAGTTTAAGTATGAGAGATACCATCAGATATGACGAAGAGTAAAAAGTACATATCGGAACAATGAAATGAAAGGAAAGAAAAGGAAGGAAGGAAGCAAGGACGGAGGGAAGATTATGTTTTAGCGTTCCGTCGACCACTAGAGACTTAAGGACTTAGACAACGATTGGTGAATGAACCACCCGAGGTACGCCTTATTACGAGATGTCACGGTAACTGAAATAGGAATGGCTGGATGTGAATCTGAACCGCTTTCCTTCCGCTGTGTTGGCACTAAAAGCATTTTGGAAAGTAAATATTTATGATTTAAAAATAATAAAGTGGCCCTAATAGTCACATGCAAAAGGAATTAGTTTTAGGACTGATTAAAGAATACGAATAAATGAGGAAATGTTTAACTAAGGTATCGAGGATGATACGTAATAGAAATTCAACAACAGAGTTCTGTAAATCAAGAAGCAGCGGAAAAATCTACGAATATGTAGAAGAAACAACGGATTATTTTAGGTTAATAAGGCTAACTTTCTGTGGCCACATCCAAAGAATAAATCGACGTAGGCTTTCATGAAAAACTTTATAATACTTCGAAAACATAACGTGGTAACCTATGTAAATTATTTAATGGATGAAGACTTCGACAAATGCCATAATCAAGCAACAATATGAAGGTAGATCAAGATATAAACAAAAAAATCAAGAGAAGTAAATGGTTAAAGAAAAAAAGTCCCAGGAAAGCAGACGAGAAGAAAAACAAGCCAGATCGATGAAAGCCCAAAGCTGACTTAGCGACTTAAATGTGATCCTTAGGATCAATTAACAAAAGAAGAAAACATCTTCGACAAACACGTGGCAGCAGCAGTATTTGAGAAAATCCATTATATATTGCTGCAAATTCGGAACTATTTAATAAGTGCAAGTCAAATGTAAATAATCCTACATTTTTAGTGCCTAGTTGTCAGTATATGTTGGTGATGGATTCTTTCAGAGCCGTTTATACGAATGCTATGCACGATATTAAGGAATAAGCTATTTTCGCGAACGATTTAATTATTAGTTTAACCATTATATTTGTCACTAAAGTTAAAATCTTTTTGATTGTTAGGCCGCGTATATTTCCTCTAAAATAATGGACGTTTCGACACCTCTGCTGGCATATTCTTCAGGATCTTTCGGTGTCCACTACTGCTACAGCACTGTCAAAGACCAGTGTCGCGTTCTCTTATAAAGGGAATTTTCCAGCGTTTGTGCTGGAGAAGTAGGAGTATTGGATAAAATTCTTGTGGCTACCATTGGTGAGCCATCGTTGATGCAGAAGAAGCGGCGTTGTTGGCTAAACTCTTGTGGATTATATTGGTCATTGGATGGAAAGGTACTATTCCACACTTACGCTGGAGAATGGTTATTGGTTGAAATTCCTCCTGCTGCTGTTGGTTGGCCGTCATCATTGGCTAGATGTGAAACGGGCAGATCAAGGTTGGGGGAATGTTTACCCAAAATATTATTGTCCGCCGAGGTGACTTGCAGCTCAACTGTATTATGGAAATACAAATTTCCAAAAACTGACCACGTGCGCGTAAGAGTCACGCACTGAGGGTTTCGGACAAACTTAACAGTGTATTATAGACAATCCATACATTCCGGGAATCGAGAATTTCGACCATTTTTACCTATTATTAGTACTGGCAAAATATCGGTCCCAGGATTTCCAAGATTTCGAGAACGTTTTAATTCCAATAATACAAATGTGACATAAGGTCATGCCGGTGGCAGGTGACCATTTCCATTTAAGCTGATGAGGTCGCAATAGAGAAAGTCAAACATCAGGCAAGGAATGACTTTATTGCTTCATATGACGCGTTTCGGAATATATGCATCATCAGATATCCAGGAGCAATTACATTCGAAGACTAGTTTGCGAATATTTCTTTCACATAAAACTTTAAACGCTCTATCTAGGTGCAGTAGTCGCTCCTGGTTATATGAAGAGTGATACATTTCGAAACGCGTGATATGAGCAATAAAGTCAATCCTTGCCTGATGTTTGAGTTTCACCGTTGAGACGCAGTCAGCTTGAATACAGAATTGCAGACTGTTTTAATTTTAAGTTTGACGTAGGGTAACAAATATTGTTTCGAGTGACATAATTCAGATGGCTCAAATGGCTCTGAGGATTATGGGACTTAACACATGAGGTCATCAGTCCCCTAGAACTTCGAACTACATAAACCTAACTAACCTAGGGACATCACACACTTGCCTTATTCGGGATTCGAACCTGCGACCGTAGCTGTCGCGCGGTTCCAGACTGAAGCGCCTAGAACCGCTCGGCCACAACGGAAGGCGTGGCATAATTACAAACTAACAATTTTCTGAACTTTTCTTTGGTTGTACTGGTAAATCCTTCTTCTTGCCAAATTTCATGGTTCTCTGCCAACTGGAAGTTCTGTATAGGTTTCAACGAGTGAGTTTGCAGCTGTCATAATATGAAACACAAATGAAACTTCACTTTATTACATCGCGAAAGGATACAGACTTCAATATGTGACATAAATTTCAACTTGATACACCTGTCCATCACTTACAAACAGGGTTTTCAGCAGCCAGACAGTCAGACGGACAACACAGCGCTGCTGTTAAGTGGTCCGTTTTCCGTTTTTTTACGAGTGAGGCACAGAACCGTAAAAAGGAAAAAAAAACGCAGGATATCTTTCACGTTTTCTGTGTGTATGTATTTGATCACAAATACTTGCTCTATGACGAAACAATTATCCGGAAAATTTCCTCTTGTATACACTGATAAGGAAAGAGTGTAGGGGTCATTTTATAACGTATTACGTTTCCTTCAAGTTATTACAACGGAAGCAGCAGCACACGAAGAATGAGTGTTTCTATGCGTCTACTTGTGCTGTTACTAGGCTAATTTTGCCTCCAGTATCTCGCTGAAGCAATGGGTCACGGGCTACAGAATACCTCCTGTTCTGCAATGGAAACTGTATTTTAGAATTTTGCAAGTCTGATGAGATATTTTCGTGACATATTAGGCTTCCCTTTGTTGTATTTCGTCATTTAAGTTCTTCCAACGTTGCGTTCTGCATCTCTCGTGAGGCAAAGAAGCCTGCGATCATTCACGTTAACACATCTCTGTATGAGTTCAAGGTATACTGTCACCCTTATCTGATATCGATCTTACCCCCACCTTTCTTAATTTTTTACATACGTTGTCATGCTGGACAGCAAACAGCAACCACCTGTTAAGAAAATTGAAGAGCGCAGAACCCGTGCGCTTTCTATGAAACTTATTTTATGCTGAAACATCTGAGACTATATTGAGTAAATATTAAAGCAAATATATCCGCTGAGAAGCTATTTCTACGAGATATGGGGTGCTTTTCTTACTACAGAAAGACGTCGGAACAGAATACGAAATGACCGTTGCACATCCCCCGTTTGGACGGGAGGGAATGAAGTCACGTATACTCTTCTGCGAGTGACTCTTGGACTTTGGTTCCTGTGCAGCCGAGCAAATGAAGTTGGGAGGAGTGTACGTTTCTTCTTCTTCTTCTTCTTCTTCTTCCTCTTCTTCTTCTTCTTCTTGTCAAGCAAAGTAGCTATTTAACATTAAAACTCAGGACAGATAGGTTTAACGAATTCGTATGTCTCATGGTAGAAGCACGAAGGCTAATTAATATTTGCTGCTCGCTTCAGGACTCATAGAGTGTTTTTATTAAGTATTCCATTGCTCAAGAGAGCAGTTCCAGTAAAGCTACGAACTTCTTTGCACATGGCCTTACTGTTGGTAACTTTCATTAATAAGCACACCACTGTCAAAGTCGATGAGTGGTTTATATTTTCTCTCAAAGCAAGCTAAAAAGCAATAATAACGTCCATCCACTGTGCGACTGCTACGGTCGTAGGTTCGAATCCTGCCTCTGGCATGGATGTGTGTGATGTCCTTAGGTTGGTTAGGTTTAAGTAGTTCTAAGTTCTAGGGGACTGATGACCTCAGATGTTAAGTCCCATAGTGCTCAGAGCCATTCCATCCACTGCCTCTTAGAAGAAATTACATGTCTCCGGGTCAGCTAACTTCTATAAAACGTCTCCAGTCTTCACACATGTTATTTGCTTGTAATTCAGTAGAAGAGTCTAAAAGTACAGTTTGCTTTAAATTACCTACTCTAATGAAATAAGTGCCCAATGCCCAAAAATCTGTGGTTTCTCTTCGTGAAACTCTGTAAACAGGCACTATGGTAGACTATAGTTAACGACTGTTCATTTCCATTATTCAGCAAGGAAATGCTTTATCTCCTTTGGATTATATGCAATACTTTTCGAAAATACCATATTCTTAAGAATGAAGTCTATATATTGCTTCCAATGCCAAGTTAAATCCTGACGGTTTGCGGTTTTTCACATGTGTGTTCCTAAAAGAGAAAAGTATGTTGTACGTACTAAATATGCAGCGATAGGGATAAATATGCAGGTAAAAAAGGCTGCCTTCTAAATCACAAATAAGAAGCCTCGCTCGGGTTTCCCATGATATTGTTAATTTCTTTAATCACATAATGACTCTAGTTTGAAGATGTGATTTGAATGATTCATTTCCATTGCTGTCCAAGTTGACAGCTTACATTACCATCTATACCTTACTCACGGGTCTTCAAGGAAGAGAAGGATTTTCTTCGTCATCACGGTGTACTTCAGTCTAGTTTCATGTTCTGAAGTGTTTTGAAATCTACTGTAGAGAGATATTTAACATATATGTGTCAATAATGTATCAATGTAAGAGAAAAATTTTCCATACTCAAACCGAAAGCTACATTTGTTACATTTTTGTGAAGTTAGATGCAATGTATGTATGAGGTTTTAAAACAGTTTCTGTATCCTAATTTCAGAATGCTGTACCGCTTCTTTCGAACTACTGTCTGAGTCGATTTGCTAAATAAGGTCATATAACTCATTAGAAAGTAACTAATCTAAATGACGTCTATAGCTCAAAGATCTGTAATAACCTAACAAAGCAGTGTTGAAAAGTGAGCATTATAACCGGACATGTGGGAACTCATGAATTTTAATCGATGAAGAGCTTTGTAGTGCAGGGGGTAAGTAAAAATATTTATATTGTTTCTTACACTTAAAAACCAAGGAAAGTGGTACACTTGCCTAATATCGTGTAGGGCCCCCACGAGCATGCAGAAGTGGCGAAACACTAAGTGGTATGGACTCGACTGATGTTGGAGAGACTGACACCATGGTTCCTGCAGGGCTGTCCATCGATCCGTAAGAGTAAGACGGGGTGGAAATCTGTTCAGAACAGCACGTTGCAAGGCATGTCAAATATTATGAATAACGTTCATGTTTTCGGAGTTTAGTGGCCAGTGGAAGTATTTGAACTCAGAAGAGAGTGCCTAGAGTCACTGTGTAGCATTTCTGGACATTTGAGGTGTCGCATTGTCCTTCTGGAGTTGCCCAAGTGTGTCGGAATGTACTGTGAACATGAATGGATGCAGGTGATCAGATAGGATGCTTACGGAAGTGTCACCTGTCAGAGTCGTATCTATACGTATCAGGGGTCCCATATCACTCCACCTGCATGCGTCCTACACCATTACAGAGCCTTCACCAGCTGCTGACATGCAGGGTCCATAGATTCATGATGTTGTCTCCATACTTGTACACGTACACGCAGTCGATACAATTTGAAACGAGACTCGTCCGACCAAGCAACATGTTTCTAGTCATCAATTGCAAAACGTCGGTGTTGACGAAAACCTATTTTAATGATGTTTCGTTGAATGGCTCGAACGCTGACTCTTGTTGATGGTCCAGCATTGAGAACTGCAGGAATTTGGTTGCACTTTTGTGACGTTGAACTATTCTCTTCAGTCGTCGTTGGTCCCGTCCTTGCAGGATCTTTTTCCGGACTCAGCGATGTCGGAGATTTGATATTTTACCCGATTCCTAACATTCTCATTACTGGACTGTGCAGTAACAATGTACAACGCACTCTATTAAATCACTAATTACTAGTTTTTATCGGTTGCCACAATTTTAAATTCGAGTGGAATATTTGTTGCTAGTTAAGTGATACTGTTGTACTTGGGCACCGTTTCTCGTGTTTGCAAAAAAATCCAAAATTTTTGGAGCGATTTTTATAATTTCAGTTAGAGACTGCACAACGCATAAAGTTAATGTTATCATTTTAAAACGGAATAAGGAAATTGATTGACGGAAAATGATGGCAACGCCAAGAACGAATTGTGCGACATAAACGAAAGGTGGCAGGTGTCTTTCTACTTATGAAGGATGATGAAAATTCAAATTCCACTCCACTCGCACAAGCGTCGCTCTACTAGTGCCACCAACCGGATGAAATTCAGGTATGCCTGAAATACAAGCTGCAACGATAGTCAGCGTCCGTTAACACTGAGATTCGACATGGACTGTTGATGTTAGTCAAGAATGCCTTTATGGTGACAACACTTCACTGAGTTTGAAGGAGGTCGCATAACAGAGTTACGAGACACAAGATGTGTGATATTATAGAATGACTTGGGACCAATGAGGCCATAGTACATGTATGCTGGCAGCGATGATCACTTGGGTGTACGGTCACAAGATGACCGGGGTCCCGATGGCCACGTAGCACTACCGAGAGGTAAGACCATCGATCTCGGGGTATGGCTTTGGCGCATCATGCTGCATCTGCAGCAGCAATTTGAGCAACAGTTGGGGTCGTAGTGACACACCATACTATAAAAAATCGGCTACTTCAACGCTTGCTCCGAGCCATACGTCTTGTAGCATGCATTCCACTGACTGCAACATTGCCATTAGCGACTTCAGTAGTGTAAAATGGGAGCTCATTGGAGGGCGAAGTAGAGGTCTGTTCTGTTTTCCGATGAATGCTGGTTCTGCCTCGGTGCCAGTGATGGCCGTGTTTTCGTTACGAGGCCAGTTGAGGGCCTGCAAGCTACCTGTCCGCGTCCTAGAAACACTGGATCTACACCTATAGTTTTGACCTGGAGCGCGATTTCCTATGATTCGACATGTTGGACTGCCGTTAATGAACAACATTCCAGGTGGCATTTTTCAACACGATAGTGCTCACTCATAAACCCATGTTGTAACACAACATGGTCTACAGAATGTCGCAATGTTGCCTAGGCCTGCTCAATTGCCAGATCTGTCTGCCGTAGAACATGTATGGGACATCATCGGACGACAATTCCAGCGTCATCCCTGTATTGACCGACCAAGTGCTACAGACGTGGAACCCCATCCCACACACTTATATCTGGCATCTATGCAACAGAATTCATGCACATTTACATACTTGGCATTCAACATTCTGGCGTTTACAACGGTTATTATCATACCAGAATTTCGCATTTTGAATGGTCTACTTCGCACTTACATTCAAATGGTTCAAATGGCTCTGAGCACTATGGGACTTAAAATATGAGGTTGTCAGTCCCAGAGACTAACCTAAAGACATCACGCACATCCATGCCCGAGGCCGGATTCGAAACTGTAACCATAGCAGCAGCGCGGTTCCGGACTGACGCTCCTAGAAACGCTCGGTCACAGCCGCCGGCGTACTTACATTAACCTGTTCGTTATCTTGCTATGATAATCACTTACATATGTTACCTAGCAAATGTATTCCCAAAATTTCATTACTCTACATTATCTCTCTTTTGGTGTTTCGATTTCTTTTCAGTCAGTATATACTGAACTTCTTTTACAGGTCTTGCTGGAGATGAATGTCAGAAAACTGAACCAACGTAGAACACTCTCCACTACGTATCGTTAGACAGATTACACTATTGCCTGAGAGGTTTATTCCCATTTCTAGCGCCGGCCGGCGTGGCCGAGCGGTTAAAGGCGCTACAGTCTGGAACCGCACGACCGCTACGGTCGCAGGTTCGAATCCTACCTTGGGCATGGATGTGTGTGATGTCCTTAGGTTAGTTAGGTTTAAGTAGTTCTAAGTTCTAGGGGACTTATGACCACAGCAGTTGAGTCCCATAGTGCTCAGAGCCATTAGAACCATTTTGAACCCATTTCTAGGCATCCAGTTTGGACTTACCCGTGTATTCATTTAGCAGTTTCCTATTCGAAACTAAAATAAAAATAGTGCACTGTGTTTGAAGTCAAGTGTAGAAAGAATTTCATTTCCATGCATTTGCGAAAATAGCTCTGAAAATACGAAACAGCTGTACAAAGAACTATACGATATTTACGAGTGTGTAAGTACAGTATCGTGTTTAATAAACGTGATCCTGGACAATTCCTGTACGCTGGGCGCAGCCACTTAATCGTGTCTACAACGCGATTTTTTAAA
Organism: Schistocerca serialis cubense; assembly: GCF_023864345.2. Classification (NCBI taxonomy): domain Eukaryota; kingdom Metazoa; phylum Arthropoda; class Insecta; order Orthoptera; family Acrididae; genus Schistocerca; species Schistocerca serialis. The sequence continues at coordinate 527,665,579 of NC_064645.1, forward strand.
CATCTTCATAGCTCATAAGACGGCTATCGTTCTTGCCTACAGTTGTTTACGCTTATCAATTGAAAACCGTCAAAAACTCTGCAAATTGTTAGGTTGATTAGACTGTAGGAGTGTCTTAGTAGTAATGAGCAAAAGTATTTTCACGTATCTCAATGTTTATGACACCATATTTCATTAACTATATAATGACACTTTCAGTGGCGTATGTGGATCGTGCCGGAAAAATGTGCTGGGAATAGTGTCTCTGTAAAACAAGGAATAAATTTAAACACCACGCACAATGCGGCAGGTTACCACGTATGTCGATGTTTATGACATCATGTTTCCGGAACTATGCGTGGTGCCATGACATAGGGGGTTTAGCGACATAAGAATACTGTCTGCGAAATTTAGAGCGAATACAGTTAATATTACAAAAGTAATACAGTTAAACGTCCCACATAATGCTGCAGTTTTTCACGCATCACATTGTTTATGATCTTATGCGTCCTGTGCTATGATAGGTAAGCAGCGAATTGTTGCTTGACAGTAAGAGACATGCACACCAAGACTGATTAAGATCGGTCCGCAGGCTTAGGAACAGACGCTGAACACACCACCCACCCACACACACACACACACACACACACACACACACACATACACACACACACACACACACACACACACACACACACACACACACATATATATATATATATATATACATACATACATATATATATATATATATATGTATATATATATATATATATTATGTGAGCAAAAGTATCTGGGCATCTGGCTTAAAATGACTTACAAATTCGTGGCCCCCTCCATCGGTAATGCTGGAATTCAATACGGTTTTGGCCCACACTTTGCCTTGATGACAGCTGACACTCTCACAGGCATCCGTTCAATCAGGCGCTGGAAGTTTTCTTCGGGAATGGTAACCTATTCTTCACGGAGTGCTGCACTGAGGAGAGGTCTCCATGTGAGTTGGTGAGACCTGGCGCGAAGTAAGAGTTCCAAAACGTCACAAAGGTGTTCTGTAGGATTCAGGTCTGGACTCTGTGCAGGCCAGTAAATTACAGGGATGTTACTGTCATGTAACCACTCCGCCACAGGCTGTGCATTATGAACTGGTGCTCGATCGTCTTGAAAGATATAATCGCCATCCCCGAATTTTTCTACAATAGTGGGAAGCAGTCAACGTAGACCTGTGCTGTGAAAGTGCCACGCAACACAACAAGGGGTGCAAGCCCTCTCCGTGAAAAACACGACCACACCATAACACCACGGCCTCCGAATTTTACTGTTGGCGCTACACACAAGAGCAGATGGCGTTCAGCGGGCGCTCGCAATACTCACACCCTGCCATCAGATCGTCACATAGTGTACCGTGATTCGTCACTCCACACACCGTTTTTCCACAGATCAATCATCCAATGTTTACCTTCTAACACCAAGAGAGGCGTCGTTTGGCATTTACAGGCGTGATGTGTGGTTGATGAGCAGCCATTCGGCCATGATATCCAAGTTATCTTACCTCCCGCCTAGCTGTCATAGCAGTTGCAGTTGATCCTGATGCAGTCTGGAATTCCTGTGTGATTGCCTGGATATATGTCTGCCTATTACACATGACGACCCTCTTCAACCGTCGGCGGTCTCTGTCAGTCAACAGACAAGGTCGGCCTGTACGCTTTTGTGCTGTACATGCCCCTTCACGTTTCCACTTCCCTATCACATCCGAAACAGTTGACCTAGGGATGTGTAGGAGTGTGGAAACCTCGCTTACAGGCATATGATACAAGTGACACCCAATCATCTGATTTCCGTGAAGCTCCCCATTCTGCTCTCTCGCGAAGTCTAATGACTACTGAGACCACTGATAGGGATTACCTGGCAGTAGGTGGCAGCACAATGCACCTAATATGAAGAACGTATGTTTTTGGGGGTGTCCGGATACTTTTGACCACTTAGTGTACATACACCAGTTTTTATAGTATGTGTGGTTTCTTGGAGCACGTTTCTCGTGATATGGAACCTTCTTCCCTGAATGCGTTTCGAATTCGGAATATTCCACTCTCCTAGCGAGGCCTAAGTGAATCTGAAGATTGATGGAATTGAATTATGTAGAGTGTCCTACGTCACTTGACAACCCAAACTACTTTTTGTCCAGAAGCAAAATAAAAAGAAAAATCGTGCACATGTTGTTTGTCCCCCAGGACGAAATTTACCAGTATGATTGTCTTTGTTGTAAGTGTGTTCGATACGAAGTTATGAGAAGTAGTACGTCCTTTTTAAATGGCACTGTGTATTTATTAACTTCTAATCCACCATCTCCCCTGGAACTCCGTTCAAAATCTTATCACATATTCATGCACAAACAACATATCATTCAATAACAAAATGAAATGACGATCATTATCAATATATTTTTGCACTGTAACTCCTTTTTTCACACGGGCATAGGCAGAACTTTCAGAGCTGCTATAAGTGGTAACGATGGGCAGTGATGTACTTGTTCACGCGTTGGATTCATCGCTACTTCCATTGTTGTCGTCTGAAATGAATTACAGGCAAGAATGCTACGTTCCTGCTTAATCTCTTAGTTATTAGAATATCGCAATAGACAACGTCCTTTATGCATCTCCAATGACAGATATCCAGGAGAGTTAAGCATAAGACCGAGCAGGCCAATACACCGATCTCCCAAGACCAATCCATCTCGCAGGATATCTTCAGCTAAGAACACTAAGCGAACGGTAAGCGTTATGTACTCGACATCAGCCGTGTTGGTAACACACAAACATAATGGACCTTAGGCGCACTTCATCCGGATGACGAGGTAGAATTCATGCGAGAAATGTGCATAAGCCTTGCCGTTTAGGTTGCCATTGATGGAATAAGAACCAGACATATAATCTCGCTTGACGCAGGCGTTCACCGACCTTTGGCCATAGTGGGTTTGCGGCGAATCAATAATGCTTGTTGTTTGTATTTACTCGTCGGATGATTCAGAAGGAACGTTCATCGGTGAAAATAACGTTGGACAACACATTAGCGAGGATTTGCTGCTGTGTCCACTGACAAAAACGTACAGAATCTGGAAATCAGTCCTGTACAGTTCTTCGGGCAAGCTTAAGCCTACACGATAAAGAAGGAACTGGTGACCTGTGATAATGCGACGTACACTGATTTGAAGAATGCCGGTCTCCTGTTCAAGGTGTTGTGTACTCACGTGTGAATTTATTGCAATAAGAGCACATTAACTTTTGCTGCATAATGGACGGTCTACGACTATTGCTTTGTCTTAAGCTGAAACAATCCGTTTCCTAAGGTACTACCACTACCACATGGGAACCTACTGAACGAAGATACACGATCATAACATGCCGTATATCGATACCGATACCCAATCTGAGATGTCGATAGTACAGTGTGGTGATTCTTTCTCAAATGATTTGTTACTTAAATTCATCGCGACCGTCAGTAAGTCATTCAACATTAGTTCCGTTTTTCTTCATGTCGGAGATAAAACTGAATTACTTTATTGTAAATAGGCTGTTTCGGTTTTTATGTAGATAACGCCAAGTAGCGCTCTGTATGAAAACCACTGGCTGTGCTGAGTGCAGTCTGTGGCTGGTTTGCATTATTGGTATAGTCTCTATTGTACTGTTGGGCAGCTGGATGTGAACAGCGCGTAGCATTGCGCAGTTGGAGGTCAGCCGCCAGCAGTGGTGGATGTGAGGAGAGAGAAGCAAGAGTTTTGTGATAATAATATGAGCGGACGAGCTGAACGTGTGTCCACCAGAAAAAGGAAATTTGCCAAACTGGATGTCGCAAATTATACATATATCTTATGACTTTCGAACACTATTATGGTAAATACATTGTTTGTTCTCTATCAATATCTTTAATTTGCTAACTATATGCCTATCACTAGTTAGTGCCTTCAGTAGTTAGAATCTTTTATTTAGCTGGCAGTATTGGCGCTCGCTGTATTGCAGTAGTTCGAGTAACGAAGATTTTTGTGAGGTAAATGGTTCATGAAACGTTTAGGTTATTATTAGTCAGGGCCATTCTTTTTTAAGGATTATTGGAAGTCAGATTGCGTTGCGCTAAAAATATTGTGTGGCAGTTTAGTGTTGATCAGAATAAGTAAAGAGAGAAATGTCTGAGTACGTTCAGTTTTGCTCAGCTGTTTGAAAATCAAACAAAGTAGGAGGTTTAGCAGCACTGTCATTCTTAATTTTTCTATGGGGACGTTTCATTACCTCCATATAGAAGGGAAACATAATTAATACTTGCTAGAGAACCGGCAATAGCGAGGAATTGAACTAGTAAGTAATTAAGGAAAGCACAACCACAGTGCACTCTCAGTTCACGTGGCAGCGGTTCCGTTTAGAACCAAGCCTCCTTACAGAAATCTTAGCTGTAAGCACACACCGGACGAGATGGCGCAGTGACTGGCACACTGGATTCGCATTCCGGAGGACGACGGTTCAATCCCACCTCCGGCCATCCTAACAGATATTTCCGTGATTTCCCTAAATCACTTCAGGCAAATGCTGGGATAGTTCCTTTGAAATGGCACACCCGATTTCATTCCCCATCCATCCTTAAGCCGATGAGATTGATGACCTAGCCGTTTTGCTCTCCTCCGCCAGATAAACCAAACCCAAGTATTAGCAGGTGCAGAAAATTAAGAGAAAGTGAATTAGAATAAATACACTCTAAGATCATAAGACTGAAAACAGAAACGTAAAACATTATTACGACTCTTAGACGAGATATTCGACTACCTGCACTCGGTATCGAGGCGATCGGTTGTGCATAATATCCTGCAAGAGAGGCGTGAATCAGACGCTAATGAGCGTTCCCAGGTTGAAACGGCAGAGAGGAGGGTACAGCGAGTAACGGTGTCGGGACTGGCCAATCAAATGGTACCAACGCTAAAACAAGCGGGCACTTTCCACGTCGGCCAGCCTTATCCACTATTACCACCTCGTATTAAGTTGACAGAATTGCCATATAACACTACAAGTTCCATTTACCTGCTCAGGTTTCAAATTGAAATCAACCACAAAATCGTGAGTTCAAGGTTTCATTCGCAGGAGGAGGTACCGGCACACAAAAGTAGATGTACGTTACATCAGCGCAGCTACTCGTTTGCCTTCCAAAAGCTCACAAGCACATAAGTTGTTGATCACAGAGATAAACCATTCACAACGACAGCTTTACTGAATTGGACGAATCTTACTGTCCCAGTTCAAGTAATTGTTCTTCGAGCACTCTAAACGAGAATATAACTGGAAGAAACACTAACATGTGCAAAAATGGTAAATATCCTATCCTATTTAATTCACAGTAGCTTGCAGGGAATTTTATTTGGATATCTGTGTAGGGGGAGAATGGAATTAACAGAGACGGAATCAAAGGAATAATATGCAAAGAGATGTTTGAAAGCATTAGAAGCAAAAATGATAATATAAATTTAATTTTGATTCCCCAGTATAAGGACTAAGTTATTCGTCAAAAGAAACTACTAATAGCAGAAGGCATAAAACTGGTGTAAAAAAATAGCTGACAGAGACGACAGATCTATGAAGGTAGTATTCGCCAACAGAAACGGGTCTCTAAGGAGTCGTGTCGACACAAAAAAATAAGTAAACAGTTAGACAAAAGCTGAAGAGAAAAACGAAGGTAGCTCAGTATGTAAGATCATTGCTTGCAATAAGACAGGTGACTGTATTTGAATCGTAATCTGCCACAAATTTTCATTTGTCATGACACGTTGATTATACTGTTGCTGATTTGATTCACGTTTCCAGTACTCTAAACATCTCTTAAATTACTGTACTATTACCAATGCAATATCGTGCATTACACACTGTGCTGAAAAACTTAAACATGGAATAGATACAGTAATATAACACATAACTCCTTGGGAGGGAATGGAAGTGCGGAAGCATGTGCCAGAGATGCACAGAAAATTGATCGTCACGTGGCTTGAGCCCAAAGTGACTGTAGCGACAAATTGGTCTGGCCCCTAAACACGAGGTATTTGAAGAAACGGGAAAAAGAGCGTGTGTGTGTGTGTGTATGTGTGTGTGTGTGTGTGTGGGTGGGTGGGTGGGTGTATGTGTGTGTGTGTGGGTCTGTGTGTGTGGGTGGGTGGATGGGAGGGTGGTTGGGCGGGTAGGTGGGTGTGGGTGAGTCGGTGAGTGCGTGTGTGTTTGAGTCAGCAAGTAGTTAAGATGCATTGCGGTGGTATTCTTCACTACAACATGGACTGGAGATAACATCCGAATGTTTTTGCACGAGGAAGAATCATTACAAAACTGGAAGAAGGACGAGATTTGACAAGCGTTGTCCAGGAGTTTGGTATACCTCACAGAATAGTTTTACGTTCATGGGGAGAGTACCGAATCACAATTACTGCTATCCAAAGAGAGGACGCTGTCAAACATGGACAGTTGCAGCAACATATGACCGGTAAGTTGTGCAACAGGCAAGAAGGTACCCACCTCAAACAGTGGTCCATTGCAACCACACTTAGCTGATGTAACTGGACTGCAAGTCACTCCATCTCACGATTCAATGTGGCACGGCGGCGGCTAGGGGTGGTATTTTTCTTCGATTACCTGTATGTTCTGTTCCGTTGACAAAGGCACATCGCCGGTACCATTTACGAAGCTGCCGAGAGCATAGGGACTAAACCAACGAGGAGTAAGGTGAGAGTAGATTCCGTCTGAATAATGACTCTGGAGTTAACCTCGGATTCCGAGACTGGTAACACGCAATACATCCAGGAACACTGTCGAACTAGACCGTATTGATGGTCCAGGTGTTATGGTGTTGACTGGCGTCCTGACCTGTCAGTTAACACAGACAACTCTACGCAAACGCCTCTGCTCTCGGTAGTTAAGTGTAGGCCGCCGGCCACTGTGTTGTTCGTGGTTAGAGGTACTGCCTGAAATTTCGTATTCTCGGCACGCTCTTGACACGGCAGATCGCGAAATACTGAATTCTCTGAAGATTTCCGAAATGAATTGTCCCACGCGCCTTGTACCAACTACCATTCCACGTTCAAAGTCTGTTAATTTCCGTCGTGTGGCCATAATCATGTCGGAAACCTTTCCACATGAATTGCGTGATTGCAAATGGCAGCCCGCCAATGCACTGCCTTTTTATACCTTGTGAACGCAATGCTATCACCTGACCTGCGAAACACTGCGCACAGTACACTCAGCACTCACCGTTATTGAGACCCTGTGCCCCTTCCCTACATGAGTCTTTTTCAGGGATGATATTCGGTGAATCGACTGCCCTGCCCGTTCTCCAATTTAACTACCATCGGATGCGATAGGGAGACACTTTGCGGCACGTCCAAATGTACCAACGATCTTTCGGCAGTTGTCAACTGCATTGGTAGACGAATGGAACGCCCTACCACCAGATCTCCTTACCAACATTGTAGCCAGCAAAGGACCACGTTGCATAGCATGAATTGGCGGCCCTGGTGATCGCATACCATATTAGGAACCATTTCCTGCTCTTGTAATCACCAGAGCACCATCCTAATTCGTCCCAGTGCGTATTCCTTTCAGTTATCTTCTGTATTACACCATTGTAGATCTTTCTCTAGGTGGCCCAAGTCTCATAGAGCAGTATTACATGGCAGTGGCACACCATGGGAAAGCTATTTTCGTTCTCAAGTTCTGCATATCAGTATACGTAATAATACTTGTCACTCGTCACAGTCTATCAGCGGCCTCGGCAGCCAACTGCTTCGAACGTATCGGCTTACGTTGGGCCTGCTTGGTCGCAGGTGGAACTTAAAGTACTGAAGGAGAACGGAAACAAAAATCAAGAAATGAGCAGCGAACGAAGTTTCCTTTCGGATATAAGAGATACAAATTTTCGAAGAAAGACCACTAGCTTACTAAAGAAATAGGAATGTGCGAAAGTTACATGATGTAGTTACAACACAGTTTTGTTGCGAATGTGATATGTGTCTTAACAGCCTTCTGAGGAAAGACAGGACTGCGAGGTACCACCACGATACTGATGACATAAGAGAGTTATGATCAGCTACGCTGGAGTAGTCTTGCGAAAAAAAAAATAAAACATTTCACATAAAACTGTAACAAATTCAGCAGACACGGAACATATATAGCATGGGTCTACAGGTTAACGGTTAAAATTGATCCAATAATAAATTCGTGACGACAACAGCGTTCACAGTCTAAGAACGGAGATCAATGAGGGTTATTCATATACTGTTGCAATGTATGAAGCAAAGCCGCGAGCAATCGAGTTGTGGAACCAACTGAGTTTCTGAGAGCAGCCTGTCTAGCCAGAAACCTCGACATCTAAGCAGTATAGTCTGCAAATACATCGAAGAAGAAGCAAACGAATCAGGTGAAATTTCTGACCGTTTTCCAATACTCAGTCCAGAATCTACAAAGGCTATATACACTACTCGCCATTAAAATTGCTACACCACGAAGATGACGTGCTACAGACGCGAAATTTAACCGACGGTAAGAAGAAGCTGTGATATGTAAATGATTAGGTTTGCACAGCATTCACACAAGGTTGGCGCCGGTGGCAACACCTGCAACGTGCTGACATGAGAAAAGTTTCCAACCAATTTCTCCTACACAAAAAGCAGTTGACCGTCGTTGCCTGGTGAAACTTGTTGCGATGCCTCGTGTAAGGAGGAAAAATGCGTACCATCACGTTTCCGGCTTTGATAATGGTCGGATTGTAGCCTCTCACGATTGCGGTTTATCGTATCGCGACACTGCAGCTTCCGTTCTTCGAGATCCAATGACTGTTAGCAAAATACGGAAACCGTGGGTTCAGGAGTGTAATACGGAACGCCGTGCTGGATCCCAATGGCCTCGTATCACTAGCAGTCGAGATGACAGGCATCTAATATGCATGGCTGTAACGGATCGTGCAGCCACGTCTCGATCCCTGAGTCAACAGATGGAGACGTTTGCAAGACAACAACCATCTGCACGAACGTTTGCAAAATGTTCAACTGTTCAGGCGCAGATGAGTGTGAATTCTTATGGGACTTAACTGCTAAGGTCATCAGGCCCCAAGCTTACACACTACTTAACCTAAATTATCCTAAGGACAAACATATACACCCATGCCCGAGGGAAGACTCGAACCTCCACCGGGACCAGCCGCACAGTCCATTACTGCAGCGCCTGAGACCTCTTGGCTAAGCCCGCGCGGCCACGACGTTTGCAGCGGCATGGACTATCAGCTCGGAGGCCATGGCTGCGGTTACCCCCGACGCTGCATCACAGACAGTAGCGCCTGCGATGGTGTACTCAATGACAAACCTGGGTGCAAGAATGGCAAAACGTCATTTTTTAGGATGAATCCACGTTCTGTTTACAGCATCGTGATGGTCGCATCCGTGTTTGGCGACATCGCGGTAAATGCTCATTGGAAGCGTGTATTGGTCATCGCCATACTGGCGTATCACCCGGCGTGATGGTATGGGGTGCCATTGCGTACACTTCTCGGTCACCTCTTGTTCGCATTGATGGCATTTTGAACAGTTGATGTTACATTTCAGGTGTGTTACGACCCGTGGCTCTAACCTTCATTCGATCCCTGCGAAACCCTACATTTCAGCAAGATAATGCACGACCGTATGTTGCAGGTCCTGTACGGGCCTTTCTGGATACAGAAAATGTGAGAGGAACCTGTGGTCATCATGACCCATAACAATGTTTCCATAAAACACCAGTGAAATACAGCGATTCTACCCTAGTCAGGATGGCATTTTTCACGTGATGAGAAGTCTTTATATGGATGCTATTGTTTTAACTGTGGTGCATTCATGACTCCAATTTTTATTCGTCCCGCGTGCAACAATCGTTTTCGAACTATTTCGTTGTCTGTCGCATCCACTGTTTTACATCTATTCCTACAAATATTGTTATTGATGACTTTTGATTCATAATCCCTAGAGGAGAGACTCGTTTCATGTGGCTTCCCCACACTTGCTTGTCCTGTGCTGGCTTCTATCTCTCTGAGGAACCACAGAAACATTTGTACCGCAATCACTTCAAAGTTTCCCCTATTTTGGCGCCGTTTCTACAATTTCTACGCCTGCCCTCCCAACATAAGCAAATAGACTTGCCTTTGGTGCCTCAGGACGATATCCATCAACCCATCCTTTATTTTAATCAGGTTGTGCCATACATTCTTTTTTCCACAATTAGGTTCAGCACCTGCTCATTAGCTATTCGATCTGTTTTTCTAATCTTCACCGTTATTTTACTTATCAACCACATTTTATATCCACATAATGCTACACAGAAGAAAAGACTTTATAACAAACTCACACGCGATCTTAACAAATTCCTCTTCTTTAGAAAAGCTTTACTTGCAATCGTACTCTGTTCTAATGGTTCAAATGGCTCTGAGCACTATGGGACTTAACAACTGTGGTCATCAGTCCCCTAGAACTTAGAACTACTTAAACATAACTAACCTAAGGACATCACACACATTCATGCTCGAGGCAGGATTCGAACCTGCGACCGTAGCAGTCGCGCGGTTCCGGACAGCGCGCCTAGAACCGCTAGACCACCGCGGCCGGCTATCGTACTCTGCATGTTATATCCTGTCTACTTATGCCGTCATTAGAAATTTTTTCATTAGAAATTTTTCTGACCAAACAGCTAAACTCATCTACTACTTTTATTATCTCATTTCCTGACCTAAATCTCTCGGCATCTACATTCAATTACTCTTCCCAAGAAAGCATCCATTCCGGCCAGCTCCACTTCCACGTCCTCTACCATCGCAGAGAAAATTATAGTATCATCACCAAACTACAAAATTTATAATTCTTCTATCTGAACTCTAACGCTTTCCCATAGTTTTCTTTACTTTACTGTTTGCTCGATGTAGAGATTGAATTAAATTGGTGACAGGCTACGAGGCTACAAATCTGTCTCACTCCCTTCTCAACCTATGCTTCCCTTTCGAGACCCTCGGATGTTTATACGTAATTTCAGTCCACTTGTAAATAACCCTCCCTCTCATGGTCCAACGTTTTTCGTGAACTCAAACTGATCATCCCTGAAGATCGGATTCTTCCAGTTTTTCCATTATTCTTTAAATGTGTCAATATTTGACTATAATGATTTGTTAAAACGATTATTAGTGGTATTCACACCTCTTGGAAACTGTCTTCTTTGAGAGTGGAAGTATTAATATCTTCTTGAAATCTGACGGTATATCGCCTGTCTGATATATACTGCACACAAGATGGAATAGTTCTGTGGTTGGTGGCTCTCCCAAGCAGACACTAGTACCTGAAAAAACAATCTGTCCATCAGAGTGAGGTTATTTCAGTGGTACACTGTCGCATGGATTGCTGTACTACATGATATGACAAGAATCGAAGGATATAAAGTGTCATTATCCCTTAGAAAGGTGACAGCTACTGAGAGAGTAATAGTTAAATAGGGCCTTTTTTTTTTTTTTTTAAGGTTACATCGAATTTTACGGTGGGATTGCAAAGGGAACCTTCTGAATATTCGGCTGAAATATGAAGAAAAACAGTCGCCATACATAATGACAGCGGCTAGAGGATTTGAGATCAGCCCTATATCGACCCCTATCTGTCAATAACAATACGGGTAGTGGTCTGAATACTTTAAATACCCGAATTAGTAGCTACTTTCTACAACAGAGACGTGGACGTACGGATATTTGGATATCTAACTCTTATTTATTTACTTAGCTGTGTGGCTAGGTAGCTAGACTACATTTACAAAGGTTTTTAGTACAGTCCTCAGTGAGAACCACAGTTTGTTTCGTTTATTACTTCTTTCACCTCTGGAAATATTTTATCTTCGTGAAAACACCAGTCATTTCCATAGTTCAGTGTCCACCAATAACTGACTGAGAAACTCAGTGAAAGCGTTTGAAGAATGCAAGTACATACCAAATTCAGCGGGACCAATCATTCTGTTTAGGACAGATTAGTTTCACATAATATGCAACACTGTGCCACCAAATAATCTGACTCTTCATTGAGATTTTATACCGCAGAGATTTTCCTTTGCAGATTGTGTGAAATACTTGATGGCATACTTCCAATTAAAAATTACTTAAAAAGATAGTCTGCTTTTGTGGGTCATGCACGTACGAATACAGAACAAGTCTTACGGTGACAGCAACTGATACTGGAAATAGTTGTATTGATAGAAAAGCAAAACAGAGCGCCGCGTTCTACTCCAGACGGGCCAATGGCGACCGACTGACGACCGTGCCATCCGCTGCTAATGCGTCATTCAGATGCATTTGTCATTCAAGTAGCTAATTAGTTGGAATCATGAGGCTGAGTGCATTCCATACCAGTCCTCCCACCAAACTCTACGAATGTTGGTTTAACATACGAGCGAAAACGCCTTATATACGTGCACTGTTACTCATGGATGTATTAAGAGGGATAAATTGCGAAACACGTCATATGAGCAATGAAGTCATTCCTTGCCTGATGTTTGACTTTTACCATTACGACCCAGTCAGACTAGTTGCGGAACTGATCATTAGATTGATGGTCGGCTGCCCCCTGCATGACATTTACAGTATATAATGGACAAAAGTATGACAGTACCAGCGAACATTAAAAACAAATTATATTTACTGATCGTTACAGTTTGATAATGCCACAGAAAGATGAAGAAAACAACAAGTGGATTTTGTTTTTGAAGGAGAACGGGGTAACCAGTTGGAACTGAATCTGATTTCAGAGAAAAATTATCAAACTCAGATATATTTGGTATTTATGGCGAAGTAGCAATAGGAACGGATTATAACCTGTCACTAAATTGTAAACACACTACTGGCCATTAATATTGCTACACCAAGAAGAAATGCAGATGATAAACGGGCATTCATTGGACTAATAAATTATACTAGAACTGACATGTGATTACATTTTCACTCAATTTGGGTGCAAAGATGCTGATAAATCAGTACCAAGACTAACCATATCTGGCCGTAATAACGACCCTGATACGCCTGGGCATTGACTCAAGATGGCGTGTACAGGTACGGCTGCTCATGCATACCACAGTTGATCAAGAGTAGTGACTGGCATATTGTGACGAGCCAGTTGCTCGGCCACCATTGACCAGACGTTTTCAATTGGTGAGAGATCTGGCTGGAGAATGTGCTGGCCATGGCAGCACTCGAACATTTTCTGTATCCAGAAAGGCCCGTAGAGGACCTGCAACATGCGGTCGTGCATTATTCTGCTGAAATGTAGGGTATCGCGGGGATCGTAACGGATCTGAAATGTAGCGTCCACTGTTCAAAGTGCCGTCAATGCGAACAAGAGGTGACCGAGACTGTAACCAATGGCACCGCACACATCACGCCGTGTGATACGCCAGTATGGCGATGACGAATACACACTTCCATTGTGCTATCACCGCGATGTCGCCAAACCCGGATGCGGCCATCATGATGCTGTAAACAGAACCTTGATTCATCTGAAAAAATGACGTTTTGCCATACGTACGTTGTTGAGTACACCATCCCACGCGCTCGTGTCTGTGATGCAGCGTCAAGGGTAACCGCAGCCATGGTCTCCGAGCTGATGGTCCATGCTGCTGCAAAAGTCGTCGAACTGTTCGAGCAGATGGTTGTTGTCTTGCAAACGTCCTCATCTGTTGACTCAGGGATCGAGACGTGGCTGCTCGATCCGTTACAGCCATGCGGATAAGATGCCTGTCATCTCGACTGCTAGTGATACGAGGCCGTTGGGATCCAGCACGGCGTTCCGTATTACCCTCCTGAACCCACCGATTCCATATTCTGCTAACAGTCATTGGATCTCGATCAACGCGAGTAGCAATGTCGCGATACGATAAACCGCAATCGCGATAGGGTACAATCCGACCTTTATCAAAGTCGGAAACGTGATGGTATGCATTTCTTCTCCTTACAAAAATGGTTCATTTGGCTCTGAGCACTATGGGACTTAACGTCTGAGGTCATCAGTCCACTTGATCTTAGAACTACTTAAACCTAACTAATCTAAGGACATTACACACACCCATGCCCGAGGCAGGATTCGAACTGGCGACCGTAGCGGTCACGCGCCTCCAGACTGAAGTGCCTAAATGCGCTCGGCCACACCAGCCTGCCATCCTTACACGAAGCATCACAACAACGGTTCACCAAACAACACCGGTCAACCGCTGTTTGTGTATGAGAAATCGGTTGGAAACTTTGTCAGCACGTTGTAGGTGTCGCCACCGTCGCGAACCTTGTGTGAATGCTCTGAAAAGCTTATCATTTGCATATCACAGCATCTTCTTCCTGTCGGTTAAATTTCGAGTCTGTAGCACGTCATCTTCGTGGTGTAGGAATTTTGATGGCCAGTAGTGTACATGCCTCTGACCAACGTGTGAACATGTAGATTTCAGTGCCTATTTTTGGCAACCACAATCCCTACTGGAGTGATAAAAATGTAGAGGAGAGGGCTGCAATTTGATAGATTTTATGAGGGCATATATACACTCCTGGAAATTGAAATAAGAACACCGTGAATTCATTGTCCCAGGAAGGGGAAACTTTATTGACACATTCCTGGGGTCAGATACATCACATGATCACACTGACAGAACCACAGGCACATAGACACAGGCAACAGAGCATGCACAATGTCGGCACTAGTACAGTGTACATCCACCTTTCGCAGCAATGCAGGCTGCTATTCTCCCATGGAGACGATCGTAGAGATGCTGGATGTAGTCCTGTGGAACGGCTTGCCATGCCATTTCCACCTGGCGCCTCAGTTGGACTAGCGTTCGTGCTGGACGTGCAGACCGCATGAGACGCCGCTTCATCCAGTCCCAAACATGCTCAATGGGGGACAGATCCGGAGATCTTGCTGGCCAGGGTAGTTGACTTACACCTTCTAGAGCACGTTGGGTGGCACGGGATACATGCGGATCTGCATTGTCCTGTTGGAACAGCAAGTTCCCTTGCCGGTCTAGGAATGGTAGAACGATGGGTTCGATGACGGTTTGGATGTACCGTGCACTATTCAGTGTCCCCTCGACGATCACCAGTGGTGTACGGCCAGTGTAGGAGATCGCTCCCCACACCATGATGCCGGGTGTTGGCCCTGTGTGCCTCGGTCGTATGCAGTCCTGATTGTGGCGCTCACCTGCACGGCGCCAAACACGCATACGACCATCATTGGCACCAAGGCAGAAGCGACTCTCATCGCTGAAGACGACACGTCTCCATTCGTCCCTCCATTCACGCCTGTCGCGACACCACTGGAGGCGGGCTGCACGATGTTGGGGCGTGAGCGGAAGATGGCCTAACGGTGTGCGGGACCGTAGCCCAGCTTCATGGAGACGGTTGCGAATGGTCCTCGCCGATACCCCAGGAGCAACAGTGTCCCTAATTTGCTGGGAAGTGGCGGTGCGGTCCCCTACGGCACTGCGTAGGATCCTACGGTCTTGGCGTGCATCCGTGCGTCGCTGCGGTCCGGTCCCAGGTCGACGGGCACGTGCACCTTCCGCCGACCACTGGCGACAACATCGATGTACTGTGGAGACCTCACGCCCCACGTGTTGAGAAATTCGGCGGTACGTCCACCCGGCCTCCCGCATGCCCACTATACGCCCTCGCTCAAAGTCCGTCAACTGCACATACGGTTCACGTCCACGCTGTCGCGGCATGCTACCAGTGTTAAAGACTGCGATGGAGCTCCGTATGCCACGGCAAACTGGCTGACACTGACGGCGGCGGTGCACAAATGCTGCGCAGCTAGCGCCATTCGACGGCCAACACCGCGGTTCCTGGTGTGTCCGCTGTGCCGTGCGTGTGATAATTGCTTGTACAGCCCTCTCGCAGTGTCCGGAGCAAGTATGGTGGGTCTGACACACCGGTGTCAATGTGTTCTTTTTTCCATTTCCCGGAGTGTATTTCAATTACTGAGTTATAGAAAGATATGGCACTCAAATGTGAATAAAACACATGAAAGAATATAAGAATACCTTAATTAAGATTATAAATGGAAACGATAAAGTACAGGTTTCAGTATGCACATCCGTAGCTCCCGTGGTCGCAGACTGCCGTTGATGGAAAAAGGGCACCAGTACTGCGGTCGCAAGCGGCTTCTTGCTAAATATGCACGGAAGCCACACTATTGCTAAGTGCACTGCAGCTATTTACCAAGAGGAGACGTCCGATATGGAAGCTCTTTTACGAGGTTCAGTAGCCGGGGGCGAGCCCGAGAGCACTCGTCCCCGGCCACGGCCACCGCAAAGTGGGCGCCTGAAAGGCAGAAACAAAAGCCAGTGCAGTGAAAGGCAGAAGCACGCTCGTGCGGCCTGCATTCAGGCGCCGCGGTCGCGCTTCGCGACACGGCCTCGGGGCGCCGTGTTTACCGAGCGAGCGGCGCGACGCCGCAGCGGCGCAGGCGCCGCGCTGAGGTTGCCCGCGGCGAGCTCCCTTTGCGGCCTCCACCGTCCACAGAATCCGACCAGCTTTCTCTATGTGCGTATCTTTCACATACTTCTTGATTTGCGTGGCTGCGCTTTTGGTGCCTATCAACTCCCTTCTGCAGAAATAAAGTAGAGTCCTGCATGGCCGCCGGCCGCTGGTGGCCGAGCGGTTCTGGCGCTCCAGTCTGGAACCGCGCGACCGCTACGGTCGCAGGTTCGAATCCAGCCTCGGGCATGGATGTGTGTGATTTCCTTTGGTTACTTAGGTTTAAGTAGTTCTAAGTTCTAGGGGACTGATGACCTCAGATGTTAAGTCCCATAGTGCTCAGAGCCATTTGAACCATTTTGAACCTGCATGACCGAGTAAGCGAGCACAAAATACGAGATGGGACGAGCACACCCAAACTGGATAGGCAGCCATCACTAGTTCTAGTGACCGAGCATAGGAGCCGTAACGGAATACGTGGAACTTCAAACACATTACATCTGTCATTATCCGTGTGAGACTGCAGCCAGTACGGGCTTCTCATATGTGGTGTCTCTCTCCGTTATCATGCAGCACAAGGAAACCAGTGGGGATAAAGAATAGTATTACAGCAAAGTGTGTTGGAATGTGTGCTAAAGATATGAGACCTTTTAACGCTTTTTCCGATGAAGGTTTCAGAGAACTAGGTCAAAAATTAGCACATCTAGGTCGCATTATGGAGAAGTTAATGTCCTGCCACATCCCTCTACTATAAGCAGACATGTCAAAGAACAAGCTGATGCAATACGAAACAGCATAATGCCTTCTGTTATTGCGGAAGTTGTTAATAAAACATTTTCTGCGACAGTTGATACGTGGACTGATTCCCATAATCAGATGCACTATTTGACGCTTACAACACATTACGTAAACACAGATTGGTCTCTTGTGAACAATGTTTTATTTACAACAAAATTCCGGCGCGTTAAGGAGACGGGAGTAAATTTTATGAAAGAAATTGAAGAGAGGATGGCTGATTGGGATATTTCGCTGGACATGTTGCACAGTTTTGTTTTTGTCTCCGACCAGGGTGCCAATGTAATAAAGGCTTTGGAAAATCACGAAAGGATTCCTGGTGCTGCTCATTGTATAAACACAGCACTTAGCCAAACTTTCGATGAAGATAACTTCTTGTTACATCATGCCCCGAACATCGCATCAACAATAAATACTGCAAAATGCATTTTAAGGTACATTAAGAAAAGTGGCCTCTGCTTGTCTTGTACACTATGCTGGAATCCTTACACACTGAGTATAACGAAGTTGCTGCTTTGCTGACGGAAAAGGACTCCGCTTGCAGATTGCAAGGATATGATAATGAGCTCGCATGAAAAATTGCGCATTTTCTGAGACCATTTAAAGAGGCCACAGATGAATTAGAATGCGTAAGAAATCAGACAATCCAGTTCCAGAAATCTGGAAACATCCCCCAGGCTGTGGCTAAGCCATGCCTCCGCAATATCCTTTCTTTCAGGAGTGCTAGTTCTGCAAGGTTCGCAGGAGACCTTCTGTAATGTTTGGAAGGTAGGAGACAAGATAATGGCAGAAGTAAAGCTGTGAGAACGGGGCGTGAGTCGTGCTTGGGTAGCTCAATAGTAGAGCAATTGCCCGCGAAAGGCAAAGTCCCGAGTTCGAGTGTCGGTCCGGCACACAGTTTTAATCTGCCAGGAAGTTTCTTTGACAATCCAGTTAGTTCTTCTTTGGTTTCACAAACTGCAACAAATTTGCAGTGTCAATGACACTGACTGTCAGGTGAGTGGTTACTGCAGTTAAAAGCACTGTTTCACTATGATACGCGATAGTTAACTAGCGTAACTGATGTGTACTAACAGATATGTATTTCTTAACAGGAGGTACAAAGTTTTAAAAATCGAAACTTAACTTTCGTTTGTGAGAAGATTGTTATCGCTTCCAGACATAAAATTGCTTCGTTTCTTTGACCGCCTTTCCGTGATCTTAATATGCTCGAAATAAATTAAAAGCAGGAAATTCTTAGCAATGTGCGACAAATGTGTGGTACGTACGCAGGTACAACATGCAATCATTAACATAATCGTTTTTGCATAGTTAGAGGATAGTGAATGGCAGAGAAACGGGAATATCATAATTCGTGTAATATTTCACTAACGTAAAACACCTCATTTTTACGCGAACGTTTCGATGATTTCCACATCAGTTCTGAATTATTTGTCTCTTTCGTTTATTATCATAAATCTTCAAGTATTGTGTCATCACCACCCAGTTTCAAGGAATGGAGGAACAACAGATCATCCGCAGCAGATGGAGTAGATCTCTACATTTTAATGCACCCCGGAGATGATGATGACATCTTGAAGTGGTGTATCAGACATGAAACAGATCAGCCAGGCCTGGCTGTCATTGCAAGACGTATTTTATGTATCCCAGCAACAAGCGCATCTAGCGAAATATGCTTTAGTAAAGTCGGCATGTTACTAACAAATCGCCACAGCCAATTAAATCCGGAACGCCTTAGTGATATACTGCTGATCAACAATAGCTATAATTTTGTTTCTGTTGAAAACAAGTGAAGAGTATGACAAGTTACGTCTGTAAATGTTTAATGTTCTTTGTAAGCTTTCTTTATGAAGATGGTTGTCTTCTAGATTACGGGGACAGCACATTATTTAATGTTTCCTACTAATGAAAGGAAAAATATATCTTCTGTTTGGAAATGAGACTCTTCTTCTATCCGCGATTGTATTGAACTTCTGTATGAAAAGAGTGAGAGACAGAGATAAATGCATTGTGTGTGCGTGCGTGTGTGTGTGAGAGAGAGAGAGGGAGAGAGGCGTTGGATTTTTACAGTACGGTGCAGCGAGCCGGGGCGAGGCGAGGTGAGACATCAGCGGTGACCGGCCATGCTCGGTTATCCGCGTGTCCGGAATCCGGAAATCAGACATGGGCCGAGTACGTGACCGAGCCGAGTTACGTGGGGCCGGACACGAGTGGCTCGGTCCCCCCGTCAACAGGCGAGCCTTGACCGGTCAAACACTGAGCGTTGCAGCGCTGACAAAGAAAACTAATCATCCAGAAGGGTAAAGTATATGAACTGAGGTTATGTGATATTACTTCTATGATTGCAAAATCTGGTGAAAAACTGGCGGTCTACGTCCACTTATCAGTATGACATTCCATTCCCTCTGGGCTGGATGTATGCACTGAGTTAGTTCGGGTGTCATACAGCCATTCTATCCCCTGCTGAGTGAAGCTTACCCAAAACTGTTGTAACTGATCCTTGATATCCTGCATACTGACACTGGGACAGAGTTGACATGTGAGCTTGTCTCACACTTGTTCTATCAGGAAGAGACCTGGGGTTCTTGCTGCCCAGAGAAGTACCACAACTTTATGCAGACATTTCATACAGACATGCCACTTGTGGACGAACGTTGTACCACTGAAAAATAGTACTTCAACACTGAGAGATAACGCCATGGCATATCGTTAGGCCAGTCATGATCTGAAGTCATATATGATGGCTTCCAAAACCATGAGGCCAGGAACAACACCTGTTTACCTCTCACAGACACTAGAAGAATGGGACCAGTCCACAAGTCGCCGCCATAAACACTGGTGATGGTCGTTTGGCATATTTCAGAAATGCACCTGCAGCTATGCCAAACTTCAGCAGTCGATGTATCCCAGTCTAAGCACTACTCGAAACGTAGCCCTTTTTGTCGTTGTGTGAACACCAGTCCACGCATGGGGCGGTAACGCCATAGTTCCGCTGTTGCTTGTCTCTTACCAATGGTCCGTGATTACACAGGACGTGGCAGGGGGTCAATTACTGGTTTTCTGAAAGCAGCCACATATATGAAGGACTTAAGGTGTTCTTGTTGCGTGAAATGGCGATCCTCCCTCGAGTTGTAAAGACATGGCAGCCCAGAACCTCAATGACGACTCTGACTACGCTAATATTCCCATGTTGTCTGACAACAGCTCACTCTCACAATGAGGTGCACAACGTATCTGGTGAGTGCATGATCCTACCAGTCGGCCAGATCGGGGTCTTTTGGATCTGCGGCTCTTGTATATCTCCCGAGTTTACAGTTAATATTATTTGATACAGATTCTCCATTTTATGCAAAAGACTATTTTTTCTACTTATCCGAACAGGTTCCGGCACCTCTGGTCATAAACACTGGGTTTTGATTATGGAAAAACTGTAAAAAAGAGAACATATTTTAGGTAGCAACTGATCTAACAAGATGAAGCCTAAAGACCGTCTATTGTTGGTTTCGTTTTTACCCTGATTTTACATACGTTGTACAGTTTTGCAAGACCTATATATATCTAGCGCCGATAGCTTCTCATCTGCATCATAAACTGTAAATCAGCGAGTTAACACCTCCATTCATTTTTAAAAATGTGATTTTAGTTTGAAAAACATTTTTGCACGCACACTGGAAAAGAGAGATAAAAGTTAACAAAATAAAAATTCGCCGCCAAACCTACTCGGGAACAAGTGAACGCCGACGCTGTTAGGACACAGAATATTATCGGTTACACCGCATTTTTCGAAATGAAAAGGCATTTGTTAAATCAAAATTGTACAAAGTACATTTAATATTTGTCCTCAGAACGCGAAAGGAGATGAATCAGTGACAACGAAACGTGAGTAATAATAAATTAATACGCGAAACCTTTTGTGATATTGTGGCCTTCAGTCAATCCTACTCTATCCTCAGCAAGGTTGTTCTTCTCCGAGTAACTACTTCAACCTATATCCATCTGAATCTTCTTAGTGCATTCATCTCTTGGTCTCTCTCTACGATTTTTACCCTTCAAGCTTTCCTCCAGTAATAAATAGATGATCCCTTGATACCTCAGAACATGTCCTACCAACCGATCCCTCCTTCTAGTCATGTTGTGCCACAAATTCCTCTTCCCCTCAATTCTGTTCAGTACCTCCTCATTAGTTACGTGATACACCCATCTTAACTTCACCATTATTCTGTAGCATCACATTTTGAAAAGTTCTATTCTCTTTCTGTCTAAACTGTTTACCGTCCTTGTTTCGTTTCCATACATGGCTACTCTCCACAAAAATACTTTCAGAAAATACTTCCGGACACTTAAATCTATACTCGATCCTAACAAATTTCTATCTTCGGAAATCCTTTTCTTGCCATTGCCAGGCTGCACTTTCTGTCCTCCCTACTTTGACCACCGTTAGTTATTTTGCTTCCCAAATAGCAGAACTCATCTACCACATTAAGTGTATCATTTCCCGATCTAATTCTCTCCACATCAGCTGATTTCATTGGACTACATTCTATCCTTGTTTAACTTTTGTTGATGTTCATCTTATATGCTCCTTTCAAAGACACTTTCCATTATGTTCAACTGCTCTTCCATGTCCTTTGCTGTCTCTGACAGAATTACAATGTCATCGGCAAACCTCAAAGTTTGTGTGTGTTGCTTGAGGCTTTCCCGACGGACACGTTGTACTGTATATATGGTTCTCGGGCGAGACGTCTGATGTCATCGTGAAAACTCCACAAAATTTCATCAGTGCAACTGGCCGACATCTTCAGGTGCGACGAACACACTGATAAGGCAGGACCAGATCCCTCAATTTATGCCAGTCTTAGGCAGGATGTGCACATGCGTGGAGGCACCAAATCCGATGGCCAATAGCGACGATTTCAATCGATAGCTTGAAGGACATCAACGCCACCTACAGGATGAAGAACCAAAGACTTCAGCGCACGAGCGGAGGCTGCCACGGCTGCTCTGCGCTGCCGTCGGCCGCCCCAGCCACCTCTGTCGGAAGTCGCAAGCAGAAATGCACGTCCGCGTAGGCGCCTTGATTATCCCCCCGTTCATAGAAGACTTCGTGGAGAGAGCACTCCAGACGTCGGATTTGAAACCTACGTGTTTTTGGCGATATGTGGACACCTTTTTTATGTGGCTTCACGGCATTGCATCGTTGAAGTTTTTCTTGAACATCTTAACTCGCATTATCCCCAACATCAAGTTCACTATGGAGATGGAGAAAAACGACGAACTTCCATTCCTGGACTTGTTGGTAGGGAGAAAATAAGATGGCACATTAGGTCAAACAGTGTACCATAAGCCAACACACACGGACTTATACTTACAGGCCACCAGCTCTCACCATCCTTCGCAACGAAGTGCCGTACTGAGGACGTTGGTTCACAGAGCACGAGCCATATCAGACTTAGAAAGCTTGTCCAATGAGCTACTCCATCTGCGTACCACTTTCCAACAAAATGGACACTCTGAACGGGAGATTCGCCGTTTCTTACAACCGAAGCGGGTTACCCAACGTGAGGAAGTGTAAGAAGGGAAGAAAAAAGGGGAATGGTCATGTTGCCATACATAGGCGGTGTCTCTTCAAACATAGGAAGATTATTCAAGAGACATAAAGTAAATGTGTCTTTCGTCTGCCGGAAAAAATCAGAGCTATCTTGGGATCATCAAAGGACAGCCTTGGCCTAAGAAGACTCGGTGTTTACGAGATACCTTGTAGCTGCGGCATGTCGTACATCGGCCAAACTTGTCGCACTGTAGAAGAGAGATGCACTGAACACCGACGCTACACTCGTCTGGATGAACCAGAAAAGTCTCAGTGGCCAAGCATTGTATTAGTACAGGCACATTCTATGAATTATCAACATAACAAAATTCTCGCATTGACGAGTTCGTACTGGGACAGTGTGTTGTTAAGGAAGCAGTGGAAATACGTAGCTCTACGAATCTTGTAAACAGAGACACGGGCTTTCAGCTTAGTACAGCTCGGGATCCAGCACTGGCCATGTTGAAGTCGCTTCGAGCAGAAAAGAGTACTATTGGTCATAATACGGATGACGATTCGCCAGCAACATAAATATTCTGTTGACAACGGGAGGATAATCAAGGCGCCTACGCGGATTTTTGCTTGCGGCTTCCGACAGAGGTCGCTGGGGCGGCCGGTGGCAGCGCAGAGCGGCCGCGGCAGCCTCCACACGTGCGCTGAAGTCTTTGGTTCTTCATCCTGTAGGTGGCATTGCTGTCCTTCCAGCCATCTGTTGATATCGTCGCTATTGGCCATCGAGTTTGGCGCCTCCACGCATGCGTACATCCTGCCTAAGACTGGCATAAATTGGGGCTCTGGTCCTGCCTTAGCTCTCACCCTTGATATCCGGAAGTACATCCCCAGTGCACCCATCATCCAATTTATCCCTCGCAGAGACTCTGCTCTCATCAAGGCTCCCTCTCCATCCTTCCATACTGATCTCCGCCGGTGCCTTCCCTGCATCACCTTTGGCCACCATGCATCCCTCACCCCATTCCTCATATCCTCCTCTCCTCATCAGCCCCAACAGCCTCATCGTCCGCCGACCCTCACCATCGTCATCACAAAACTCAGCCCTGTGGTGATGGAAGCTGAGGTGTTGGCAGAACTGAATGCCCACCCTGCCCTGGTAGTCCGCTCCGCCCGCCGTATTTACAACTCCTCTGGCCCTACTTTCCTCATGCGTAAATTTACAGAGTCCACCTCCTCCATCGACCACCACCTCATGCAGGGAGCCCTGATTTTCAACCGCCGCCACCCTGTTGACCCGTCCCGTTCCTCTCCTCAATCCTACCACTGCCAGCGTTGTCTTCTGTACAACGACCTCCTCACCCAAAACTGCAAGAGCCCACCCATCTGCCCCCATTGTAAGGCCTCCCACTTTCTTAAACAGTGCCCCAACCTCGCCTCCCCCCTGTCCTGCAACACCTGCAATGAACCTCACCCCACCTATTCCTCCAAATGCAAAGCCAAGCCCCCTCTCACCAACCCTGAACTCACTGTCCCCATTCACCCAATTGACCCACCCATCCACCCTAACAATTCCCTCTACCCTCCCCCTACAGCAGAAGACATCATCTGGTTCCTCACCATCGTCCTGCAGAACATCCACCCCTTCCAGCGCTCCCACACACTCCAGCAGATTTCCCTTGCTGCCCACTTTGTTTTCCACTTAAACACCTACGCCACATACACCCACAACCAGGCCCACGTTACCTTCACCCGCCTAGACACCCTCGTTTAAGCCCCTCTCTCCCCTTCCCGCACCGTTCCCACCTCCAACCTCGTGGTGCGCCAACAGTATCGTCTCCTCTACCTCAACATTCGCTCCATTCCTGCAAACAAATACCACTTCATGCATACCCACTCTCAGCACCAGATTGACTCCTTCATCCTTAATGTAACCTTCCTCCAACACCACCATGTTGTCCACAACTCCACTCATCTCCTTCACCGCACTGACAATCCCCTTCCCCTAGCCTGAGGCGGGGTCACTATAGGCCACCCCAGGCATCTCCTTGTCAGGCCAGAACTCCTCCTCTATGACCCAATCGAACACCTTCTCCTGAGCCTATATTCTCCCTCCCTCACCGTCACCTGTGCCACTATCTATATCCGCCCAGCAGCTTCTCTCCCCTTGGACTTCATTTCCCATGTTGACCGTACCTTCTCCAGCTATGTGATCGCCACTGACCTCAACATCCACAGCCATGACCCTGCCACCCTTCGGTGGTGGCATCAGTTCCTTGCCACCCTCCATGCTGACCTTGTTCTTCCCCCACAGCATACCCATCCTGATAGTAACTCCACCCCTGATGTTATCCTCACTTCACCCAACATCCTTGGTCGCATCGCCATTGATGTCCTCGATCCCGTTGGTAGTGACCATCTCGTAGTGACCATCTCCCTGTCCTTCTCACCATCTCCTCTACCCGTCCCGCCACTACAGCCACCCGCCCAGTTGCCCCTCCAAAGTCTGTCCATGACTACCACTGTGCCAATTGGGATACCTACCGGGAATCCATTGCCTTACAGGTCGAAAGCCACCCCCTCACCTCTCACCACCCTGATGACATCACCCATGCCTCTTCTATCCTTCAGAAGACCATCACTGATGCTGTGGAGGCTCATGTCCCTACCAAATCATCCACCCTCACTGCCCTACGCTTCCTCCACAGGCCGTCCTTCTTCTGGTTAAATCCCAGAGGCTCTACCGCTCCTTCCTCTATACTCGTGACCGGTATACTCTCACCTGCCAACGGCAATTACTGCGGCATATCCGGAACCTCCTTAGAGTAAAGAAACGCCGGGACTGGCGCCAGACTTGCACATGCCTCAACTCCATCCTCCCTGTCAACTCCTCCAAGTACTGGTCAACCTTCCACCGCCTTACTGGTAGCCATCCCACCCAGCAGTATCCCATCCTCCATGACGAACGACCCTTTCCTGACAACTTCAGTAAGGCTAACCATTTTGCTTCCCACCCGTCTGAGGTCTTCTCCATTCCTGATGATCTCCATTTCGATTACTCCCTCTTCCCCACCGTCCTTGACCACACTGACACCTCTGTCCCCCCACTCGCCCCTAGCTTCCAGTACTTGGATTGGTTACCCCCCTCAGACATCAACACTCCCATCCCCACACATAACACTCGTCCTCCACTCCAAACGCAGCACTGCCCCTGGTCATGATGGCGTCACCTACCGTCACCTCAAGGAATCCCCTCCATCCTTCCTATCTGTCCTTGCTACCCTGTACGATGTCCTCCTCTTCACTGGAATTTACCCTGACCTATGGAAGACTTCCCGTGTCCTGCTGTTCCCTAAACCTAAGAAACCCCTCTCTGATACCTCCTCCTATCGTCCAATCTGCCTCACCTCCGTGTTCAGTAAGGTTTTCGAGGCCATTCCCTCTCGCTGTATTCACCGCCACCTTAACCAGCACTGCCTCCTTCCTCTTACCCAATGTGGCTTCCGGCCTTCCTTCTCCGCCAACGACCAGCTGCTTAACCTTACCAATCTTCTTTCCCTCCAACTTAACTCCCGTCACTCCGCTATCTTTGTTTCCCTTTATCTCCAGAACGCCTATGACCGTGTCTGGCATCCCGGGCTCCTCTTCAAACTCCTGACCTATGCTCTTCCCATCAACTTCGTCCAAATCTTTGCTTCCTTCGTCTCCCATCGTCCCTCCTATGTGACTATCCACAGCTCCAACTCCCGTACTTTCTACCTCTCTGCCAGTGTGCCCCAAGGTTCAGTCCTTTCCCCTCTCCTCTATCTCCTGTACACTGCTGATATGCCCAAACCTCCCCTTCCTGTTCATCTTCTCCAGTCTGCTGATGACACCGCCTTCCTAGCCCTCTATCCCACCCTTCAACGGTCCTAACGCACCCTCCAAACCCACCTTGACCAATTCACTGCTTGGTGCAACCAGTGGTTCCTCCTTGTTAATCCCTCCAAGAACAAGGCAATCATTATAGGCCACACCACGCGCTCCTTCCGCCTCCATGACTTCTACCTCACCATTTATGGCCATCCTATCCACCTCACTCCTACCCTCAAATACCTTGTCTTCACACTCGACCGACACCTCATCTGGACTCCCCATCTCCTCACAACTGCCTCCGTCTTCTGAAACTCCTGTCCGGCAGGACATGGGATCTGCATCCTTCCACCATCCTTCACACCTACAAATCCTTGATCCGCCCCATCCATTGTTATGCCAGTGTCGCTTGGATTTCCGCCCCTCCCTGGTTCTAAAAAGCCCTCCAAATACTCGAATGCCATGCACTCTGCCTCGCCTTCCGCATTCGCCTTCTGTCCCCCATGCACATCCTCTATGACCTCATCCCCTTCCCCAACTTCCCATTATCCTTGAACACATCAGCACACTATATATTGTCCGCCGCCTTGATCCCCCTCACCCCCTGGTGTCTCCCTCCCTCTCCACCCCTAACCAGTTGCCGCACCTTTACCGTTGTGTGCCACCCTCTCTCCATCTCCCTCCATCTCCTGTCCCAACACAACTTCCACCATCTACCCCTCCCAGATGATGAGGTTCGCCCTGACATCCACCCTTCCTACCAACTCTAACCCCATCTTCCTGCCTCTTCCTCAGGGCTCCTTCTCCTCTCCCCCTCCCTCCTCCCGAGCGGCTTCCCCCTCCTACTCGCCCTCCATCTCTTGTGCCTCCTTTCAGTGTCTCTACACTCCCTCCTGCCCTGTCTTCCCTCTTCCTCTCGCACCCCACGTGTCTCCTGCCTTTTCGTGAACCCACTGATGCCCCTCCTCTCTTCATCCTGCCGCTTCCCCAGCTGCCCCATGCTCTCCCCTCCTTTTCCATCCTCCCTGACCTGTCCCCCGGCAGGTCCTACCTGGCAGTTTTATTCTTCATCGTGTGTGTTCCAAGTGGGTTTAAGTGTGTTGTTCCAAAGTGTTTTTAATACTGTGGCCGACCTTTAACCTGTGCATGCGCATTCAGTGTCTCCTCTGTGTTTAAGAATCGCCAACTGTGTTTATTTAACTTTCTGGTGAGTTTTTAACTGTCCCCCATGAACGTCTCCATGTCTGTGTATTTATACCTCCATTTTCTCCTTTACTCTGTTTTATGTTCTCGTTTTTTATCTCCTTATGTATGTATGATATTATTTTTGTTTTAGTTGTCGTGTCACTCAGCTGAAGAGCGGCGGATTGTGCCGCTGACAGCCCTCCCCTGCCCATATGGGGCAGGGGAGTGAAATCACAATAAAGAAAAAAAAACCGGCATTAGCAGTGTGTTCATTGCACCTGAAGATGTCGGCCAGTTGCGCTGATGAAATATTGTGGTGTTTTCACTATGACATCCGACGTATCGCCCGAGAACCATATATACTCAAAGTTTGTATTTCTTCTCAATGGGTTTTAATTTCTACTCCAAATTTTTCTTTTCTTTTTTTTTGTTTTCTTTACTGCTGTCTCAACAAACAGATTGAATTACATAGAGGTTAGGCTACATCCCTGTCTCACTCCCTTCCCAACCACTGCTTCCCTTTCATACATCTCGACTCTAATAACTACCATCTGATTTCTGTACAAATCGTAAATAGCCTTCCGCTCCCTGTATTTTACCTCTGCCACCTTCAGAATTTGAGAGAGAGTATTCCAATCAACATTCTCATATGCTTTCACAAAGTCTTCAAGGGCTAAAAATGTATGTTTGCCTTTCCTTAATCTATCTTCTAAGATAAGTCGTAAGGTCAGTATAGCCTCGCGTGTTCCACCATTTCTACGGAATCCAACTGATCATCTCCCGAGGTCGGCTTCTACCAGTTTTTCCGTTCATTTGCAAAGAATACGCTTTAGTATTTTTCAACCATGTCTCATTAAGCTGATAGTTCGATAATTTTCACACCTGTCAGCACCTGTGTTCTTTGGAATTGGAATTATTATATTCTTCTTGAAATCTGAGGGTATGTCGCCTCTCTCATATATCTTACAGACCAGATTGTAGAATTTTGCCATGGCTGGCTCTCCCAAGGCTATCAGTAGTTCCAATGTTGTCTACTCCCGTGGCTTTGTTTTGACTTAGATTTTTCAGTGCTCTGTCAAATTCTTCACGCAATATCATATCTTCCATTTCATCTTCATCCCCGTCTTGTTACATTTTCATAAATTTTTCCTTCAAGAATTTCTGCCTTTTATAGACCCTTTATGCACCCCCTTGCACCTTTCGGCTTTCCCTTCCTGCTTAGGACTGGTTTCCCATCAGAGCTCAAGATATTCACAGGTCGTTCTCTTTTCACCAATAGTTTCTTTAATTTTCCTGTAGGCAGTTTTATTACCCCTAGTGATATATGCCTCTAAATCCTTGCATTTGTCCTCTAGCCATACCTGCTTAGCCATTTTGCACTACCTGTCGATCTCATTTTTGTATTCTTTTTCGCATGCTTCATTTACTGCATTTTTATGTTTTCGCCTTTCACTAACTAAATTCAATATCTCTTCTGTAACCCAAGGATTTATACTAGCTCACGTCTTTTTACCTACTTCATTCTCTGCTGCCTTCACTATTTCATCCCTCAAAGCCACCCACTCTTCTTCTACTGTATTTCTTTCCTCTGTTCTTGTCAGTCCTCTTCTAATGCTCTCTCTGAAACTCTCTAATACCTCTGGTTATTTCAATCTATCCACGTTCCATTTCCTTAAATTCCAATCTTTATTCAGTCTCTTTCCTTTTAATCTACATTTCATAAAGAATAAATTATAATCAGAATCCACATCTGCCCCTGGAAAATATGCTTCCGAAATCTCTGTCTAATCATTGTATAATCAATTGAAATCTTCCGGTGACTCCAGATCTCGTACAAGTAAGGAGCATTCTTTCATGCTTGTTAAGCGAAGTATTAGCTATGACCAAATATCACTGTGTGTAAAATTCTACCAGGCAGTTTCCTCTTTCATTCCTTTGCTTTCACTTCTCTTCCTTTGCCTACTGTCGAATTCCAGTCCCCTGTGACTATTAAATTTTCGTCTCCCTTAACAATCTGAAGAATTTCTTTTGTCGCATCATACATTTCTTCAATCTCTTCATCATCTGCGAAGCTAGTTGGAATACAATACTGTGGTAGGCGTGGGCTTCATGTCTATCTTGGCTACAATAATGCGTTCACAATGCTGTACGTAGTAGCTTATACGCTCTCCTACTTTTTATTTATTATTAAACCAACTCCTCAATTACCTCTATCTGATTTTGTATTTATAATCCAGTATTGACCCGACCAGAATTCTTGTTCCTCCTGCCACCGAACTTCACTTATTCCCACTACATCTAGCTTTAACCTATCCATTTCCCTTTTTAAATTCTCTAACCTACCTGCCCTAGTAAGGGATCTGATATCCACGTTCCGATCCGTAGAACGCCACTTTCGTTTCTCCTGATAACGACGTTCTCCTGAGTAGACCCCGCCCGGTAATGCCAGTGGGAGACTATTTTATCTCTGGAATATTTTACCCAAGAAGACACCATCTTTATTTAACCTTACAGTAAAGCTGCATACCCTCAGAAATAATTAAGGGTGTAGTTTCCCCATGCTTTCAGTCGTTCGCAATACCAGCACAGTAAGGCCGTTTTGGTTAATGTTACGAGACCGGATCAGTCAATCATGAAGTATCACTGAGGCTAGCAAGCCTCCCCGCCAACGCCAAGGTCAATGATTCATGGGGGAGAATGCGAAATCTTTTGCCACACCAAAATCACGTTTTTAAAAATCAAGGGAAGCGTTAACCTACAGATCAAATTCAAATTTACGTCGTTTAGCTGGCAGGTGAGAAGCTGTCAGTGCAGAAAACCATACAATGGTCCTACAAAACCGTGTAATTGAAAATCAACGTAAGAAAAAACCGAACAAAAACCGTCTTTACGCCTCATTTTATCAGATCAGTTACAACCTAAAATATATTGACTTTTTACAGTTTTTCAGTAAACCATACCCACTAATGACGGCAGAGAGGTGCCGAAATATGTTTGGATAACAAGAAAAAACTGCGTTTTGTATAAAAGACAGAACCCTTATCAAATGATTTTCTGATGAATGCAACTTCTCTGTGCCCTTCAGAGTCATTCATTAACATCTTCCACTGTTCGCGACCCTTGTATGTCCTACCAGACTGGTAACAATACTAAACCGAAAAATACTAATGCGAAGTAATGTCCGTTCACATTGAATTACAATTGTAATTATGTACATATCCGGCAATGTTGTGTACGTAAATACAATCACAATGACATTCGATCATATGCTCTCCATCGTCACTTTTACTATCAAGCAGAAAAAAGAATAGTAGCAACAAACGAGAACGGTAAGGATATTCAAGGAAACCTTCAATGAATAGATGCGTGGTGTACGGACTATCAGATGACCCTGAATATAAAGCAGCCGTAAAATTTTCATTAGTGTGCCTACCATGTGTCTGTCTATAGTATTAACTGTTAAGATATTCTAAGTTAGTTTATTTAGCTTATATAATTGCTAAAATGCGTTTTTACTTTACCAAAAGCGTATCGATTTAACATTTTAGCGTCATTGCCATTCGTTGCTTTTTTCCTCTGTTTTCTGCCTACGTAAGAAACAGTTTACTCGTACATGTTGATAACGTCTTCCTTGACTTCTGGACGGAGTCCAATACGTTCTGCACTGTCGGCTGATTAGTGAAACACAACTTTACGAAATATGATACCAGCGTTCTCACTGTGTTGAAGTGATCCAAGCAAACAGACCATAGCATGTCGCAGATAACGAAGACAAGAAGAATGCAGATGAAACGTAGAGGAATCTGTTTCCTGTAACATAAGAATTTCTGTATTAATTCTCATTAATTAAAGGATAGATTATTTAAAAGCTTTTTATGCCAAAGGTATTGTTCAAAATGGAGGCGCCAATATGTTTCTTTATACTTTTCGCTCAGTTCTCTCGTGCTCGAATTGCTTTTTCTTAAGTGTCTACCAATGTATTTCAACGTGGCATTTGCTTTTCGTTCAGTTAGTTTTATATGGTCATTTCACTTAAGATAGTTCTGGTCACCTAAAGGAACAAAGGAAGTTTTATCAACTCTCAGCATATCGATTTTATCCAACTTTACTGCCATACACTGACGTTCAAAGGAAATATTGTTACAGGATGAGATAACAGTTTTATGAAGAACAACATTCAAAATCGGTTTAAGCCAAATGTGTTATTCAAAGCACATGTGCCATTACATTACTTTACAAATTTGAGGATGTGTATTTAAACAATACAACTAGCTCATTCTGTTCATATGGTAGAAAATCTAGATTGGTCTATTTTCTGTGACACAAAAGCTAATGATTTATCTAATATTTATTAACGAAAAAAACAAATAAAAACTTAAATTATTATT
Organism: Schistocerca serialis cubense; assembly: GCF_023864345.2. Lineage (NCBI taxonomy): Eukaryota > Metazoa > Arthropoda > Insecta > Orthoptera > Acrididae > Schistocerca > Schistocerca serialis. The sequence goes on from NC_064645.1 coordinate 527,697,829, forward strand.
TACTCAGCCAAATTCTATCTAACTAAAGGTCCATGTGACATAAGGGAAAGAGAACTGATTGACTCAAATGCTAGTCATAGTAATTATACTTTTGTAGTATGTAATGTGCAGGAGATATTTGTTTTGTAATACTTGTAGCTTACACTGGAAGTTAAATGTTAGTCTGTTTTAATACACATTCACCATAACATGATAAATGAAAACTGCTGCGAGGTAGGGATCAAGACGCAACGTCTACAACGTCTGTAAATCTTCATAATGTATTTGGCCAAACCATCCACCTATTTTGCTGTGTAAGTATCAAATCACTTAGCAATGCCAATGACAATAGCATTATGTTTTTCTCATTCCTCTATAAGCATAAAACCACTTGTGACGGGGGAATAGCGCTTGAGAGAATTTTTAGGCAGCTGCTGGTCAGAGTTGACCGTCGGTTCAAGATCCTGATACTGTGAGGCGTAGCCCTTTACATGTCGCTTTCGTATAGTTTATTTTGGCAATATTCAACATCCTAGCGCTGGTAGTGTGCAGAAAAGATGTTACTCGATAAATATATAATACGTAGTCTGTTAATTATTTCATATCATGTATTCCGTCACCACTGAAATGAGCAATTCATAACTTGAACAGTGCAATTCCCAACCTAACATTAGGGTGTGGAGTGCGGACATAAGAAATATCAAACGTAAGTACTCACTTCTATGCAACTTATTGAGATTACAACTGATGTGTACTGTAAGTAATACCGCGGTGTCGTATCGTTTTTCCTATACGAAATAGTAATTCGTGCACGAGGGGTCAGTACCGAGCCAGAATGGTGTACGAGTGGAGCAGCGTCGTTTCATTGATGATCAGTTCTTTTCTTAGTCATAAATTCCATTTGTTAGCGTCATCATAAAAAGATATATGGGTGAATCTAACGGAAATTTTAAATATTTTGCTTCATTAAATTATGTTTGTACTCATACTAAGCAAAATTACACAACTGAATGAAAAAGTAGCCCCTATTCCACTTCATATTAAACATTAATCTTTCGTACAATGAATAATCTCACAATTCTGGAAAACAAAGCAGGTAACAAAACAGATGTATACAACAGTAAATCAATATGGAGAATTCGGCATATTGGTGTATTGTAGAATACATTTTTGGTTAGAAAATTATGAGGTTATTTGATGAGAAGAAGCTTTCCGCAACGAAACAGATTTCAATAAACATCACCATCGTCACTTCCCGGGATTAGGCTAACTGCCTGTTCAGTCTTTGATGGTTACTGTTGAGCCGATGTCATTTTCGGCCTACCAGGATATATTTCTCCTCTTGGGCTGTATCTCAAAAGTTGTTTCCTCAGTCTTTCTTATGACATTAAAATACACTTTCCATCTTATCTGCTATTTCTCTATTGTGTTGTTTATCGCTTGAATGTTAGACCTTATTTAATGTATTTAATATTTTGATGCTTATTGCGGTCTTGGGGGAAGTAGCTTTAACTTGTCTTGGAAATCTCATTTCAGCGGCGTGTATTTTACCTTCAGCAGGTTTCACTCCTGAATAACAGAAACGTCACTGCTATTGTATTACAAAACTTAGTTTTTGTTTCCTTGATGAATCCTTTTTCTTTAATCTATTAATAGTACCACGTACGTACACATCAAAACAGAAGAAGCTTGTTGCCTGTTCTCAGCTACACTGGTGACACACATGATTGCCGAGTAATTAAAGCTGTTATCAGGTATTCTGTTATTGAATGACTTTTTATCTAATTTATTCAACTCCAATAACACGCCTACCTACGTTTTATTAACTTAGGTATCCATACTTTATTCTTTTCTCAGCAGCTGCAACTTGTATAAGGCATATTGTAATTTATTTTCATCAAACTTTATTCAAACTTTGAAATCACGAAGACTTCTTATGAGTGGCCGAGGAAGAAATTTCAGACACACCGCCTCTCAGAATCAAATGGATAAGACATCAGCAAGTAACATGAAGGGCGTCAATGAAACCACAGCCGGCCTGTCTGGCCGAGCGGTTCAAGGGACTTCAGTCTGGAACCAAGCGACCGCTATGGTCACAGGTTCGAATCCTGCCGCGGTTAGTTAGGTTTAAGTAGTTCTAAGTTCTAGGGCACTGATGACCTCAGATGTTGAGTCCCATAGTGCTCAGAGCCATTTGAACCATTTGAATAAAACCATCCCTTCCCCTGGAGCATTGATTACTTCACTTTTCGGAGGCGAAAACGACAGTTTGCGTTATGATGTGACACAGACTGACTATCTCGAGAGTCTTTGATACTGCTAACACCACGCCCTCCCCCAGATGATTCTCTCCTTCTCTAATGATCGTCGGAGCTGGAACCACATTGCGCGCCATCTGACACTTTCGGAGTGAAGTGCGACCGCAATTTTTCAACAGTTCAAAACCATTCGAGGAAATTTGAGCGTGATTCGAAGCTGTTTATCTTGTTTCGCCTTTTCAGATCCGCGTCATTCTGTAGCGCGATTATAAGGGGGGGGGGGGGGGCTGAAGGAGAACAAGGGGAGGAAGGGGTGCAACACTGACAAGTGTGTGAATAAAACGAAGTAGATAAATGGGGTATCGAAGTCCTTGCACAGTAACATTTTTAAAGAAGTCAGCTGCTCCAGGTGCATGAGTGTCGCAGACTGGGTGGCCTTAGAAGGAAGCTTTGCCATTTTGTTCCGGCACGTGTGAATGTTGTACATCACGCCACCGGAGGACTCGACGCTGGAAGTCAGCGAAAGTGTTAACACTCTTTGATGCTTCGTATCATCTTCAGAATTCGTCGAATAGTTTTGGACCGGCCCTCGTGGCTTCACGCTGTATACGACAGCAAAAAATTGCGATCGCACTACGCTGCAAAATCTATGATATTGATCCTGACGTTCTGAGTTTTTTGTCTGCGGCTTTCCACTCACAGACACATCACATACATTTCACATATATTTAACGTATTTCATGCATAACTGTACGCATATTTCATACGTATCTCTAGCGAATTTCGCCCATGAGTTTTAATTTTAACGCACATCGATGTTTCTGATGTCACATCTCCTGAACTATGTGTTGTACAATGGTATAGTTTTGTAGGTATATTCAGCGACTTATCAGAATACTGTCTGCGAAATGTATTGTGAATAGTAGAAACGAAGTAATGAGGCTGAACATCATGCGAGACACGAAAGCTTCTCACATAACTCAGTGTTTATGACGTCGTGTCTCCTAAATTATGGGTCGAATAGTAGTAGAGCTTTGAAGATATAATCAGTGATACATGTGAATACTGTCTGCAAAGAGCATCACGAATCGCGAACACAGAAGTAAAGAAGCTATAAATTAAGACTTCATGTCTGATGTGACATTTTTACCGTATGAACAATGAAAATGTAGTATGCGATAGACGTTCATTTTCCTTTCATTCGTGAAAAGAAAATACGGTACGTTACGGGAAAAAAGTATTGTAAATGCTTCAAACTTTTTTAAAGTTCGTTTCAAATCACTGAGAATGCTCAATGAATAATGCCTGTTTGTTTTCATTAACATCTGCCACATAAAAAGGACAGTTCTGCTGAATGTGAAAACAAATGGTTCAAATTGCTCTGAGCACTATGGGACATAACATCTGAGGTCATCAGTCCCCTACAACTTAGAACTACTTAAACCAGACTAAGAACAGCCGACCAGTTGCAAAGGATAAAGTAATCTTTACCTAGGTTTCAATAGATATAAATCTATCTTCTTCAGAAGACGGCAGTATTATAACATGAAGTGATATGTCCTTATCGTTTAGGCAAACATCTGCATAGTTACATTAATCATATAAAATATAGCCCTGAAAACAGGGTTTGTCAAACAAATAAAATAGGTACATAGAAGTTGCAGAGCGCCTAAGCGACTGAATAAAATCGGCCAGCGCAGTAGCGCAGCGGCCAGGGCAGGTGGCGCTCATGTCGCGAACTATGTGCCGATAGGCGTACTGAAGTAACATTTGAAACATCAATATTAAATGCGTTCTTAAATAGAATGATAATAAATTGGCAAGCATTTAACACTCCCGTTATGACATTGTGGGAGGTATAGGAACAATAACGTAGATACATACATCAAAAAGACAGGTGGCGCTTCCGCCGTGAGTTACATGCAGTGGTCTATATAGCCAAAATATAAAGTTATATTACCATATTAGTGAAGCCCATAGAACGTATATAAGTCAAAACATCAAGAACAATCAGTAATGGCTTTTAAGAAAATTTCGAGACCTGGTCTACAATCCAGTTACTACGTAATATAGAATAAGAGAAATTACATGAGGGCCGCTGTAGTGGTAGCCATACATAGTGAAAAGAACACATTATATAAACGATAGTAAACTGGAAGATTTGAAAGTGCATTATAGCTTCCTGAGGAAATAGACTACTGAGGTTACTAGCATTAATGTTATATATTACACAGTACGGGTTTAAAGCCTTCGAAAAATTGTTTACAGGCAAGGTTCAACTGATCATTCAGAATATTGCCGTCTTTGAGTTCTAGATGCTTAAAAATAAATAGCTCTTCCCACAGATCTAGTCTCCGTCCTTTGACCTGTCTATGTAGGATAACCGTGTCTTCTAACTGTTTAGGCGTATGGCCGGTTATCAAGAGGTGTTCAGCAAAGGTAGAGTTGAGAATATTCGTTCCTTTTTTACCTAACAGATGTTCTTTATATCGTGTTTTCACAGCTCTGCCGGTTTGACCAATATAATAAGAGGGGCAGTTATTACAGGTTAGCTTGTAAATACCTGAATTAGAAAACCAATCGCTGGCAATCTCTACTGACTGTACAAGATTTCTTTTTAAACTGTTATCTGTAGAAAAGGAGACGTTACAGTTATATTTTTTATTTAGAAGACGTTTGATCCTATACGATAAGTTACCCAGGAAAGGGATGGAAATAAATTTTTTAGTTTCTGTGGTATCCGTGGGGAGAATATTTCCCAAAGTCGAACATTTTTGGGAGATTTTCTTATTGAGCAGGTAATCGATCATATTCTGGTTATACCCATTATTAACCGCAATCGCTTTGATGACATTCAATTCCTTTTTTTGATCCGCAGGTGATAAAGGAGTGGTTACCATTCGGTGAATGGCAGAATGAAACAATGCCAATTTATGAGCTTTTGGATGGGTTGAGTCAGCAGGAATGACATTATCAGAATATGTTTCCTTGCGGAAGATATTAAAATGGAGGGAATTATCTTCTATAGAAATTGTTAAATCGAGAAAATTAAGTTGACGTTTATCATTTTGAAGTTCTTTTGTGAAGGAAATTTTTTCATGTAAACCGTTAAAAGTGTTAAAGAGATGCTCTAACTCATGATCAGTGCCATCAAAAGCAATGAAAATGTCATCAACATACCGTGCATAATAGCGGATTTTGTGGCGTAATTCTGAACTTGAATTGAAGAACGTTGTTTCCAGGGCGTTAATGAAAACCTCTGCTAGAATACCGGCGAGGGGGCTACCCATTGCTAGACCATCTGGTTGTACATACATTTTTCCGTTAAATGTGAAGTAATTGTATTTTAAAATGACCTTGAGCAAAGCAATGAGTTCGGAAATCTGAGTTTCACTTAATTTTTTATGTTTAAGAAGATTCTCTTTTACAAGGTCTATGGTTTCATCAACCGGAACATTTGTGTAAAGGCTGACGATGTCAAAGGACACCAGTCTAGTGTCAGGTGTACAACTTATAGATTGAATATTATTAATTAATTCCTTACTGTTTTTTACAGAAATATTATTTTCAAAAGTGAAAGCATCTTTAATTTTAAAATGGAGGCGCCTAGCAAGTGTGTGATGTGGACTGCCTATACCATTCACTATAGGGCGGATCGGGTGATTTTGTTTATGCAGTTTAAACTGACTTCTGAGCACTGGTGGTTTAGGGTTCATATTTATAAGCCCTTTCTTTTGGAACTTATTGAACAAGCTGACGGAATTCGTTAGAGTACGCCGGATTTCATTTTGCAGTTCAGTAGTAGGATCTACAGTAACCTCAGTGATGTCGTTTTCCTCAAAAAACTTTACAGTCTTCTCTATATATTCATTTTTATAAGCCACGACCACGGTATTCCCTTTGTCACTCTTAGTGATTAATGCGTCGTGCTCTCTAAGTTTATGATTAATGCTTTTTATTATACTATATTCCCCCGATTGCTTATTAGGAGATAATTTAATTTCTTATTCTATTATGTTGTTACATTCGTAGGCACATTTGACTTGCTCCGTTTTCTCTAATTTCAGAGATTCTAAACCGATTTTTAGATCTACAATGAGATTACAAATAACTGGATATTTATCGAGTTTAGCAGGCAAGTTATATTTAAGGCCTTTACACAACAAGTCATTTTCGGCCTGCGTAAAAGAAATATTGGTTTTATTTAGTACTCTATCGTAAAATAGGTGCTTAACACTATTGTCTGCTGTATTATCACTTTTACTTGTGGTCCTATTACTAAACTTTAAAAGCTTTCCTTCATGTCTGGCCTTGATTATTTCTTTACGATTAGAGAGCCATTCATTAATACTATTCCACAGGTGGTCAATTTGAAAATTACAAAGATCTTTAAAGGCTTTAGTTAAAAATAGGTGTATACAGTAGGCTTCACTATTAAGGACATCTTTTTTCTTGTACAAATTTACTGTGCTCTCGGAAATGACTAAATGCACTAGCTCCTTTTTAATAGAAGGCACCCTGTTACACTGTTTAAAATTTAGGTACGCCTTCACATAATCAGGGATAATGTCTTTCTCTAGGCACTGGTGATTAAAGTCAATAGCCATACCTGCTTTCACAATTTTTAATTTGATGTCCATATACCTGGATGCAGCTTTTGATACCTCGGCAGGCAAGAATTTCAGTACTTTAAACATAGCTGCGCTACAGCAACGGTTCCACGTAAATCAGACTAAGAACAGCCGACCAGTTGCAAAGGATAAAGTAATCTTTACCTAGGTTTCAATAGATATAAATCTATCTTCTTCAGAAGACGGCAGTATTATAACATGAAGTGATATGTCCTTATCGTTTAGGCAAACATCTGCATAGTTACATTAATCATATAAAATATAGCCCTGAAAACAGGGTTTGTCAAACAAATAAAATAGGTACATAGAAGTTGCAGAGCGCCTAAGCGACTGAGTAAAATCGGCCAGCGCAGTAGCGCAGCGGCCAGGGCAGGTGGCGCTCATGTCGCGAACTATGTGCCGATAGGCGTACTGAAGTAACATTTGAAACATTAATATTAAATGCGTTCTTAAATAGAATGATAATAAATTGGCAAGCATTTAACACTCCCGTTATGACATTGTGGGAGGTATAGGAACAATAACGTAGATACATACATCAAAAAGACAGGTGGCGCTTCCGCCGTGAGTTACATGCAGTGGTCTATATAGCCAAAATATAAAGTTATATTACCATATTAGTGAAGCCCATAGAACGTATATAAGTCAAAACATCAAGAACAATCAGTAATGGCTTTTAAGAAAATTACGAGACCTGGTCTACAATCCAGTTACTACGTAATATAGAATAAGAGAAATTACATGAGGGCCGCTGTAGTGGTAGCCATACATAGTGAAAAGAACACATTATATAAACGATAGTAAACTGGAAGATTTGAAAGTGCATTATAGCTTCCTGAGGAAATAGACTACTGAGGTTACTAGCATTAATGTTATATATTACACAGTACGGGTTTAAAGCCTTCGAAAAATTGTTTACAGGCAAGGTTCAACTGATCATTCAGAATATTGCCGTCTTTGAGTTCTAGATGTTTAAAAATAAATAGCTCTTCCCACAGATCTAGTCTCCGTCCTTTGACCTGTCTATGTAGGATAACCGTGTCTTCTAACTGTTTAGGCGTATGGCCGGTTATCAAGAGGTGTTCAGCAAAGGTAGAGTTGAGAATATTCGTTCCTTTTTTACCTAACAGATGTTCTTTATATCGTGTTTTCACAGCTCTGCCGGTTTGACCAATATAATAAGAGGGGCAGTTATTACAGGTTAGCTTGTAAATACCTGAATTAGAAAACCAATCGCTGGCAATCTCTACTGACTGTACAAGATTTCTTTTTAAACTGTTATCTGTAGAAAAGGAGACGTTACAGTTATATTTTTTATTTAGAAGACGTTTGATCCTATACGATAAGTTACCCAGGAAAGGGATGGAAATAAATTTTTTAGTTTCTGTGGTATCCGTGGGGAGAATATTTCTCAAAGTCGAACATTTTTGGGAGATTTTCTTATTGAGCAGGTAATCGATCATATTCTGGTTATACCCATTATTAACCGCAATCGCTTTGATGACATTCAATTCCTTTTTTTGATCCGCAGGTGATAAAGGAGTGGTTACCATTCGGTGAATGGCAGAATGAAACAATGCCAATTTATGAGCTTTTGGATGGGTTGAGTCAGCAGGAATGACATTATCAGAATATGTTTCCTTGCGGAAGATATTAAAATGGAGGGAATTATCTTCTATAGAAATTGTTAAATCGAGAAAATTAAGTTGACGTTTATAATTTTGAAGTTCTTTTGTGAAGGAAATTTTTTCATGTAAACCGTTAAAAGTGTTAAAGAGATGCTCTAACTCATGATCAGTGCCATCAAAAGCAATGAAAATGTCATCAACATACCGTGCATAATAGCGGATTTTGTGGCGTAATTCTGAACTTGAATTGAAGAACGTTGTTTCCAGGGCGTTAATGAAAACCTCTGCTAGAATACCGGCGAGGGGGCTACCCATTGCTAGACCATCTGGTTGTACATACATTTTTCCGTTAAATGTGAAGTAATTGTATTTTAAAATGACCTTGAGCAAAGCAATGAGTTCGGAAATCTGAGTTTCACTTAATTTTTTATGTTTAAGAAGATTCTCTTTTACAAGGTCTATGGTTTCATCAACCGGAACATTTGTGTAAAGGCTGACGATGTCAAAGGACACCAGTCTAGTGTCAGGTGTACAACTTATAGATTGAATATTATTAATTAATTCCTTACTGTTTTTTACAGAAATATTATTTTCAAAAGTGAAAGCATCTTTAATTTTAAAATGGAGGCGCCTAGCAAGTGTGTGATGTGGACTGCCTATACCATTCACTATAGGGCGGATCGGGTGATTTTGTTTATGCAGTTTAAACTGACTTCTGAGCACTGGTGGTTTAGGGTTCATATTTATAAGCCCTTTCTTTTGGAACTTATTGAACAAGCTGACGGAATTCGTTAGAGTACGCCGGATTTCATTTTGCAGTTCAGTAGTAGGATCTACAGTAACCTCAGTGATGTCGTTTTCCTCAAAAAACTTTACAGTCTTCTCTATATATTCATTTTTATAAGCCACGACCACGGTATTCCCTTTGTCACTCTTAGTGATTAATGCGTCGTGCTCTCTAAGTTTATGATTAATGCTTTTTATTATACTATATTCCCCCGATTGCTTATTAGGAGATAATTTAATTTCTTTTTCTATTATGTTGTTACATTCGTAGGCACATTTGACTTGCTCCGTTTTCTCTAATTTCGGTTTAGAATCTCTGAAATTAGAGAAAACGGAGCAAGTCAAATGTGCCTACGAATGTAACAACATAATAGAAAAAGAAATTAAATTATCTCCTAATAAGCAATCGGGGGAATGTAGTATAATAAAAAGCATTAATCATAAACTTAGAGAGCACGACGCATTAATCACTAAGAGTGACAAAGGGAATACCGTGGTCGTGGCTTATAAAAATGAATATATAGAGAAGACTGTAAAGTTTTTTGAGGAAAACGACATCACTGAGGTTTCTGTAGATCCTACTACTGAACTGCAAAATGAAATCCGGCGTACTCTAACGAATTCCGTCAGCTTGTTCAATAAGTTCCAAAAGAAAGGGCTTATAAATATGAACCCTAAACCACCAGTGCTCAGAAGTCAGTTTAAACTGCATAAACAAAATCACCCGATCCGCCCTATAGTGAATGGTATAGGCAGTCCACATCACACACTTGCTAGGCGCCTCCATTTTAAAATTAAAGATGCTTTCACTTTTGAAAATAATATTTCTGTAAAAAACAGTAAGGAATTAATTAATAATATTCAATCTATAAGTTGTACACCTGACACTAGACTGGTGTCCTTTGACATCGTCAGCCTTTACACAAATGTTCCGGTTGATGAAACCATAGACCTTGTAAAAGAGAATCTTCTTAAACATAAAAAATTAAGTGAAACTCAGATTGCCGAACTCATTGCTTTGCTCAAGGTCATTTTAAAATACAATTACTTCACATTTAACGGAAAAATGTATGTACAACCAGATGGTCTAGCAATGGGTAGCCCCCTCGCCGGTATTCTAGCAGAGGTTTTCATTAACGCCCTGGAAACAACGTTCTTCAATTCAAGTTCAGAATTACGCCACAAAATCCGCTATTATGCACTGTATGTTGATGACATTTTCATTGCTTTTGATGGCACTGATCATGAGTTAGAGCATCTCTTTAACACTTTCAACGGTTTACATGAAAAAATTTCCTTCACAAAAGAAATTCAAAATGATAAACGTCAACTTAATTTTCTCGATTTAACAATTTCTATAGAAGATAATTCCTTTCATTTTAATATCTTCCGCAAGGAAACATATTCTGATAATGTCATTCCTGCTGACTCAACCCATCCAAAAGCTCATAAATTGGCATTTTTTCATTCCGCCATTCACCGAATGGTAACCACTCCTTTATCACCTGCGGATCAAAAAAAGGAATTGAATGTCATCAAAGCGATTGCGGTTAATAATGGGTATAACCAGAATATGATCGATTACCTGCTCAATAAGAAAATCTCCCAAAAATGTTCGACTTTGAGAAATATTCTCCCCACGGATACCACAGAAACTAAAAAATTTATTTCCATCCCTTTCCTGGGTAACTTATCGTATAGGATCAAACGTCTTCTAAATAAAAAATATAACTGTAACGTCTCCTTTTCTACAGATAACAGTTTAAAAAGAAATCTTGTACAGTCAGTAGAGATTGCCAGCGATTGGTTTTCTAATTCAGGTATTTACAAGCTAACCTGTAATAACTGCCCCTCTTATTATATTGGTCAAACCGGCAGAGCTGTGAAAACACGATATAAAGAACATCTGTTAGGTAAAAAAGGAACGAATATTCTCAACTCTACCTTTGCTGAACACCTCTTGATAACCGGCCATACGCCTAAACAGTTAGAAGACACGGTTATCCTACATAGACAGGTCAAAGGACGGAGACTAGATCTGTGGGAAGAGCTATTTATTTTTAAACATCTAGAACTCAAAGACGGCAATATTCTGAATGATCAGTTGAACCTTGCCTGTAAACAATTTTTCGAAGGCTTTAAACCCGTACTGTGTAATATATAACATTAATGCTAGTAACCTCAGTAGTCTATTTCCTCAGGAAGCTATAATGCACTTTCAAATCTTCCAGTTTACTATCGTTTATATAATGTGTTCTTTTCACTATGTATGGCTACCACTACAGCGGCCCTCATGTAATTTCTCTTATTCTATATTACGTAGTAACTGGATTGTAGACCAGGTCTCGTAATTTTCTTAAAAGCCATTACTGATTGTTCTTGATGTTTTGACTTATATACGTTCTATGGGCTTCACTAATATGGTAATATAACTTTATATTTTGGCTATATAGACCACTGCATGTAACTCACGGCGGAAGCGCCACCTGTCTTTTTGATGTATGTATCTACGTTATTGTTCCTATACCTCCCACAATGTCATAACGGGAGTGTTAAATGCTTGCCAATTTATTATCATTCTATTTAAGAACGCATTTAATATTGATGTTTCAAATGTTACTTCAGTACGCCTATCGGCACATAGTTCGCGACATGAGCGCCACCTGCCCTGGCCGCTGCGCTACTGCGCTGGCCGATTTTACTCAGTCGCTTAGGCGCTCTGCAACTTCTATGTACCTATTTTATTTGTTTGACAAACCCTGTTTTCAGGGCTATATTTTATATGATTAATGTAACTATGCAGATGTTTGCCTAAACGATAAGGACATATCACTTCATGTTATAATACTGCCGTCTTCTGAAGAAGATAGATTTATATCTATTGAAACCTAGGTAAAGATTACTTTATCCTTTGCAACTGGTCGGCTGTTCTTAGTCTGATTTACGTGGAACCGTTGCTGTAGCGCAGCTATGTTTAAAGTACTAACTACCTAAACCTAACTAACCGAAGGGCATCACACACATCCATGCCCGAGGCAGGATTCGAACCTGCGACCGTAGCAGCAGCGCGGTTCTAGACTGAAGCGCCTAGAGCCGCTCGGCCACAACGGCCGGAGAATGTGAAAATAATGGTAGTGTTTATTTCCTAGGTAGGAATATTGTGAAAGGAATCAAGAAACACAAGTTCAAATACGTTAGTGCAGCAACATCTACAGTAATTCTGAGGACCTGATTTACATCCAGACAGTTTTATGTGCATGTGGTTGATACAGAGCTTTGGCAGCCGGTGCAATTAAATTCATTTGAAATTTGAAGCGAGTGTTGTTCACGGTTTTTATGAAATTTTTGCGCAATTTGTAACCACAATTTATATTCCTCCTACTTGCTTTCATATATTCTGATCATAGCTAACTATGGCGAAACGCGTTATTTTAGCGCAAAAATAACTTTGGAACCCAGACTTTTTTGTTTTTAGTATAAAAAATATCATCACCCCCGCCCCCCCATACAGCCCAGCTAGTATCATGTGACGTTAAAAACCTACACACAAAAAACATACGATATAGAAACACTAAAATTAATCAGGTCAAACACTGCAAAATATACAAAGCCAAATTGTAAGAAATAATGCATCTGATGGACCTGCTTCAGTTACATCTAAGTGCAACTACTTCACTTCCAATAATAAAATTTACATGCAACACAGAAAACCAATGTGTTCAAGCGTAGCAGGTACAATTGCCAGTGTACATGTTAACCATCTTGAATAGACGACCCTTTCAATAACTTAACTGCGTGTGGGAAAGTTTATTTACTGTACGTGCTAGTTTGGTGGTACATTTCTCTTAGTGGCTGGTAACACAAATAATGTTAACGGTATCTTTGATACACTAAATAAACAGGACAGATCTGCTGAATGTGAAATCAATGTTAGTAGTCATTTCCTAGGTAGGAATATTACGAAAGGAATCAAGAAACATATGTTCAAATTTGACAATACAGCAACAACAACAAAACAACAATAGATACCTTTAAACAGTGGGCTGATCAACAGAACCAATAATACGCCACCCGTAAAGCTGCTAAGCCAGAAGAACTCTGCACAATTAAACAAATAGCTGACGAAAATGGCTGTGTGGCTGCACTTGTTGACAGTTTCATAAAGAAATGAACAGGCTACGAGTTCAGCCAAACTAAAAATCTATAAAAACAACGGCTGTTGGAATATTACAATTCAGCAGCCAGCCGCAGACCCACACTTCATAACTGTAAGATGGAGTTCCGTTTAGCTCCTGTGGAGATTTAAAAAACATTAATTTCTTTATATAACATACGAAGATCACTTTTGAAATCATGGAAAGAAAGCCCATTATCCTTAATGTGGGTTACCATTGCTGATTTAGAATAATTGTTTTTGTGGTAGGTACTTATGTGTGCACTGTATCTTTTCTGAAAGACTGTCAATTTGACCAACATAGTGGGTCCTACGTGAAGTGTAAAATGTTTTGTGTATTCTCGATTGCGTATTTTCATGTGCTTGTGTGTGGATGTTCAGTCTGAAGCGTCTTGCAGTGTGTTTTGTGTCTTGCAAGTGACGTTGGCATGTGTGGTTTAAATATATTAACTATTACGTAATAGAGCTTACTAATGAACGCGTGCAGTCAGTGGGTTTCATCTGAATATTTTGCATAGTAGTTTTTCTGTAGTTGTTGATTTTTCGTTTCTTAACGATACTGTCAACAATTTTGGCCATGTAGCCATTTGCTCCAGCTATTTAAATGTGCATTATTCTTCATGGTTCGCTGCTTTATCAAGTAGCGTATGTTGGATTCTGTTTGCAGCTTCTTTTACGTATTGCTAGGTAACAAAATGCGGTGAGAGTGGTGAGACCTGTTGTTGTTGTTGTTGTTGTTGTTGTTGTTATTCTTACATCTTTTGCTTTACGTTGGATTGTTAGCCTATATGAAAAAGCTATAAAAATAGTGGCTGTTGCAATATTATTTTTACAATTCCGTAGCACTTTTTGTGTTCATGTCACGCAAAATCGTTGCTGTATTGATTTAGAACTCATAACCAAGACGTTATTCAACAGATAGTCGTCAGGGTAAATTAATTTTCCTGGACAGGAGCAAACTCATCTGGAACATAACCTGACTCGCACACCCAGTAATACTTTTCTCGACTTTACACATGGATTGGTAATTAATAATTGGTGCATGATTAATATTTAGGCATCTGATGATGGCCGCATTTGGTTTAAACTCGTGCCAATATAACGGATACCCCACACGTAAGCGGCCCAAGAAAACTGTTTTAGAAAAATTAATGAAGATATGAAACCAAATTTGTACACGACATACCTTTATAGTAGAGACCTAGAGGTACATTACAATAGGTGTTCAAAGAAACCCCCACTCTCACCTGTATAAGTAGTTAAACACGGCGCTGCATGTTGGTGAACGTTGCCTCCAGAGTATTGGGCGCGAACGCCAGGATTTCACGGTGGATTTTCCCACGGAGCAGCTTGTCGATGATGCGTGGTTTAATCTTGTACACATTACTTTTAAGATTGTCCCATAGAAAAAAAACCAGCAGGATTGTCACGCCAGGAGGCCTTGAGAGCCATAATCCTCTCAAATTACTCAGATTTTCAGCTAGTCTCTCACCCGCATTTTTTCCAATAGGCTAGGGGCACCTCCTGTCGTGACGATCTAACAATGTTCCATTTGTTTCCAGCTTTGTCACCAAGCCTTGAGAGCAGTTCTTAGATAGTTTACGTTGACTACTGAAACGTTCTGAAAACGGTCGCTGACATTTATTAAAGCAGTGGCAGTAACCTAGTCGCTACCGCCCACTGGTGTGCGTTTCAGCTTTCATGGTGGACAGTGGATGGTATGGGTTCTAGAAACATTTTCATTAAGGTTTCATAAAATTTTGAGATAAATTATTTGATAAAGAACTTGCTGGGACTCTGAACTTCCCAGCTTTATAAAATCCATTAATGTGGAAACGGTGAGCGGATAGTAAATTTTACTCTCAACAGAGATGCGAAAGTGGACTGTAGGTAAAACAGATCCATATTTTCGTAAGATTTCGACATAAAGATTTTTGTTAGGTATTATTATATGCTTTATCTTTCTGTAACTGTGCTTTATAAGTTACTTCGCTGCTATATAAATCACCATTACCGTGAAGTGGGGGCGGTTAGAAAATTTTATTCTTAACAGAGGTATAAAAGCGGGCAGTAGTAAGAAAGGCGGGCTACCTCTGCTTAAAGGAATCCAATGCTGTTACAAATAAAACACTAGCTTTTACACAAAATATCGATACACCGTCAAAATCAAATTCCACCAGAAGAAGCAAGTCACACAGAACACCACGTACAGTAAATCACGCTACACTGAAACACGAGACCTACACGCAGCTCAAAGAACCTCACTGTTATCGCATTTCACACATGTTCACATGTCGACGAGTTACGTGAGAATATGTGACGTGAAATCCAATACTCTAGCAGTAACATTCAGTAACATGCATTGTTGTGGGCGTGTGTCTTGTCCTTAGTGTAAGTTAGTTTCATTTGGGTTAAGGAGTGTAAGCTTAGGGATCGATGACCTCAGCTGTTTTGTCTCATAAGACTTCACACACATGTGAACTTTTTTTGCGGTGTTGTGTTGAACTGCGTACACAGATGGGAGGAAGTCACCTCACAATAACCTATGTACCTTCATTTCTCAACCTTAAAGGTATGTTAGGTACAAATTTGGTCAAATATCCTTTGCCACCAAGATTCTTACATTTTCTTTGCGCCCTTACGAGGCGAACAGCCCGTATATTGGGTAGGAAAAGTAACTGTAGTGAGAACGTATGTTTTATAAACTTTGAAACAGATACTACACGCAGACAGCGAGACGCAAATAAATAAATAAATAAATATTATCTCTGACAGAGCTACTACAACATAATTGGCAATATTCAGGTAAATAGAAAGTAATCGCGAAAGAGACGCATCAGGGGAGATTAATACTGAACTTGAAATAAATGTTGTTTCAAGAGGTATTACTGGAGTGACGGACGGCAGCGGTGTTGCGGTGTGGTGTGGGTAGGGCGAAAAAATGTATGAGCTAAAAGAAATCACGCTACACCTGAATCTAAATTTGTAAAGTGCTACATAAATGACAGATTCTGGCAAGACTTTATGAAGCTGAGCGGCTCTTATGGTACAATAACAGAATTTATTACAGTTTACATTAAAATGACAGCCTCAGTAACAAAAATGTGTGGTCTAGAGCTTTGAAAATATGGTACAGACAGCAGTCTATGCGAATCATAGTGAAAGATTTCTTTATAGGTATAATGCAGTGGCAATCCATTTGTTTCTTTAGTACACTGCTAGCCGATCGCACACTAAGACAATACCAGAGTCGACTTTTTCTGATGACCGCTTTCTCCTAAGTACTTCCTAGCCAAAGTACGCGTTTGTTATGCATATATGACACAAAAATAGTCGTAAAAGAGATAAAGAGATTTATTGTGTTCGGATCATAAGTGCTGCTTAACTAACCCTGTGATGAAGTGTACACTCAGGAGCGATTTGTGGTTCTCATAATGACTGATAATATACTCAAAAGTGGGGTCCACTTATCGATATAAGCAACGTGATGTGAAGAAACAAGAGACCTTAACGAAGCAAAAAGTTACAGGAAGGAATAGATCGTGCGGCCGTCACGCTATCCAGTGTTACCGTAAAATGAGACCGCGCGAGGGATGGGGGGGGAGGGGGGAAGGGGCGGTTTCGTTTCCGCTGCCTCTGCACTCAGTGTTCGCTTCCCATGTAATCCACTCCCACCCGCATATCCTTTGTCCTCGGAGTCGCCCGCCTACCTCTCCTTCGGCAGGACACCAGTCTCTGCAAATACGAAGAGAAAGCAGCACCTCACCATGATCGAAGCTTTCACCACGCACGTGTTCCTCGGTCAAACAACGGAAGGGAGGAAAACAAGTGTGGATATTTTCGCTGCTGAATCATCAGAACGGAACAATGGAAAGGGAAAATTTCACACAAAGCTTCCACATAAAGTAATGAAAAAAAAAACATACCGATTAGTATCGTTCTTACACGTCTCGCAAATACAGCGGCAGAGATGATAGAATTTCACATTCCCGTTTCTCGTAAAAATATCTTTATTTACAAGTACGCCAGCTGATAGCAGAGGTGATGCCCGATGTTTGCTCTGAGTTACAAGAACAAAAAATGCTGCCACACAAATCAATATATCGTAGAAACAAAAATCCTTTCGTCCCTACGTCAATAGGCCACTACTTTATTTATATTTTGTACTAGATGAGAAACCTGGCATTGCCCGTTTTGCCAGTATGTATTGTGTTTGTAGTGTAATATCTTAAAAAAATTCATTTTCAAGTCTTTGTATATATATATATATATATATATATATATATATATATATATATATCCAAACAATTACAGAGGCATTTCGTTAGTACCAGTTACATACAAAATTTTCTCTAAGGTGCTATTAAACACACTAGAACCACAAGCAGATCTGCAAATTGGGGAATACCAGGCAGGCTTCAGAAAAGGGAGATCGTGCATCGAACAGATCTGGAACTAGAGAACACTTTTGAAAGTCAGACAGGCAAGAAACACTGTAGTTACCTTTGTGGACTTTAAAAAAGCATATGATTCCATAGACAGACAGACACTCTTTGACGTACTGGAAGAATATGGTATCAACAGAAAAACCAGGGCACTTATACAACAGACGCTTACAGACACTACCTCCAAGATTAAGTTCATGGGAGAAATTTCGGAACCCTTCCACATACACACAGGTGTCCGACAAGGAGACGGGCTCTCACCAATCCTGTTCAACATGGTGTTAGACAAAATTATCAAGCAGTGGGAGGGACAAGTTAAAGGAATACAGCTGGGAAGAAGACGTGAAACCAAAACAATCATAAAATGTCTGGCATTTGCAGATGATATAGCCATACTCAGTAATAATACACAGGAGGCAAAGGAAGCACTGGAATGCTTGCATGAAATAGCTGCCAAAACAGGTCTGCAGGTATCTTACGAGAAGACACAATATATGGAACGACAGACCAACAATGTACACACCATGCATACGGTATATGGATCCGTAGAAAGAGTCGAAAAATTTAAGTATTTAGGGGAGTACATACAAATGGGAGGATCAAACAAGGCGGCTAACATGGAACGAACGAAGAAACTCCAGAAGGCATACAAACTCACATGGTCACATTATAATAAGAAAAGCATATCGAGGCAGGCCAAACTTAGGCACTACAAAACAGTTGTATTACCAGAAGCATTGTACGCGTCAGAAACAACCACAATTGGAGCATCAGGCATCATAGACACAGAAAAAATAGAACGCAAAATTCTCAGAAAAATATTTGGACCAATTCACAGAGATGGCATATGGATGAAGCGACCTACCAAAGAGCTGTACCAGCACACTGGCAGACTAACAGACGCGATCAGAAAACGCAGATTAACTTTCTATGGGCACATACAGAGAATGGACAACAACCGACTTACAAAGAAAATTTTTGATGTAGTAAACAGCTCAAGCAAGAAAACAAATTGGTATCATGAAATAGACGAAGACTTAAGGCAGATAGGGATCAACAGGCAAATGATAGGAGACAGGAAATACTTCAGAAACAAAGTTAGGAGTGCAAAATTTATTGTAAAGGAGAGAAAGAAGAAAGGAGCATTATGGACAGAGCAAAGGAAACAGGAGCAAAGCCAATGGATGAAGAGATTTTGGGTAGAGAAGAGGAAGAAAGGAAAGATGTGAAAATTGTGTCATCATGTGATTTTCGAGTTCAAACAATTTCCATAAGGGCAACAATGAAATGAATGAATGAATGAATATATATATATATATATATAAGTCAGAACATTACGACCACTGCCATGCTATCGATGTAAACCAGTCCACGCGATAGCAGCGTCATCTGGCGAGGAAAGTATGCTAGTCAGACAGATGCATAGTGCTTGCTGTTTGTGCGTAGAATGGGGAAAGCATGTGATCTGTCTGAGTTTCACCGAGGGCAGATTGTATTGGCCCGGGCCTCGGCACATCATTTCGGAAAACACATCATTTGTCGGTATTGCAGGAGTGCTGTGAGTGTCTTGAACAATGGGCGAAATCAAGGTGAAACTACCTCCAGACGTAGTCGGGGTTGGGCGGCCACCCATCATTACTTATGTCGGATGTCGTTGGCTAGGCAGACTGGTAAAACACAAGAGACGGCGAACTGTGGCAAGAACTAATATCAGATTTTAATGCTGGGTAGAGTATAAGTGTGTATGAACACACATTGCACCGAACATTCCTAACGATGAGCCTCCGCAGCAGACGAACCATTCATGTGCCAATGTTATCACGCCGTTGAAGCTATGGCAGAGCGTTGCATAGTGTGATGAATCTCGATATCTTCTTCATAATGCCAATGGAAGGTCGCGGATCCGTCGTCTTCCAGAGAAGCAATTTCTTGACACCTCTACTGCGAAACGGAGACAAGCTGGCAGTTGGTCGTTAATGTTGTGGGGAACATTCAAATGGGCATCCATGGGTGCAGCGGAGCTCGTACAAGGTACCATGGCAGCCCAAGGGGCTCGCCACTCTTTGGTGGGTTCGTGCTTATCTACCACAAGGCCCTAAGCTTAGCAGCATTTTTCCCTTCCATGCTGCATGTCTATCCTATTGCTATTCTTTTTCCCCTCCCTTGGGGAACATATCTGGGCTATTCTTCGGAATGTTCTGCATTCTGTCAGTGACGTGCAAACAGTCATACCTTTGTTTTTTGCTGTCTTTTCCTTTCTTTGTTTCCCTTCTCCTCTCGTTCCTCTGATTCGGCGTTGAGGATCTTCTTTTTTCTTCTTCCTCCCTGTGCGCTCCTGAAGGCCGGCCCATGCATCTGACGCGTAACAGGTGTCCGTGTAACGTGTAATTCCCAGCCCCAAGTTGACAGGTAAGGTTTTCAAGTGCACCCTGGTACAGGCCAGGGCAAGAGAGGGGCAATTGCCTGAGCTGCAACCTTCCCAAATTGCCGATTGGTCCCTCCGTCAGGTGTTCGGGAGATGTGACCTGAGGTGTGAGCAATCACCTAAGGCATGTGCGCCCCGTTGTGAAAGGAGCCGCCAGTTGGAAGGAGCTCACCATCGGAGATGCTGGCAATTGCAATGAGTCAATCATCTTTTCACTCAACTACTACAAAACGTGAACGCAACGAGGTTAATGATTCAAAGACCCTTCCCGCTGCACCTCAATTCCTCCTGGTCTCACCTACTGAGGATGGTCAGTCTTTCGGCACAGTAAATTCATTTATTATTCAGAAACGTATAGATGCGATTACAGGCCCTGTGAAATCCTGCTCTCATATATGGAATGGCATTTTCCTTCTGGAGACCACTTCTGATTCTCAACCACAACTGCTTGCTGCCTCGCTTCTCCACGGTTACCCTGTTCGTGTTGAGGCCCATAGAACGTTGAATTCTTCCCGTGGTGTGATTTACACCAGGCTGCTGGTCGGTGGTCTAGACAAGGCCGAAATACAATCTTACCTCTCTGAGCAGCGTGTCATGGCCATTCATCATGTCATGAAAAAGGTAGATTCCTCCTTCGCGCCCACCTTAAGTTTTTTCTCACGTTCGATAGAGTGGTGCTTTTGTCGAAGCTCAAAGCAGGGTTTGAAATTATCACTCTCCGGCCATATATTCAGAACCTGATGCGCTGCTACCAGTGTCATCATTTTAACCTCACTAGAACGTCTTGTCGACACCTAACCTTATGTGTCACCTGTAGTACGGATGCGCGCGAGGGCAATTGCCCACCTCCTTCTCCCCACTGTGTCAACTGCAATGGCGGCCATGCCACCTCACCTCGCGAGTGTCCTGTGTATCTTGATGAGTGGGCTGTTCAAGGAATCTGGATAAAGGGAAAGGTGCCTTATACAGTTTCTCCCAGGTTACTGGCTAGTCGCAAACTCTGTGTTCTCCCGTCTTGTACCTATACTTCTTGTTACCTCTCGTTCCATGAAGGACATGACCACCCAGACATGTGACCTCCAAATCAGCTCAGAGGTCTTTAAATCGCCCAGTGTCAAGGTAGCATCGCCATTCCCGCGTCCAGCTATGCAACAAGCCGTCAGGGCGTGAAACCACCAGCTACACAACCGAGAGGCCGGAAAGGACAGAAGGAATACTCCCATGAAGACCTTCTCTGTCCCTCCAGCCTAACAACACCCGAGTCTTCATCTACCCAGAAAGGCTCGAAGAAGTACTCCAAAGGCAAACGGTCTTCTCCTGAGCCACTTCGAAGATCCAATTCGATGATGTCAGCAAGTGATAGCTCGGCCAGCCTCCATGTCGCCGGTGAGCACCAACAACCGTTTCTAGGAGCTTAACTCTACAGACCAACCGCAGAAGCAAGCTGATGCTTCTGTGAACTGCATGAAGCAGGATCATTCTGTGCCCTGTAGTAGCGGCTCTTCACCAGCTGTCACTCGGCTGTACCCAAAGTGACACCCCCTCGTCTCTTCATCATGATTCTCTTCCAATGGAACCTATGCGGCCTACAGCCCCGCAAAGGAGATTTACGGCTGGTTTTAGCGTCGCAACGTCCGTTTGTGCTCTGCCTTCTGGAAACGAAATTGCAACCTCACTACCGCTTTCAGCTTTCACATTTCTTACCGATTCGTTTTGACATTCCCTCTGAGATCGGCATTTCCTGTCATTGGCGTGTCATGCGACTCGCACGGGATGACATTCATAGTCAGCCCATCTCGATGACTACCAATCTTCAAGCTGTGGCAGTTTGCATTATCCTTCCCCACCAGACCTTTCCCCTCTGTACTATATATGTCCCTCCATCATTCGCTGTCACCAGAGCAGACTTCCTTCAACTTATTTGGCACCTACCTTGCCCATTGTTGCTATCCGGTGACTTTAATGCACTTCATCCACTTTGGGGTTCGCCCAGGACCTGTCACAGAGGTGCCCTGTTGCATGACCTTCTTAACTAGCATCACCTCCTCTGCCTTCACACTGGAGCACACACTTTGCTTTCCGACTTCTCGCACACCTTTTCCCATTTGGAGCTATCCCTCTGCACTGCCCAGATTCCCCATCGCCTTGAGTGGTCCGTTCTTTCTGACACCTACTCGAACGACCATTTCACATGTGCTATCCGTTTGCGGACCCCTACCCCATCCATGTGCACGCTTAAATGGCTGCTTCCTAGATGTGACAGGCAGCCTTACTTCTCCCTGGTGACCTTCGGAAAACAAGATTTCCCCAGTTGTGATGCCCAGGTCGAATATCTCACAAACGTTATCCTTACTTCTGCAGAACGTTGCATTACCCGCAGTTCTTCTCTACTACATCGTGTCCCAGTCGCTTGGTGGACTGAGGCATGCCACGATGCAACTCGCTCACGTAGACGTGTTCTCGCCTTTTTAACCGCCACTCTACGCTGGAGAACTGCATTCATTATAAACAGATGCGGGTAAGGTGTCGTCGCGTTCCTTGGGAAAGCAAAAGAGCTAGCTGGATTTCATTCACTAATTCTTTTAACAGTTTCACACTTTCCTCTGTCATGTGGGCCAATGGGCCAACCTACGACTGCTCTGGAACCCAGATCCCTTCCCCAATATCCGGCGTGACAGTCGCTGACAATGTCACCGTTGACCCTACTGCTATCTCCAACACCATGGGCCGCCATTTTGCGGAAGTTTCGAGATCTTCCCACTATCACTCTGCCTTCCTCCATCGCAAACAAGCGGAGGAGGCTCGGGCTGAACGGAGGAGGCTCGGGCTATACCCTTCTCCGAATCGTGAGTGCTTCAATGCCGTCTTTACTATGTGGGAGCCAGATCATGCTCTCAGTTCATCCCTATGCTCCGCCCCACGGCCAGACGCCATCCACATTCAGATGTTGCAGCACATTTCTCTTGCGAGCAAGCACTTTCTGCTTAACACATACAACTGCATCTGAGCTGAGGGCAGATTTCCTGGACGCTGTAGTGAAGCCACCGGCATAGCCATACCTAAACCCAGTATGGACAAGAACCTACATTCTAGTTACCGCCCCATCTCTCTTACCAGCTGCGTTTGCAAGGTGATGGAACGTAAGATTCAGGCCTAGATGTTGTGGTGGCTCGACTCTAGACATTTAGCGACGAATGCACAGAATGCATTTCGAGTGCGGCGTTCTGCTGCTGACCATCTTTGTCCAGCCATGGCATGAATGTTTTTCTGCGGAAATCCCAGAATGTGGCCTTGTTTTTCGATTTGTAGAAGGCCTACAACACCTGCTGGAGAACTGGTACCGTCTGTGCTCTTTACACGTGGGGATTCCTTGGTCCACTGCCCTGTTTTCTTCGGGCATTTTTGCAAGACCCAGCTTTCAAGGTGCATGTGGATTCTGCCTTGCCGGACTACTTTATCCAGTAAAATGGTGTGCCTCAGGGTTCCGTCCTGAGCGTCGTCCTCTTTGCTGTCGCCATTAACCCTATAATGGCCTGTCACCCGACAGGCACCTCTGGCTCTCTTTTTGTAGACGATTTTGCCGTCTGTTGCAGTTCTCCAAGGACCTGTCTCACTGAGCGGCGTCTTCAGCGCTGTCTTTATCGTCTTTACTCCTGGAGCATGGACAATAGCTTTCGCTTTTCCCCTGGCAAAACCGTCTATATGAATCTCTGATAGTGCAAATGGTTTCTCCCACTACCTCTACATCTTTGGAGTGTTGCCCTTCCGTTCGTTGAAAGTACGAAATTCTGGGGCTCAAGCTCGATAGGCAACTCTCTTGGTTCTCCCATGTGTCTTACCTGGCCGCCCAATGTACGCGGTCGCTCAGTCTCCGACATGTCCTTAAGTCTAGAGGACTGATGACTTCAGATGTTAAGTCCCATAGTGCTTAGAGTTATTTGAACCATCCTACGTGTCCTTAATGGTATCTCCTAGGGTGCTGATCGAACCACTCTCCTTCATTTGTACCAGTCCCTTGTCCTTTCGAAACTTGACTATTGGTGCTTTGTTTATGCATCTGCACGCCCATCCCTCTTACGCCGTCTCAACACTATCAACTATCATGGCATCTGTTTGGTCACAGGTGCATTTACACTAGCCCAGTTCAAAGTCTGTGTGCTGAAGCTGCTAAACTACCACTGTCCTACCGCCATGACTTTCTCCTCAGCAGGTATGCATGCCGTTTATTTGCGATGAATGGCCACCCCTCCTAAGCCTCCTTCTTTGATGATTCCTCTGATCGTCAATATGGGGCTCGTCCTTCTTCCTTGTTACCTCCTGGAGTCCGCTTTCGCCTCTTGCTATGGCGGCTTAACTTCACACTACCTGCAACTTTCCCGGTGAGTGTAAACCCTTCACCACCTTGGCTTCATGAAGCGGCCCATGTTAACCTTGCTTTCATTCACTTCCTAAGGATACTACTCCAGCATCGGTCTATCGCCTCCAGTTTCACGACCTTCACATGGAACTTTGTGTAGTACCTTTGTCTACACTAACAGCTCTCGGACTGACCATGGGGGTCGCGTGTGGATTCGTCATTGGCACCCGTTTCTTTCGATATCGGCTTCCAGCACACTCCTCAGTATTTACAGCCGAGCTTTTCGCCTTGTATCAGGCCACAGAGCTCGTCTGGCGACACAGCCTTTGCAGTTGTCTGCTCAGACTCACTCACCGCCCTCTTAAGTCTATGTTCGCTGTACACTGCTCATCCCTTAGTGCAGCGGGTCCAGGAAAACTGCCAGTTGCTCACTCTTAGTCGAGCTAGGGTCATGTTTCTGTGGGTCCCGCAACATATCGGTCCGCCAGGAAACGAGGCTGCTGACGCTGCTGCCAGTGCTGGTGTCCTCTTACCTCAGACCGCGAGTACCTATATTCCATCTGATGATCTCTTCATTGTTGTCTGTCAGGAGGTGGCGTCCCTGTGGCATCGCCAAAGGGCCTACCTTCACGGGAATACGTTTCGGCTTATTAAGCTTCCCCAAGCGGCTTGGACGACCTACCGCCGAAAGATTATAACTCGGCTGTGTATTGGACACTGCCATTTTTAGCCATCGTCATTTGCTAAGTAGCGCTATCCTACAACTTTGTATACGTAGGTCTAAATTTTAACTGTCCGCCACTTCCCACTGGAATGCCCCTTCTTCAACAATTATTATTCCTTCTTGGATTTGGCCGGCCCGTGTGGCCGAGCGATTCTAGGCGCTTCAGTTTGGAACGGAGCGACCGCTACAGTCGCAGGTTCGAATCCTGCCTCGGGCATGGATGTGTGTGATGTCCTTAGGTTGGTTAGGTTTAAATAGTTCTAAGTTCTAGGGGACTGATGACCTCAGATGTTAAGTGCCATAGTGTTCAGAGCCATTTGAGTCAATTGCTTGGGTTTGCCGTCTGATTTATCAGTCGTTATAGCGAATGACGTGCGGGCTGTCCACCGCGTTTTACTTTTTGTCCGCCGAAGCAATATGGCGATGGCCATTTTATTTTTAATTTTGGACCCCCATTCCTGTATTATTTTAGCTTTTTCCACGTGTCTGTTTTTTGCTGTCTCTTATTCTTCCATTGGGACTGACGTAGAGGCATTTATCTCCTCTCTGAGTTCGGGTTCTATTGTTTTGACTTGGGTGCGTGTGACCACAGTTGTTTCTTGCGTCCTAAAGCAAAGCAAAACAAGGCACCATGACGGCCAAGGAGTATCGTACACTGGATGCAGACAACGTACAACCCTTCATGACAATCATGTTTCCCGACAGCAGTGGCATTTTTCAGCAAGGCAATGCGCCATCTCAAAGGGCCAGGAGTGCTTTGGAGTGGGTGGAGGAACACAGTGGAGGGTTCCAGTTGATGCGCTGACACCTGAGATCACCAGATCTGAACCTCATCGAACAAATCTGAGATGTGTTTGAACGTGGCTCATCACCTCCTCCCCGGAATTTACGGGAATTAAGTGACTTGTGTGTCCAGATGTGGTGTCACTCCCCTCCAGTGGCCTACGAAGGCATCACTGCTTCCATTCTACGACGCGTTGCCGCTGTTATCCGTGACATACCAGCTGTTAGGTAGGTGGTCATAATGTTCTGGATGATAAGTGCACATTTTTCTAATACCCGTGGATTCAATTCTGAGGTGTAGTTCACGGTTTGTAAATACGAGCAAAAGCTATTACTCAATGAAGGAAAGGCTTAGAATCTACCAGTCGATATCGCTATGTCTAAACTAGTATCTGAATGTGGTTTTACGGAATAGCGTATCTAGATGTTACAAAGTCTTTCATAAAACTGACCCACCAACAAAAAAATCACCATTATCTATAAGCGCACCAAAATCGTCATCACCATCAGCACCAAGAACGCATCATCACTACCACCATTATAGCATCTCAGCCATTTGACAACTACTTCAATACAAGTGTACTCTCCAGATTTTACTACTCGTTACTTCAGCGACATGCCACTGCTGCCGGGAAACGCGAAGTCAAGAAGGGGTGTAAGTTGTCTACAGCCATGCTGCTGTTAGATATTTTATAATGTCGAGTACCATTGAGTGATCATCTCGTCTTTTATCATCTGGAATCCTGTTAATTGTTTCTGGCAAGTAAGGAAAATTTTTAGTGGTTCCAATGGCTCTGAGCACTATGGGACTTAGTATCTGAGGTCTTCAGTCCCCTAGAACTTAAAACTACTTAAACCTAACTAACCTAAGGACTTGAACCTGCAATCGTAGCGGTCGCGCGGTTCCAGACTGAAGCGCCTAGACCAGCTCGGCCACTGCGGCCGTCGGGCCAGGATATCTTCGAGAAAACTGTCAACGGTGCGTGTTCATTCTGCAACGGCGGACAAGGTTAGAGGCGCAGGAAGTGATATCTTCACGTAACGCAGCGTTTCAACACCGAGAATACTCTCATGGAAGCCATTGACCAATCCCTTACTTTAGTTAAAAGGTAGTTCCCGGCCTTGAGTAAGACACAAACAGAAAATTAATCGTTAGAGATTGCACACAATGCTAAAACCGGTCTGCAAAAACTTTCCTGGAAACAGTTACAGAGACCGGCAAAATTTTTAGTGATAAAGAGGGACAGGGAGGGAGAGAGAGAGAGAGAGAGAGAGAGAGAGAGAGAGAGAGAGAGAGAGAAAGAGAGATGGAGAGGGGAGGGGAGGGAGGCAGTGAGGGAGGTACGACGATAACAAAGAAAACGAAATAATACCTTGCACTCTGCCGTTGCACGTTCGAAATTTCTGTGCATACGCAAGTAGATCACATGATAAACTCTCTGGCTTGATTTGCCTGCGAAATCTGTTTCAAGTTTCTTTGACAAGTGAACTGAAGCAAGATAAACTTGGTAGGTCAGAGTAGGACTCGCGCACTGTGCTTTCGGTGCAAACTTAGTTATGAATGCAGGCAGTTCAGCCATTACGGGAAAAGGAATTTCTTTCATTCTCGCCTGTTGTCCATGTTGATATTGGCAAGATATCGAACCCAGTGATTCCAAGGTTTTCGAAAAAGTTTTAATTTGTAGTTTTCCATCAGAGAACAAATGAAAGAAGAAATACTTTTCGTATTATATATTTACATACTAACAATTTTAGGTTTTTTTCCCTTTAATTGTAATGTGAGACATTGCTTCTCGCCGAATTTCACGATTCTAGGTCAACGGATACCCTACAGGTTTTGATGAATGGCCTAGGGAGTATCAAACACGTGTTTAAATTGAGGTATCTTGTGTTATTATACCGCTAAGGCACTGTAGACTCTGGTGTGCGGCATACATTTCAACTTGATACGTCTATCCGCTCTTGAGGAAAAGGAGTCCTTAACAGACGAATCAACAGGCGTCACATAACAAAAGTTATATAATTACAAACCCCAATTTTCTGATGTTTTGCTTTGGGCTACTGTGAAACCTTTTTAGTTGCCAAATTTCGTAACTGTACGCCAACGAGAAGAATGCTTTTGGTTTTGAAGAGTGTCATTTCGAGTATTAAAATAAGAGTAATAAATAACCGTAGCTTTAAACTGCATTGACTTCGAAGCTTCAATATTTCACAGCGCCCAGTACTCACAGGCCTTAGTACGTGACATATATTTCGACTTGATACGTCTTATGGTTCCTGAGAAGAAGGGTTTTTAACTGTCGGACGGAAAGACAGACTGACAGTCAGATAACAAATGGCAAAACATTGCTTTTGGTGTTATATAATTATAAAATCACAATTATCCTGTTTTCTTTTTCTTTTACTTGTACTGTAAATCCTCGCTTTCATCTACATCTACATCTACATCCATACACCGCAAGCCACCTGACGGTCTGTGGCGGAGGGTACCCTGAGTACCTTTATCGGTTCTCCCTTGTATTCCAATCTCGTATTGTTCGTGGAAAGAAGGATTGTCGGATTGCCTCTGTGTGGGCTCTAATCTCTCTGATTTTATCCTCATGGTCTCTTCGAGAGGTATACGTAGGAGGGAGCAATATACTGCTTGACTCTTCGGTGAAGGTATGTTCTCGAAACTTCAACAAAAGCCCGTACCGAGCTACTGAGCGTCTCTCCTGCAGAGTCTCCCACTGGAGTTTATCTATCATCTTCGTAACGCTTTCGCGATTACTAAATGATCCTGTAACGAAGTGCGCTGCTCTCCGTTGGATCTTCTCTATCTCTTCTATCAACCCATCTGGTACGGATCCCACACTGCTGAGGAGTATTCAAGCAGTGGACGAACAAGCGTAATCCAACCTACATCCTTTGTTTTCGGATAGAATTTCCTTAGGATTCTCCCAACGAATAGCCGAATAGTCTGGCATCTGCTTTACTGAATATCAACTTTATATGATCATTCCACTTTAAATAACTCCTAATGCCTACTCCCAGATAATTTATGGAATTAACTGCCTCCACTTGCTGACCTGCTATCTTGTAGCTAAATGATAAGGGAACTATCTTTCTTTGTATTCGCAGCACATTACGCTTGTCTACATTGAGATTCAATTGCCATTCCCTGCACCATGCGTCAATTCGCTGCAGATCCTCCTGCATTTCAGTACAATTTTCCATTGTTACAACCTCTCGATATACCACAGCATCATTTGAAAAAAGCCTCAGTGAACTTACGGTGTCATCCACAAGGTCATTTACGTATATTGTGAATAGCAACGGTCCTACGACACTCCCCTGCGGCACATCTGAAATCACTCTTACTTCGGAAGACTTCTCTCCATTGAGAATGACATGCTGCGTTCTGTTATCTAGGAACTCTTCAATCCAATCACACAATTGGTCTGATAGTCCATACGCTCTTACTTTGTTCATTAAACGACTGTGGGGAACTGTATCGAGCGCCTTGCGGAAGTCAAGAAACTCGGCATCTACCTGTGAACCCTTCTCTACGGCCCTCTGAGTCTCGTGAACGAATAGCACGAGCTGGGTTTCACACAACCGTCTTTTTCGAAACTCATGCTGATTCCTACAGAGTTGATTTCTAGTCTCCAGAAAAGTCATTATACTCGAACGTAATACGTGTTCCAAATTTCTACAACTGATCGACGTTACAGATATAGGTCTATAGTTCCGCACATCTGTTCGACGTCCCTTATGCCAAATTTAATGATTCTAGACCAACGGGAAGCACTACATAATATTTCATAATTGAGTTGCGATATCAAATTATGACTAAATTTCCGTATCTTTTGATTGTACTCACTTGAAAGCTTACATTTATTGCACCGCCAAGACACTATACACCTTAGTGTGTGACATAGATTTCAACTTGATACGTCTAACCGTTCCTAAAACAAAAAAAAGGGTTTTTAATAATCGGACAGTTAGACAAACAGACGAACAACTAAGTGATGTGATAGTGGTTCAGCTTTTAAAGTTCGAGGTGTGGAACATTAAAAAAGAAGGAAGGTTAGAGTTTAACGTCCAGTCTACAGCGAGGTCATTAGAGACGGAGAAGGGAACTGGTGAAATGACGTCACTTCGTAGAGCGGTATTCCGACTACAGAGATTCCTCGCTGCGAACGTAATAAATTAATAAATATGAACAACCGTGTTTACAATGGAAAAATTATAAATGTGAAACATTTTCCGGGTAGGACAGTACTCGACGGACACCGCCTTTCGTTCAGGCGTCACTGGGAAACATAGAAAGACCGTTAACGATGTACAACCGGTAAATTTATAACTGGATAACATTTTATTTCTTTCTGCAGAGGTCATCATTCTAAAGGATGCGATTTTCCCTTTTACTGTTTAACTGAAACCACCTCCAGTGATAGTTATACCTTACGGTCATGAGACGGATTTTATGTTTATTCACTCGTCAAAAATAAAAACTGAAATTGTGTGACGTATGCAAATATTCCATGCTGTTGTCAAACCTGTTCTGTGTTTGACTACGGCAGGCAATGTTACTGCGTGTCGATATTTAAATTTTTTATGTGGGCAGGCATGAAATGCGTACCTAAAAATAGTCTTAGGCTTAGGATTACAGTCGTCATGACTGATATCAAACTGACGGTCAAAGGCCAAATATAAATATTTGAAGTTCGGATAGTATTAACAGAGACTTCACTCTACATTCAGATGATGCAGTTATGTATTAGATAAAAATATCGAGTAAAAACTACAATTATGTCCTGTCATGTGTGGACAAAATCTGCGCCTGATGAAAATACTTACGTAGTTCAGAATGAGGAGTGAAATAAACACATGCGCTTGACGAAACGTATCACTGTAGAGGAGGTGTAATCAGACAAAAATCAGCTGGTATAAGCAAATGCTCGCAGACTTGAAGCGGCACAATATTTGAGGCTCACTAATAAGTAAAACTGGTTTTGTTGGTTTCGTCGTCTAACGTAAATTTGTTCTGGTACATTCTCTTTTCTTGTTGTTTGTAAAATATCAATTGTTATCAACTGCATTCTACGCCATCAAACTTTATAGACATATTCTAGGCTTCCTCCTGCAGTTCTTTCTCCATTTAAACCTCCGATTGGTAACAACAATTCGCGACGTCATATGCCCCCAAAACATTAATTTACTCCTAGGATACCGGAGACTACAATTTGTGCACAAACATGATAGCTCACACAATTCTACTGTGATCTGCCGACCTACTGTTCAAATACATGGAATTTATATCAGACGCGAATAAATTGTGGCATATATATGCGAGACTTGGGAGTCGGCCCCCTCCATTGATCACCTCCTCACAGAAGGAGTCCTCCGTCCAGCCCTCCCCCCCCCCCCCCAGTCCTACCATTGGCAAAATTGGTTGGTTAATAGTGACCACCTCACAGTTGTAAAAATCACCCCCTCCCCCCCCCCCCCACATGTCCTCACTGTAAAGACATCCATTTCGTCGAACAATGTCCCGACCTCAGCTCCCCACGCATCTGCTACACAAGCAATGATGCCCACCCTAACTACACCAAGTCCAAGACTATGTTGTCACCTGTAAAACGCAATTAACAGTACCTGTCTGTCGTATTGACAACCCTGTCTGTCCCAGTAACTCACTATGCCCAATTCTCATAGACACACGGGATTAGCCTAGCGGTCTCAGGCGCTGCAGTCATGGACTGTGCGGCTGGTCCCGGTGGAGGTTCGAGTCCTCCCTCGGGTATGGGCGTTTGTGGTTGTCCTTAGCATAATTTAGCATAAGTAGTGTGTAAGCTTAGGGACTGATGACCTTAGCAATTAAGTCCCATAAGATTTCACACACATAAGCATAAGCATAAAGAAATCATCAGACTCCTCACTGTTGCCATCCAAAATATTCACCCCTTCCAATGACCCTGTAACCTACAGCAAATTTCTCCTGGTACTCACTCTGTTTTACATGTCAGTATACATGCCACGTCCTCCCACGACTGAGTCCACTTCATTTTCACTCATCTTAAGACCCTCGTTTAAACCTCTCAAACCCCTCATCCACACAACCCACTCCCTAGGCTCCAATCATGGTTTGACAGCAATACACCATCCCATAACACATCATCCGACTCCTACCAATGAACAAGATGCTTTTCATGTTTACCCTGTCCCAGAACAGTGTCGATACCATAACCCTTAATAATGATGTTTGGTTTTGTGGGGTGCTCAACTGCGCAGTCATCAGTGCATGTACAATATCCCAACTTTTACACAGTCCTATTTTAGCTTTGTTCATAATTGATGATGATGATGAAATGATGGGGACAACACAAATACCCAGTTCCTGGGTTCACCCTTAATGAAATATTCCTCCAGTTATATCACACTATCCGAATTTTTCTCTATATATTCCTTCATAAGAAAATTTGCTTCCCCTGGGCATAGGTGGCGATACAATACTCCACCACAAAAACATCCCTGCTTAGCCACAAACCTAACTCAATAATCACTCTGAACACCCTATCCTTTGTCTCTTCTTCAAAACCTTAACTGTTACCTGTGCTACTATCTACATCTGATCAAACAATCCCATCCCATTTGATGATTATACTTTTTCCCCCTATATTATTGCCCCTGACATCAAGATACATAGTAGGTCCCCTGCAGATCTTCAGTGGTGGTGTCTGCCTACAGACTCACTCCAAGATGAGGGTGCCCCATACTGCAGAGCACCTATCCTGAAAGCAATACAACCTCAGATACCGTCTGAAAACCCTCTTAGAAATCCACTGCAGAAGTTCTCAACCACCAATCTGTCCTCTCACCAGTCCTACACACTACCACACTCATGTGCTCCTGTTCCTGTTGTCAGACATACACCAGACTCATTACTACATCAACAATTAGCTCCTCAAAACACTGGAAAGCATTCCCCTAACTTACTGGCACTGATCCCATACCTCACGATCTAATGCTCCACATCAACCTTTCCATACCTGATGACCTGAGAAGAGCCAGTTACTTAGCATTCTATCTGTCTAACATCTTCTTAATCAGTGACGATCCTCACTTTGACCTCTTCCAATTCTCCACTATCCGCAAACACCCAGTCTGCTGAGTCACACCCTTGGCTCTGAGCTTCTGGTAATTGAACAACATACCTGAAGAAGAGTTAAAAATACCACAATCACAGCATATAACACAAAACAAGTACTTCAGAGGAAACACAACACATCCTGCAGTCACAGCTGTTTTATCTAACGACATCTTAAAATTTGCACTCTCTCCTTTCTCATCACACTCACAGCCCAGTATACCGCTATCCTCTGCGCAGACTACTATCCTGACCTGTAAAAATCCTCCAAAATTCTGCTTTCCCTCAAACCAAACAAACATCCCACTGATACCCTCTCGTACCACCCCATCTGCCTCACCTCAGTGTACAGCAAGGTTTCTGAATTGGTCCTCTCCCAATACATCCACATACCTCTGCACCAACACCATCTACTTCCTATTAACCAGTGGAGCTTCTGTCCCACCTCCTATCCCAACAGCTCGACATCTGTAAATCCACCATATTTGTCTCCCATGACATGGAGAAAATATACAACCATGTGCGGCATTCCCGTCTCTTTTTCATACTCGAGGCTATGCACTTCCACTCAAGTATGCCGAACTTATTGCATCCTTTCTCTCCAACCGCCCATCCTATGTCCTAGTTAAAAACTCCAATTTCCATACCTTCAATTTCCATACCTTACATCCCACTGTAGGACTGCCCTAAAGTTCTGTTGTCTCCCCCTTCTTTAATTCTTATATACTGCTGATATGCCCAAATCACCTTCGCAACACCTTCCCCAACCACCACCTTCCCAACCACCACCATCAGTATGCTGTTGACACTACTTTCATCGCCCTCTATCCAGAAACATTATCTTTTACGTACATACTAACCATCTAGCTAACTCACTAAAATACCAGTGACTAACCATTCACAGGCAACTAACGTGTAAACCTCACCTACTAATCATCCAACAACGAGCCCACACAATATACTAAAACAATTTAGACTACTAACTGGCCAGACTTGGGGATTGCAACCCTCAGTGTCCTCCATACCTACAAACCTTGATGCAACCCTCATTTGCTATGCAAATGTTGCATGGATCTCAGTCCCACCAAAGTTCTATCAGTCCCGCCAGATCCTGGATCGCCATACACTCAGCCTTGCTTTCTGCATCCCCTAAAAGGTTGCTTTACCAATTCGCCAAATTCCTGCCTCTTCTTACTCACATTGAACACCTCTGAACAATCTACACCATCTGCAAGCTCGAATCCTATAATCCTCTGTTTTCCAATCCTCATAGGCTGCTGTGAGTCTACCATCGAATCCATGAACCCTACACCTATGCACGGTCTACATACTCTTGCAAAGAAACTTCAACCATTTCTCCCTCCCAGATCATGAATTCCACCCCAACATTTACCCATCCTACGAGCTTTAAGCCCACCCTAACCATTCAATCTCATCAGAACCTTCCCTCCCTTACCTTCCCCTATTTCCTTATCCTCTATTTTCCATCATCTGCATTTCTTTCCCCACTCCCCTTTTCCCTGCAACTATTAGCATCACCAAATCCCCGCTCTACTCCACCCCTCCTTCTGTCCCAACACTCACTTGTACCTCATCCTTACACCACCACATACCTACCTTCCTCACCGGCCAACCTTTATTCTTTCAACAACAGACACTCTAGGCCAGAGCAAGTCCTTCTGGTTCTTAGTGACAGGACAGTGCTTCTTGTGAATATCAGTGTTTCGGCATCAAGATTTAAATATTTTTAAATGTGCACTTATTATGTTTTGTTTGATCTTTTATTGGTACTGTTTTTAACTATTAGCGGAAGACACGATATCTCATGTACATCTTAACACTTTAGTTTTACTTTTCACCTCTAAAAATTTTCCCCCATATTGATTTCTTGTTTCTTTTCGTCTTATTTAATTTTTGTTGTTAATTGGATGAAGAGGAGGTCGCCTGTATCGCTGACAGACACTACCGCCCGTATGGGGTGTGGGGGATGTAATAACAACAAAGAAAGGAATAACAATAAAGAATGTAACCTGAGGTCTTGGAAGGCGATAACTCGGTTGAGGGTAGATGAAGTCAGCGAATGTGATTGCCAAATAGAGTTTATGATAACAGGTTGACCCATTGTCAATTAATATTTACATTCGTGCCATATTTAACTGCACTTTTCACCATAAAACCCAAAATTGCAAGGTAAATTCAAGAGACGTATGTTAGCTAATTCACAAGGCGAGAATGTAATTTCATTAGTTACTCAAGGCGTATTTCACATATATCACCCATCTCAAAGCACATAATGGGTTGAATGATACACTGTTCGAGTACTCAGTTTACACACTTTATAGGAGAGAAAATATCTCTTCAATTGCGCTGACATAATTCACCAGGCCAAAAATATCAGTTAGCAGATACACTTGTCAATAACTGTTAGTTGCTTCCAATGATGAATCACAGAGCAACATCTACTATGCCGGCCGAAGTGGCCGTGCGGTTCTCGGCGCTGCAGTGTGGAACAGCGTGACTGCTACGGTCGCCGGTTCGAATCCTGCCTCGGGCATGGATGTGTGTGAGTCCTTAAGATGGTTCGGTTTAACTAGTTCTACGTTCTAGGGGACTAACGACCTCAGAAGTTGAGTCCCATAGTGCTCAGAGTCATTTCTTTTTTTTTTTTTTTTTCTTGAACCAACATCTACTGTGATGAATCGCGTAAGTAGCAGAAGTCACATGAACCGCATTTTAACGACGATACTGTGTGGAAGAGTACAAGTTTTGAATTCTTGAACGACGATTTTGAACTGTGACTACGAACTACCGAA
Source organism: Schistocerca serialis cubense (assembly GCF_023864345.2). Taxonomy (NCBI): domain Eukaryota; kingdom Metazoa; phylum Arthropoda; class Insecta; order Orthoptera; family Acrididae; genus Schistocerca; species Schistocerca serialis. The sequence goes on from NC_064645.1 coordinate 527,733,964, forward strand.
AAGTACCATTCACAGAAATGACTCATATCGAAAAGTCACAGTTTAGCCCTTCCTTCCTGATGGCTGGTGGAATAGGCCGTGAAAAATTTCCCTGTCAGCAAGACGATATGAAACTCGTGTTGCGAGCTGGTAGCTATTATTATCTGCCGGAAACGCTCTCTGGCGAGGCAGCGAGAGATGAGCGGAAGATCTGCGAGACGTTTAGAGTTATCTCGGCGGCGAGCCGAGGGCGGATCAAAGCATTGCCGTAGAAGACGCGCCTCAGACGTGGGTAAACAGAACTGCGGCCGCCTTGGGGAGAGCTAAGTGACGGAGCGGAGGTCGCCGCCGAGTTCTTCCACCAGTTCCCGTGGATATGAAGCGGCTCATAGTGTTTGCGGAAAGCCAGAGGGGCCCGTCGGATAAACCGCTTACTTGCCGTCTTCTGTTTGTCTCCAAGCAATGTTCTGTTTCCAGAAAGTACTTCCTAAACAACTTTCCCCCTCAGCAATAGCAATTAAAATCATAGAACACTCGTTCGTTCATATTTGTATACGGTGAGATGAGTCCCCCCTCAGCAATAACAATGAAATGCATAGAACACTCGTTCGTACATATTTGTATACTGTGAGATGAGTCGCAGCCTCAGCGACATCAAGACGGGAAATATTTAATTACTTATTATTTTTTCCTTTCGTTCGGTGAAGAATGATGCCGAGTACGGCTTTCCAAATTCTTTCCGGTAAATTCAATGAAATGAATTATATACCATGTATTATGTAACGTTTTTGGGTAATTGTCCCTATGCCTGTACCTGCCAAATAGTGAACGGTGTGTTGATTTATTAGGGGACAGTCATTCCAGCCTAAAAATGAGATGCATGAGCACTGTAATGTTGTGCAAACTGTGATAAACTAAACTTGCTGACATCTTCTTGCTTTGTGATCATTCACTGGATGCGTAGTCGAATATCTGAAGCACCTGAGGAATATGTTTCTCATCTCCCATTGGCTGAGCATACTACGACCTCGTAAGGAAGCGTTATTAGCTACCATTCGACAGCAGAGACTCCAGAATAGCCTGAGACAAAGGGGTGCTTGGTTTGAGGGTGAAATTACATGTATAAACACGTACATGCAGAGGGTGCGAGCCGTAAATTGTACGGTATTTAATTAGGATTTACTTCAATTGTGTGTTATAACTGATCAGAGTGATTGCGAACATTCTTCAAAGACATATCTCGTGATAATAAAAACTATCTCTTCATCCCTAAAATTTGTTCGAATACACATTACGAAAGCCAAGTGGTGGATTAATAGCTTCCGGTTATCCACAGTGATGTCAAGATAAAAATTATCAATGGTCATATCTTCTTTGTGAGAGAGCCTCAGAAGACGCAAAGCGAATGGAGGAAACATCCGTTACATCTGCCTCAAGGATACATGTCCACCTGAAACGCCAGCCTGAAGAAGTTTCTGGCTTTACAACCAACACACATTGTCACCTTCAGCAGTTGTCGAAAGGAGATGTTGTAAGATGAATAGACAGATATGAATGAAAGCGGTGAGGATAAAATGACATGAAATGGTATCAGTGCAAACAGTTCACATATGCTGAGTCTGCAGAGTAATCAGTATGTAATGCCACTTGAAAATTAAAATGAGTCCTCTTAGGAGAAAGTCTGGAAATACTGTTCTATCGAATATCATAGATGGAAACATAAGTGACAATGAATGAATCAGGCCTAAGGGCGAACTAGTTAGCCAAACAAATAAGGAAACTGCTACCAATAAACAGGCGTCTTGATCTGTCACAAAGTGTCAATCGTCTCTAAAAGCTAACGTCGATTTTCAATTTTCTATAGACACAGAGCAGAAGTCAAACAACCTCGTCCTCTCTCGGGGTTTTCGTTTAAAGCACACAACAAACATTGAAGCTGAGTGCCAGAGCACGATTCGAAATAGGATCCTCACTTTTAGATGGCAGATCACAAACCTTTTTAACGACGCAGGTACAAATATGCGCCGCCAAAAAAGTTCCGAGATTTTATTCCTGAGTTGCAATAGACGTCAGCATACAAACTACGGCGGCAGCTTGAACTGAAAACTGCAATCAACAGATGTGCCTTCGACCAGTAATTTGTGAGCAGGCATTATTAAGTAGTGGACGTGCGAACGAGTGTGTCACCGTTTTCAAGTCACAAACCGCTGTGGAGCGAAATCTCGCAGTTAAGTGTTCAAGATAATCTCCGTAATATCTTCATTACCCGTCGTAGTGGACTACAGGTGTAGTGTCACTTATATGGTGTTGTGGACATTGGGAGAGGTTAGCGGTATTTCGGTTGACAACCAGTGTGAGCTGGAAAATTAACACGGAACTCTCGAAACCGACCATGCAAAAAAAAAAAAAAGGAAAAAATATACTTGTAACTGCTACTTGTTATTCTCGACAACTCACTGAAGATGTGCAAAGTTTGTCCCTTACGCCTTCACGCCCGAACAAAAAGAACGCATGCACGTCTGCCACCACTTGACCGAAATTCATATTGCAGACAGTTCTGTTTTCGGAAGAATTCGTCACTAGTAACGAGGCTTGGTTTTATCAATACCAACCTACCACATACGCAAAGTGCTGAGATACGCAGGAAGGTTCAATGCTCTGACGGCACAACTGGCAATGATACCAATACGAAGTGTGGGTTGGACAACTTCGCAAATAAGGATTTTTCTGACAGTTCCACACTATGGACATTCTGTGCGCTGTACTCCAGAGGGGGAAGGCTTCGCATGTAGGACACATAAAGCATTAAAACCATTGTTTTAGCTCTGTTCTATATCTTATTAATCCAGTCTCTAAGCTTTTTGGACTGACGGGGTAGGTTCAGTACGGAGTTTAAAGTGTCAGCCACTGCCACCAAAGCTCGTAATATGTAGCACGAAACCACGTGGATTAACCAAACAGCGACCCCGTAAAACTCTTTCCCGCCGATTATTGTCAGACTGAAAGGGCAGAAAAAAACGGCACCCTAGTTTATGCCACACTTCCTGTCCTCTAATGAAAAGAAGAAAGATGGAAGTCCCGCCGTCGACTTTGTCAAGATCGGAGGACAAGATCGGATTAGGGGAGGCTGGGGAAGATATCGGCCGTGTCCTTTCAAAGGCCCATCCACGAATTCACAGAACCTCTGAATCTGCAGGATCTGACAGGGATCTGAATCGCTGTCATCCCAAATACGAATCAATTGTGCAATCCATTGCGCCAGCTTGCGTAGTCCATGTCTTCTGGAAGGCGTCACCTAGTGAACAAAATAGCATACCATCTTAAAAACTGGATTCAAAATTTTTCTATAAGATAGATCTCATCCTATTGTTTTTTATGGAGCAAAGTCACAGAAATTAAAAGTAATTTCTTGAGTAGACCAAGGTCTTGTTGTACGACTGTTACTGTTCGCAACGTACGTTCGTGAGAGATGCGATAAGTCTTATGGATGAAATGGGACGTTCCTTGAGAGTGTGAATGATCGCTCTCTGCTTAGTAAAGTAGCAGCACCTGAAAGCTGCAGAGAAAACAGGAAGACATAAAGAGAACCGATTCTTGCTGCAGGGACTGACAGCTCACACTCAGCTCAAATAAATTTTCTGTGTTGCTAATTAGCTTATGCAAAGATGTACTGTCTAACTTCAATTACCACGAAGTTGTTTGATAAACCACGCAGTTGCCTGTCAGAAGTCCAGAGACCTCTTATGGTGACATGTATGTCGACACGGAGAATCCTCCTGGGCAGCTCGTAGTGTTCCTTGCATACGCTCTGCAAACCTAATTTCTCAATGTCTGGTTGAGAATGCAAAGTTGAGTGCCTTGTGCAGCTGTGCGTCAAATAGCCTTTCAGTGATAGATGGCAGAAAAGGTAGGTCTACGTCTTGGAAATGGACCGTATCACGTGAAACTTGCACGAGGACATACGAAGGGCCGTACTCTGCAGTGATGGCACCATTACTGTGGCTTCGACAAGATTTCTCTGACAGGTGAAGCCACTTTATGGCAGCCTCATTTCCACAAGACTGAATATTAAAAAATCTGCGTGCTTCGCTTCGTTCCTAATGCTCGAAGATTCCAAATCAAAGAAGATCCTAAAGAAGGCGGCTCTGTTCCGATGGATCCTATATAGTGGGCGCTGCCTTTAACAGTAGTGATGGAAAAGCGAGTGCCAACGCAGCCCCGATGTTTTTGGCCCGTGAACAACGCATTGCCATCAGACAGACAAAAGCTACGCACCTGTAGGCCAAAATACTTTACATAAGACCTTTGCCTATATTTTAAAGCTTTCTCGGGAGTGAATGAGTGCTAAACGAGATTCATGAGCTACGGAAATATTTTGCAATAGTGTATAATGGACGTTTCACCAGTGTCACTATACGATAAACATACCAACGGCACGACTACGTGAAATTTCTGAAGAGGCTTTATTGGTTGACCAGACTTCTTACTGGTTTTATGTGATGCACAACGAATCCTCTGCTGTGGCAACGTCTTCATCTCGACATATCACCCAACGTCTTAAACATTTGTCGGATACATTCTAACCTCTGTCTTCCCTTAATAGTTTTTACCCTGTACAATTAACACAGGCATCACGGAAGGTATTCCTTGATGTCTCAACACGCCTTAACATCCTCTTCTAGCTTTTTCTCAGTGTCTACAGGTGTTTCTATCCGCGCTGTTTCAACAAAAAACCTCTCTATTACTTATCAGGCCATCTATTTTCAATATCCTTCTATAGCACTACATCTCATACGCTTCATCGTCTTCTTGTCCGGTTTTCTCATACGCTATGATTTACTTTCGTTCAGTGCTGTGCACCACACACATTCTCAGAAATAACTTCCCGAAATTATGCTGCTGTATGATATTAGGCCTTTTATCTAGAAACGATATCTTTGCTTATGTTAGTCTGCATTTTACGTCCTCCTTGCTTCGCCGTCTTATATTATATTGCTTCCAAGTTAGCAAAATTCTACATCGTGGTCATCAATTTTCATGTTTCTCGTTTCATTTTACCTACTCCTCGTTACCCACGTTTCAGTTTACTCTCAGTTCCTAGTGTGTGGTCATTAGACCGTTCATTCTATTCAACGGGTCATGGAATTCCTCCTAACTTTCACTTATGATATTAAGGTCATCAGCGTATGGTATGTTATTATAGATATACATCCACACTGAATTTTAATGCCATTCCTGAAACTTTTCATTTCTGACATTGCTTCTTTGATGCATTATACCCATTTTAAACCGGACACCTCGTTCTTGGACTTCCAGCCTCATTTTTCGCTTTGTTATTGTACATATTGTATACAACCCGTATTTCCCTATACCTTACCCAACCATTATTAAGGATTTCCAACAGCTTGCACCGCCTCAGATCGTGTAACGGTATTTTCGGCTCGACAGATCCTAGGAAAATGTCTTGAATTTTCTTAAGTCTTGCTTCCATTGTCATGGGCAGAACTGCATCTGTGGCACTGTTACCGCTACTAAAGCCAAATGGATCATCATACAACTGTTAATCAGTTTTATTTTCCAATCCTGCTAGCAATTTGGATGCATGATCTTTTAGCTGCTTATACGGTAACTGTCACACTTTCCTTCTCATGTTATATTCAGAATTATAAGGACGTTATTTTTACGAATGACTGATGGTATGACTCCAGAAGCACAGATAATACAAATCGGCTTCAATAGCCGGTTCTTAACGATTTCATATATGTCAGAGGAATGACGTCTAGACCTTTCGCCTCGTCTGATAACAAGTCTGCTAAAGTTCTGTTAAGCTTTAAGCACTGATTTACCACGTTGTTTAGAGGCCTGCAGTGTACTCCTCCCACCTATTTGCTCTCTCCTCTGCGCCTGAAAGTGGAATAAATTTTGCATTCTTAATGTTGATGCCAGTTCTTTACATCACACGTAATGTTATTTTGACTTTTCTATGTGCTGAATTAGCCATTCTGACAACCATTTCTTTTTCAATTTCCTCGTATTTTTCCGCAGCCATTTGTCATTCGCATCTCTGCGCTGCCTGTTTATTTCACTACTAAATGTCTTATTTTCTTGTATTCCTGTACTTCTTGTATTCCTGAACATTCTCCTTTCGACACCCCTGTTGAAGTTTTACTTCTGATATCCAAAGTTCCTTTCGTAGTTGCCTTTCTTGTAATTACGGTTTTGTCTGTCCAACTTGTGTGATTACCGTTTTCAGAGAAGTCCATCCGTCGACGACTGAATTCACTACTGTAATTTTGAAAAAGACGTGGAATAGTAATTAACAAATATTTGAAGTCGCAGAGTACCCTAGAGATCGCAAGAGCCATGTTCAGTTTCCAAAGACAAAATGAATCGCTTTTTCAGACGGTAACTACAGTTCAGCCTTTCCTTGTGCCTTTGAAAATTGCTGACATTTTTATGAGAATCTGTAACTATACGGAGTGTCTGTCCTATTACAAACTTTATTAATGAAGCTCCAGTAAAGATTTTCAGGTAGTAAATGTCGTTCTTCTTTTAGTCATGTATCAACGAGTATCGAAGATATTTCACTATGGTTACAGTATTTTGTTTCCTGACAAGACACCAGGTTCTTGTTGGCTAAATGCCAACAAAACATCCATGATTCCCTTTGTTAGCTTTGGTAAGAAAGCATTCATGTTTGCATCGTAGGTGTGTATTGGCTTCATCATCATCACCATCATCATCTACACCATCAGGCATTTTACATACATTAATGCATAAAGGTCTTCTTAAGATTGATCCAAGCATTACGGTCTTCAGTGTACTTAGCCACGTTGTTCTCCCATCTTCTCTAACGCACCCCTAGTCATTTTCCAAAAGATAATAGCATTGGTCTTTTCTTATATCACGAAATCTACTGAAGTATTACCATGGCCAATACATCCTTTACGAGCTCTGTGAGTATCAACCATTTCCATTTTACTTTTATTTCAATTACATCTTATCCTCCCGGTTTTTGCTTCATTGATGAATTCATGCTTCTGTTCCTTCGAGTAGCTTCTGTTTACCCTAGTAGCTTCCCAAATACGCCACTTGCTGTAGAACTGTCAGAAATGGAAACGTTGTCGCATTAAAAGTCCAGTCTCACTGTAGGAAGCGGAGACTGGTGACACGGACCGGCTGTAAAATTTTCTTTCAATACTTTTCGTATTTGAAAGTGTACACTTTATTTCCTTTTTTTCCCCTCAGATTAGGAACATCGGTCTGGTATTGCTCTGGAAACAATTTTTTATCTACCACAATAATACTAATTTCAAAATGAAATTCCCAGTTTCGGCAGTCACTGCCCATTTCCAGATAACTGGATAATAAAACAGATGGCCTAGCTCACACCCACCACTGCGGAAGCCACATTGTCAGCGAATATTCATGAGGATGGTCCTGTTCTCAAAGTATACTCCTTGTGTGCTACTAACTGACTATTCATGTTCTATTGAGAACATCAATAAAAAATTTAAATGGTTCAAATGGCTCTGAGCACTATGGGACTTAACATCTGAGGCCATCAGTCCCCTAGAACTTAGAACTACTTAAACCTGACTAACCTAAGGACATCACACACATCCATGCCCGAGGCAGGATTCGAACCTGCGACCGTAGCGGTCGCGCGGTTCCGGAATGAAGCGCCTAGAACCGCACGGTCAAACTAAAAAACTAAAAAAAGGTATATAACTATGTTACAAAATCGGCTATTATAACACAGAAATGATGCGTCTGTGACAAGCAGGCACGTTACCTGTAATGGTATGACAGTATATTAATAAATTTAATTAATGTACATTTTAAATTTAGAAACAGTGTGACGTGTCTGGTACATGAACATTACGTTTTGGCTGTAGCGCACCAGAGGTAGGTTTTTTCTTGCATTTTCACCGACGGTGTGGCTTCTGCACTGGTGGGATTACCCACGGCGTCTGTATCTGATAATGGGTAGTGAAGTCTGACATTCGTAATTTCGTTCTGAAATTAGTGTGACTACGCCAGACAGTAAATTACTTTTTATCTCCAGTTCGAGTGAAATGTCGTTGTTTTCATTGGTCCTGCTCTACTGCACGTTTGTTGCAGTTCATCTTTAGTGGGAGCGATAGTCATTGCATCATCTGCGTAGAATCAGGCCCACTTTTCCTTTTTGTTGGTGATGTCATTTACTCCACCAGGCAGATACAAAAATAGCAGCGGTAACTGGCAATATTGCTACAGTCATTTACGTTTATCTTGAATATTATTCCAATAAAGATGAATTTTTGTCTGAGGAGACAAATTATTCTTGCAAGGGCAGTTCCTTGTTAACAGTTTGCGGTTGTGCTAGGGGAATATCGCTGCCCTGGTGGATTTCCACTCTGGACGAGCCATTGGAACGTCCGATGGAGGGCGCTTCTGGCGTAATTGAAGGCGAGCCGGAGAGGGCCTGTCGCAGCCTGCACAATGGCACTCTACGGCGCTGAAAGAGGACCCTGTCCAACTTGGCTGCCCGCTTGTCCTTTCATTAAAACAGTGCGCATCGTCCGTCCGAACGCATTCAACTCTCAAACAGTCTTTGTCTCCGGACGGTGCGACGCAGAAAATTTCTCAAGCGGATCCTGTTACTACGGCGAAACATGGGGTTCTTTGTCACTCGACGATGAGAAATCCGTACCAGTCGTTCTCGCAGGATAAAATGTTCGCAGCTACAGCACTTGAGGAGAAAATTACCTTCGTTATTAAGAATGCTGTCAATGTCCGAGAGAGTAGTTCAGTAAGCAGACACAGTAATATTTGATCAACTACCCGTCAGTTGCAGTTGTGTGACCCGTAACAAATTTCGAATCTAACGAAAAATCATTTCTTCTGAACAGTTCCTTCTACGTAATACACGACTGTTGAGTTATATGCTGATACCTTCCGTGGTAGTCAACAACATTGCCACTGTGGTAATACCAGTTCCCACCAGATCACCCAAGTTGAACGCTGCCGGGTATGGCCTAGCATTTGGATGGGTGAACGTCCAGGTTTTTCAAAGGCTGTTGCAAGCGGGGTGCACTCAGTCCCTGTGCGGTCATTTGAGAAGCTCCTTAACTTACAACATCCGGGAGAGCAGTGTGCTGACCACGTGCTCCTCATCTCCGCTTCTAGTGACTCCTGTTGTTTTGGGATGACACGATGGTCGGTCGGTACCGTTGGGCCTTCCGATGCCTGTTCGGGTAGAGTAAGGAGTACTTATTGTATTAGAGTACAAAAGTATATTTGCTGTTTCGTTAACTCCGATCAGTTTGCAACATGAAAAACAAAATAGGAAAGTGTCTTTTTAGGATTATTTGCACATTCCCCTGTAATTGTCTGATGGACGTTATTTCCACCCAGACTTCGCATCTGTATAGAATACTATTTAAATCAGTATTGATCGATTTCAGCTATACAGCCAATTTCAAGTGTACAGGCTCGTGACTGTGAGTCATATGACATCCAAACCAAAACCAGGATATCTTACCATGCGACATATCACACAGTCGGCTAGCATATACTGATGGGTTAGTAAACCACTTGCTTATACATTCGTCCCGCAAAATTTTACTATGAATTGCGCTGGAAAACCATTCTATCAACATTATTTAAGGATAGGTTCAAAAGAAAATTGTTCAAGTCACGCAATGGAGCTACAAAAGTACACACTCACAACTATAGTACATTTGAGCCAGATTCTATAAGAAAAGTTTCCTTGTCCATACAATACAGTACTAAAATAATTATAGGTTCAGTTCCAGATTGCCGGCCGCGGTGGACGAGCGCTTCTAGGCGCTTCAGTCCGGAACCACGTGACTGCTACGGTCGCAGGTTCGAATCCTGCCTCGGGCATGGATGTGTGTTATGTCCTTAGGTTGGTTAGGTTTAAGTAGTTCTGAGTTCTAGGGGACTGACGACCTCAGATGTTAAGTCCCATAGTGCTCAGAACAATTTGAGCAAACCAGTTCCAGATCGCAAACAATCTCTCGCCTCCGCGAGGAAATTGATTGTGATTAGAAGAACGGTATGAAAATAAGGGCGAGAATAATAAATTAAATAATGAGCTCTACTGGTAATCATCGTTGTCTACTAACTCTGTGTTCGACGACTTGTTTGTGAAGGACAGTACAAACTTTTTCCTCCTGTAAGGATCTGTAATAGCGAGCAGTCGGCCTCGTGTGGCCAGATGAGAAACTGCTTGGTAACATAAGTAGAGGAACTAGAATACAAATCCTCTAAGTCATGTCAAAACGAAAGGCATGTACCACGTTGGAAGGAACCTGAAAGCTAAAAAATAAATAAAATGTTGTGTCTTGTGCGGATTGTTGCTGTTGCTGCACACACCCCATATTTAAAAAGAGATGTAACTTCTATCTAAAACAGACTGTTCTCCCAATCTACAGTTTCTACAAAAATCCACTTGCGCATCCGGCCACAAATCGTAAATCAGGGCTTGATTGGCGTGGACGGATGTTTACTCATCCTCGTGAGAGGATAACCGCTGTCAAAATCGAGATATTTAGTGTAAATTATCCTTGAAGTTCAACGAATATATCTTACAATGGTCGGTAACACTGGTCAATAAATCTTTTACAACACTCAGTTGCATTAGACTGTTTTACTATTCTTAATGCATTTGAACTGATAGTTTTAAAACTAAAATTGTTTTTGCTTTCCCCGCTCTGGTTCTCATGCAATTCAGACTTTTCCGTTCCAGCCTCTCCTGGTTGGATTAATTACTCACATATATATTTTATCGACAGGGTTGTGATAATACATCTTTTTCCATTCATATCTGATGTACCATCATAGGTACGGAGAGACATCAACGTAACAATCATCCAGATTGTTTATGTTACATTTGTAGATACTACACCCTTATTTGTTGAAGACGCAATATAACATCCTTTGTGATGCAAGCTTCTGAAATGTAGTATTGTACTTTCTTGGCGACTAATTCAAAACATGGGCCCCACACATTATATATCACAATTGTGAAGCAGATTTCTGTAATCGAACGAATGGAAAACGTAAAGGTTTACCTTTCGAAATCCCCATGCCCTGGCTAGAACCACTTAATCATAAAAGTAACTGCTATTTTTGTAATGTTAATACAATTTTAATTGGTACCAAAAAAAATGCAAATCATTATATGCTAATATTCCCTCAGCAATCAGCGATCACATCTACATTTTACATATTTACTCCATCCGCAGATGCGGATAGCGCTTAAAACCCGGAGACAGGTGAAGAAAGTTACTTTTGTGTGTATTCTTCGAATCTCTCATAGTCCTCAATTGCTCATCAGTTTAAACAATCCGAGCTGAATGATCTTGTGCGTGATTTGCGTCTCTCCAAGATTGCAGCTGAAGTATTGGCATCTAGATTGCAAGGTAAATGTGTACTGAGTGATACTGTAACAGTGTCACATTACCGAAAGCGGTAAGAGGTTTTCCTTTCAAATTTTACAGCGGAAAATAAGTTTATTTATTGCCAGTCTCAATGTCTTCTCCATGAATTAGGGGCTATATTGGACAATTTGGATGACTGGAGTTTATTTCTAGGCAGTTCAAAGCCCAAACTGAAGTATGTTCTACTACATGATGGAAATGTCTGTGCATCTCTTCCAGTTGGTCATTCTGAGTATTTAAGAGAAGAGAATAATGACATGAAGACTGCGATTATCATATTGAAATAACAAGAAATTAATTGGACAATACGCGTTGACCTTTATATTGTTAATTTGCTGCTAACCCAACAGAGAGAATTAGGAATTGTCGCCGCTTTCTTAGCACGTGGGATATTTACTGCAAGGCCAACGGAGGATTATCAAGTATATCCGCTTTCTTTAGCATTTGAGACAGCCTAGCACTAGATTGGCGCTAGAACCAAAAGGAATGGCCCATTCCTGACTCTTCAGGTCGGTATGCCGGATGTCAATGATCCAATAGGCAGACGAGAAGAAAGATGTTTCCTCCACTCCGTATCATTCTGGGTTTGATTAAACAGTTTACTGAAGAATTATACAGAGATGGTGACTGCTTCCACCACATAGTTACGACTCTTCCTGCACTTGCCCTTGAGACGACAAAAATGGTTCAAATGGCTCTGAGAACTATGGAACTTAACATCTGAGGCCATCAGTCCCCTAGAACGTAGAACTACTTAAACCTAACCAACCTAAGGTCTTCACACACATCCATGCCCGAGGCAGGATTACATCTACATCTATACTCCGCGAGCCACCTTACGGTGTGTGGCGGAGGGTACTTATTGTACCACTATCTGATCCCCCCTTCCCTGTTCCATTCACGAATTGTGCGTGGAAAGAACGACTGCTTGTAAGTCTCCGTATTTGCTCTAATTTCTCGGATCTTTTCGTTGTGATCATTACGCGAGATATATGTGGGCGGTAGTAATATGTTGCCCATCTCTTCCCGGAATGTGCTCTCTCGTAATTTCGATAATAAACCTCTCCGTATTGCGTAACGCCTTTCTTGAAGTGTCCGCCACTGGAGCTTGTTCAGCATCTCCGTAACGCTCTCGCGCTGACTAAATGTCCCCATGACGAATCGCGCTGCTTTTCGCTGGATCATGTCTATCTCTTCTATTAATCCAACCTGGTAAGGGTCCCATACTGATGAGCAATACTCAAGAATCGGACGAACAAGCGTTTTGTAAGCTACTTCTTTCGTCGATGAGTCACATTTTCTTAGAATTCTTCCTATGAATCTCAACCTGGCGCCTGCTTTTCCCACTATTTGTTTTATGTGATCATTCCACTTCAGATCGCTCCGGATAGTAACTCCTAAGTATTTTACGGTCGTTACCGCTTCCAATGATTTACCACCTATGGCATAATCGTACTGGAATGGATTTCTGCCCCTATGTATGCGCATTATATTACATTTATCTACGTTTAGGGAAAGCTGCCAGCTGTCGCACCATGCATTAATCCTCTGCAGGTCCTCCTGGAGTACGTACGAGTCTTCTGATGTTGCTACTTTCTTGTAGACAACCGTGTCATCTGCAAATAGCCTCACGGAGCTACCGATGTTGTCAACTAAGTCATTTATGTATATTGTAAACAATAAAGGTCCTATCACGCTTCCCTGCGGTACTCCCGAAATTACCTCTACATCTGCAGATTTTGAACCGTTAAGAATGACATGTTGTGTTCTTTCTTCTAGGAAATCCTGAATCCAATCACAAACCTGGTCCGATATTCCGTAAGCTCGTATTTTTTTCACTAAACGTAAGTGCGGAACCGTATCAAATGCCTTCCTGAAGTCCAGGAATACGGCATCAATCTGCTCGCCAGTGTCTACGGCACTGTGAATTTCTTGGGCAAATAGGGAGAGCTGAGTTTCACATGATCTCTGTTTGCGGAATCCATGTTGGTTATGATGAAGGAGATTTGTATTATCTAAGAACGTCATAATACGAGAACACAAAACATGTTCCATTATTCTACAACAGATTGACGTAAGCGAAATAGGCCTATAATTATTCGCATCTGATTTATGACCCTTCTTGAAAATGGGAACGACCTGCGCTTTCTTCCAGTCGCTAGGTACTTTACGTTCTTCCAGCGATCTACGATAAATTGCTGATAGAAAGGGGGCAAGTTCTTTAGCATAATCACTGTAGAATCTTAAGGGTATCTCGTCTGGTCCGGATGCTTTTCCGCTACTAAGTGATAGCAGTTGTTTTTCAATTCCGATATCGTTTATTTCAATATTTTCCATTTTGGCGTCCGTGCGACGGCTGAAGTCAGGGACCGTGTTACGATTTTCCGCAGTGAAACAGTTTCGGAACACTGAATTCAGTATTTCTGCCTTTCTTCGGTCGTCCTCTGTTTCGGTTCCATCGTGGTCAACGAGTGACTGAATAGGGGATTTAGATCCGCTTACCGATTTTACAAATGACCAAAACTTTTTAGGGTTCTTGTTTAGATTGTTTGCCAATGTTTTATGTTCGAATTCGTTGAATGCTTCTCTCATTGCTCTCTTTACGCTCTTTTTCGCTTCGTTCAGCTTTTCCTTATCAGCTATGATTCGACTACTCTTAAACCTATGATGAAGATTAGAATCTCCTACCGTAGCTGTCACTCGGTTCCAGACTGAAACGCCTAGAACCGCTCGGCTACTTCGGCCGGCCTAGACGATAAAGGTTGGAGTGTTAAAGAGACACAAGATTGCGGTATTTGTACGTGATAAAGAATTTATCACAAAGATGAATGGCAAGGCAAGGGCTTTGGGATGTAATTTGTAATGTTAAAGCAAAATTTTATTGGTAATAAGAAATCTGCCAACTATGAAAGTTTCATAACTGAAACGCTGACAGCATTTCATGTAAAATATTTCTTGTTTATTTATAGATCCAATCACATGTTTATGACACAGTCATAACCGGATTCGGTCATACAATGGCCATCTTCGGATTCTACAGGCGGCCTAAACTGAACATAGGTTGATGCGTTGCCAAGGCATGAACCTGTATGCCACCTGTAGAATCTGAAGATGGTCATTGTATGGCCGAAACCGGTTATGACTGTGTGATAAACATGTGATTTCGTCTATAAATAAACAAAAAAAAAATTATTACAAAATAATCAATCACCGTATCTATAGATAAAATGTCGTTCTTTCCGAAAGCATTTCATGTCCTGGGATGTAATATGACTGTCGGACTCTGTTTCCTACTAAACCATCTTCGTAGATTCCCTGAAAACTTAGGAAACGTCATTGACAATCGAGGAGAACGGTTCCATGAGGATCCCAAGACTATGGAAGTGAGCTAAGGCAGATGGGGCAAACATATAACGGAAGTGTTAAACGAGATCTCCGTAAAGTAGTCCACAAATGGATGTCCTTGAAACGAAAATCACTTTCTGAATAGAATATTTTAGTTGTATGTCACGTTTACCGAACTTTAACTTTCTTCATGAAGGTATGTGTTTCAGTTTGTGCCACTGAAAAGATTTAGACTGTGTTTGTATTTAATTTAATTTCAATTAATTTTTATTATCCACTTAAATTCGAAAGACTTAAAACAAATATTTATCCACCTACGTTGTGATTTAATGATAGAAATATAAAATAATGCTGTCTGGCGATTGCGAAGAACAACTGCTGACAGCAAAGCAACAAATATATTGTTGATCGGAGTAATAGCTCATACAGAAGTCTAATGTAAAACGAGAGTTTCACGGAAGTAGAGTCACTGATCGACGCAGTGATTCGAATGAAGCGGAGCGGCCTTCAGGACATGCGCCATACCTCTATCTAAACATCACGGTTTCACCACGGCGGCAGACGAAGCCCGAGAAAAGGCACTCAAATCTGGGTGACGGATGAGCCTGGTCGCATCGTGTTTCGCGCAAACAGAAGGCTGCCGCAGGAGAAAGCCAATCTGAACGACGTCGGGAACTGCGCAAAGGCTTGGAAATATTTGCTGCTTTTAAATCCACGTCCATATCAGTTAAGCGTCTGTGAACAGTGTTTGATAGTTTCACGTGCCATTTTCTCCAACACTGCGCCACACTTATTTATTCTAAGGAATAAGTTGTTATGTATGAACTAAGTCATCCTTAGGCTTTTAGTTACAAGCTCAGTAGTTTCTTTAACATTATCATCTAATTGCTCGGCGTATGAGTATGGACTAGTAACACATTAGTGCTTCCAATGGTAGACTAAGTTAGTTAGTTAGTTACTTTCCTCTTCCATGGAAGTTAGTGAAATACAAAGTTAACATAACATATAATAACATTAATGATAATATCGGGAACTAAATTAACGATCCTTAAATGATGTAGGTCATACAGCTGCGATTTGGTTAGAATAATGTTAATTCAGAGAGTAAACTAATAGCGAAAGTGGTCGTATTTAGAATTACTGTTACACTCGAGCGCATATCCGTTTGACACAGCTCGTTCATTCACAATCTCATCGCGCAAAACAAGTTATCTACGCGAAAAGTTAAGAGTTCACACCAGGCCCGCGGCTGTTCATCGCTCAGTGACTAAGTCCCGCGATACCACGCAACGAGAAAGTTTCTAAGTCGTTTTACTTCCTAGCTGCCGACTGTCTGCATTCGCGTCTGAATCCGAATTGTACCGTTTGCGGTCTCCAGCCAAACTGTCCGCTTCCGCGTCTGCCACAGCACCGTCTCTACCCATCCCCGGCCGAGACTCCCTCGCGCCGAATATTCTCCCTCAACTGATTAGGGCAGTTCCATTTCCTGAAGCCATCCATTTGATTGGCTACAGTTTATTCTACATTATTTTACATTTTAACATATTTAAATAATCAAAGTTTCACCAGTTTCACGTTTTAAATAAAGTAACAATAATAACAATTTTTAATTCTTTTACATAAAACCAATACAGTTTCCTTCTTAACTTTAAATGTCATGGCCAGTAGCCTTGGACCAATGTCCATCCGATAAGTAGATAAAGAACAAAAGTAACTATTAGGCACTAAACTTTACAACAAATTTTCTATTACCTGTTGATTCAGTAAGGTGTCATGCTGTCATCGTTCAATGTCTTTTATGTGGAGGAAGTGATCATCTGATTCTTAACTGAAAATAGTGATAATTTAAATTTACTATATCTTTTAAATAAATAAAATTACAGAGTAGACATTTTCAACATTTGTCATTTTTATGATGCGCTTCTATATGAAATGTCGATGGTTAAGATCAACTAAAGCGTACAGATTTTATCATTCAGGACTTTGTTACAAAACTTGTGAATTTCAGTTTAACAGTAAATCCTAAACTATTATACATATGATCAATATTCAAGTTTTGTTTGGAACATCATGAAAATTTATGGAGGATGGCAGATTAAAATTACTGTGTCTTGATTCCCTGCTGTACTACAGAATTAAATAGCTTCCATGAATGTTTCCCTTTATGGCCGATCGTAGATCCGCCATATTTAGCACTTCTACATCTCCTCGGTCACTGCGTTTCCCTATGACGTGGGCTCTCGTCTATCTCACTTGCACACTATTGCGCTTAGGCCTCAATAGACAATAGAGACCTGTGAATTTCCCAATATCGTGGTGCATCTGCGCCCTTCGTGGCACACGGTCCTTGACGACAGGGTTCGTTTCACAATTCCTGTAGGCTGAGTCTTCGGTCTTATATTTAAATGAGAGCGCAATCTTCATTAACTCACAACTACACATGCCATGGGTTAACGGTTTTGAGTCCAGGCATCTACACTAACACCTGACCTGCTCCCCAATGGAAAATAAGCATTAATGGCTTGCTCTTGTCACATGTACTTGGAGGTACTACCCAACCTAAAAACATATTGCACCCAGTAGTTGCAAGTATTATCCTGCCAATTAAGTGAATACTGATGTAATGTTGTTCAGTAGACTGTCCTCGGTCACCAATAAGAATAGCTGTACGAATACCCTAAACACTATTTCCGCCCTGTCCTAAAGGGCCGTATTCGATTTCCGGCTGGGTCAGGGATTTTCTCCGCTCAGCGACTGGGTTTTGTGTTGTCTTAACCATCATTTCATCCCCATCCGACACGAAAGTCGCCCAATGTGGCATCGAATGTAAGAAGACCTGCACCAAGGCGGCCGGACCTGCCCCGTAAGAGGCCTCCTGGCCAATGACGCCAAACGCTCATTTTGACGCCAAACGCTCATTTCCATTTCCCTAAACACTACCGAGCGAGGTGGCGCAGTGGTTAGACACTGGACTCGCATTCGGGAGGACGACGGTTCAATCCCGCGTCCGGCCATCCTGATTTAGGTTTTCCGTGATTTCCCTAAATCACTCCAGGCAAATGCCGGGATGGTTCCTCTGAAAGGGCACGGCCGACTTCCTTCCCCACCCTTCCCTAATCCGATGAGACCGATGATGTCTGGTCTCCTTCCCCAAAAACAACCAACCAACCTAAACGCTATGAATTTGGTCTGTGTGGGTCGCGCGCGCGCGCGCGCGCTTGTGTGTGTGTGTACGTATGTGTGGCGGATGTCAAGAGCTGGTTTAATATCAGCAGAATCTATCTGTACAGGCCATTACATGAAAAATTAACCTAAGTACTCAGCAGATTTTAGTTAAACGTATATGAGTGACATCTTCTTCCAGTCCACATAGTTGCCGACATATACGTCATGAGTTGGATACTGAAATACTTAATGTGTTGGAACACGATCTCCCATCATAATATGAAGTGCGTGGAGTCGGGGACAATGGCTAGAAGATTCTTGTAAAAAGGCATAGTCGATTTCACATAGTTGCATCGTTCACATTATGTGTGTAACTTGTTATTTGAACAATGACATGGTAAACGTTTTGAAGTTATGGACAAATCTGGAAAGTTTGACGTGATTTAAGGCTTCAGATCGGATAGAAAGGAGTGTTCTTGTCATGATAGACGTGACGCAGTGATAATTAAGGCGAGGATCTGTCACGAGGGCAAGCAGGAATACGTTTCTGCCCGGTCACTCTTCACAATGTTTGCCTTGTCTTATATGCCAGGTTTAAAAAGAAATTGATTGCTTCTCTTAGTCATTTTTATTGAAATATATTTAGGCAAGGCCTTAAACAAGTGTTCGGCAATAGGATATAACACTGTGATCTTACCTGCTAGAGTATTTTTGACTTACAGTATTACTCATAAAATCAGAGAGTACAAGAAGTGAAAGAACTGTATTTTGTAGGAATTATTAATACATAATATTGATGAATCAACGGTATGTTTAGCAGAAGGTGGCTCCCATGAAGAAAAACATCTATAAAACAAACCCACGTGAGGTAATTGTTAGCAAAGAACGGAGAATACTCTTTTCTAATAGTTCACCGGAGCACGGCGTCGTATAGAGTGTAGCTAACTGTGATTAAAGGCGGTAGAAGAACCATAGGTACTAACTAACTATACTTATGGCGTTTCTGGTAGCGTATCTCTAAATTCCTCAGAAGTCTTCTGCCAGTTTATTTTTGATAATGACCCCAAACAACAGTACAGTAAGGAAACTTCCTGGCAGATCAGATCAAAACTGTATGCCGGACCTTTACTCGAACTCGGGACCTTTGCCTTTCGCGGGCAAGTGCTCTACCATCTGAACTTTCCAAGCACGACTCACGACCCGTCCTCACAGCTTCAATTCTGCCAGTACCTCGTCTCTTACCTTCCAACCTTGCCCGTGAGAGGCAAAGGTCCTGATTTAGAGTCTCGGTCCGGCATACAGTTTTAATCTGCCAGGAAGTTTCATATCAGCGCACATTCCGCTGCAGAGTGAAAATCTCATTCTGGAAAAAGTATAGTAATGTGTGATGGATGCAAAAAGTTTGTACACGATTTGCTTAAACGTACACAATACTTTGTCTTATCTCTACCAAAATCTTTACGTGTACACTAGGCCATCCGCACAAATCGTAACACAATTTCAGCCCATTTCAAAAAGCTTTGTTTTATTAGCTGTATTTTATTTTGTCGATGGACACACTGTCAGGATCTTTCTTTTATTTATTGACACCATCTTCGAAGCTGGTTTTATTGAAACATAGTGCTACTACTAGCAGTGAAGTGTAGTAGATGTCTTTCTTTATTTTGTTATCAACTCAGTACGGACAGAAGTTTGCTGTAGCGTATTGCACATACATTTAAGTACACTTATTGCTACAAGATTTGTGCTCTAGATTTCGGAATTAGCATACAAACTGATTCAGCTAAGGTGTTCAATAGAGGATTTTCATCTGAATTATGTCAAGACCCGTTTAATATATCGTAAGAAAGTACTCATTACATGACAAATAGTGTCTTTTCAGAACTATATTAATTTCGTGTTTAAGGTAATCAGCTTCCGTTTGTCAAATACAACTATATTAATTTCCGCATCTATTTCTAAAAGAAACGAATTCAAAAGAACTTTACTCTTGAACGTCTGCTTTGTAGTTGCGAAGTGATTACAATATTTAAAACTTACGATTTATCTGATTATAACATGAAATCGAATTCCTCTTACGGAGAAGTTCGTATATTTATACGGAACTGTCACTTGAGGCTTATGGGTCCCCCCATTTGGACACAACGAAGATAGTGCAATTACAAAAGCGGAGTGGTGTAGTAAAGTTTAGTCTAAAACCAATAATAATAAGAATTGGCAAAACGTGGTTAGACCAAAAAACTAACTGGAAATCAAAGGACAAGGAAACAGGCACACGTAAAAAATTGAATAAATGTGTAAAATAGGAAATTGAGATGAAATATTCTTAAATACTTCGTGTCATGAGTTCGATGCCAAAATACACACTTACATTGCGCAACTATATAAGAAACAGCCGCAAAACGAAAATCACAAGCGAAATGGCCTTAAACATCTCCTTCAAACTCCATTTACGTCGTCAAGTGTTCCAAATATTCCCCGTCCTCTGCAATACACGTTTGTAGTTATTGCAAGGACTTCTGGTCGGATGAAGAGATTTCTTCGATATCACTGCACGTGATTCCACACTGCGATGTTTTAAATTTTCGTTCGTCGTCTGAACCTGCGGATAGACTGAAAGGGGCCTGTTATTATCTCGGCAGGGTGAGTTGAATGAAAGACACTTACTAATGTTGAATATGTGGATAATATTTTGAGAGGGTGAGCTAAATGAAAAATACCTGCTGTTGGGTGGACATATGTGGACAGCCTGGCAAGGGGAGTTAAATGAATGTTATCTGCTGTTAAAGAATATGCGGGGAGGTACTATGTGTCCTGTTGCTATTACAATCTACTAATTATTAATTAGTCAATATAAGAGTCCCCAGATGGCTGACCATCATGGATTACCTAAAAATAAAAGAGTCTGACCGGAAACTATCTTTTATTCAAAAGAGTATTTTCATCACGAAACTGTCATAGAAAACAATGTTCTTCACACATAAGTATGGCTGATGGCATTGGTTATTTTACATTCGAATGAGATAGAATTAATTACCTACCGAAATCATGCCAAGAAGAATTAGATTACTACACATTTATTTTACATATATCCACACGCTTGGGAAAAATTAAACACGGCGAATATTTTCGTTCAAAATAACCATAAAACATGAACTATCAAAATGCCTGAGGTACAAGTAATGCACATATGGTAGGATCACAAGCTAGCGAGAATCACAGTATAAAAGAGCCATTACTTCCACAGATCGCCTCTGAATAGACTTTAAATGATGCGTTTTAAAATTGCTTTGCCGATGGTATTAAGGAGAGGTTTGACGTCCACCATAATTAATACGTGCGCCATGGGAGTTAACGAAGGAGTCAGTGGTAACTTAAGATTCAATGTAACTAATGTGCATTCCAAAACGAGAAAGAATTTCTGTGAAAAGTAAAAAATAAAGACCATGGTGGTGTAACGTCTCTAAATTGGTTGAGAGCTTCCTATACTACAAACAATGCTCACCTCAGTTCAATGATATTATCACAGTGAGATACCATTCTGGCTGCCGCCTCGGATCTTGTAAGGAACCAACGAACTGCTCTCCACCGATTTCCGACGCCGAATCTAATTTCAACCGATCCCCCGGCACAGAAAGTTCTCTCTACTGACCTCCGGAATAGAAAATTCTACGTACTTTTAGGTTTCTCTGACTCTAGCGTCTCAACAAACCCATTAATGGAAAATGCATCAGCCAGCCATGCTCGTGCTTATTTTTTTGACCTATTGGAAGAGAGAAAATTTGCCGCGTAAGTCTCACCGTCTGGTCATATGAACCTCAGTGAGATCTATGTCACATATTTGTTGCCAGTGACAGATCTAGTGTTGGCGTTAGCATATGAGACATGAACAAACGGTCGTTTCTCCCCTAACCAGTCAGAAATTTTTCGAAAGCGTCTTAACTCTTCCCACGGTTTTGGTAAACACCTTTTACATTTGTACGTCTGCCTGGGCAATAAATATCTACTTAATAAGCAGGGTGTTAACTATGTACTGGTGCCAGTATGTCGCCTGGGGTCATACACGTTCATCAGCTTCTAAGCTATCTTTTTGGGGCTGAAGTCATCACGTCTCAAAAATATGTGCGTCCACCTTCAATCCTCCTCTGTACATTCCACTGATAATGGACCATGACGAAACTCTGCCGGGCATGTAAGGTGACCACCCTAGGCAGACTCACGTCAGAGTGGTTTCAGAAAGGCTCAG
This sequence comes from Schistocerca serialis cubense, assembly GCF_023864345.2. NCBI lineage: Eukaryota > Metazoa > Arthropoda > Insecta > Orthoptera > Acrididae > Schistocerca > Schistocerca serialis. Next base: position 527,756,149 of record NC_064645.1, read on the forward strand.
CACTATCTGAATTACACAAGGCCAGAATCGGCTCGCGACCTATGTGAGAAACACAGCCAGCCTAACATTATCTCGTACGATCGAAAACTTATATTTCAGTAAGATCTCACTTGCTTGTTCATGACCTGTCAACCTAGATACAATTCAAACGAGGTAATTACGAGGGTGGCTACAATATTTTCATCTCTGTTCACACTGAAATTACTGTCGGAAACCAATATAAATTGACTTCTAATTAAAGCAGGTGGTTGTCTCTGTCAAAATGCAAGCAGTGACGCACAAGCCAGCGTCCGCCTATGTCCCTTTTGTTAATCTACCTGTTTGTCGTTTGTTGGTAGATTGATATTCATAATACTTGGATTAGGAAGGAAATGAAGAATACGGACCCAAATTATCATTTATCAAATAGTCACACTTGAAAAAATAAAATGGCGTTCTATTTCCCGAGAAGTTGGTTATTTTCGCAAACATTTATCAAGTGACGAGAGCCAAGGAACAATCTGGAAAAGCAATGAGACATGAGAGTTATCTGATAGATCTCTCTCAAGATTTCATCTCTTGAGTTTTTCCTAGAGGAGAACGTCCGGTGGCGGGATGTGAGACAAACGCACATACACTCCTGGAAATTGAAATAAGAACACCGTGAATTCATTGTCCCAAGAAGGGGAAACTTTATTGACACATTCCTGGGGTCAGATACATCACATAATCACACTGACAGAACCACAGGCACATAGACACAGGCAACAGAGCATGCACAATGTCGGCACTAGTACAGTGTATATCCACCTTTCGCAGCAATGCAGGCTGCTATTCTCCCATGGAGACGATCGTAGAGATGCTGGATGTAGTCCTGTGGAACGGCTTGCCATGCCATTTCCACCTGGCGCCTCAGTTGGACCAGCGTTCGTGCTGGACGTGCAGACCGCGTGAGACGACGCTTCATCCAGTTCCAAACATGCTCAATGGGGGACAGATCCGGAGATCTTGCTGGCCAGGGTAGTTGACTTACACGTTCTAGAGCACGTTGGGTGGCACGGGATACATGCGGACGTGCATTGTCCTGTTGGAACAGCAAGTTCCCTTGCCGGTCTAGGAATGGTAGAACGATGGGTTCGATGACGGTTTGGATGTACCGTGCACTATTCAGTGTCCCCTCGACGATCACCAGTGGTGTACGGCCAGTGTAGGAGATCGCTCCCCACACCATGATGCCGGGTGTTGGCCCTGTGTGCCTCGGTCGTATGCAGTCCTGATTGTGGCGCTCACCTGCACAGCGCCAAACACGCATACGACCATCATTGGCGCCAAGGCAGAAGCGACTCTCATCGCTGAAGACGACACGTCTCCATTCGTCCCTCCATTCACGCCTGTCGCGACACCACTGGAGGCGGGCTGCACGATGTTGGGGTGTGAGCGGAAGACGGCCTAACGGTGTGCGGGACCGTAGCCCAGCTTCATGGAGACGGTTGCGAATGGTCCTCGCCGATACCCCAGGAGCAACAGTGTCCCTAATTTGCTGGGAAGTGGCGGTGCGGTCCCCTACCGCACTGCGTAGGATCCTACGGTCTTGGCGTGCATCCGTGCGTCGCTGCGGTCCGGTCCCAGGTCGACGGGGCACGTGCACCTTCCGCCGACCACTGGCGACAACATCGATGTACTGTGAAGACCTCACGCCCCACGTGTTGAGCAATTCGGCGGTACGTCCACCCGGCCTCCCGCATGCCCACTATACGCCCTCGCTCAAAGTCCGTCAACTGCACATACGGTTCACGTCCACGCTGTCGCGGCATGCTACCAGTGTTAAAGACTGCGATGGAGCTCCGTATGCCACGGCAAACTGGCTGACACTGACGGCGGCGGTGCACAAATGCTGCGCAGCTAGCGCCATTCGACGGCCAACACCGCGGTTCCTGGTGTGTCCGCTGTGCCGTGCGTGTGATCATTGCTTGTACAGCCCTCTCGCAGTGTCCAGAGCAAGTATGGTGGGTCTGACACACCGGTGTCAATGTGTTCTTTTTTCCATTTCCAGGAGTGTATAAACTGACGAGGACCTGACGTTCTGTCCATCGACCCTAATAAGAGTGGTTAGCGCATTCCCAACCACAAGCGAGCGGTGAGCAGGACAACCATCGTTCTGGTGCCACATAATCTCTACTCATTACAAGTGGTACATCGCTTAGGAGAGCCGATAGAATTTTAGTAGGAAATTTTGCGTACCTTCTACGCATTAATATTTGTTGAATGACGTAAGGACTAATCAATCGTCTTGTCTTCAATAACTCTGCATAAATCGTTCATACTATCTTATTGGTCCAATAACGGACATGTCCTGTAAGCAACTTCATTAAGGTAGCTTCTTTGGAAAACAGAAACGTTTGAACAAAGAACTCATTGCCCTGATGATACAGAAAGAAGCCGGTTCGTGCGTAAAATGTGAAAAACGTTGCGCTGATATATCCCAGAGACAGTGTTTCTGCAGCTAAAATGTGTATTACGAGCAACAGCTGTCAGAGCATCTATTTCGGTCGCTTCGGCCATGACAGTGTATATCCTTACCTTCTGCCTAGTATTCCAGCGCCATTCGAATAACAATTTTTTGCACACTCATTGAACTGTTATTCTTGTTGCACATCATCTGTCGCAATTAAACTCAACTGTAGTTTTTGTGTTGCTTCTTGATTCACCATAAAGAAGTGCCAAATACTGGCACTTGGTTTGCGAAAGACTTTTTTTTAAGCTGTCGAGTATTCACCGTATGTGAACCACACAGACAGAATGTACGGACCATTTCTTCTTCTGATGTTGAGGTGGTGTAACACTGTTCCCTTTTTTCCCGTCGTCACGTATTTCTTCATTTGGGCATGAAATCACCAACTTCATTAAAGGACAGCAATCGGTACTCTGTTCATAATAAATAAACTTAAGTTCTAAATAATGTATTTACTGCAAAAGTGGTGATCGAATTTTGAAGAGTGCATCGCACTCGAACTAGTCTTCTTTAGAAACTGCAAAAATGTATTTGAAAAATAGAAGATGATACTCTTTTTGCTCTTCGGGTATTGTAGCTATGGAAAATGGCAACAGTTATTTAATGGATACTTATTTACAATTAATTTGGGCGAAATTAGGTTTATTACTTAGAAGTGTTTTAGGTGAACAGGTTAGCTGAATCACTGTGTAACGTAAATTCTGTGCTTCCTGTAATTTAGATCTCGTTGATTCTTTCGTTTTCGAAATTAATAGGGCTGAAACCAAATAAAGAAAAACTCATTTGCTGTCATTATAGGGCTCGTGGGACTAACTATTACGAAGGAGTGAAAATACAGATTCTGTGATTACGACATTAGTTTCATTACCAGATCTACCGGGATTCTGAAACCGTTTTCTTTGGGAAAAGCACAGTTACATCCGAGAAAGTGACTGTCAGTGCCAAAATATGTGAATTACCAATCGGGAAGCATTCACCAACCCGGAAGGAATTCCAATTGTTTCTTTTTTTATTACTTCCACGTGGCCACAAATTAATTGTACCATCGTTAACAGATACTAGAGGTGTTGTAGTACAACCTGGCATTTAGGCGCTAGTAATGAGCGATGTAGGAATACCGTCGAATTTCTGCATTTCATTCATCCAGAGATGATGTTGTAAATCGTTTATGTGTATTAACGAAACTGTAGAACAATGTACTTTCGTATATGTTGATGGTTTGCCTTCGGTTGTCTGTCAGTAGCACAGAGTTAGAAAATAAGTAAAAGATTCTCTTCAATTAAGGGACCTAGCCAACGAGCCAAAAAGTAAATTTTTTCAGACGTAGCACTAAGTACTTACAGCCGAACGACCTGTCTGGCCATCTTCGTGAATGAGTCCACCTATTAGAAAAAACCGGATCAAAATCCCCAGAGTATTTCCCGAGATTAGCCCTCACAGGGAGACAGAAAAACGCAGCAGAGATATAGTAATATTTGAAGGTATATATGGAATAAACGTATATATGCATAGATTATGGTCAAGCTTCACTGCTGTATGGAATTTTGGTACCAGTTCGGTTTACTGCTGCGCCTCTCCCCCCCCCCCCCCCCCCCACTTTTCCAGATACCGTCTCTTCTGTAGCTGACCAGATCGTGACTCCCATGATTGCCATTTGGTGTCACTCCAATCACCAGTTAATACAGAACAGATGACGACACTTGTATCACACACTCGACGTTATTATGATTACAAATTATAGAAACACAGATTTTCCTCGTGAATCAGTTCATTAGTGAAAACTGTATCAGTATCTATACAGCACTTTCTTACTGAGATTAGCTTTCACATACAGGTAGAAAAAGGTGACCAATTAGCAAGAGACTTTCATTTGTAGTGTGGTTAGATGACAGAGTCCATCTCCGACTGAATAGTGAGTGCGACTGACTGATATCTGGAGGGCCCGGTTTAGATTCCCTCTGCTGCAACGTGTTTTTCCTTGGTGTGAAGACTGGGAAAGGGTGCATTCAGCACCCTGATGCCAAGTGAGATGCCCTCGGACCGAGTAATAGCGGCTTCAGGTCACGAAAACTGACAACGGTCGGGACAGTAGTGTGCTGACATCACGCACCTTCGTACGGCATCCAATTACGCTGTTGATCGAACATGACATGGTGGTAGGTAGGTACCGAAGTCTGTGTGTGTTTGACAGAGAGAGGGGGACACACATAGATAAAGAGAGAATTACACGTGACCATAGCATTTTACTTCTGCAGAAACAAATTTTGCTAGTGGTACGCAGTTTCCCATCACAAATGTTACTTACTCAGTATTTTGTAATGGAGCGCAACAATATTTTCTTACTTTTTACCACTCAGCTATGATAGTTAGTTACTTTATTTGCAATCGGTTTCGAAGATCTTTAAGATTCATCTTGAGAAACTTGATGTTATTATCAGGCAGATGCCATATTCCTTGACTTCTGGAAAGCGTTTGACTCGGTGCCCCACTAAAGACTCCTAACTAAGGTACGAGCATATGGGATTGGTTCCCAAGTATGTGAGTGGCTCGAAGACTTCTTAAGTAATAGAACCCAGTACGTTGTCCTCGATGGTGAGTGTTCGTCGGAGGTGAGGGTATCATCTGAAGTGCCCCAGGGAAGTGTGGCAGGTCCGCTGTTGTTTTCTATCTACATAAACGATATTTTGCATAGGGTGGATAGCAATGTGCGGCTGTTTGCTGATGATGCTGTGGTGTACGGGAAGGTGTCGTCGGTGAGTGACTGTAGGAGGATACCAGATGACTTGGACAGGATTTGTGATTGGTGTACAGAATTGCAGCTAACTCTAAATATAGATAAATGTAAATTAAAGCAGATGAATAGGAAAAAGAATCCCGTAATGTTTGAATACTCCGTTAGTAGTGCAGCGCTTGACACAGTCACGTCGATCAAATATTTGGGCGTAACATTGCAGAGCGATATGAAGTGGGATAAGCATATAATGGCAATTGTGGGGAAGACGGATAGTCATCTTCGGTTCATTGGTAGAATTTTGGGAAGATGTGGTTCATCTGTAAAGGAGACCGCTAATAAAACACTAATACGACCTTTAAATGTGAACATTTCACCTAATTGTTATTAACAAGTATGAAGTTTAAGCCATTCTAACATTTCACCTGACTGTATAAACGAGTTCGGATGTTTAGCTGTTTTAACTTGACAAAATTGGATTTATATACCACCTGAAGTACACACACATTTTTCGACACCTCAAAACTAACACCTCCAAATGCTTTAAACAATTATTCTGCAATAATGTTGTTACGATGTATATTCTTTGCACTTTGCGATTATGTCTTCACTTCTGCTATACGAACCTTGCACTCAGACGATTCCAGACGCCATATTTGTTTACAAATGTGGCAATATACATGTGATGTGTTACGACAGCAAAAGGAACCTGTGACCACTGGGGATACCCTAGTTTACTTATTTAATGTTTACCATTAGATACCAGTTTAATTTTTTGTCAAAAGTAATCCTAAACCATATTCTGAAATGGTGTCTTGTTTCTCCACTAGGCAGTGCCACAAGTTCCTTCAAAAATCGTAACACAACACACACACATATATAATACTAACTAATGTAAATCCACCCGATTATGGAGGTTTAAACCTTCGAAACGCGTCATGGAAATAAAGAAAACGGTGACTGGTAACAGTGAACTAGTTGTTTCATTTAATAACTAATACGACCAATCCTTGAGTACTGCTCGAGCGTTTGGGATCCCTATCAGGTCGGATTGAGGGAGGACATAGAAGCAATTCAGAGGCAGGCTGCAAGATTTGTTACCGGTAAGTTTGATCATCACGGGAGTGTTACGGAAATGCTTCAGGAACTGGGATGGGATTCTCTAGAGGAAAGGAGGCATTATTTTCGTGAATCGCTGCTGAGGAAATTTAGAGAACCAGCATTTGAGGCTGACTGCAGTACAATTTTACTGCCGCCAACTTAGATTTCGCGGAAAGACCACAAAGATAAGATAAGAGAGATCTGGGCTCCTACAGAGGCATATAGGCAGTCGTTTTTCAATCGTTCTGTTTGGGAGTGGAACAGGGAGAGAAGATGCTAGTTGTGGTACGAGATACCCTCCGCCACGCACCGTACGGTGGACTGCGGAATTGTATGTGGATGTAGATGTAAAAGATGGTAAAAACGCAAAGTATATTCCGCCGATGTAGTACAACTGTGTAATACACAGGACGGCCGAAGTGGCCGTGCGGTTAAAGGCGCTGCCGTCTGGAACCGCAAGACCGCTACGGTCGCAGGTTCGAATCCTGCCTCGGGCATGGATGTTTGTGATGTCCTTAGGTTAGTTAGGTTTAACTAGTTCTAAGTTCTAGGGGACTAATAACCTCAGCAGTTGAGTCCCATAGTGCTCAGAGCCATTTTTGTGTAATACACAGATGGTAATGTTGAATGTCTGAAAATTGTGACAGGACAGAGCTATCGTGTCGCGTATTATGAGAGACAATGGCGGCGGTGCCCGCGCCTCTGCTCGCCGGTCGGCCCAGGACGGCAGGTGTGACGACACAGCGCGGCGAGATACGCAGCTGCGTTAGCCGTAAACAGTGCGGGCGGGCTTTGGCGCGCGGCCGGCGGGGACGGTCGGTCGGTGTGATTTCAGGCGCGCTCTGTTTCCCTTGGCTGCGCTGGGCGCCGCGGCGCGGCTCTGCTCTGTGGCGTGCGGTCGCAGGCGCCGCGACGCTCTCCCGCGACACACGAGCCGCTCCGCACGCTCGCTCGACAGCGTAGCACCAGCCGAAATACGGCACGTTACCTTCTAACGGCGTTTTATAGCCACTCCGACAAGGAAGTTTTACCTCTCAGTGCTTTCTGCAGTGTAAAAGAACTGAAGCACCCAGACCGGGAGCAGGAAAGGAAATGACACTTGACGCGTTGAGAGGGTATGTGATGTTGTTTCAGTAATTAGAAATTGGAGCCAAACTCACAAGGAGGGGTTCCCAGCGATACATCGACTTTTTGAATCCACATATACACCACTGGCCATTAAAATTGCCACACCACGAAGATGACGTGCTACAGACGCGAAATTTAACCGACAGGAAGAAGATGCTGTGATATGCAAATGATTCGCTTTTCAGAGCATTCACACAAGGTTGGCGCCTGGGGCGACACCTACAACGTGCTGACATGAGGAAAGTTTCCAACCGGTTTCTCATACACAAACAGCAGTTGACCGTTTTTGTGATGCCTCGTGTAAGGAGCAGAAAAGCGTACCATCACGTTTCGGACTTTGATATAGATCGGATTGTAGCTTATCGCGATTGAGGTTTATCGTATCGCGACATTGCTGCTCGCGTTGGTCGAGACGCAATGACTGTTAGCAGAATATGGAATCGGTGGGTTCAGGAGGGTAATACGGAACGCCGTCCTGGATCCCAACGGCCTCGTATCACTAGCAGTCGAGATGACAGGCACTTATCCGCATGGCTGTATCGGATCGCGCAGCCACGTCTCGATCCCTGAGTGAACACATGGGGACGTTTGCAAGACAACTACCATCTGCACGAACAGTTCGACGCCGTTTGCAGCAGCATGGGCTATGAGCTCGGAGACCATGGCTGCGGTTACCCTTGACGCTGCATCACAGACAGGAGCGCCTGTGATGGTGTACTCAACGACGAATCAGGGTGCACAAATGGCATATCGTAATTTTTTCGGATGAATCCAGGTTCTGTTTACAGCATCATGATGGTCGCATCTGTGTTTGGCGACATCGCGGTGAACGCATATTGGAAGCGTGTATTTGTCATCGCCATACTGGCGTATCACCCGACGTGTTGGAATGGGGTGCCATTGGTTACACGTCTCGGTCACCTCTTCTTCGAACTGACGGCACTTTGAACAGTTGATGTTACATTTCAGGTGTGTTACGACCCGTGGCTCTGTCCTTCATTCGAGCCTTGCGAAACCCTACATTTCAGCAGGATAATGCACGACCGCATGTTGCAGGTCCTGTACGGGCCTTTCTGGATACAGAAAATGTTCGACTGCTGCCCTGGCCAGCACATTCTCCAGATCTCTCACCGATTGAAAATGTCTGGTCAATGGTAACCGAGGAACAGGCTTGTCACAATACGCCAGTCACTACTCTTGTTGAACTGTTGTATCGTGTTGAAGCTGCATTGGCAGCTGTACCTGTACGCGCCATCCAAGTTCTGTTTGACTGAATGCCCAGGCGTATCAAGGCAGTTATTACGGCCAGAGGCGGTCGTTCTGCGTACTGATTTCTTAGGATCTATACACCCAAATTGGGTGAAAATGTAATCACATGTCAGTTCTGGTATAATATATTTGTCCAATGAATACCCGTTTATCATGTGCATTTCTCCTTGGTGTAGCAATTTTAATGGCCAGTAGTGTAAAATTATGTTGGGTAAGACCCCAGGTATCACAAAATACGACCATTAACCCTTGTGGCCCGTCGTTTGCGAGTAATTGACGAAAAAAAATTCGGAATTTTGTGTGACACTCAGTAGCATCAAAAAAGATAGCTCAAGCAGTCTGTGACAGTGGTGTAATCGGTAGGATAATAGGTACATTGGAAAGAAGTTGTGGGTTCAAATATTGTCAGCTGTAATAAGTATTTAAAAAAAATCTTTGTCGAAACGTGTTTAATCGTTATTTTTATTCAGTTAATTGGTTTGAATGTAATTTTCTATTTCAGTTCCTCTGTTACATTGTTTCAATCACATATGAACTTTTAGTCATGTCTTTCATTTTTTCTTGATATCATTTCTTTTTCCAGTTGGAATTGTTGCGAATATGAATTTAATTATATTTATCTGTTATAATACTAAATTATTTGAAATTTACGATCTATGAGTTAAAAAACAAAAGACCAAATAATCTACGTATATTGACTGAGCAGTGGTGTGGAAAATGTATCTTTCGTTACCAGATGTGCACCTTTTTGCTTTGTAACCGTCATATAAACAATTAAAACATAACCTAAATACCTATTGCACTATGGACAAAATTACGCAGATGAAGATTTAAATGAAGGAATTATTTATAAAAATAACTTAATTCAAACAAAATGAGAAACAGATTTCATGAATGCAATAATGTGGATGAAATAACAGGATGATGAAACAAAAGAAATGGATTAATAAATAAAATTAATTAAAAACACATGAACAAAGAATTCATATGAAAAAAAAAACGATAGGAACAAGAATGAGAGTGGATGAAGAAGTTGATACTATTATTAAAATGATGTGACAGAGGAATGGAAGTAAGAAACTATTTTCAAATCGGTTAACTGAATAACAATGATGATCAAAGTAGTTTCGATAAATACTTAAAAACAAATTAATCTCGTTGTACCCAGCAAGGTTCGAACCCAATCTCTTACATGTGAATTACTAGCCTCTCAATAATACCCCACAACCATACTGCTTGAGCCACCTTATATAATGCCATTGCGCGTCACGCAAAATTCCGCTGGCTGCTGTGACCAGCTAGGCGCTTCAGTCTGGAACCGCGCCACCGGTGCGATCGCAGGTTCGAATCTTGCCTCGGGCATGGATGTGTGTGATGTCCTTAGGTTAATTAGGTTTAAGTAGTTCTAAGTTCTAGGGCACTGATGATCTCAGACGTTAAGTCCCATAGTGCTCAGAGCCATTTGAACCATTTGAAACATATGAACAAAATTCCGAAACTTATTTTCCATAAAATGAGGACCCACTAGGGTGAATGGCTTCAGTGTGTGACAGCTTTGGTCTTAACCTTCATAACCGTGTAGATGGTATCAAAAAGTAGATCGCATCGCTGGGGAACTCTCCTTGTTAGAAAGAGGCTGACCGTCTGAGCCCACTTATCAGTATGACCTACTCTGGGCTGAATACATGCACTGGTGGAGTTGGTAAGGGCTTCATACAGCCGTTATATTGTCACCTGTGGTCAGGTGGTCCACAGTTACTGTGACTTGATATCCAGTATGCTGCCTCAAGGACAAATTTAAAGTCCAGGCCCTTCCCATACATGTAAATTATGGAAGAGATCTGCAGATGTACTAGCTATGAAAGTTCCTCAACATAACGAAGATACCTTTTCGGGACAAGTGTCACGCGTGGACGAGCATCGTCCAGAAGAAGAATGGCCCCACGATACCGTCGTATAACAGGTAACACACCTCAACCCACTGAGCGAAGAAATGCAGTGGTTAGCACACTTGACTCGTATTTGGGAGGAGGACGAGTCGAGCCCACACCTAGCCATATTGGTTTAGGTTTCCTGTGATTTCCCTAAATCGCTTCAGGCAAATGCCGGGACGGTTCTTTTGAGAAGGCATGTCCGACTTCATTCGTCATCCATCCCTAATCCGATGGGACCGATGACCCCGTTGTTTAGTCCCATCCCCCAAATCAACCAATCAACCTACCAACTTCGATCCAAAATCCAGATCTATTACAAGATCAGACACGACAAATATAGATACTTCGCAACAACAACAAATGGTTCAAATGGCTCTGAGCACTATGAGACTTAACTTCTTAGGTCGTCAGTCCCCTAGAACTTAGAACTTCTTAAACCTAACCAACCTAAGGGCATCACACACATCCACGCCCGTGGCAGGATTCGAACCTGCGACCGTAGCGGTCGCGCAGTTCCAGACAACAACAAAAGACATTAATGACCTATCAGCAGAACTTAAGCTTCGCAGAAACTGAAGTATCTCCAACATTTCATATACGCTGCATGAATCGATATAGCATTACTGCAGGGAACCTAAACTTCTTTGGGTGGCACATTTTGTCTCTCGGTCAAAGAAAGCTAATCTCTGTATTTTGCTAACACTGGCTGATGCTGCTTGGCTTTCTGGATGAACTGCTTTTATAATTACTCATGTCACGTTGATAGGGTTGAATTTCGATCCTTTAAGGACACTATGTAACAGTAACGCTTTAAATTTACGGGAATATCTATCTATCCGATCCACTTCCAGACGGCAAATTTTCCACGGGCTACGAACTATTCAGTCACTGACTTCAGACTTTTGCGTACTGGGGCTGGTATTGACAGAATTGAATATAAAACATTTTAAATAAAATGAACTCGATCACTAGCTTTACCGCCTGTGTTGTGCATGGTGGTCAGCAACAGTCTGGTAAACTTCACAAGTGTGGCAGGTTAAGTTGTCCTGTTCAGAAAAAAATTCGGTACACTGCGCCGTTTCTTATTAAGATAGCATTGAAGTTAGCCTGTCAGTAGGCCAGTGGTTGAAATATTCGTCTCATGATAGTCAGCACCTGTATGGATAAGACAGTTCTCATTTTTTGTTCACTCTCGGTTACAAACTTTAACTTAGTACGTGCTTATATACCTCACCATCCAATCGAAGTAGTTGCGCCAGTAACACATCTGTTCCATTCAGACCCACATATTAGAGTTCTCTGATATGTGGTTATAAGTAAACAAGACGGATTGTTGACGCAGCTAAATAGAACTGAAGATGTTTCTGAATGATCGAAACATGTAATCCTATTAGAAATGCTCCACTGAGACTGAATATTAAATGAGAATTATCTTAAATTAGCCAATCAGGTAGTTGCGTGCTCCGATTCAAGCAGCCTCCCGGAGACAGTGTCACCAAATATGTTTCTCGTTTGGTTTCCTGAAACCTAACAAACGTTGGATTAGCTCACATAGTTTAAATTCATCACTTTCGGAAAAGGCTCAGTTTACTGGAAATAAGCAATAAAACAAGTGGTAACTCACGAACCTATAGATGTCTGTGAATTACCGTATTGTAGGAGTGAAAGTGCTTGAATCTGAGCCCGCAACGACCTGATTAGCCAACTTTAATACTAAATAAATCGAAAACGGCACAAAGAGTAGAATTATTTTTCTTAATAATTATTCCACAGCATACCTTACACTGTAACACCATAATAGAATTTTGAGCCTGTTTCTCACCGCCATGGATACAGATTTGTCTCGAAACGTCGCTGTATGCTAGGTTTAACTTTGTTCAACATCGAATCCAAGTTGGTAGTCAGCATCTTGTGTGGATTTGGCACCGGATCCAGCCTTAAGCCATGTTTATTTGTTGCTGTGCGTAGCCATTGTTGTTCCTCCAGGTGTAAGCTCTCCCCGAAGTTCATTATTTGCGATTTGCTGTATTTCATGATGGATCCTGTTGTTTAATAATAAGTTTTAAGTAAAGGTTTTACTTGCGTTATCTGGTCTTGTCCGGGCACAAATATGTTCAGATCATCTGCAAATACTCGACATACGATTTTATTTCCTAATAACATGAGCTCTGGGAGGGTGCTGCTAAGTTTTCTGAGCAGGTCTTCGACCTCAATTGCAGGACCATCGATGGATTCTATCGAACAGACCGTTTATATCGAATCTTAGTTCGACATTACCCAATAACTGCTGACTTTCCTTTCGAGATTCTCAGTAAGGCTGCACCGTTCCCGTGACACACTCTACTCTATTTCTCGATAATACGCAAAATACTGCCCTTCTTCGAACTTTCCCGATGTACTCCGCTACCCGTATCTGGTAAGGATCCGTCACCGGTCATCACTACTCCAAAGGAGCACAGGCAAGCGTACTGTGGGCAGTCTCTTTAGTAGATCTGTTACATTTTGTAAGTCTTCTACCAATAAAACATAGTCTGTGGTTTACCTTCCCTAAATATTTTCTATGTCTTCTTTCCAATTTAAGTTGTTTGTAATCTATTCCTAGGCATTTAGACGAATTTACGGCCTTTAGATCAGACTGATTAATTGTGTAAGCGAAGTTTACCAAATTACTTTTAGCACTCATGTGGATGACCTCACACTTTTCGTTATTTGGAGTCAATTGCCACGCTTTTCACCACTCAGTTATGACTCTGAGCACTATGCGACTTAACTTCTGAGTTCATCAGTCGCCACCACTCGGTTATCTTGCAGGATTGTTTTGCAACTCGTTTTGATCGTCTTATGACTTTATAAGACGGTGAATGATGATATCATTTGCAAACAATCTATGAGAACTACTCAGGTTGTGTCCTGAATCGTTAATGTAGATCAGTAGCAACAGAGGGCCTGCAACCCTTCCCAGGGGAATGCCAGATATTATTTATGGTTTACTTGATGAATTTCCATCACTTACTACGAACTGAGACCTCTCTGTCAGGAAATTAAGAATCCAGTCGCATACCTGTGACGGTATTCCATAACCACGCAATTTCATTACAAGTCACTCGTGAGGCACGGTGTCAAAAGCCTTCCGGAAATCTAGAAATACGGAATCAATTTGAAATCCTTTGTCGATAGTACTCAACAATTCCTGACAGGATAAAGAGATAGCTATATTTCACAAGAAAGACTTTTTTCTAAATCTATGTTGACTATGGCAATAGACCGTTACCTTCGTGGTAATCCATAATGTTCGAAGACAGTCTATGTTACAAAATCTTGCTGCATATCGAAGTTAATGATATGGGTCTGCATTGTAATGGATTACTCCTACTTCCTCTCTTGAATACTGGTGTGACCTCTGCAACTTTCCAGTCTTTGGTATGGATGTTCCGTCGAGCGAGCGGTTGTATACGATTGTTTAGTATTGAGCTATTGCATCAGCATAATCTGAAAGGAACCTAATTGGTACACGATCTGGACCGGAAGACTTGCTTTTATTAGGTGATTTAAGTTGCTTACTATTCCGTCGATATCCACTGCTAACTTACTTATGTTGGCAGCTGTTCTTGGTTCGAACTGAGGAATATTTACTTCGTCTTCTCTGGTGAAGGAATTTCGGAAGGCTGTGTTTTGTAACTTTGCCATAGCAACAATGTCATCGATAGTATCTCCATTGCTATCGAGCAGAGAAGGCATTCATGCATTGATTGTGTCCTGTCGCTAGCATACTTTACATACGACCAGAATCTCTTTCGATTTTCTGCTGTGTTTCGAGACAAAGTTTCGTTGTGGAAACTTTTATAAATGTCTCGCATTGAAGTCCCCGCTAAATTTCGAGCTCCTGTAGAAGGTCACCTGTCTTGGGGCTTTTGCATTCGCTTCAGTTTGGAATGCCATATTTGTTGTTTCTGCAACAGTGTTCTGACCTGTGTGTACAATGAGGGATCAGCTCCGTCGTCTGTTAACTCACTTGGTATAAATCTCTCAACTGCTGTTGATGCTATGTCTTTCAGTTCAGAAGGAGCGGAGATTCTGTCTCAGGAAGGGCGTCAAGCGAATTTTTATCTGCTTTTTGAGTAGATATATTTTTCATTTATTTCTGGTGAATTTGGCAGTTACTATATTGTCACGCTAGAGCAGCCCTGTATTCACTAATCCGTGTATGCGTTTCGATGCTCGTTATTAGCTCCGGATTACTTGTTGCTAAGAGGTCAAGTGAGTTTTCACAACCGTTTACTATTTGTTTGTGATCATGAATTAATTTTTCGAAGTAATTTTCAGAATTGGCGTTTGGCTTAATTTCGGATGATGTTTTATGCATATCCCCAGATTTAAATATGTATTTTTGCCAACTTATCGAGGTAAATTAAATTCACCACCAACTATAATATGCAAGTCGTATATATGTTTGAAATTAGATTCAATTGTATGATCCGAGTTGGGAGGTTCGTAAATGGATCCAGTTATTATTTTATTCCGTTTGACAGGAATGACCTCTATCCTACTAACTCACAAAACTATCTACCTCAAATTCGCTACAAGATAAGCTACATCTATCAGCAACAAACACGCCAATTTCAACTGTATTTAGCCTACCCTTTGTGAACATCCTTCGGTCCTTCGCAAAAGTTGCGGCTGACTTTATCTCCAACTCAGCTAGCGTTCAGTGTCTATAACGATTTAAGCAGCAGTGCTTTCTTAGCGTTTGAATCACTGGTATGTTCCCAACAAAGCTGCAACAATTTACAACTTTTATACCGATGGTTTATAGATCTACAGTCTTCCTATGTTCGATCTATGTTTGAGTGAAGGCCTTTCCGTGTTTCCCCGACGGCCTCTAACATATGAAACTGCCAATTCCACGCCACACAGCACCCGCTGTCAATGTAGCCGCCTCCTGATCCTAATGGACTGCTGAGCTATTTAGCGGAACGGAAACCCCACAACCCTAAGGGTTTTCCGGTTCAGTTACATAGGTCAGCAGTCCATTACACTCGGTTGTGTACCAGAGGTGCTATCGACTATGCAGCGAATAGTAATCTCTGCTTTCATATCTCATACAAGACTGGCAGTCTTTGCCACATGTGATGGCCGCTCGAAACAGGAGAGAACCTCTTCTGATCCAAAGCGGTACCAATCTGAGCCATGAACTGCAGCTGGTTGCATCTGTGATCTTCATGGCATCAAGAGAACACGTTCCACGTCTGGAGTAGATCTACCCGATATGCACAAGGAGTGCAGATTGGCTTTCTTCCCCTCCTTGGCAACCATGCACCTCAGAGTCCCTATAACGAATCAAAGATTGGAGCTCTCAGCTAATAATAATCCCACCCCCTGTGACCTTCGCAGCGTGGGATTAGCCGAGCGGTCTATGGCGCTGTAGTCAGGGACTGTGCGGCTGGTCCCGGCGGAGGTTCGAGTCCTCCCTCGGGCATGGATGTGTGGGTTGGCCCTTAGGATAATTTAGGTTAATTAGTGTGTAAGCTTAGGGACTGATGACTTTAGCAGTTAGGTCGCATAAGATTTCACACACATTTGAACATTTGTGACGTTCCGGATCTTGAAAGCTGAGAGGTTTCCTCTGAAACCGAAAAAGTAACTGCATCTGGCTGAGTGACTGTCAGCCGCAGACAGAATCGGGAACCTGTTTGTCAGACTAACCGGTGAAGCCTTACGTTAGACACCTGGGACCTCCGGTGTGGACCGATAGACGGACTTGTGGGTCATGCTGGACATCTGTTGGATCCCACGGCCGAGCCACAACGGTGACACCCATCCAATGCAGCCTGTGTAACCGAAGCCAAGACAGCCTGCCGCTGGGATGAAAGTGTCACCAACGCAGTTCACACTGTACACAACAAGCACAGCCGCTACCCCTACTAAACATGGTGGAAAACTACACTCCACAATAACCGAGTATCGACACGCGCTACGAAACTGTACCGTAGACACTTACGTAAACACAAGAACCGTCTAATAAAATAGATTAACACGCAGATATTCAAACACTAAACTACCAAAGCACTCATCTGAGGCTAAATAACTCGCTCCTGCTTAGGAACTTGTAAAATGTCACAAAATCGGTTACTTTCCGAAACGTGAACGTGATAGCTCTATGTATCAACTATTAAATTAACGTCCACCTGCTTAGCTGAGTGGTTATAGCAGCCACTTCAGCGGACCGGCACGATCGACGACCTCTCGCTCCTGAAGAAGGAGCCCCACCTGTGCCTGTGGGACTCCAACACCAGCATTATCGTGTCGCAATGATTAACCTCGCGACCGTTCGTGCGCCCCACAAGCTAGCGCTGCTCCGCGATATGATTTATGATGCGGACATAGATATTGTGCATTTTCAGAAAGTGCATGTCGCCGATTTTTCATCACCACATGGCTTCACGGCGCTTCTTTCTCCCGCTTCGGACACCGGTAGTGGTGTTGCCATCATCTTACGAGAAGGTCTTCCTCCCGAAGATGTCCTATACCTCCCCAACGGCAGAGGTATGGCCCTTACTCTCTTTGGTGTACGCATCGTCAACATTTATGCGCCGTCGGGCTCCAGCTACCGTCGTGAATGCAATGCCTTCTTCGCGAATGAAGTTACACCCCATTTTATGGGGCCACACGATGACTGGGTCATGGGTGGAGACTTCAACTACACCCAGCGGCCTCAGGATCAATTGCCGTGTCACTCACTATGCGCAGCTCTGGAAACAATCGTCACGCGGCTACAATTTGTCGACACGTGGAGACATGTTCAAGGTGATCTCTACGTACTACACTGCGCACTCGTCTAGCCGACTCGATCGCATGTACATCTCGCGATCCCTAATTCAACACACTCGACAGGCTGAAATCTAGCCTGTTGCTTTCTCAGATCATGAGGCTTACTTCTGTGATGTTGTTCTCACAAGACAGGCAGTATGACACGGACGTGATTTATGGAAACTGAACACGGCACTTCTTAATTCACCTGACTGTCGACTTTATAGAGGGCACTTGGATCACATCTAATAGACGCCGTCTCACGTATCCGTCTACCATATCCTGGTGGATCCAGCGTGTAAAACCTGGTTTTCGAAAACCTTTGATCCGGTATGGCAAAGATGTTGTCGCCTGGAGGAAGAACACAATGGACTTTTACTACAGGATCCTACGAGAATGCTCCACGATGCCAGCCTCCCCTGAGAGCCATACAAGTATGAACCATGCTAAGGCCCGAATCTTCAATCTCATGCGAAGGCATTTGGAACGAGCGATAGTACGATCTCGTACTGCTGATCGCATGCCTTATGAACATCCGTCGATGTACCATATCATCCAAGAACGCCAAAATCGACGCCGAAAATTGATTCACGTCCTAACAGACCAAGAAGTGCGTCGCTACGTAACCCAATCCGCAATAGGGAATGTGCTTCACGCCCACTACCAGCAGCTCTACGCCGCAATTCCACATTCCCCAGAGTTGATCGAGGAAGTCTCACAGCTCAACTTCTGTGGTATCCCAGGAGATGCGGCGATTGACTTGATGTCAGAGGCGACTAATGATGAAGTCCGCGATGCGATCCGGGCAGGAACCATCAATCGCTCCCCAGGACCCGACAGTCTTCCCCTCGAATTTTATCGCACCTTCCATGATTTGTTAGAGTCCACCTTCACCTCCATCTGTCGGGAACTGATGTCTCCGGAAGTACCTGTGCCGGACGCTTTCATGGAATTTATTATTACTCCTGTACATAAACCGCATGGTGGTACCAATATCAGTGATTATCGGCCCATCACCCTCCTTAACAGTGATATGAAAATCTTCACTCTCCTTTAGGCGGCACGACTTCAAAACGATGCCCGATATGTTGTGTCGCCAGACCAAGCATCTTTGGGAGGGGATAATAATATCCGCACGGCTTTATGCCGCTACAGTGATATGATCGCCGTTACCCAGGCACAACGCCTCTCTGGGGCACTTGCGTCTTTTGACTTTAGTCAAGCTTTTGATAGGGTTGACCATTCGTTCCTTACGGCCGTTCTCCACCATATGGATTTCCCAGTCGCCGTTATCACGGTAGTGATACGCCTTCTGAGGGGTGCCTCATCCAGGATTATGTAGAATGGCAGACTCACTCCTCCGATAAAAATAAGTCGATCCGTACGTCAAGGTTGCCCTCTATCAGCGATTTTGTACGCCTTTTCGTTGGAATCCTTGCTATGTGGACTAAGACAACGTTTGGTAGCGTTGTCCACAGATCGCTACCGATTCTGTTGCACGGCCTATGCTGACGATGTAGTCATCTGTTTACGTCATGCCGACGAGGTTCGAGCTATTTTGACATGGGTAGCGACTTATAATGAGGCGTCGGGTAGTTCTTTAAACGTACGTAGGTCACAAGTTATGTTCATTGGCACTGGACTTCCCGTGGAGTGCGTTGCACCTCTCACCACCGTTGATACCATTCGCTGTTTGGGAATAGATTTTTCATCTGATCTCCGGCGTTCAACCACCATCAACTGCCGACGCCTCCTTTTAATTATCAGAGCAGGTCTTATGGACCATCGCCTTCGATCCCTAGATTTTCTCCAACGAGCTCGATATGTCAATATATATATCTCATCCCGAGGTCCCCATGCAGCACAAGTTCTGCCTTTGCCGCTTACTGTGGCACGTCGCAAGTTGGCAGCGATGGCATCTTTCGTCAGCTCTGGGCTGTTGTTGAAAGTTAACTATGCAACCCTTACTCTTCCCCATGAACGAGGTAGTCTGATTCACGTGCCGGATAGAGCTCGCGCCCTATTTGTCAGCTCCCAGATGACGGTATGGACACGTTGCCCAACGAGCCTCACTGGTCTCCTAATGTCGGCATATACGCCGGTCTCAATGTCAGCCCCAGTGATGATCTCGGATGTTCCGGTCCAGTTCCATTATATGCGATACTTCTTTCTTGATCTCAGTTTTCTACGGCTCACCTTACCAAGACAGTTTTTACTCAAGACAAAGGCAGTATACAATATCCTCCAATTAGGTCGTCCACCTAACTCGATTGAACAAAAGTTCCTCCAGGTTGACTGGCGTCATGTATGGCGCGCGGTGTTCGCCTGTTACCATTACACGAATGTTCAATCTGTCTGGTACCTAACTGTCAATGGTAAGCAAATCTACCAATTTCGCCAACATCGTATCCACCACGCCCAATGCCCTCTATGTTGCACGTGTGGACTGCCAGACGATGACGAACTTTGGTTTGTTTGCAGATCGGCGGCGGAGGTTTGGCACTTGATTCGTCGTATTGTGGCTTTTCTAACGCGGGACATTCCGGATCGGATTACTCCCCTTTCATTATTATTTCCGGAACGTGACTATTTTCCTCGGACAAAGACGAGTGCTGTGATTTGGATTCGCGGACTTGCCAATCACTACCTATTTGGACAAACTGTCGACTCTGTTCTCGATTTTTGGACATACCTCATTGACCGTCATTATGTCGTTGTCCGTCACCCAAAATACAGACAATTTTTCTCCATCTTCCTTGGGAGTGCTTTCCACGACCCGCCTCACAGCTGGAACGTGTTAAGCCAAGAGAGTAGAAGGTTTCCTGATTGAACCAATGAATATTTCTGAACACTTGAACGGAACACATCAATTTCGAGAAGACGTGACTCAACATATTACCAGTGGGGCGCAGAAGGCCTCTTATCAATTACACAACAAAACTAAACAAAAAAGAACAATAAAAACAATAAAAATTAATATAAAATTCAGAAAAAGGAAGATTTTGTTTTGTTCGTAAGGATAGCCCTAACCTTGATTTCCCATATTTCCCTTGGTATATAGACAGCTCTCTGGGGTAGGTTTGGTCAGGAGCCAACGCCTGAAGTGGATCAGATTTTTTTGTTATAGGATGAAAAGTGGCGGTGGCTCCTAGTTTTTTTTATTTTGTGGTTCTATTTTCCTAAGGGGCTTTCTAAAAATTAAAAAATTAAATTAGAAAAAACAAAAAACCAAAAAAATTAAAAATAAAGAAAGTGGTTGGATGCTTGCCACCCACGTAGTGGGCCCGGGTTCGATTCCCGGCCAGGTTGGAGATTTTCTCCGAACATGGAACGGGTGTTGTGTTGCCCTCTTTATCATTTCGTCCTCATCACCGGCACGCAAGTCGCCCAACGTGGCGTCGACTGGAATAACGGTCTAAGGCGCTGCAGTCATGGACTGTGCGGCTCGTCCCTGCGGAGGTGCGAGTCTTCCCTCTGGCATGGGTGTGTGTGTTTGTCCTTAGGATAGTTTAGATTAAGTAGTGTGTAAGGTTAGAGACTGATGACCTTAGCAGTTAAGTCCTATAAGATTTCACACACATTTGAACATTTTTTTGACTGAAATAAGACTTGCACTCGGCGGCCGAACTTCCCCGGGTGGTGCCTCCAGGCCAGCACCACCACACGCTCATTTCATTTCATTATAATAATTCAAAAACTAAACTACCGAAGCACACATATGGAATTATATAAATCGCTCCTGGTCAGGAACTCTTAAAATATATCAAAATCGGTTTCTTCCGTCTTGGTTCTCTGTCTTGGCCGGAGGCTGCTACCTGACTCAGATTCAGTAAATAGATTCGACGTTCTCGTCTACTTTCGCTTACAGCATACATCTCAGAGACATGTTGCAGCACTCCGCTTTTTATGTGAGCTCCTGCTGTGTTGCCTGGACATCTGACTTGTGTTCCTGGATCATTTTGTGCTTTGGTCGTTTTCGATCTTCAGATCAGATTATAGAGTGATACATTTTCCTCTTATATAATATCAGTTCTTGCCCAATCTTTCAGATCCTCAGTTTCCTTCTCTGCACTGTGGCTTTGCACTCATCTACATTGTTTGTAAATTACTGGTGGTTATACGTTTTGTATTTCGGTGCAGTTCGGAGACACAACTGAAATAAAATACTACTTTATTTTGCTCCCACTCACTTTTTATATAATCACATGGACTAAGGAAACTCTTTTGTTTGGATTTCACCAATAACAGTTTTTTGGGCTATTTTTTTTAATGAGAGCAGACTTTCCATGTTTCCAACAACAAAATTATTAATTGTTCGTCTTTAAGTAGGGTATTATATAATATCCAATATTTTTTCCAGAGAAAGTCATTTGTTTCTGTATATTGATCCTGGTAATATAGGCGCAATGATCGCAAAACTTCACAAACTAGTTTTCTGATGTCTACATCTACATCTACATCTACATTGATACTCCGCAAGCCACCCAACGGTGTGTGGCGGAGGGCACTTTACGTGCCACTGTCATTACCTCCCTTTCCTGTTCCAGTCGCGTATGGTTCGCGGGAAGAACGACTGTCTGAAAGCCTCCGTGCGCGCTCTAATCTCTCTAATTTTACATTCGTGATCTCCTCGGGAGGTATAAGTAGGGGGAAGCAATATATTCGATACCTCATCCAGAAACGCACCCTCTCGAAACCTGGCGAGCAAGCTACACCGCGATGCAGAGCGCCTCTCTTGCAGAGTCTGCCACTTGAGTTTATTAAACATCTCCGTAACGCTATCACGGTTACCAAATAACCCGGTGACAAAACGCGCCGCTCTTCTTTGGATCTTCTCTATCTCCTCCGTCAACCCGACCTGGTACGGATCCCACACTGATGAGCAATACTCAAGTATAGGTCGAACGAGTGTTTTGTAAGCCACCTCCTTTGTTGATGGACTACATTTTCTAAGCACTCTCCCAATGAATCTCAACCTGGTACCCGCCTTACCAACAATTAATTTTATATGATCATTCCACTTCAAATCGTTCCGTACGCACACTCCCAGATATTTTACAGAAGTAACTGCTACCAGTGTTTGTCCCGCTATCATATAATCATACAATAAAGGATCCTTCTTTCTATGTATTCGCAATACATTACATTTGTCTATGTTAAGGGTCAGTTGCCACTCCCTGCACCAAGTGCCTATCCGCTGCAGATCTTCCTGTATTTCGCTACAATTTTCTAATGCAGCAACTTCTCTGTATACTACAGCATC
Organism: Schistocerca serialis cubense; assembly: GCF_023864345.2. NCBI lineage: Eukaryota > Metazoa > Arthropoda > Insecta > Orthoptera > Acrididae > Schistocerca > Schistocerca serialis. Next base: position 527,778,873 of record NC_064645.1, read on the forward strand.
ATCCGCGACAAGCCGCATGGAACTTCCGACACTATCTACTAGGTCATTTATATATATTGTGAAAAGCAATGGTCCCATAACACTCCCCTGTGGCACGCCAGAGGTTACTTTAACGTCTGTAGACGTCTCTCCATTGATAACAACATGCTGTGTTCTGTTTGCTAAAAACTCTTCAATCCAGCCACACAGCTGGTCTGATATTCCGTAGGCTCTTACTTTGTTTATCAGGCGACAGTGCGGAACTGTATCGAACGCCTTCCGGAAGTCAAGAAAAATAGCATCTACCTGGGAGCCTGTATCTAATATTTTCTGGGTCTCATGAACAAATAAGGCGAGTTGGGTCTCACACGATCGCTGTTTCCGGAATCCATGTTGATTCCTACATAGTAGATTCTGGGTTTCCAGAAATGACATGATACGCGAGCAAAAAACATGTTCTAAAATTCTACAAGAGATCGACGTAAGAGATATAGGTCTATAGTTTTGCGCATCTGCTCGACGACCCTTCTTGAAGACTGGGACTATCTGTGCTCTTTTCCAATCATTTGGAACCCTCCGTTCCTCTAGAGACTTGCGGTACACGGCTGTTAGAAGGGGGGCAAGTTCTTTCGCGTACTCTGTGTAGAATCGAATTGGTATCCCGTCAGGTCCAGTGGACTTTCCTCTATTGAGTGATTCCAGTTGCTTTTCTATTCCTTGGACACTTATTTCGATGTCAGCCATTTTTTCGTTTGTGCGAGGATTTAGAGAAGGAACTGCAGTGCGGTCTTCCTCTGTGAAACAGCTTTGGAAAAAGGTGTTTAGTATTTCAGCTTTACGCGTGTCATCCTCTGTTAATATAATCATACAATAAAGGATCCTTCTTTCTATGTATTCGCAATACATTACATTTGTCTATGTTAAGGGTCAGTTGCCACTCCCTGCACCAAGTGCCTATCCGCTGCAGATGAAGTGAGATTACGCACTAAGTCTTGTGGGTTGTAACCCCAGTCTATTCCGCTCAGTGTATAACTAGTGTATATCAGTGAGTCTACATCTGCTGTCTCTGACTCGTCTGTTAAAACTTGGCTTTTCGCCTTCATTGTGAGTACCGGAACTAACATCACCAAATACGACTTTGCACCATATCGCTGATAAGAAATACATAATTTCCAAATTCAAAGAACTCGACCCTCGTTCTCTCTCTGCGGCTGCTTCCAGATGGAGATATCACGTTTGTAAAGAGTGAATTTTCTATTTTTAATTATATTCTTCCACAGCTCAGAAGTCTGACCAGAGTGTGTCGATTAAATACAGCATTTAGTTAAAATCGCCGTATCAGAATTTTCATATTTGTTGAGAATTGTATTTACAAAAGGTCATAATGCATGTCATTACACCAGGAACAGCAGAAAAAATGAAATTATCAGAAGAATTTTGCAAAATACGCTAGATAATTATATCTTTATATCAGAGATATTTAGACCAATGTATATTTTTAACTTTGTATGTGAGGCTACCTTTATCCATTAAGTTACTTGTGTCTTAAAATCAACTTATGTGCCTTACGAATAACATAGGTGGTGTTAAGAAAAACTGCTGCAATGAAGGAAAAGAATTTTAATTTAACATTCATATTCTTCCTTATCGAGGTATAAGGGTGATCAGGTCATTGAATTTAAACAAAACTAGCATCCTGCTCTGGCTTCACACGGGTAGCACTAATTATCTATGGCTGTATGACTTGACTGCGCTTTCAGTAATGATAGATTGCTGCTTAGAGTTATGATAAATATTCAGAGAACAACGTAAGGTAACAGAAAGTTATCACTTTTACACAATTGAAAAGTTTCAAGGAGTGTACGCCAGGAAACTTCTCAGGAGGCACGATTGTTATCTGTTCCATATTTAATTAATGTTTGGAGCGGCATCTCATGGCAGTGATGTGAGATGAGAGCTACCATGCCATCGTGCCACCTGACTGCAGCACCAGTTAAAAGCGAGCTATAGACCATTGCCTTCTGCCCGACTGCGATGCTAGTCCTAGCCAAGTTTCATTTTCTGTATAAAGCAACCTCTGCCTCACAATGTAATCACAAAGCATTCTCTGCCCTGCACAGGTGGTATCGTGCACTTTCCACCTTCCGCCACTCAACAATGGTATGGGTCACCCTCCGCAACACAACATTTCGAAGCACCCTCCACCACACAACATTGGGATGAAGAACACTCTGCCATGCAGTATTAGTATGATATACGCTCGACCACACAAAATTGATACTGCAAACCCTCTGCCAAGCAGCACTAGTAAGAAGCACTCTCCACCATGTAACATTAGTACAAAGCCCCCTGTACCATGTAAAATTGGTAACAAACACCCCTACCACGTAATATTGGTATGAAGAACATTTTGTCAGGTAATATTCGTAGAGAGTAACGCGCAAGCTATGGTGATTCCGAGGAGTCTTCCTATTTGTTGCTAAATGCCAATGGCATTTTTCTCACGATGAATTGGGATAAGTCATTACAGTTCCACCAATTTCCAAAAAATAATTCCAAATTATATACACAATCCCAACTCGTGAATATCACATCAAAATCCCTACAATAGTATCAGAGATTAGCCCGGAAATCCCTTTATATACAGGGCTATTACAAATGATTGAAGCGATGTCATAAATTCACTGTAGCTCCATCCATTGACATATGGTCACGACACACTACAGATACGTAGAAAAACTCATAAAGTTTTATTCGGCTGAAGCCGCACTTCAGATTTCTGCCACCAGAGCCCTCGAGAGCGCAGTGAGACAAAATGGCGACAGGAGCCGGGAAAGCGTATGTCGTGGTTGAAATGCACTCACTTCAGTCAGTCATAACAGTGCAACGACACTTCAGGACGAAGTTCAACAAAGATCAACAAAGATCCACCAACTGCTAACTCCATTCGGCGATGGAATGCGCAGTCTAAAGCTTCTGGATGATCTGTAAGGGGAAATCAACGGATCGACCTGCAGTGAGCGAAGAAACGGTTGAACGCGTGCGGGCAAGTTTCACGCGTAGCCGCGGAAGTCGACGAATAAAGCAAGCAGGCAGCTAAACGTACCACAGCCGACGGTTTGGAAAATCTTACGGAAAAGGCTAAAGCAGAAGCATTTCTTAAACAGAAGATTGGAAAACCGATGTATCGGTCGTGGTGGAGATCATGATCAGCAATTCATGTCATGGCCTCCACGCTCTCCCGACTTAACCCCATGCGATTTCTTTCTTTGGGGTTATGTGAAAGATTCAGTATTTAAACCTCCTGTACCAAGAAACGTGCCAGAACTGCGAGCTCGCATCAACGATGCTTTCGAACTCATTGATGGGGACATGCTGCGCCGAGTGTGGGAGGAACTTGACTATCGGCTTGATGTCTGCCGAATCACTAAAGGGGCACATATGGAACATTTGTCAAAGCCTAAAAAAATTTTTTGAGTTTTTGTATGTGTGTGCAAAGCATTGTGAAAATATCTCAAATAATAAAGTTATTGTAGAGCTGAGAAATCGCTTCAATCATTTGTAATAACCCTGTATGTATTGACAGATGGAAGGTATCAGAACTCCTTGTATGTATAAAGACGCAACAATTTCATTTTCACAACAATGAGAGCTAAGAAAACCTTCAGAAGGAAAAACGTATAGGCATCATAAACAAGGTTACGATATTATTGCGTTTTGTCGATTCCACAAAACGAAAAATTTTCCTCGTCAATTCATTTACAATTCTGAAGAACTTAAATTTAAGTAAATAATAAGTTGCTACATCAAAAGAAACAGTCAGTTAGGTTCTTTCACTTTCCAGGACAGTTATTATGTTTTATCTAAAAAGGAGACAAGCACAGAAGCCAGGTACAGATGGCAACTCAAGATAAGCGAGTGGAAGGACTACAAGGAGAGTTGAGGAGGCTATAACAAATAAAAAAGGTATAGAAACAAACAAAAAATTAAAAAAAGGAAAAAAAATCAAAGAAGTGGAAGTGGCTACTGTCTTCGGTTTTTGATCAAAACGTCCAGGATTTCTGGTTCGATCACTGTCACTGCTTAAGTATTGAATGAAAATCATTCAATGGAGGCCGAAGATTTCCGATATGAGTTAGTCTCGTCCTTCCAACGACCTTTCCGAAGAGCGAGGAGGAGCCAATAGACGTTCAGGGCGTTCTCCTGTCCTTGTGGTTGGGGACAGCCACTTAACTACAAGACAGTCAGCAACTATCAACGGTATGAACATGCAGAAGGCAATGGATACCACTGAATTAATGACACATAATGTGTGTCCACGAGGCATGTAGTCAGTAAAGGAAAAAGTTTCATGATGATCTATCCATTGGAAAAGTTTTCAGATTGGTCCCCTACATCTCCGGGACAGGACTGCCGAGACGGAGGTGACCAGGACGAAAAGATTAAATAACCACCGGCTGCATAGTATTCTACTAGTCGGAGCCTCGAAAGTCAGAATGAATGCGATATGGAAGCCAGAAAATCAGAAATGGAAATACAAAGGCTCGGTCTAGATGGAGTAGGTGTGAGTGTAGTAGAAACATGACAAGGATTCCTATGCAGAGGAGTATAGGATAAGGTCAACAGGAGCAGAAAATGGTGCATCGGGAACAGATTTCTTCTTGAATGGGAAGGTAGGCCGAGAGGGAGTTAATATGATCAGTGCAGTAATAGGATTACTCTCATGAGAATCGTTAGCAAACTATCGCCAACAGCAATAGTTCAGCTATACATGGGCGAGTAACAACCAGTAGACGAAGAGGCAGAGAAAGTGTACGAGAATATGAACTAGTAGTTTAGTAGTAAATAAATATGAAAAACTAATGATAACGGGTGATCAGAACATTGTTGTAAGGGGAGGAATGGAGGAAAAGAATGCGGTGGAATAAAGGCTGGCTAGGAAATATCAGAGGCAAAAAACACTCTGAAACAAGATCCACCTCTTAATAGCGACGGTTCATCTTCTTATACCTAAACTAGGAATCAGACCACAGCTGTTTGTGTCGAAGTAAAAATCTCTTATCCTTCATTATATGTGGGATTAAGGGACAATCGCCTTCCAAGTAAATGAATTTTGTAAAGTTTATAGGCATGTCGTACTGTTTTTGTGAAACAAACACGGCTAAGGTAACATGTAACGTAACTAAATTATTATGGATTACAAGAAGATAATGGAATAAAATTGTGTGTTTGACGCTCTGTCATGTTGTAAGATGAAATTAAATAGACGAAACGACACGTGACGTTTCCTCTCACTGTAGCCTTCCTCGGGGCGTCGACGCATCTCAAGCAGTATGATGTGGCACTATAGCAAAAAGGATTTCATTCACAACCCCTCGCGCGGAAGCCATTTATACGAAGATGTTTGAGTTGACACTCGCTGAAAATCGGGGAGCTTCCAGGAACGTCGATACGTCACGAATATGAGGACAAGATATCAACCTGGCATCATGCGTCATATGTCGGCAGCGGGTGAAGTAAAGGAAATAAATTTCCGATGCGGGGCTGTTGCACGCATGTATGACACACAGAGGGCTTCGACGATATCGAAGGGGAAAGGCACGAGAGCTATCGGCAGGCTGCCCTATGAAAGACGAGCGGATGGCGAAGGGATGGAGGGGGCGGAACTCAATTTCAAGTCCCCTGGCCTGATTCCGCCAGAACTGCTCGGGTCTTCCTTATTGGCAGCATATCCTGGGGTCGACGGGGCGGCAGCTAATCCTGTACAGGAACGAGCAATTTTCCTGAAGGGGCGGTCGGCCTGCAAATTTTCTCGCCCGAGGCATTCCTTCACCGCAGCTACCGACACATCGTGCGATGAAAGCAGACGCTCCGCGATACTCCAGAAACAAATTGTTCAGTTGTCTGCATCGTTTGCGTCAATTGATTGGGTATGTCATCCATGACACATCTCACCTATAGGAGCGACGCAGATAGTAGGAAAACAGAGTCCACAAAGTTGATGAACGAACTTTATGTCAGGATTCGCGTGAGACGTTTCACCTTAGTATAATTATGAATAATATTTTCAGCTACATAACAGTAATAACGTAAGCACTTCCATAATTATGTTCCAGATGCAATGGACTTTGTATCATAGCAGCAACAAGGGGCTGAATTTTCAAAGGGAAAATTGTTAATTTGTGAAGATTGTTCATATCAATATATCTCCCGAATATGTCATGCAACTTTTCTAAACATGCCATCATTCGACAGTACAGGGAGAGTGTTATTTGATGTATATTAAGTTATTGGCTTGGAAGCCTTTTTCGGGGAATAAATGAACAAAATACAAATACAATTTTTATACTACAAGGGCCATAACTATATGAACCAAAAATTGTAATCGTTTGCATAAATTGATTGGGTGTTTCGTCCATGACACACCTCACCTGTGGGAGCCTCATTGTAACGTACTATTCAAAGCGATGAGGATTTGAACTAAACCATACAAGTACATTTATAAGTCAATGAACCACATCAAAAATATCCTTGATAATTACAGGAGAAAAACAATTTTTCAAAATTACGGTACTTCTTAAGAAGCACTTCCTATATAGCGAAGGATAAGATAACACAGATTAGAGATTTCGTAAACAAACGTGACACATGTAAATAATAAAACGTTTTCTCATGTTACACATCAGATTCCCACCTTAATATTATTTCTATATTCTGTACAACCTTACTCCTAATGCTTACATCGTTTCCTGGTCCTGTCCCGTAGCTCAACGTCTTATTGACCATAGATTCAGTTCTTCAGGCAAGTACATGGGACTTTCCAGTGCACAAAATATAAACCAAATAGTCCTCTATCTGCTGTCATTGTGTGAAATATTACATTATGAAAGAATCTGTGTTTAACGTATGCAATAAGTGCTAGTTAAAATGAATGAACACTGCAGCAATAGATTTTTGTAACATTAAATACTTTATTCGTGGAACAATATTATGCAGTACGGATAAACCGTATGACACTGTGCTGTTATAAACCGACTGTCCTTGTGTTCGGGGAACGGAGGCTCTAATCTACACCCACCTAGCCTGATCCCCGTTTTACATAGTTTCCCTAAATTACTTAAGGCAAATGCCAGAATAGTTTCTTCGTGTCAGTCTAGTCCTGTAAGTATGTAATACCGGGTATACATGAATTATAAGTATTTTATTTGTTCTTAAACTGTGACAGGGTGGAATATACAATTAACTTGTACACCTGATCCATGGATGAATATGCATACTACCAAACATACATCTACAAATTCGGCAAATGCATCTAATCTGAAATCAAACAAAAACAACCTATTCATTCACTAATTTGCTAATTTCAAGTTTCATACACTCCAATGTACGGGCTTTTGACAGAAATAAAGAAGTAAGGCAAGAAACGCGTACTAGAACATAAAGACGGACGCCAGCCAAGCCTGCAGGTTGTGTTTCACCAGGAACAGCACCTGTGCAATGATCTCAATAAGTTGCGCGTCATTCGTGATCAGAACAAGGTACTGTGTAGTTGTGAGTGCATTGTGTCGGAGCTAAGTGAATTCGAACGTGGTCGTATGGTGTGTGCTTCCACACCACAGTAACCGAAGTGTTTGGTGCTTCAAGACGCTACGTATCGAAAATTTATGCCGCGTACAGGTAAACGGCCATAAGATAGGAATTGCAGGGTGACCTGGAATTCCAAAACCACTTATCAGGAAAATGCAAATGGCTGTAACAGGATAACGTGGCACGGAGGCCATAAATCCTGGACTACGGAGTAATGGAAACAAGTCATTTAATCGGATGGGTCTTGTTCCACTGTTTCCACCTCTGACCGAGTTTATGTCCCATGAGTGAAACATGTAGGTTGTTCGGTGATGATGTGAGCAGGCATTGCGTGGTATTCCATAGACCCCACGGTTACTCTACAACGGAAATAAACTTTGATGAGTAGGTAATACTTGTCTACGAAACAAGCTACGTCGTGATTAGCATACAATTATCACTCAGATGATTAACTCTATCAAAGACTCAAGTGCACGGAATAAAACTTATATGCAACTTTCAAAACTACGAAATTTACGTTACTTTTTATTTATTCTGAAGTCCTCGTATTTTAGTGAAATATTACATAATTGTCGGTTTGTTACTAGGCAGTGCACTTCTTTAAGTCACGTTAGCAGTTGACGGAAACGCTATGAAGGGTTCTATCAGTAAACTGTGATCAGCTCTGCAGTAGGCTGTATGTGGTGTGCATCCATTCATATTGTTAAGGTCGACTGCTGATGTAATATGAAAGAGTGCACTAAATAGCACATCTTACATATTGACGATTCGCTTAATACGATGCTGCAGTGCTTTCAAGAACCTAAATGTGGTTAGTCGACCGAAACTAGTTGTTACATAAGGAATTTTACCAGCATCTTGGGGCGGGAATTATAAAGTTTCTCAAATACTTACGAGCTGTGTGCGCCATCTTCCGTAAATACTGTATAGCATGATTTGAAAATTAAGAATAGAAACACATTGTGAATGTCACAATATAGCGGAAATTTCTAAGTTCTGTGATCGCACTGACACTACACCACACACACATCATCAGCACCATTTGTTGCTCGAGAAACTACGAAACGGTAATTAATTTCATTGCAGACACGATTCTTCATGTCCCTGTTTATTAAATCGACAGGTTGAACAGTTCAGTTTCTCAGATGTTGAAGAGCAGCTGCCATAGTTGGGATAAATGCTCTGTCCTTTACATACCTCCATGCTTGTTACATAACACGCCCCACTAATATCTGACGAAGTTGGAGTTCCTGGCCCGGCCCAGCTGTGGAGTTTCGAGTGCTCGTGTGAATGCATCTCGGATACAAGCAACAGATTCATCACACATGCGTGATTTCCGACCGCTCTTCCCTCTGCATAAGCAACCAATTTCCGAGAATGTTTTATGCGTTCATAAATGTACTTGTGCACAGACTGCTTCTTGGTGAAGCAACGATGGGATGCATGTTGCACAAAAATAATGGATTCACTTCGCGCAAATTCCAATATACAGAATAGCCTGTCTGGTGCTTTCGTCGCCATGTTGCTACAAAAAATACCAGCGTAGCTGTGTCAAAACTTTGAACCTTCATCTATCAAGTAACATACGCAGTGTGTTTCTATCTTTTACGTTTTATTTATAATAACGATTCTTTGTCTTTGAATCGCACTGTATCAAAGTATTTCCAATTAGCGACTCCCGGCAAGATAACAGTCTTTTCATATGACGGTTACCATTGAGTATGCTTTCTCTGACAAAAGTCGTGTAGTAGTATCTTTCACTTGATCTAACCATTGCAGGGTACTTTTGTTTCAAATGGCCTCCCAAATAATATATCTGCTTCCAGTTTGCTTAAAAAAATAAAGAATAAAAATTTCTTTACTACTACTAAAATACATTTTAGTAAAGAATTCAATTGAATTTATTACTCTGACCACATAGCACTCATTCGGTTTCATTGTACAGTGTATGGGAATTTCATAGATGTTCTCCTTGTGTTCCATCTATGTACGAAATGAGTATCAACTTCACGTCAGTAATTTAAAAGCCAACTTCGTTCACCCCACACCTCAGAAAAGTCAGATTAACTTGGATGTGTAAGCCAGCGGGTTCTTTTGCCCTTTGTTACTGCAGCTATAATTTCTGCGTTGTTGGGACACGTTTCGACCATTCTGTTGGGATCCCATCTGGGTCTCCCTGTGCATGCTTTTCAGCAGTGATTGGTGGGCCATCATCAATAAAAATGTAGCAAGAAGAGGCAGAGAATTGTTGAGGGGTGGGGAGGGGGTGATGATGTGTAATAATATATTATTGCCGCGCAAGTGGATTCCTATGAGTTATTTATATTCTTTGCCCATAGGAGCCGAATATTTGTTTCTTGTTGGCAAGAAGCAACGAAACTAGAAGCACCTAACTGTCATTTCTACTGAAACTGAATAAAAATTTCTCGGGTTTCCAGCCGCATCAAGCGACTTAGACTACACAGGCCTTCGGCTAGTACGACTTGGCCACTGTCAAGTGGTACGATAGCCGGTGGGCTGCTGCTCCGCCCTTAAATACACTATCTGCCGGCTGTGACGTCACTGGCGCTCGTGATGTCCCATATATGGGCATCCGTTGACTCAGTGTTCGATGAACCCGTTTTAGTCACGCGATCTGCGCTCTTACGTTTCTAAAATTGCTTTCATTCCTAGAACTGCCAACCTCTACTCGGACTTTCCTTCTATGAAAGTTGAATACTTTGCATAGCACTCTTACGTTTCCACTGTATATCTTTACTGAAGCTGACCTGATGTTTCGATACTCATACACTTTATTTTAAAAGCGTGTTGCGCTTGGCCTCTCCGATACGTTATTTTACTGTTCTTCCAGTCTCCCCCGTATAGATTTTGCTACAGTTCCATGTCACGTCACAGATTGCCGCAGTGTGAAGGTGAATAGGTCCGTCCGTTTTTGTCAGAAAAGGTATTTTACTGTGGACTGAGAAATGTAAGTTTTACATCATTTTGTGAAATGCGGTCAGTAATTGTAGAAACCAACGATAACGTCACAATGGGAGAAAGATGTTCCACGTCCTTCTTATTAGCAAAAGCAATACTGCACTGTTGGAAGTCCCTATATGTGGACAAATCAACAGAGATAACGTCTCTCAAGTTGTCCTCTAATAAATTCAACTCCGTTTCGAAGCTGTTATTATCACTGATAGAGCAGGTATGCGAAAGCAGAAAGTTGAGAACTGACTGCCTCTGGGAAGAGAGAGACACTACGAAGTGGCATCTAAATACATTTGTATTTGCAGCTTTTTTCTGTACTGTCTGTTTGCTAGAGTACAGTATGTGTCTGTACACTCAGTGCTCTCTACAGTTTGGGAAACCTATCTCACTCTGTGTCTGCAGGATTAAGATTCTAGAACAAAAGTCATTTAAGAAATTGTAGAACCTACGAAACTCTTCTTTATTATGCGACCGTATAACAATTTTGTCATCTGCATAGAGGAGCCAACAAGAAGGATTTAAGGGTGTACTGGGTGATGTCAGTTTCTCAGAACGCTCCATAAAATTTCACGAGTAAAGGAAGAAATAGAAAGAGGAATATGGAGTGATCTAAGAAGCTAGAAGATGTTCCTTTAACCTGGGAAGGTAGCTGTGTCCGTTTCATTAGGGAGCGAACAGTGATAAGCGCACTGGATGTGACATGAGACGTTCCCTCGTTGGATACTGCAAACGCAGCAGTGCACGGCGAAAGGAACCAGTGGAAATTTCCCTGTGGTAACTGGTGGCGGTGAGTGGCTGTGAGGGGCTGCGCAGAGCGTTTAACCTGGCCAGGAGCGGCTGCCCAGCGCGACCGAGTGGGCTGCAAGGGGCTCTCGCAACGGCTTCCGTCGCCTAATGGTCGCTGGCGTGGCCACAGAATCCCTAACTCAGAGGCAGCTGGCGGCGGTCAGCTTCCACGGTCCACGGCTCGCCCGCTCCCCGCCACAGTACAGGGACGGTACTCCTCCTCAGAAACACAGGACATCGGACGTTCCTCGTCGAGCGAACTGCGTCAGCGAGAGGGAGCAGCAGAGGGTGGCTTTGGCGCTGAATCAAGTAAGTTCCGGCAGAGTTCCATTCCACCTCGTGATTCACTTGAATGCCTGACTATCCAACTATGACTGCCCATCCGCATAGTTGTTAACAGTACAGCAAGGCGGTATTTCACTACCATCATTGTTCCCAGTACAACATAATTGACGTAGTGGATAACGTCGGAAGTTCCACGGGGCTGTTCGTTGATGACTACGATATTGAGCGCCCCACAAACGAAACAACCACAGGGCTGTTCCTCAATGATTTCGTTACGGAACAGTCGCAACGTTACTGATTTGTACCGAAATCTGGGACGACCTGAGGAAAACTGACGCTCAGGGCAGAAATTGGTAGCCGCAGGAACAGACAAGGAATAAAAGCAAAAATATACGACGTACAGGTTTTATATCCAGTCTGTTACATATGTATATTACATAAATTTAAAAAAGATGGAGTTATTGCAGAACTATGGGAACTAAATGATGAAAGATTAACAGGAAAAATTCACATAATCATATTAAACATGTGGGAAACATAACAGATCCCTTCTGAATGAAAATGCGCACTCATTCATCCACTCCACAAAAAAGGGAACAAAACTGAACCAAATAATTACAGGGGTATCTCACTCGTACCGGTCACATATAAAATCCTATCAAAAGTTCTCATGAATAGTTTAGAAGAACAAGCTGGCCCACAAATAGGAGAATACCAGGCTGGTTTTCGCAAGGGACGATCATGCATAGAGCAGATCTGGAATCTGAAAATGATTCTCCAGATGAGAAACACCCGAAACACAGTGGTTACTTTTGTAGATTTTAAAATGGCCTATGACTCAATAGACAGAGTAGCGCTCTGCAAGGCGCTGAAAGAATTCAGCATTGACAGAAAGACAAGAGCAATCATTCGGGAAACATTAACTGACACAGTCTCCAAGGTTAAATGTATGGGGGATATCTCGGAACTATTTGAAATCCAAACTGGAGTGCGACAGGGTGACGGACTTACACCATTACTCTTTAATATCATTCTTAAAAAAATTATCAGGACATGGAAAAAGAAGTCAAAGGAATCCAAATCGGCATTAGAAAAGATAGTAGATTCAATGTGAAGTGTTTAACTTTTGCGGATGACCTTGCAATCCTCACAAATAATAGAAAAGAAGCCACTAACGCCATAGAGAAGTTACACGAAATTGCACAAAGCACTGCCCTGCAAATCTCATATGAGAAAACCCAGTACATAGAAAGAGTGTCACAAGACAAATTGCCTATTGCGACAACCCAAAATCGTACAAGTACCACATTTTAAGTACCTGGGAGAAATCATCCAGCCATCAGGGATCAACCTAAAGGCCGATGAGTAACGAATAAAAAAGCTACAGAAAGCATATAAACTCACGTGGAACTATTATAACAAAACGTCAATATCCATTAACGCAAAACTGATTCACTACAACACTGTCGTACTTCCGGAGGCACTGTATGCATCTGAAACAACACAAATAGGTGGGCAAACTAAAATCAAAGAAATAGAGAAACAAGAAAGGAAAATTCTCAGGAAGATTTTTGGTCTGATACAAGAGCAAGGAATCTGGAAGAAGAGACCAACATCAGAATTATATAAATACACAGACAAGATTACGGATACAATAAGGAAAAGAAGAATGCAGTTCTACGGACATATCCACAGGATGAATGAAAACAGAATTTCAAAGCGAATTCTTAAAATCATCAACTCAGGCAGGGGAAAAACAAAATGGATAAAAGAAGTTGAAGAGGACCTCATACAAGCACTCATAACAGTAAACGATGCAGAAAATAGAGCTGAATTCCGGAACATCATCAAAAAACATAAATTTGACACCACAACACGGAAGAGACCAGGATGCAAATGTACAGTGGAGCGAAAGAAACAACACAGTGAACAAATGAAGAAAATTTGGGCTCACAAAAATCATAAATAATCATCATAAAGGAATTCAAGTTCAAATGCTCTCTTAAATGGGAATAATCGAAAATAATAATAATGAGCAGCCTCAGTTGCACCGTTTACCTAGAATTTACCTAGGTTTCAGATTGTAGATAATGTTATTTTGAAGTAGTTTGGGTTATCCCGACTGAAACCTAGGTTAATTCTAGGTAAACGATGAAACTGGGGCTGCTCATTATTAAAATTTAGTTCAAGGAAGATCTTTCTCCGGTCACAGCGGTGACGGAGATTGGATGTTTTACCGGATTCCTGAATTCACGGTACTTTCATGAAATGATCGTACGGGAAAATCCCCATTTCATCGCTACCTCGGAAATGCTGTGTCCCGTCGCTCGTGCGCCGACTACATCACCGCTTTCAAACTCACTTAAATCTTGATAACCTGCCATTGTAACAGGAGTAACCGATCTAACAACCGCGCCAAAACACTTGTTGTCTCATAGTCTTGCCGACCGCACGCCGTATTCTGCCTGTTTACATATCTATGAATTTGAATGGGGATATCTATAGCAGTTTTTTTTTGCGCTAATATATATGAGTCGTGGTGTCTTTAATTTTGGCGGACTTGCCACTACACTGGTGCCACTAACTAACTGTACAGACGATATCGATCCTGGTCATGTGCCAGGGCTAGGGTCTTGGTCGATGAGTGTGTTGTGTGGTTTGGCGGGCCGTGACTGATAATTAGCGGGTGACCATGTGGCTGGCGACCTGGTTTTTGAGGCACTCCGGCTGTCCGGCCATAGAGCTCGTGAAGCCGCGAGTTGCTGAGTTGGCCGCAGCCAAAATTTTTCGACAGGATTAACTATTGATAGCGGCTAATTGCTGGTAGGGCAGCTGACGCTGGTGGGGCGACACTTCGTCGCCGCACGACGTCTAGGTTTGCCCGCAGCCTCTATAGCTGCCTCGTGTTAGCTTAAGTTAAGTACATGCCACGGTGGTGTGAAGCCCAATTAATTTTGGATCCCTTGACCTGTACAAATTTTGAGAGTTAAGCAAGCAAACATTCTTTACGGTGTGTACTGCAAGTTCTAAGTTCCTTGCGACTATAATTGACCTTTAAAACTTGTTTAAATCATGCAGACCCTATTTTTATAATTCTGGAGGGTGTTAACTTTTATAGACTTTTGCTTACGAGTATGAACTATTGAGTTAATTTATCCGCAGTCTTTAGTTAACTCCATTCAGTCAAAACTTGGGTGGTTGCTGTCAGTTTGCTATGATAATTGGTTGCTGAAACTTGTCAACTTCGTTGTATTTTGAGGCATTGTGTGTTTATTTAAGGGTCATTATAAAACTTTTTGCTGGTGTGTACCAGTTGGGAGTCACACTTAAATAATAGGCCTTTCTAGTTTTTCTTGTATATTTCTTTGGGGGTCTACCAGCCGGAAGTCACGTTTAAATGCCTTCCTAGCTTTTTTTATTTTGGGGAAATCTGTATTTTATTGCGTATGGGGTTTTATTAAGGTTTACAAACTTTTAAGGTCTTTCCAACAGCCACAATCAGTGGCGTGACGTATCTTTTATGTATTGTGGGTGGGCATTGCCTATTTGTTTTATCCACGCTTGGGAATTCTTTTACTGGTAAAGCTCAATTTGTTGAACCAGCTTGCAGTCACACCTAACTGGTGTGCCCTCTTACTTGTATTTGGGAACTTACGTATATTCATATATCTAAGTCCTGTTCTTAACGGTATAAATTGTTCAAGATTTTTATTAATGAATTAATCTTGTACGAATTCTTTAAATTATTGTGAGCACTGTTATTCATTTTTTGACAAGGTTTTTAATTTGTGACCATAATAAGTGTTGTTAAGAGATGAAGTGTGTTCCATGAAATGACAAGCGAAGAAATGAGTGGGTCCCTCTTCCATGTGTTTTTCCTTCAAATTATCGCTACCCTTGTTCTGAGGTATCAATAAATATGGTGAGTCATATAAGACGTAATATCACTTTTATTTCGTGAACGGTTGCACATATCGAAATTCGGTTTTCGGCTAGTGTTAGACCGTGGATGGACACGTGTGTCTTTGTTGGTTAATGTTTTAGTGCTAGTATCAACGGATATATTGAAGCAAGTGCGTTTTCTTTTAAATGGAACTGTATGATTTTTTTATAACAGCATTCCATAGCTCTTGACAGGATTATTACAGTGATATAGCGTTTGTTAATGTTGACGTTGAAACTTGCCGCAAAAAATTCGAGAACTGTTCTAGAATTGGAGAGTACAGTGGCCGTAATCGGCTCTAGAGGGGCAAACACCACCAAGCAGAGCTCTCGTGCTACGCTATGATAGAATGTCAACATTATTGTCTGTTCGCTTGTCTTCATTGCAGGCCGCTCATTTCTGCTTCAACATTAGTTGAGGCACAGGCATGTACACCAATGAGAAGTTGGATACACTATGTTTATCTGGTGAATGTAAAAGAAATGCCTTAAAAAAGTACAGCGGTATAAGGCTCTCAATCTGGATCGCCAATGTTCGACGCGCCAGGAAAATGCTCGAATTATTAAGAAGCTGGAGCAGAGAAGCTGCTTGAAAGCCAGGACAAGAAAGCACTGACAGAGAACTGGCAGAGACCACGATGAGCCTGTTCTGGGTACGACGCTAATGAATCCGCACGGTGGTACAGGACATATTGCCAAGGAATGTGGAATCGCCTAGACGAGTGTCATTAGCACCTTGTATCGACAGAATTTCCATCCCTATCAACTGACATTACATCAGGCAATCGACGACCGTGATTTCCAACGTCCTACAGTATTTTGTCGATTTGCCCTTCAGCAAATGAGGAACTACCCTACGTTTTACATACGAGTGCTCTTTACCGAAGAAGCAACGTTTACTAATCACGCTAATGTAAATTCACATAAAATGCCCTACTTGGCACCTGAACATACACCGACTTCCTCTGGTACAATATCAACGGCCGTGGGGCGTATCCCTACGGAGCGGCATCATAGAAAATTAAATTGTGAGACCTTACTTCACCTCAGGCGTCCTAAATGGACACTTGTACACCCGTTTTCTGACGAACATTCTTCTGGTTTTGTAGAAGAGGTACCACTGGGTATTCGACAGTGTATGTAGCTATAGCACGACTGTTGTTCAGCTAACTCGTCCCGTGTTGCAACGCAAATACTGGATGGGAAATTTCTTGGGCGTTGGGTAGGATGAAATTCCGTAGTCAAATGGCCTGTGAGGCCCGCCGATTTGACTCCTCTGGATTTCTTTCTTTGGGAAGCACTCAAAGACGCCGTCTATGACGAAGACATAACTACGCCAAACGATATGTGTCGTGCAGTCGCCAGTGCCTGCTCTACCACATCATCCACTGTAATTTGTTTACCTTTCTTTCGAACGGCGATTGCAAAATTGCCTATCAGTCCATAGTGACCATTCTGAATACATGCTTAAACAAAGGGTAATGTTATTTTTCTGAAAGGCAAAATTTATGTTATGAGATTTGAGTGGTTTACTAATCATTGTTAGCAAATTGTTTATTTCATTTAAATGTGTACGTAGTCGCATTGCAATGTCAAATAAGTTGACAGCGTTTACTGCACGTTCAGCATGAACGTTAAGAAGAATGAACGTTAAGAAGCATATTTGTGTTGCGGTGTACAAATGTATTTTCAGTAAAACGTTTAGTTCAACGAATGCATACCATATGATATAACTTAGAGAAGTGTAGATAGACGGCTGCCCGACAACACGCATTTTATCTCAAAGAAGCCCACAGCCAGGTACAAGAAAATATACGTCAAATCTTCCTAACAACATTTAGATATTTATTACAGTAGTTGCTTTTTGCAGTGTATAAGACCTCGCTATTTTTGGAGGATGAACAGCTGATTTCATTGTTTCAGCTTACGTAAATCTGGGATTATGCGCAAATGCGAAACAGCTTTCCTAAGCTCTTTGTGAAATTCTAGATTCTAGCTTATGTAGCATTCGTAGGTTACCTGCAACTAGGTTGTAAGGTGGTTCAAGTGGAAATAAAGATTTATTCTCGATCCCCAGGTCTACCTTATGGTACGCAACTACGCAGCCGGCTACGAGACGCCTGCCTGGCAGTGTTTGCACCGCAAATTCCGGCCACTGTGCTCTAGGACATATCTAGAACTTTATTACTGGAGGTTTCAACGTCAACATTAACAAACGCTATATCAATTTAGCTGTCCTCTAAAGAGCTATCGAATTCAGTTATAAAAGTACAAATATTTTCAGGATGAAACGTATCCACAAATGTTATATCTTCTCATATTCCATACAGCTTCCTGTAGAATGTGTGTTTGTGCGCGCGCGCGCTCGCGTGTGTATGTGTGTGTTTGTGTGTGTGTGGGTGGGTGGGTGAATGTATCTGAGAATATATATATATATACATGGAAACTCCTTTAATTCCTCAGTACTGTTGTCTTACCTGCAGGCTTGCTTCAGTATTTAACATGTTCATTACATTACAATTTTAAGAGGTCCCAGTTTCCAAGAAAACTATGCAGTATCCGCATGGAAATGTCTCACTGACTGAGGAAGTATTACACGCAGTCGTTCATTAAACAGGCGGAAGGGTTGCATCTGTCGTTTGTCACATTATGCATTACAACAGCTTTATGATCGAGCAATGGTCGAGTATTTTTTTATACGACAGTCTATCTAGTGATGTGGTTGCTTCTTTGCTCTTCAAATAGAGACCTTGCACACACACTCTATCTCCAAATACTCCCACATTTTTAAACTTTACTTGTCTCCGATATAATTAACATCCGCTTGAGAGATTGCTTGAAGAACTTTTAGAATAAACATATACAATAATGTCTTTGTCCAAGTGGGTATTCCTTTTTCTATAAGTTTTCTGATATCACAGACAGCACAGTCGTGCTGCTAAATTCGTAGATTTTTCCCCTCCTTTTTGTTAGAAGACGTTGACAGCATCACGTATAATTTAGGTTCAAATGTCCCACAAACGTACTTCATTGTACCGTAAGCTGGCACAGAGAGAAAACACGCACCAGAGTTACATTTTTATTTTACTTGAAACGGACTTTACGCCTGAGGCACGACGGTGTAACGTCGCTTGAAGGTAAAAGCATATGATGTCAA
Source organism: Schistocerca serialis cubense (assembly GCF_023864345.2). Lineage (NCBI taxonomy): Eukaryota > Metazoa > Arthropoda > Insecta > Orthoptera > Acrididae > Schistocerca > Schistocerca serialis. Next base: position 527,797,582 of record NC_064645.1, read on the forward strand.
AAGTTTTACATTTTTAACTTGAATTATGCCAAATAGCGTTGTGTATAAGGATTGTGGCTGTAATTACCGTGGTCGTGAGAAACAGATATTGAAAACACAATCAGTTATTGCTTGCTACATGCAGATTTGTAGAATGTGAGATGCCGTAATGTATGATTATAATTTTTACGGTTATGCAAACGGAGGCGTCTATATTTTAAATATTCTTTACATGTTTATTTTTTATTTTATTTTTCGTCCGTTCTTATGGTGCTGTAACTTTTGATATTGTCTCCATAGTCCATATAATCGTCCTGAGAGATTCAGCAGTTGTATGGGTATTTAATATAATTCTCATTTATTTTTCATCTCAGTCGCACATTTTTAATTGGACTTCATGTTTACATCACTCTATATCATCTTCTGAGTATTGTGATATGTGCTTCTTAGTAGACTAGACCGTAATGGACGGATATGACATTAAACGAGTAAGTTTTTTGTGTTATATTCCTAACCTTCCAAACATCTCTTTATTTATAGATAGGTACTAGTAGGGGGATACCTGATGTGTCACAAACAACAAAATAATGGTGCAGATGGCTATAGAATAGTTCGAGGAAAGCGATATCATTAAAGTTTAGATGATTCTTTTGTTCTTGAAGAAGATCACTTATCATATTCAGACCATGACAGTGATTATGATTTAGACGAGAATGATGTTCTCGACTCGTTTGAGAATGGACGACATAGTGTTTGCTCTGTTCTGAGTAGGGGAAATGATGACACCGAAACTCACATAACTTCCCATGGCAAGATGAACTGTTTCACTTGAAGTTCCAGAGTTCCATTTGCAGCACTAAGACAACACACAGAAATAATAAAAATTGGATTGCCATCGTAGTTCGGCTCTGCCATCAGTTAGGTGACGATTTAGATCCAGAAGAAAATGGCATTTATTTTTCAACACTAAGATTTTGGATGAGACTATAGTACAAACCAACTCATAAGGTATAAATTAAAGAATCCTCCATCTTCGAGCTTTAAAGATAGAGACAAACCTGAAACTGAGGCGTTGATTGGTTTTATGGTTCTACGTTCCATTCCCAAGTCAGGACATGAAACACTTACATCGCTTTTTGGAAATGACTGTACCGGGCGTCGTATTTTTCGTGCAACCATGTCTCTATAACAATGGGAAGTTTTACTGGTGGATGTCAGATCTCATGATGCATCTAGTCGCGAACAAAGGAAAAGAGTCACTCCTGCAACAGCTGTATCCAACGTTTTCATCTTCTTTATTTCTCACTGTCAGAAGATGTAAACCATTGGAACTCATGCTTTTGTTGATGAGTCGAATCCCATTTAGAGGCAGATGCCGATTCAGAATATATATGACCAAGAAAGCTGCTAAATATGCCGTAAAGGTAATTTGTCTCACAGACGCATGCTCATCATATATAAGCTTATATTTAAGTGGGGAAAGATAGCGATGTAGCAAAACTATAATATGAAGAGAGAAATTTCCAAAAGCCGACTCAATTTGTGATTCGGCTTTCCAAGTGTCGATATTTAACAAACAGGAATACCAAAACAGACAACTGCTTTATTTTCACTGAATTTGGTAAGGAGCTACTGAAAAACAAATTGACATGTGTTGGAACTCCAAAATCCAACAAAAAGAGAAGTTCCAAACAAAGAAAGAAGTGGGCTCCAATATTTATTGTTTCAGTACAGATCCTACACTATCGTCTTGTGTTCCAAAAACATCTAAATCACTTATAATGGTTTCTTCAATGCACCACTTTGCGTATACCGATGAAAAAAGGAACAAATCATAAATATTTAATTTCTATAATATCAGGAAATCTGGCGTACACGTTCTAGACATGAAGCACTGCTACTGCTCGGTTTCTGATACTGAGCAAATGCCTATGTTACGCATTTACAAATGTGTACAATGTAAATACTTTAGTTGATGAAGGGAATAGAAATGAGTTCAGTCAGAAGATATGTACAGAGAAGGCTCCAGATTCAAAACCAAACGAATGATCTTAGGAAAAGTATTTCAGATATTTTGGGTGAAGACCAGCGAGATGACCTGAAATAAGAGAAAGAAGCGATAACCTAGAAAAGACAAAAACATTGTCGTTAGTGCCCCTGCACTCTGAGCAGAATGACGGCTACAAGTTTATAAAATATGATACAAACATTTGTCTTCAGCGTTCCATAAAAATATGTAAAATATGTAGAGAAAGTTTGTAATTTTTTATTTACTTCCATGTATATCAATATATCTGAGAAAACACGTCAACATTACAGACTATTTCTTGGAAACACTAATAGTTATTTTTTTTTTAATTTTTCGAAAGAATAATCAACTTGGTAAACATTTTCATGAAGAAGATATGTAATTTTCCCGTATTTCAACGTAAATTATGATTTAAACACAATAAAAGTATTAGTCTTAATATTTCATCACGCTTTTAAGATATTTTCAGTTTTCGATATTCACTAAAGTGGACATAAATTGCAAAATTTGGTACTCCTAAGTGTTCCTGATGGATGTTAACATTAGAGCACGTTTCTACATGTTACCAACTAAGGACAAAATTTTGATAGTATTTTCAGTACGAGTTAGACTGGAAATACACAAGGGGGTTAAATAAACTAACAGCCAAATCAGTGAATAATGTGGTTATTTCGGAAAATTAATACAGATCACGCAGGAAATGAATTACATCAAGAAATGCATAGCGGCTGCAGCTCCATGTATAGAAAAGCTGTCAGAATATTCTTACTGATTACCTAACACGATTCTGTACTCTCAAACACTATGTGAAATGCACAATGAATAGCATTCTTAAAGGATTCTTTTACAAGAAAATAGAGAAATCATGTAATCAATTAAATGAGGCAAAACACATCCGCAAAGAATGACTTTATCTAGATGCGGTGTCACGTTGATTAACATGTGCCCGGGTACCTGCTAAGACTTCGGAGAAAAGCCATCCCATCCTGTTGTCCTGTGAGAGAGACGACAGGAACCTTTGTTCTCGTCGTGGCCGTGGTTTACGTTGCAGGTGCCTAATGGAGAGCTCTCGAGGGACAGCCTCATTAATCGCGCCACCCCTACTCCCTCCACACCCAGCCCACCCTCTTACCTCCTCGACAGAGCCCTGCCCTACCACTGCACTGCAGCGTCGCTGGCCCTGTCCACTCCAGAGGGCCTTCAGTGTTCCTTTGAGTTTCACCCATACTGTCACGCCACAATGTATGACATAAACTGTCACTATGCCATATCAGAGAACCATAGAAACATGTCTGATGAAAGGATTCACTTCTTTTCTCTGAGACTTACGAGCTGCTCTCACAGCCCTTAGCCCTGCAATGAGATTAAAAAACTTGCTGTCGAGTTGTCGTCTGTTTATCACGAAATTCGAAATGCTGTGGTTTCTGAGTGCATTACATTCGGCGGCAACAATTTTACAACACACATACTGATCAGAAATGAACAAAAAATACGCCATAAAATTTTATGGATATTTTGCGAAATTTTTGACAAACTAAAATTTCATAACTCCTGAGGAATTGGAGCTGCTGTGGAAAATATGAGCTAGGAGAATACGTGCTGGAGGGGAAGAAGTATTACAGGAGTGACAGGAAAGTTCTAGAAAAGAAATGATTTCAAGCTAAGGAAAGAAAAAATGTCACAATAAGTGCTGCGTCTGTAAATATATTGAAATAATACTATTTTGTCGAAAGGTTTTGTTTTAAGATTAAGTAGCAATTCTACTGGTTTGAAAAAAGCAAGACTGATCGTTGGTCCGGTGTTCGCGTTCAAACTTGGACTGTTGTTTGACGTTGAGCCTACGTTCCGGTTCATCCGTGAACTGTTGTTCGACGTTAAGCCCGTCGATTTGAAATTGGTAATGGCACTCTTATTAATACGTATCATTACTTACAGAGAATGGTTGCTTGCTCTCCTCATTGTGACAGCCTGTACAACGAAAGTTGTTTTGGAAGAGATGTTCTAAGAAGATCTGTTCCGATCATTAAAATGGCGCCAGAAGATTAAAGAAAAGTAATGCGGCCTCCATTCTGCCTTTACTCTCTGATCTCTAGTTACTTATTTATCCGACGTACAACACAGTAAATGTTAAACTTCTTAATAATACTATAACTATACGTTACGAATTCAGACTAGTGATGTAGCTAACGTTAGAATAAACACAAACAAAATCACAGATCACCGTCTATCCTGCTTTACAGTGCGACCAAACCTCCGACCTCCAACTTCTACGATGAGACGTGGGGATCCAGCGCCTTCTCTCCTACTCGTGCTTTCATCGCCTTTCAAAATTTTCCATACATGCTTGCGACCCTAACACGTGAAGAGCCGAACGACTTCCCCATTTTCACTATGCGTATGCCCAGGGTCCGCGCCATAACAACAATACATTTTCCAGTGTCACTTACATCAGAGGATACCCCAATTTGTGGCCCTTGTCATCGGTAGAATACAGCTTCCGTTCATTTCACCTTCGCTTAGGCCTATATACACCGGTATGCGAAACTTAAGGAACAATATAATTTACGCATAGTGCGTCACTGCCTAGTGACATTGATCTATGAAACCTGGACCATGCAGAGAAACAAAATCTACAGTATAATGCAGGCAGAACCTGAAAAAGTAAGCAACGAGAAGAATATATATGACGCTTTCAAAGACAGTAATTACATTTTTAGTCACCTAGATTCTTGATGGTCCCCTGGACATTTCAGAATTCAGGACTCAGCTCTTATTAGCGAGCCGGCCGCGGTGGCCAAGCGATTCTAGGCGCTTCAGCCCGGAACCACGCGACCGCTACAGTCACAGGTTCGAATCCTGCCTCGGGCATGGATGTGTGTGATATCCTTAGGTTAGTTAGGTTTAAGTAGTTCTAAGTTCTAGGGGACTGATGACCTCAGATGTTAAGCCCCATAGTGTTATGAGCCATTTGAACCATTTTACTATCGTTTGCGATCACCATGGATGACGATAGATGCTCTGAATCGTGCTCCTGTACTGGTCACATGGTTGATAACGAACTCTTGTGATAGGACGTTCCATTCCCCCACCAGTGCAGTTGAAAGGTGCCAGATGGCCATTGTTGCATGTGGACGCGTTGCCTCTTCAACACATCCCATACGTCCTTGATGGTAGTTATAACAGGGAAACGGGCAGCCCAATCCATTTGCCGAATGCCCTCTGATTTCAAGAGCTCCTCCACCGCTCTGCGATACCCTCGCACTTTGTTATGCACAAAAATGAAGCCAGGGCTGTATGCACACCCAGAAAGGTGCACATGTGGAAGCTGTTGGTCAAATATTTTGCAATACTTTTGGCCTTAAGTTTCGCACACTGGTGTACATTCCGCTCAGTGTGTCGAGCCTGCAACACATCATATGGTATTTAATATCGTGGTGGACGGTGATCGTTATGCTTTGCTCCAAAAGTATACTTTCATACGTAAGTCGACACACCGTTGCCCATTGTTGGAAAATCTGTGACTGAGTCCTTTTTTCATGCGATTGCAATCTGTCTCGTGGAATTTAGCTTCATCGTGGAATCGAGAAATTTCTAATTGATACCATTTAAGTCTTAACTTTATGCTGTTGATCTGTTAACGAATAGATATCATTTTAAGAAGATAAATTTGTTGCTCCACTCTTAATAGTCTTCAACTCCGTCAGTGTTAGTGCAACTAATTCTACAGTGCTGTTATGGTGTTGCATGTTAAAGAGTATGGAAGACAGCCAACACCGAATGAATCCAGAGACCCATTGCATGAACCGTGACAAGTTAATATAGCCCATATAGAGGAGTGGCGAGCCTTTCTGTGACAAAGACGATGTTGTGTCTCGGGAAATGATATCATTTCCGCTTATAACACCTTTATTTTAGAACAACTGTACTTCTGTCGTATATCAAGCGCAGGGATTACGAAAATAAGATCAAAGAAATCGGGGCACTCATGGAAGCATATGGGGTATGCAGGGTGTTTCAAAGCGAATATACGGATTTTAAGGCTTTGTAGAATGTGTAACATTTAATTTAAAATTATTAATAATGCATCAAATGAAAGGGCAACTCATCAACTAAGACAGTTTCGTTTGTATACCTTATGTGCAATAAGATTATGCAATGACCAAGCGTGATTGAAGAAAGTGTGGAACTAGTAAGAGACATTCACGCATAGTCTCAAGAAATCAGTTCGAAAGGTTAGTCGAGAGTTTGCAATTCCAGTGACGTCTTTGTCGAGACGTTCAAGAAGACCCTTACAACTGCCTCCTTATCGTTTGCAGTTGTTACAAGGTCTAAAGCCGACACGCTACGTTTCAGGTGACAACCTTGCGGGATGATGAAGATTTTCTAGATCGTATCGTCTTCGGTGATAAATCGACATTTCACCTAAGTGGAAATGTGAACACAAGTAATTTATGGACAGAAAATCCTCAGGAGGTGGTACAACAGCAACGAGGGTCCTCTGAATTGAATGTATTTTGTGCCATACCGTTGCGGAAAGTTTATGGATCTTCCTTTTTTGGTGAGGAAACTGTAACTGGTGTTTCTTATATTGATGCTCTAGATCTATACCTCTTTCCCAACTGGAAGAAGCTGAACCACAGTACTTTAACTGGCTGCACGTTGGTGCGCCGTCTAGCTGGTGTAGCTCAGTAAGCGGTTGTTTGAACGAATTTACACCAGTGCAACGAACCGGCTGACAGGGCCTGTTTTGGATGATTTCCACGTTCACACACTAACTGACGCCATGCGAATTCACCTTTGGTGGTTCACAAAGGATCATGTGTATGAGCCTCCAATACCATCAGACCTCCCCAAGTTTAGAAATAGCATTGTTGTAACACTTACTACAGAAAAACTTGTGATAAAAATTGAGTTGCTCTTTAATTGATGACTTACGCTGAAATTAATAAATCGCACAAAGCCTTAAAACCTGTATATTCATTTTGGAACATGCTGTGTATATCTTGCCCCGTAAGGAAGTTAACACGATAAAATTAATGTTGGTATGATGAACCCTGCACCACACACCATACTGTCTCGTGCAGTGTATTCCTAGTAGCAGAAGTGCGCTAATAGGAATTGTTTTTCAAGTGACACTGACCTTATCCTAAGACTGAAAATGTAAATTATTATCTGTAAACCGTGTCATATGCTGCAAGGACTAAAACGTGATACCATTAACTGCAAAATTCTGTCTCAAGTACCTTTTAGGTGACTTTCAGCATTGTTTGAGTTATCAGTATTCTAATGTCCTTGTAAAATATTTCAAGACAGTGGATATTCTCTGTTGGTGTTCTTAACATTTCTGTTGGAGTTCTGTTCTCTACCAGAAGGGTAGAACTTCACCAGAACAGTGTAAGTTACTATCAAAACCATTTTCACTTTTTAAATTTGCAGTCCCTAATAGTTAGCACTAATTTTGTATAAATAAAGCCATAACGCAGACGATTTGCGGTTTGCCGAATGGCCAAAATCGCAATTTTACGCTTAAAGTGCGTACTTTGTAGTAATGGTTGATGATGACATACGAATTATTGTTTGTAGTCTATTTAAACCTTAATCAACATTACCAAAATATCAGATCGTTGTTCAGATCATTTTATTCGACCTGTAGGATGCTGTCAATAGAAATATTGTGTGAAGCTAGTAGCCTAGAGTAAACGCAGAAAATATGTTTGCAACTAAAACGTTTATTTTAATTTGGAAATACCTTATATTTTGTTGTAAACTATACATTTACATAATATGCCTTCTACATAACATGAAAATCAAAGGTACCTTTTTGATTTTAAGCAAGAAACAATTTCTCAGTTGAGAAACGTCGTAAGATAAGTAGTTTCGACAAGGATAGATAGATGTTCTGAAGTTTGTTGCTACAGCAGAAAGCTGATAATTAGATGGGTAGATCACGTAACTAATGAGGAAGTACTGAATGGAAGTAGGAAGAAATGATATTTATGACACAACATGACGACAGTAAAGGCCGCGTCTGATAGCACACGTTCTGATGTATCAAGGAATTATTGGTATGACATTCGAGGGAAGTGTGGCGTACTAAAAAGTGAAGATAAAGTTGAAGGAATGAGTAAAGTAAGCAGATTCTTACAGACGTAGGCTGCAGCAGTTTGTCAGAGATGAAATGGAATGCATGGACTAGACTAACGTGGACATCAACAAGAGTGCTTTTGACTGGTGTAGCTTTTAAGTGAAAATGGCGGAGGACACAGAGTGATGATATTCCATAATTTTCCAGAATCACTTGTACATTAAGGCCCTCTCCTCAGGTTTATCCTCCACACTGTAGTGCGTCGTACGACAGTTATCTGTAAGGACCTCTCTTTTACGCGTGATTTCGCTTCATTTCTCAAATTGTAAATACGAAGAATAAATATAGCGACAAAATTCGGTCAGCTTGAAAGCGAAGGGATGAATATATTCTTAAACACGTTAATTCTTGATTAGAGTTGACAAACATAATGTCTTTTGGAGGAAACTGTGTGACAAAGCAGAATCCTGGAATTACAGCGTCCTCATTTTCTGCAAGTGTGAAGGGCATAAAGGAAGCGGTGGGATGGAAGAAGCAAAACGTTTCTGCACAAAGCATGCAGGTATCGCGCGGTTTTAGGGGACCGGGTAATGAGATACGTACTCTGATAACATCGTTAGCGAACGAGCAGCGCTTATTCTTCTGCAGCAGTCTGTTGGCTATCGTTGTGGGAGAAAGGTCACATGCATCACACATTAACGTCTGGCTCGAAATGAAACAAGTATTGCAACGTGCCAGGATCGTTGCACAATGATAACATAGGGTAGAATGGGAACACCATCGCTGACCCAACATCAACAGCACGGTAATGTTAAGAAAGCATAGATTACAGTACAGCTGCTGATTTCAAAGGAACGGAGAGAGGAGTGTGTTATCGAAGATTAATTCAGACGCATGCCTGAATACACAGAGATACGTAAGGCACAGCCAAAATCAACGTAACATCTTGCGAAATTGTTCACTGACATAGGAGAGCTGTGGATCGACGCTAAACATTAAGGTTGAAGCACAGTACACAATGATTAATACAGCGCCCGTTTAGTGAACTTGTCTGGGTAGCTTTATGTAGCAGAGTAGCGCTTACACACTGCGACCTCATTTACTTGTTGAGCATATTCCAGTCTCTGTTTTCTCCTGTAGTTTATAACCTCCATAGTTCGTTCAAGTACCACGCAAGTCACTCCCTAATGTCTTAACTCATGTTCTGCTACCCTGTTCCTCCTTCATGTCAGTGGTCTCCATATCTGCCAGGAACCTCTTCATTTCTTATCAGAGCATCTAATTTTCAACGTCCTTCTGCAAGAACAAACCTGAAATACTTCTCATTTTTTTCGGTCTTCTCACAGTCCATGATTCACTATCACACAATACTGTGCTCCAAACGGCCGATCTCACAAACATCTCCCTCGAATTAAAGCCTTTGCTGAATTACACCGGCGAATCTTATCACTGTTATGTTTTCACCCTGAATTTTAAACCCGCTCTCTAATATCTCTTTTATTTCGATGTACAGATCGAACGGTAGGTGCTAAGGAACGCATCTCAGTCTTCACACCTTTTAATCCGAGTACTTTGTTCTTGATCATCCACGTTTACTGCCCATCTTGGTTTATACGTTCCCAGCATTTACCTGTAGCTTACTGCTACTATTGTCAGAATTTAGAAGATCTTGGGGCACTTTAAATTACGGAACGTTTCATTTACCGGGTGGTTGGAATTAAAGTGCAGCTACTCACCGGGGTCCTGTGTGGGCTGTAATTATCGTATAGCAGTGAAACTTAGTAGATATTGCAGTGCGTTAATGCGAAACCGATTTGTGTTGTAGAACAATTAGTTCTATTTTCGGCCAACAGGCTCAAATCTGGCTCTGTGAAAGCAGGAAAGACGTATAGAAATGGATTAGGAACGGGACACAGGCAGAGAAGGTCGAACAAGTGAGAATGAAAACAGTGGGTTCCACACAGTCACACTCTCCCAAAACAGGAATAAAATACTGTACAAGGAGCTCTCGATAATGTGCAGGCGTCACTGTACACCTGACAGGCCATCTGAGTGTATTCTCTTCAAAGAAGAACGAACCAAGAGTAAAGCTCACACCACACAGTCACGTACGGCAAGTGCAATGGCTCTTCATGCACAAGATGCCGTTTAACAACACTCGAAATTCGGCACTTGTATGTATTCACTGCACCCTTTAGTGTAAAATGTGCCACGTCATTCCACAGAATAGTGCCCGGCCAAATGTCATCAACCCGATCCGCGCCAGAAGCCGAAGAATAAATTCGTAACGTTGCTGCCGATCATGAGATTATAGTTGCTGCACCGTCTGGATCTTTTGCGAGTACCAGCGTGAAATAGACCGCTAAACTTTTGGTAGTATTGACCATGGGATGATCAACTCTTGTGACACTGAACGGGCACTTACAGTATCCGGGTAACGTGTTGCACGCTCGGTTACAGCACTGGCGATCTCGTCAATAACATCAAACTTGATAGGATACCTGCCTCTTCCAGATGCCACACCAAGCTCAGCGGCGTTTTAGAATTTCATTTTCATCTTCTTCCTACAATTTTACGACGTCGGGCTTCTCCTCAGTCGTTTCAGTCGATCCCAATGTATCATCTGTAATTGTCATTACTGCCGTTCGCCTAAAACAATTTCACTAAAAGCGCACGATCTCTCGTATCGATAGCCATATTGTTCACTCAGGTTAAGGCTTGTCAAATGACAACGTGGATGTCATACCACCATACAAACAGTGTACAGCGGCAGATCTGCACCTGATGGCCAAAACTGGAACAATGTTTTTCCATCGTACTTCGGGTCCACATAAGCACATTAGCATGTCTACTGAGCTTCGCAATCATATGATAATTACAGCCCACACTGGACTTCAGTGAGTAGCTGCTCACCGACCTACAATATCAGTTTGTCTATTTTTCGTGAGTCTTACTTCTCTTATCAATCGCTGCTTCAGAACAATATCTTTGGCGCCATTAGCCAAACTGGTCATTTAATAAATCCTCAATGTTTGGTTGCGTGAGAACTGAAAAAGTCACTACCACCGTACCGAAAGCTGACAGACTGGTCTCTTTATTACCTACACACGAGTTGCATGCGGTCCGTTTGTGTTTAGCCGTGTTACTGATCTTCAGAGTTCTTTCTCCGGCAGTGGCTAAGTTTAGCGGTCTATTTTACGGTGGTACCCGTAAAAGATCCAGACGGTGCAGCAACTGAAACCTCATGGACTGCAGCACTGTTCCTTTGGTGAACTAAAACATGAAATGTCAGCACGGTGATCTGTGCTGGCCTTGGTACCTAACGTTTCGTGACCCTTTTCCACGCATTTCAATATTCCGGCCAAAGTGACAAACGGATTTTACACTTAACGCATTGATCAAATTGTTCAGGTTGTTATAAACACATGAGTATCGACTCTACTACAAAAACGTTTCAGTGAATCCTTGGGAACATTCCTACCTATATGTCAAGTTAGGATGAGGAAATTGCAACTAAAATCACTATTCCTAAATCTTAAGACAGGATTCTTGAGACATTGGATTGAATAGGCAAACATTAAAAGTAATAAACAGAGGCTTAATGTTGAAGTAACGCCACAATGCAAAACAAGGAAAAAGTAATGTCCGTTGACAAAGGGAAAGATGGGCATGGAAAACTACTTAAGTTGAAAAAACCAGAGATAGCCCAGTCTGTGATGATGATGATTCAGTTTAACAGTTTAGATTTTAAAAGGATTAGAGGAGGAGGGCTTCCGAAACGTATACTGCACTAGCTATCGAATAGAAAAACTGCGATCGACAGCTTACTTGGATACTGGGGATTGGGGACATCACCCAGGGAGAAGAAGGGTAATGGAAGATTCTAGACGAATTAATAAACACTATTAGTGACACTATCAAATCATAGGTGCTGGTATAATATACAAATACTGTATAAGGAAATATCTGCGAAACTGACGTAACAGCAGTGTTAGGTAGGAATTTACTCATTCAAGAGGAGTTCTTAATGATCTAATTGGCTTGCACAACAGACAATTTACTTAGAATTTTATTAATGTTGAGTACAGCTATAATGTACGCACGATTATAAAACAGATTAGTGTGTCTCACGTACGAAGAAAACTCATAGTAACGCACAGCTTTACACAGTGTTAGGGGTATATGTCCCAATATTTCTAGTGATGGCTGTGGACAACGTATAGAACATTACACGAATATTTACTTCTATTAATGTTTATTTTCCCCTGGGCAGTATATCAGGTAATGACATGTGGATGCATGAAGGCAGAATAATACTTTTACTGATGTGCGTAGTCCATTTCGTGGTGCACTTACGACCGTGCAGAGAACAGCATGTAGTAAATTAAATTATATGTCTGTGGTAAGAGTGTTAGACGCAGAGAAAGAACAACTTACACACCGAGGTTCCTACATATTAATGTACCAATATTCACGGCATCTGTACCTATAGCCTTAACGCCCTGCATAATTTGTGTTAGCAGATGGGTTACGTGAATGACAGACTGTCGTAGATACAAAGTGATTTGCTAATTAGATTGAAAGTACGAGATAAATGAAATGTCAGTACCATAACATGACATTATTTGTTATTAACATTTGCGTCGTTTTTGTATTTTTAAATTATTTTCTTCTGTATTTTTCGAGAGTAGTGGTGCATTACTCTGACCGAATTATTTATAATGGACATTTGTCTACTGTCGCCTGGTGACGCTGGTAATGGAGTCAGTCGATGGGAATATAAGAAATACCTACTTGTATAAGGTAAAGTAAAAGATGCCGTAATGTTCTACCAAAAGAAACACGGAAACTACATTGTACAATAAAACACATTTAAAAATCAGTTATTTAGTATGTCAGTACTGGCATTAAATCGGTTTCGTATTTAGCGAAATTACTTAAAAGCGAAAGTGAAGTAATGAGGGCAAAAGACGAAAGATCATGGTAATAGCAGACTTTCTTATCATTATGCGATCTCGATAAGACTATATTGACAAGCAAATACCCAGTACTTTCTTCTGGAGAATGTATATGATCAGTATGGTAATCTTTGCAGGGTATCACTTTTCGAGTACTACATTGTGGTTTCCTCCTATCATTAAAGGGTTTGGAAGATAAGAATGTTACTGTGTAAGCGATTCGGAGGCTTAACTTACGTCAGTTCGTCATATGGGAACCCTGTTAATGAGTCAGCCTACGGAACAGTCCGAGGATAATCACCGTTTGTTCGAAACCGGTTATATGACAATAACTGTTTCCATTTATTAATAACCTGTAACGCCCTCAACACCAATTCCTTGAAGAACCAAACTCCACTAATTAAGCAGCTTCAAAGTCTGATTAATTTGCAAAAGAATTAATGTGTTAAATATTTGACGTTATGCTTCTACTACCTTCATGGCAAAAACGAAAAGCCATTTTAAGTTCGAAATATTCACCCATAGACTACCGAAAATGTTCAGAAAATGTTTGAAATTACGTTTAAAGATTGTTCGAACTTGCTCAGTGCTCTCATTAACAACACTGGACGAGTACATTCTCAATAATTTGGGCATCCTGTTAAGAAAAGCTTGCTTTTCCCGCACCTCCATAATTATGATGTTATATCCCCTGAACACTGTATCGTGGTTCGTAGTAAATTCAGTGCTAAATGACGATATTATCTGCGAATTTGCCGTCTTATAGAGATAGTAGTGATGAAGGAAGAAACTAAAGTGTCGTGCTGCTGCTGAAGTTTTACTCCATGAACAGTCAAAATTTAGTAACCGATAAAGGTTTCTACTTATATTATTTTGTGGAGATGTCAGCAAGATAATATTTGACACTCTTTGGAATTGTGTGTAATGTTTGTTGGAATTCGCTAAGGGCTCTAATCTCCAAATACTAAAAGAATGAAGTCAGGGTAATTCACGCACCGTGAATTACGCTGCCTCGAGAATTGTATGCTTTTCCTGTTTCTAATATTTGACACATTTTGTTGCACCTGTAACATAAAATTATGCATCTTAATGAGTAGGTTATGAAAACACTTTCAGTTTTTAGATTTGGTCAATAATTACATGAAAACATAAAGAAACAAAGGTTTGTTGGCCTTGAAAGTCGTTGGAAATGCAACTTAAACTGGGACTGTGCGCGTGCATCGTGTTTAGCGGTACAGTGTCTCTTTAGACAGGTAACACCCGCGAGAGGAGATAACATTGCGAGTCTAACTGACAATAGCAGCTCTGCATGAATGCTGATCCGTATTAAAGAAGCAAATGTTAAGACTCCTTAACGAACCGGTTTTGCTTGACTGTGACGATATTAATACATGCTGTTCGATGATATTAATATAGATGCTGTATCACTGGCGTTAATCACTTCTGTGTGGCAGGTTTTTTTCCGGTGGCGTGTTAGCAAAACAGTAAGCACGGCCGCCAGATCCGCTGTCCTTGGCACGGTTTATTTCTCCGCACACGTATCCAGCTTTAACATCCTCTAAGTCTGTGGCGGACATTCGCTGCAAAAACAAACAGACTGCTCACAGAGGCACAAAGTTTCTCAGCAATAAACCGAGAGACGCGATCTTTTCTCTTCCGACGTGCGTACTAGTAGTAGAGTCAGTCGCAAAAGCGATTTTGTTTGTATCGATCTTTCTGATGTTTGGAACCGATCGTTCCTTGCTTAGCACTAGAGCTTACGTAGAGAAGCGGCAATCATACTCAGTGCTTTGTTATGGTAATTTTTTTATGTTTAGTCTTACCGGTAAAGTTTCAATCGTGAGCAAACCTTTTTCATCAGATCACCATTTAATGGTAATGCTGCGGTTACGCCCTGCGGTGTACCGAACTAAATTTGCAGCTAACGACTGACATAAAGAATTACTCTACTAGATAGCGTGGTACATTCAACGAACTAGTATTTTCTATTTTATTATTTAAAATAAAAATGTAATGGACGATGCAGTGGTACTGTACACTGCGAGTGCAGTTATAATACTATCTGTGGTATGTTAATTCCCAGAAATTTTTTAAAAAGTGAGCCAATAGCAGTTTTCACATAACTTTCTTTTGGTTTGTCTATTCTCACATATGGTAATGGTTGTTAATCTATCGAAATTGGTCATAACTTTGTATAAAAAAAATTAATGTTACGTCAATTGAAACAATAAGCAGAAAAAAATTTTAAAGTTAAAAAAAAACTTCTGAAAAGTTTATAAAATTTTTATTATTCTGCATTTGATTGTCTCCTTAAGGTCTCGTTCTCCTACTCTGACAGCGTCAGATATATTCATATAAGCTATTGGTAGCAAGGATACATTGGTGTATTGCGATGAGTGAACGCGTTTGAATAACCATCTGCGTGCAATAACTAGAGGCATGTTGTCAACATTGCCTTATTATTTACAGTCAGTTCTTTAAATATTGCACGACGCATATATCAGAAGACACATTACAGGAAAGTTTTTGTTTGGCCAGACGGATAGAACAATTTGGAAGTACATCTTCTAGTAGCACTCTCTTAAACTTTGTGACAGGCATTGACTACAATAAGAGGAAATACAACAAGTAAGAAGGTCTAACTTGAAACTACTGAGTATTCGTCAATGGCATCTAGATGTTTAATGTTATTTATTATAATTAATCAATCACAATTATGTTTATAAAACGAAAATAATGTTTCTGATTTGTCGAAATTACAATCTGGGAACAACAGAAATAACGAGAGTGGTATAACAATAGTTTTATTGATTGTTTTACTATTGAAAACTAATAAGGTTATTGTTTGTTAGTGCAGAACAAATAAATAAAATTGCGTTTCACGTGCGATTCTTGTTACCAGAGGCAAGGAGTTACCGTATTGGAAAAAACGTATTGAAGAACCGAGTCGTATTTCTAGCTACCATCAAATGTAGT
Source organism: Schistocerca serialis cubense (assembly GCF_023864345.2). Taxonomy (NCBI): domain Eukaryota; kingdom Metazoa; phylum Arthropoda; class Insecta; order Orthoptera; family Acrididae; genus Schistocerca; species Schistocerca serialis. Next base: position 527,813,609 of record NC_064645.1, read on the forward strand.
CAGTGTATGAAGAGGCTCCTTTACCTGCGTGGAATGTTATCTGCAACAAGGAAGGGCGCAGGAAGAACCACATGGGCTAACCCTCAGACAAGTGAGTGAAAAGTCTGCTAAGGGAAAACGAGGTCAGAAAATTTCTAGAATTTCTTATCTGGAAGACTTAATTTTCATGCCATTCTGTTCCTCTAAAGTCACTGGCTATGTTTCATAATGTGCGCACATGTAAAAGCATAAATGCCTTTAGAATCCTGTTCTGTGTGAACGAAAGTGGTGGGGCTCATGGCCCCAGTGACACCACCGTCCTCCACTGGGATTCGCGCCTGGACAGATGTTGGGTCAATGGCTGACACCACAGCTAGGAGAGGCCAGTGTATACCCGTCCACACACTGGACGAGTTAGCTAACGTTGACATGCACTTGTGACGTCACTTCCTGTTTTTTACGTTGAGGAGCCATTGGCTCGCGTGAAACACAAAATAATTTCTGTTACATTTCTGCAACGTGCTATGAGAATTTGAACCAATAACAGGCAAGCGCTCTTTAAGTCCCAATTTGTCGCTTTCAGCTGAAGCCCATATTTTGTGGGTTTCATAACTTACGACCTTGAAATACATGCTACTAGCTGGGGTACCCAGATTTACTCAGGGAATTGATGCGAGACTTTTTGGTAGCTGGAATGAAAGGATAACCTTTAAAGTATAAGAGGTAAAAAATTTTTATTGGAAACATATTCTGACTTTTTACAATACTTGTTTACAAACAGCATTTTCTATTTTGTCATCCCAGGTGCATATGTACAGTTTTTCTCGCATTTCCTACTGGAGACCAAACTACATACAATTGACCATGAGAGAAGCAGGAGACTTTTGAGATTGATGCTGCAGTGTTTTAATGTTTGTTCTTCCTATTTATTAATTGTAAAACTGTAGGCTAATTTGATAGGAAATTTCAGTCTCTTAAATTGGAATAGTAGTTCAGTAAGAGATCAGTGGTATTCCGGGGATAAATAAAATTGTGTATTTTTAAATTCGAGTCAAAAGTTCGGCTTTGATTACGTTATTCGACAACTGTTCGACGATCGTCAATGGCCCATTACATAGTTTTGTTGAGCTGAGCTTTCTTAGTAGTATGATATCTAATTTTATGTCGAAGGCATTGTAATGGCATTCCTGGTACTTGCAAAGAGTTTAGAAATTATGTAGAGAAGTTTACACTTTCCTCAATGTCTGCCATCGTGTAGATAGATTCGTATATTCTCACTTCACCGGAAATTTGCTTTTGAATATTAAAGTAGATTTCGTCAACAGTATTATTTTTAGCTGCCGAAAATGTGCTTTTAAATTGCGAGTCCGGATTGATATAGTTGTGAATAATGTTTGGATAAATTTGCTCGATGAATTCGTTTTCCGCATTGTCTGTTGTAGAAATCACTGTTGAATTTAATGAGGCCTGTCGTCTGGTCAGTAGGATATGTGCCTTCGCGTGTTTGTACGAGCTGTTAAGCAATATGTGTGGTTTTTCTACAGTTCAACTCTCATATTTTTTATTAGTCGCAGTACTTGTATTGTGGGCAGAGATGAGATTTTTTAAACATGCATTGATCTAGTCTGCTGATGTTAACTTGGGGATAACAGGAAATGTTTGTCGAAAATCTCCTGAGAGTGTGAGTAGAGCTCCACCCATCACTTTAGAGATTCCTTGCAAGTCTTGTAATGTTCTGTCCATGGCTTCAAGTGATTTTTTGTATATCATTGTGCATTCGTCCCAGAAGATAATTGTAGCTTGCTTTAGAAGTGCACCCTGTCCAGATGCTCTTGACATTTTAGCCACCAGGAATTTTTCTTCGGCTATATTCAGCGGCAGTTTTAGGGCGGAATGGGCAGTTCGTCCTCCTTCCACAAGTGCGGCTGCAATGCCGGAAGATGCAAGTGTAAGTGTGATGTATTGTTTAGCAGTATTGTCGCAAGCAATAAATTCACTACAAACGTTTTCCCTGTGCTACCTGGTGCCTCCAAGTAAATAATTCCTCCAATGTTGTTGTCAATCCGGTCCATGATAACGTTGCGAATTTCTTTTTGGCTGTCTTTGAGGAGTGTTTTGTTGTGAGCAGTGTAGTGAAGTAGTTCGTTGATGTTGTAGCTTTTTTTCCTTTATAATTCATTCCGCTGCTTGTGTCCCAAGTTGTACGAAGATCTGGTTGTATATTGCTAAACATTTTTCTTCTAGACCGATGAATGTATCATTGAATGTCGTCGTTGTTGAATCTATGGTCAGTTCAGGATGAACTTGTCGGATCTGGTATATTATGTAACCCCTCATACTCTATTTGAAGGAGTCCAATAGCAGTTTTGGATTCGATGGATTACTCCCTGTTAAAATTATGGCGAATGAGTCTCTCATTTGTTCAGCTGAGGATGTGAGTGTTGATTCCCAGTGGCGGTCGTTTTACAGTAGCCCTAAGCGATGGAATGCTTCTCTGTACATCCGGCATAGGTAACCGTCAACAGTCTTGAGATATGTGAAATTTATTGGTTCCCGCGTTTCGTGTAGCAATGACCGCAGATAGAAACATTCGGCATTGTTCGAATGTATAGTGTATACTCGGCCTGTTGCGCCATTTTTCACGATTCCTGAATGATCGGCTAACGTCGACGTGTAGTAATGTCTTTGCGAAGTTGTCCGTTTGGCACACGTGGTAAAAAGCTCTTAATGTTATGTTCTGAGGTGGTTCTCTTGCAAATTCTGCTGGCCGTGTCTTTTGTCAAGTAAACGATCTGTCCATATCCACATGTACTGCCAGATGTTGCACAGCTAGTTCGCGGTCGTGAATGGGAAACCCGAAAATCTGCCACGCTGTTTCGTTACTGTTGATGTATCTTCCCATCTGATACATGAGGATCTCGTCGTTTCTGTTTTGTTGTTCACTGTCTTTGGTTATTTGAAATACTGCCATGTCATTGCCTTCATTCACATAGTTACAAACATACGTAATGTTTTTCACTGAACTGCAGTATTCTACAATTTTTTGTGCTTGGAACATTTTAGAAGGGAGTGTGTTATATGGCTTACCTACTGATTATCTATTTCCAGTCAGTCGCTGCCTCGTATTCGTATTTTGCTATGAAGCCGCTGTTTTTGGGCCGGCCGAAGTGGCCGTGCGGTTAAAGGCGCTGCAGTCTGGAACCGCAAGACCGCTACGGTCGCAGTTTCGAATCCTGCCTCGGGCATGGCTGTTTGTGATGTCCTTAGGTTAGTTAGGTTTAACTAGTTCTAAGTTCTAGGGGACTAATGACCTCAGCAGTTGAGTCCCATAGTGCTCAGAGCCACTTGAACCACTTGAGCCACTCTGTTTTTGGGTGATCGTCTCCTGTATTTGGGATACCTATCATTTCTGGTTTGTGTGTAGTCCAAGTAAGGATTTTCGGGACTTTTTTTTGTACTTATTCCATCGCTCATACATGGCGCAATGGGGTTTAAAGGCCCGTATGGTCCATGAAGTTTGATTTCACTAATATATCGTACAGTTCTAGATATTTTTGTGGATTGAGAGATTGAGCTTAGAAGATCTTTTCGATATCCGTGGGATAAATTATGTTATGTAGCCCTATGAGATTGTGTGAGTTAGGCAATCGACGTTTTTGCTATTCGATTGTGCGCATCCAGCACCTAATGGTTCCTGAGATGTGCTGTTTTGTTACGACTTCAATAATTGTCATTAGTTTTTGTCGGAAAACTCGAGCGATTATGTCATGTCGATGCATGGGTGCTTGTCCGTATCTTAGTTATTCTTTGATTTCTAGCCACGAGGAGTTGCATGTGAATGATGTCAAATTGTCCATATTTTCTTTAGTAGGTCATGGCATCTTGAGTATATTCGTGCACATGTCTCGGACTTCCTATGTATGATGAGGATAAGATTACCAGTGTTCCAATGTCATCAATGTTTTCGTTAGTTGTGACTGCATCTCGAAGGTGGATGTATTCGTCCGTGTGTAGTTTCTTCTGATTCAGTCTTATGGAAATCTTACGTTCAACTTCTATTTTTGTTTACGTATCTACCAGGAACTGGAATAAACGACGAATGCTGTAAAGCTTTACGTCCACTTCTATTTTTGCTTACGTATCTACCAGGAATTGGAATTAACGACGAGTGTTGAGAATGTGATTGTATATTTCATTGTCTCTGATCATAAAGCGGTAACCACAGAACTCCTCGGAAGTGACTTTTATGTTTGTTTCTACGCCTGTTTCAGGTTGGATTTGTTTTTGGCCCGAATTATAACTTCACAATCATCAGAAATCATTCCGTTAGTGCTATTTTGAATATTTGGCACAGCTGTTAGCTTTCGTGTAAGATCCTCTGTACATCTCGAACTACTTCTCGTCTCAATCCACTGTTATTTTTGCATTGTTGGTCAATTTCTGTTTCTTCATTTCCGCCGAAATATACTTGCAGAAATTAGTGTTCTTCATTGGTTAGTAGTAGTAATTATCCCATGTTGTCATAGATTGTCATTGGATGGAAGAAGCGTAATCGATTTCGTCTCTATCAGTACTGATCGAAGTGACACCGAAAGAGGACATTTGGAAGCAGGCGTTCCACGATTTTAAATTTTGAGGAAAGTGTTTTGATTCGGTAGTATCACAGGTCATGTATCCTAAAAATTCCTGCGAATGTGCTTCCAGTGGCAGAAACCGATTATATCCATTCATGCAACAGAATTCTGGTGTCTCTCTACTGAAATTTTCGCTTTGCAAAATTGTCAGATGTTATCCATTTTTCCGATTATGACTTGCTTGCGTTTTCTATCCTTTTTTGCCGCGTCGTGGTAGTATGCCCCATTTGTAAGTCTGTAATGTTTATTTGTCATCGTCCGCGCCTATCAAAGGATGTTATTTTTGTGGCTGACTTGATTTCTCTGTCTCTTATTATAAGATTGGGTAGGAATTCTTAGCTCTCAATCCATTCATTTCGTTATTCTTGGGTTTCTCTGCTTCGAACGGTGCTCATTCTCGTTCGTTGGGAACTTAAACGTGCTTCGCTGGTCTTTCAGTTTTTGCTGTTTGCTTCAGAACTGGCTGGCTCTCCTCCTGTAATTCGTTTGGGTGTTTTCTAGAATATAAACCAAATCAACTTTTCATTAACAAATAAACTACGTACACTTTAAATAATTTTCACGCTTTGTCTTCGATTTACATTCAGTCACTGTATCACTAGGGCTACTGACACATCACTGTTTGTTTTTATTCACTCACTGCACTACTTTTTGGTTCCTCCCATCCTCACTGATAAGAAACTGACGTTCGAACCAGAGACGGGTCCTGCTATATATACCACTACCAAATAATAGAACTACCGGAACGCACCAAAAGCGATTTCGTATTGTCCACAATGTTCCAGAACATTCCACAGAATTCGTTTGTTCTCGAATGTGCCATAATAATCTGGGATGTTCAGGATGTTTCCGAACACTCTGGAATCTAACCGAATGTTCCGGTCTATTCCAGAACATTTCAGAAGATCTTGAATCATTTTGGAACTTTCCGAAACATTCTGGTATGTTGTGAGATGCTCTAGAATACTCTCGAATGTTCTGTAATGTTCCCGAATACTCTCGAATGTTCAGGAATGTTCTAGAAATCTCTAGAGGGCGAACATTTCCGTCTTTCAGGTAAAATCGCGGACCTTTTCCAAGGATTGGGGAGAGAGGGCTATCACATCATGTAAGTCCCTTGATCATACCAGGACTTCTGACTTTTAGCCGCACGCACGTTGTAAACTTACTTTTGTAATATACAGGATGAGTCACCTAACGCTACCGCTGGATATATTGAGTAAACCACATCAAATACTGACGAACCGATTCCACAGACCAAACGTGAGGAGAGGGGCTAGTGTAATTGTTTAATACAAACTATACAAAAATGCACGGAAGTACGTTTTTTAACATAAACCTACGTTTTTTTAAAATAGAACCACGTTAGTTTTGTTAGCACATCTGAACATATAAACAAATACGTAATCAGTGCCGTTTGTTTCATTGCAAAATGTTAATTACATCCGAAGATATTGTAACCTAAAGTTGACGCTTGAGTACCACTCCTCCGCTGTTCGATCGTGTGTATAGGACAGCACTGCAACATACATCGCGTTTCTACAGAATGATCTGCCAACGTTGCTCGAAAATGTCACACTGGAAACGCGTCGACGTATGTGATATCAGCATGATGGTGCACCTGCACATTACGCAATTAACACTAGGCTGACCCTTGACAGGATGTTCGACGGGCGTTTCATAGGACGTGGAGGACGCATAAATTGGCCAGCCCGTTCTCCTGATCTTACACCTCTGGACTTCTTTCTGTGGGGCACGTTAAAGGAGAATGTGTACCGTGATGTACCTACAACCCCAGAGGATATGAAACAACCTATTGTGGCAGCCTGCGACGACATTACACCAAATGTACTGCGGTGTGTACGACATTCATTACGCCAGAGATAGCAATTGTGTGCAGCTAATGATGGCCACCACATTGAACATCTATTGGCCTGACATGTCGGGACACGCTCTATTCCACTCCGTCATTGAAAACGGAAACCACGTGTGTACGTGTACCTCACCCCTCATGCTAATGTACATGTGCGTCAGTGAAAAAGACCAATAAAAAGGTGTTAGCATGTGGACGTAATGTGCTGTTCCAGTCTCTTCTGTACCTAAGGACCATCACCGTTCTCTTTGGATCCCTACGTAATTAGGTGCTCTCCGATACACACGATCGAACTGCGGAGGAGTGGTTCTCAAGCGTCATCTTTAGTTTACATTATCTCCGGATGTAATTAACATTTTACAATGCAACAAACGGCACTGATTACGTATTTGTTTATATGTTCAGATGTGCTACCAAAACTAACGGGGTTCCATTTAAAAAAACGTAGGTTTATGTTAAAAAACATACTTCTGTGCATCTTTTTATGGTTTGTATTAATCAATTACACTAGCCCCACTCCTCACGTTCGGTCTGTGGAATCGATTCGTCAGTATTTGATGTGGCTTACGAAATAAATCCAGCGGTAACGTTAGGTGATTCACCCTATATATTGAATTCTAAGCACCAGCACATTCAGGATCTCTAGAAACACGGCTTTACTGGCACGACTTGTTGTAGTAAAATTACGGAAGAGTCAAAAATGGGTGTTAAAAAAATTTTCATATTTTGTGTTTCCCTGTCATAATTCACGTGATAAGAACGTTTCAGGTGGCTATAATTGAAGAGCAGCTACACACGGCTGTCCAGCGTGCGCTGTAATTATCGTATGGCAGCGAAACTTAGCAGATATGCTTATTCGTTAATGTGTAATCGATTTACACTAGGGAAAATAAATTCCACTAGTGCCCACCAGATGGAAATCTGGCGCTGTGACTGGAGGAAACACGTATAGGGAAGTTTCCATGTGTAATGGATTAGGAACCGGACGTGGGCAGAAAGGACAAACAAGTGAGAAGGACGTACTGTTGATTTTACTGTCGACTGCCGCTTACACACAGTTTGCTCACGTTAGGTATATGTACACGGTAGGAAATGAACATTTTAACTGAGCTAACGTAGGAATTTTACGCGCGTCCATTTCCGTAAACAATCTGTGTGGTTAGCGAGCCAGATACAGCCGACGGTTGCGGTTAGTGAGTGCTACATTCGCAAATCACGTTAACCAGCATGACCCTTGTGTCACTGGCGCTGTCTCTCGTGAGGCTGGATTTCCTGTCTGCGATCACGTCACCTTTAGCTGCCTCGCTCCGTGTGAGAACGGTTTAAGGTGTTGTGTGTCACCGGCCTGTGCTTAGTGAGTACCGAGCACGAACACGTAGACGTAGAGTAAAGAAATGCCCTCTGCAACGACCGACCACAACGTTGTCCGCACATTTGCGAGCTAGGACTATGAGGTCCTTCCTTAGTACGTAGGGATTTCTTATTTTTATTTCAAACTACTTTATCTGTCACTACAGTCTGCCTGCTTAACTGACTGGTAACGTGCTTGCCTCCCACAAAGCGGGCCCGGGTTTTATTCCCCGCCGGGTTGGAGATATTCTCCGGTCGTGGACTGGATGTTGTGTTGTCCTTATCATCATTTCATCCTCATCACCGGCATGTGAGTCGCCCGATGTGGCGTCGACTGATATGAGACTCGCACTCGGTTGGCGAACTTCCGCAGATTGGTCCTTCCGACCAGCATTGACATACGATCATTTCATTTAATTTCTATCTATATACTGTATTTACTAAGATGGTATCTGTTCTTTCGGACCATGTCCGAAAGAACAGATACCATCGGTGACCAAGGAAATTACAATGAAATGAACACCCTTAGCTGCTTACAGGCGTTGACATACGTCAACGGGTACACATGAAAATATGTGTCGCGACCGGGACTCGAAACCGAGATCTCCTGCTTACATGGCAGACGCTCTGTCTACTTTCTTTTTAATCTCATTTTGTTCGTTTTTGTTCTTTGTATCTGCTCGGGGCGGACCTCGCAAGACACCCGTTTAAGTTCATTGTTTATCCATTAACTCAGTTTTTTTATTACAGAGGGCAGCGAACATCCAGAACGAACACGCTGAGTTACGTGCCGGCAACCATCTGAGCCACCAAGGACACAGAGGATAGCGCGACTGCAGGGATTTATCTCTGTCACGCCTCCCGCGAAACCCACATTCTCAACGTATTGTCCCGCACTACATTCGTAGTGCCACCGCCCATTATACTCATTACTCGCGGCGCGTTGCCGATTCTCGTAAGAGTTATGTCCGAAAGAAGAGATACCATCTTAGTAAATATATAGTTAAGGCTCACCGGCCACTTGACCATCTTCTTCTTCTCTGCGAATGCACTAACAGTGCCCGAACTCTTACGGGAACCGGCAACGCGCCGCGAGTAATGAGTATAACGGGCGGGGGCACTACGAATGTAGTGCGGGACAATATGTTGGGAATGTGGGTTTCGCGGGAGGCGTGCCGGAGATAAATCCCTGCAGTCACTCTATCCTCTGTTTCCTCGGTGGTTCAGATGGACTTGCCGGCACGGTAACTCAGCGTGTTCGGTCACGGGGTTCGCTGCCCATTGTAATAAAAAAACTGAGCTAATGGATCAACGACGAACTGAATAGGATGTCTAGCGACGTCCGCCATGAGCAGATACAACGAACAAAAACGAACAAAATGAGATTAAAAAAAGAAAAATATGGATAGAGCTTCTGCCATGTAAGCAGGAGACCCCGGGATCGAGTCCCGGTCGGGGTACACATACATTTTCATCTGTCCCCGTTGACGTATGTCAACGCCTGTAAGCAGCTAAGGGTGTTCATTTCATTGTAATTTCTATCTCTATAGTGCCGCAACGAAAGATACATTCAGGCGCTGTGGCGGAACATGTGATTCCCTTAAAAAGAGTCCAACATTTGCTCGAACGCTCACACATATGACACAGTCATAAGACTGGTTTTCGCGAGAACGTCGGTTTAATGTCGGACCAGACAGCCTGATTAACGTCCTCCGTGATTTCGCTGTTCCCATTATGGCTATTATCGGAGCTCCAAAGTAGTAAAATTGTTTCACTTCTCTATTACAAGTGTGACAAATGTGACGTTAAATACGTCTATAGCCTCTTCTCTCCTCAGTACTATCGTCTCTCTTCGCTATCCAAATCAGTATTCTGTTACCACAGAATCATTCAACAGATCAAGTGTTTCTTCTTCGCTTTAACGGCAGCGTCTTCAGCGAAGCTTCTAGTTGATATAAATTTCAATCCGACTGTTGAAATTTGCTGTTATTCATTTTCATAATGTTTCTACTGTACATTATTTATTTAATTGCTTCTCGATATACATGTTGAACAGTAGAGTTTAAAGTATTCATGTGTGTCTTACGCACTTACACTCGTTTCGGTCCAAATCTTTCTTCGTCTTCCATTAATTTTGGTCTCTCTAGGTTCATGAATATATTTTTCATTATCCGTCTTTGCATTTACCATACAATTTTTTTGTCTGAATATTTCATACAAATTACCCCACTATACTTTGTCGAACCTTTTTTACGTCGGTAAATCTTACGAAGGTACCTTGGTTTTATTATTATTTATATCTATTTATTTATATTAGTTCTTGCTTCCATTATCAAGCACAACGCCAGAATAGCCCCATGAATGCTTTTATCTTTCGTAAAGGTGAGCTGATAGTCATCTAGCGAATTTTCAGTTTTCTTCTCCGCTCTTCTGCTGGAATTATCCTCGGAAGCAATTTCGATGCATTATCCTTCAAACAGAAAATGCGATAGCCCCTGATGTCTTCTCTTGCAGCCATCGGTATATTGTGTATGATACCCTTCAGGATATTCTGTGGAGTTTCTCCAGTCTCAGATTCTACACAATAATTAGAAAATCATTTGGGTGTCACCTACCAAAATATTTTACGCATAGCTGAAGAGTGTTACCTTGTTTGACCTTATTGAGAAATCCTGTTAGCACACTTTCACTCCTATCCTCGGAAAATTCATCTCCCCACCTACGTGCAGTTCTAGCTTATTCAGCGTTGTTAAACAAAATCACGCAGTACTCAAATTATAGTTGTAAAAATGGAACTGTAAAAGATAAAGGACTCTAAAAGAGAGCTAAGCTATTTGAATGCAGCAAAAATTTGACCGATATACGTGAAATAGGAGGCTCAGTAAAAAACGAATGCTTCCGATGTTTTTTATTTATCAAGAATTTCAAATGAGACTACGTAGGTTGAACACATGTATGGTTCACATAGTTTCCGGCTAATATTTGGTTACGAATTTATATCATCACAATGAGTACCACAATATGCAGTTCAGTTGAGGAGAAGTGGACGTCCCTACAAATAGCAATTACAGTAGTTAGACAGACAAATATATGTACAAGTAAGAGAATGGCGAACAAATATTGGGAGATTGCAGAAAGAAGGAAGTATAGAAGTGTACAGGAAAAGACAACAATGCAGCAACATAAATCACTTATAAATCAAAGCAATTATTTCAGGAAAGCCATGGCGAAATGCCTGCAGGAAAAATAGGATTAAAGCGTAAAAGAAATGGTGAAAGGTTGATTCACCATACAGTAAACTGAAAAGAACCGTGAATTAAAGTAGAGGCGTCAACGCTAAGACAGCAAGAGGAAGGCCACCATAAACCGCAGATGAGAGAGCGGATAGGTGGAAAAGATAAGTAAACTGAAGGCCTCTACGAGGGGGGAACTGTTTGGGGGAGTGACGGAAGAACTAATGGGAGTCGACCTGGAAGACGTAGTGGATACAATATTGAACAAATATTTGGAAGAACTGCGATTAAGTAGTGGGAGAAAGAGATAAAACTACATAAACTATTGCGGGAAGCAATAAGTACATATTTATTCAAAATTGTTTGTAAAATCTCTGAGTCTAGAGATGTACCACCAGAATTTTGGAGAAGTATCTTCCAGAGACTCCCAAAGATCGAAGGATGATAAGTGCAATCATTATTGCATAGTCAGTTAAAGGGCTCATGCATCCAATCTGCTGACACGGATAACATACAATGATTGGAAAAGAGCATTCAGTATGTCTTAGATGACGATTAGTTTGGATTTATTGAATACAGATGCACCAGAAAAGATGTTCTGACATTCTGCTAGAGAATGGAAGCACGATTCAAGAAAAACAAATGCGTGTTCGTTAGATCTATAGACCTTGAGAAAGCGTTCGACAACATAAAATCGTACATGATGTTATAAATTCTCGGGAAGGATGACTGTAAGCTATAATAAAAAATTGGTAATATACAATATGCAACGTAACCAAGGAGAAAATAGGTACGGAATGCTCCATTTATACACTGAAGAATATATGAGGGAAATAAAAGGAAGATTCAGGACTGGAATTGAAACTCAAGAAAAGGACGTCAATGGTATGATTTTCTGCAACTTTGCTGTCTTCAGTGAAAGTCAGAAGAATTGAAGGATGGAATGAACAGTCTAACAGTGAACACTATGAGCCGAGAGTAAACTAAAGAAAGACAAAACTAATGAGGAGTAGGAGAAATGTGCTCAGCGATAAACCCAAAATTGAAAACAATAAAGTAGACGAAGTAAACAATCGTGCTGCCTTGGAAGCAAAATAGCACATGGCGAAAAAGCGAGGACGGCAGAATCAGCTGACTAGCATAGTCAAAGAGGATATTCTAATACTGTCAGATATCGGCCTTAATTTGAGACACGAGTTTCTGAGAATGTTTGGCACACATCGTTGGATGTAAGTGAATCATGGCCTGTGAGAAAACAGGGAAAGGAGAAAATCGAAGCCTTAGAGAAGTGGCTGCTGAAAATTAGACGGAAACAATGACAAGACCGAGAATGGAATATATGCAACAAATATCTGAGGTTCATTGAGTGCAGGTCTAGCTCTGAGGTGATGAGATTGGCACTGGATGGGAATTCGTAGCAAACCGAATCATTCTTAACTCATGAGGCTACTTTTCTGTGACGCGTACAAAGAGGAGAGATCTCTGAGACACCTGTGTTTCAACCGAGGTGCTAACCATAGAAATTTTTGATATTAATTACATAAAATTTGTTTTCAAAATTATTTAAGTGTCGTTTGAATACTTCTTGTTGAATTCATTGCACTAAATATAGGAGGCAATATTTTAGTTTTATCGCACGAAATCACATACTTCTGCGCTGTTTCTTAAATAGTACATATAAACGAACTGTTGGATACCGGAATTTTACGTCCCGAAAAATTATACTCACATAAAACAAATTACCAGTGTTTAAACTTGCATATAAAAATTTCCCTACAAAATTTACAATTATTTCTGGGATCTACATTTTTATCACCACACAAAGCACGTGGTTTGAGTTTAATTAACACTTTAAATAGTTTATTGGAGAAACAGAAAAGTCCACATCACAGGTGTACTGAAGCTCTTCCTCTAATCGATACTGAAACGTCCCCTTAGAAAATTTATTGAAATACTGTGCTGATAAATCTCTTACATTACTTGATTTTCAAACAGCTGAGCAAAAGTGAACGTACTCAGACATTTGGCTCTTTGCCATTTCTGATCAACACTAAACTGACACACAATATTTTTAGCGCAACGCAATCTGACTTTCAATAATCCCTACAAAAGAATTGCCCTGACTAACATTAAACTATACCTTTCACGAATTACTTACCTCACAAAAAACTTCGTTACTCGAACTAGTGCAATAGAGCGAGCGCCACTACTGCTAGCTAAATAAAAGAATCAAACTACTCAAGGCACCAACTACCGATAGGCATAGTTAGCAAATGAAAGATTTTGATAGAGAACAAAGAATGTATTTACCTTAATAGTGTACAAAAGTGATAATATATATAGCAGTTCATTACATCCATTCTTACAAATGTACTGTTTCTGATGGACACACGTCCAGATCATCCACTCTAAAAAATCCGCCATCTCACTTTCCCACATCCACCACTGCTGGCGGCTCACCTCCAACTGCGCAACGGTACGCGCTGTTCACATCTAACTGCCCACTACAATAGCAAATTCCAACAATGCCACCCAGCCACAGACTGCACACAGCACAGCCAGTGATATTCATACAGAGCGCTACGTGGAATTACAATAAAGAAATCTAAACAGCCTACTTACATAGCGCCCCATGCACCCCACAAAAAATTTTACAAACTATTTTGGGCACTGGCCAATACATATTTGTTAAAATTTATTCACAATTACAATAACAAAGAAATCAAATGCACACACTTATTGATACAATGTTGGTCAAAATCTAAAATTTCCTCACAGCCCATAAAGACAGTCCTGATCATTCATCACAGTATTAATTAAAATTTATTTCACAAAATCTGAGCAGCAAACGGAAATGCACACGGAAGTAGTGGATTGTAAAAGGAAATGCACACGGAAGTAGTGGATTTCCATGCAGTCTTGAAGAAGTAATGTTGTCCTTCCAACGGAAAGACAGTGCTGACTCTTGACAAGCAGACAGGTAATGGGCCACAAATGAACAAACCCACAGCAGAGTCAGTCGAATTTTTGAAGAATATTGGTAGGTAGGTCATCACAGAGTAGACCCACTGTAGTCCTGGTACAGATTACGGTATTGTTGGGCCACCAGAGGTGCAGACCCACAGCAATCCTTGTAGAAATAATGGTATTTGTGTGCCATCAAAGATGCAGACCCACTGTAGTCCTTGTAGAGACGGCCAGCAGCCATCTGTTGCGACTGCGCAGGTGCACAATCACCATCGACGAGTCTAGTGGTCAATATAGCAGGTCCATAAACTACCACTTGTGCATGCACAAAGTTTTTGGAATTGTCCTTAAAACCAGCAATGCTGTTAACCAGTCCCTTGCTGAATTATCAACACACGTGCAAACACTAACGGTCCAAACTTCTCACATACTGTGCAAATATTATGACCAACAAAAACGTAAACGTCGTAGCTTTCTGCAATAATTCCAAACCCTAAAAAATATTCTCTGCTCATTTCAGTAGTGTCATCTACATCAAACGTACTTTAAAAATCATGATCTCATACCAAATACATCATTCAAGGCTCTCATAGTATCACAATGGTTCTGAAAAAAAAATTAAGATTTCACAAAGTACATACAAAATACAGTTTCATAAGTGTGAAGCTATCCAACTGTGTAACTGCGTAAACATCTATCACTGACATAGTAAGAAAAATGTTTGTTTCTTTGTTATATAACCAGATAGCAGTGTAATTCTCTGTTAGAGAATTATGGTACCGATGTGTAAAGTTGTATAAGCAAATACCATATTACCTAGGGCTCCTTGTGCTTGCCAAACACATGGTACACAAAGTAAGAGTGCAACCTCCTGAGGATTAATGTAATTATACCCTCAGGTGTTACAGATTACAGCAATGGAAATGAATGTATCACGGAAAACTTTCTTTGTAATTCAAAAATCTTTAAAAATAAATGTTTTAAGTACAAAATTAATCACTGAAATGCGTGTGCTGTAGCGCTAAATGTGTGTCTTGCTGTAAGATAATTCAGTGGAAGTGTCGCAGTTATCGTCCTCTGTAAGCAAAGTTCTGCTGAGGTCAATGTACTCACCTCATCATAAACAAAAGTGAAATGCTTTGCGTATAGATATCGTCGTTATTATGCTTATTGCTGTGATGAAGAAAGTCCTGTACTGTAACGTATTGTTGTGCCAGAGAAAAGGCTGTCTCATTGTAGCTATACCACAAAAGTTACTACTACAACATGTTTTACTTTCCAGAAGAATTCAGAAAAACTGTGCAGATATACAACAGATGCACCACAAAAGCAATAATATAAATTATGTCACTCATTAGTAGCATCGTGATATAATCGTGTAGCTGTCAAATAAACTAAACACTGTGTCATCTGGTATCTCTCAGAAAGAACTTTAAATCCATAATCTATTTTCAAGTAAACCAAAATGTTCCAGTAAAATCTCATTAGCAGTACCTGTCTATGTTCTAAGTATGTAAGCCTTATAGTCGTTATGTAATTGTGCAACTAACAAGCAAGAATGTACACACACAATAACACTGTATCCTCTGTTCACTATCAAAATGCAGTGGTAATTACTGTCTAAATATGTTCCCTAAGTTCTAGACTTGATAGTTAACTTCAAAACATTGTTTGCATGATAACAGTTTCTAACTGCGACAATGCGTACTATTAGCGTGAAGTGAAAAATTTTATGGCAAAGACTAAGTTACAAAGCAGATTATCTTTCAATAAATTGTTTTACATGTGAAATGTGGTGCAATCCTTTACTCTTCATAGTACTCATAGTTTCAATTTAAACGCAATTATCATGCGGTATACTTCGGTAAAGAATACTCGAATTTTTCTCAAGGTTAGCATCTATGTAATTTTTCTCTGAGCCAGCCTGCG
Organism: Schistocerca serialis cubense; assembly: GCF_023864345.2. Taxonomy (NCBI): domain Eukaryota; kingdom Metazoa; phylum Arthropoda; class Insecta; order Orthoptera; family Acrididae; genus Schistocerca; species Schistocerca serialis. The sequence continues at coordinate 527,829,574 of NC_064645.1, forward strand.
CACGTGGCTGCCTTCGGTGCGAGTCATTGTCTGCTATCTCTTTGTTGGCGCGCGTCGTTATTAGGATTTGGAGACCTAACTTCTACAAATTCACCTTGTCGAGAGGGCCCTGACCTGTTTGAATCCCGCCAGTTCTGATGCAATTCAGGTCTGTCGTTACGAGTATATCGTCTGTCGTCATGTCGGTAGTTTACGTAGTTTATTTTTGCCGGTCATTTGGTGGTGAATTTCTCCCGGAATCGTAACTGCGCGGTGGACCGTTGCGTCTGGAGTTATTCTGTCTCCCTTGATAATAATTGTTTTGGTTCCCATATTGTCTGTTTCTGTGGTTATCTCTGTCATATTCATTACTACGGAAATGCGATCCTTCTCTCTAACTATTACTGTGCCAGTGGTTGTCATACGGGTGGTGTCTGTTTTGGTCACGATTTACGTTGTAGGAATAGCCTTGTCATGTCCAGTTATAATTTCTGTCATCGCGGAATTGTGACGGATGTGACCTGCAATTGTTGTGCTCCTGTTTTCGCGTTCCGCGATTGTCAGTGTCAATTTCCAATTCTTGTAACAGTCCCTGAAAAGCTTCAATGTCGTCTTTGCAACGTCCTGCCAAAATAATATGTCGTAAATCTTCAGGCAATTTGATTAAGCAAATGCGGATGAGTTCTGAGGGGCTATAAGGGTTTGACCGGTACTGAATCTTGCGCAACATGTCTTCAAAATATTTCACAAGACGGGAAAATTCAGATTGTTTGAAATATTTCATCATTATGATGCTATATTTTACTCGGTCTTGTGTGGCTTGAGACAAATATGCTGAGAGGAAAGCATGGTAAAATTCTCCTTCACCGTGGCAATCGTGAATGACCGATTGCATTCTTACAGCTGGTTCATTCTCTAAGTAGCCACACATAAATTAAAATTTGTGCTCTAATGACCAGTTGGGAGGAAAACAATGAGAGAATTGATGAAGCCATGATTGTGGATGAATGTCGTTGCCGGAATTCTTAAATTTTTTGAATTAACATGTAGTAATAAACAGCTGATAGTCAAAACCCTCATGTCGGCGAGTGGCATGTCGGTCATTGTTCCGTCGTTTCGGCGGGTCCATCTCAATATTCGGTGTACCTTGCCTATTTCTTTCATAATTTCCGAAGTGCCTTGTGTTATTATTTGGTGGGTGTTCCGTGTTTCTATGTCCCTCTTCCGGTATTGCAGCGCGAGTGTCCTCTGAAATATGTAATTCTTGTATTACCTGTGTCAACTGATCTTGTAATTCCCGGATTTCTCTTTGGTGTTGCGTATTAATTTGATTCTGATTTTGTTTCAATTTCGTAATTTGTTCGTACTCTTCTGTGTCAGTGAAGGCTACAGGTCTTGTGTCATTCAGACCATCATACACCTTTGTAGATAAGTTAGTGAACTGATCCCAGGTTAGGTTAGGTTAGGTTAGGTTAGGTTAGGTTCGGCTACTTTCTCTGATAGTGAACTTAATTCCTCAGTGTGTTTTTCTGAACCAAGTTTCAGAGTGTCCATTTGAGTTGAAATCGTATCTACTGTGTCCTTTAAGTTTTCCTGAACTTTTGCAAGTTGCGTAACCGAATCGGTAGATGCAACTGAGTCAATCTTAGCTTCCAAGGTCTCATGATTTTCATGAACAATAGTTTGCAGTTCTTTATGGCTGCTTCGAGATTCTATAGTGTATTTTCATGCCGCGAAAAAATGGGTTGGAAATGCTCACAAATTTGTGTTTTTACGTCATTACAGACTTTTTGACATTACGATTCGATTTTATGTAACTCAGTAGTTAAATTTTCAAGTGTTTGTTCAAGCGTGGTGTCTAACCTTTGAAGATTTTGTTCCATTGTGTCTAACTTTTGAAGATTTTGTTCCTTTGTGTCTAACTTTCGAAGATTTTGTTCCATTGTGTCTAACTTTTCAAGCTTTTGCTGTGTTTGTCCCATTTGTTGTATTAATTGTAATAACAATGCACTGGTTTCTGAAACATGTTCCTCAGTGCTTTTCGGCAGTGAATTTGCACCGGCAACATTCACATTTTGACAAGCAGAAAATGTGTCTTGACTTGTTTGGGAAAACGGTGAGGACCCAAAACCAGAATCTACAGTATTTGCGAGATTGTGTCCTGTCATTTCGATTCCTGAGGCGAGCTGTTGCCGACCGATCGATAGATAATGCTTCCCTGTTCACTAATTCTTTCACTGTCTACGCCATTATTTGCCGCCCGCTCCATTTCCCTATGCACAATTACCAAATTACCACTTTGAATGTCTGTTAATTCATTACACAGTGGTGCTGATAAGCTACGCTCGTCGACACTATTATTTCTCAGTTTACTTTGGAGCCTAGTGTTACGTTTTTCAAACGCCATTATTGTCACAATATTTCACACGATAACACAGAAAAGCACAATTTGAAGAGCAAAATAAGAAAACACATTAACATCGCATTGAAAATAATATCTATTTAATTGCAAGTGCAGCTGCGAAATATTTGGTGCAAATCTACATGCATGCCACAACTGTTTTACTGTACAACAATGAAAAACTACAAATACAAATGAAATTCTCTCTGTAATTACGCGCTAGCAATAAACAATAACTACACTAATTACACAAAGTACAACAAAAAAATCAGAAGATTCCAGTGAGGTATCCCCTCAGAAAAATTATTGAATTACTGTGCTGATAAATCTCTTACGCTATTTGATTTTCAAACAGCTGAGCAAAACTGAACGTCCTCAGACATTTCGCTCTTTACCATTTCTGATCAACACTAAACTGACAAACAATATTTTTAGCGCAACGCAATCAGACTTTCAATAATCCCTACAAAAGAATGGCCCTGACTAACATTAACCTACACCTTTCACGAATCACTTACCTCACAAAAAACTTCGTTACTCGAACTAGTGCAAAAGAGCGAGCGCCCCTACTGCTAGCTAAATAAAAGATTTAAACTACTGAAGACATTAACTACCGATAGGCGTAGTTAGCAAATGAAAAATTTTCATAGAGAACAAAGAATGTATTTACCTTAATAGTGTACAAAAGTCATAATATATATAGCAGTTCATTACATCCATTCTTACAAATGTACTGTTTCTGATGGACCGACGTCCAGATCATCCGCTCTCAAAAATCCGCCATCTCACTTCCCCACATCCACCACTGCTGGCGGCTCACCTCCAACTGCGCAACGCTAAGCGTTGTTCACATCTAACTGCCCACTACAATAGCAAATTCCAACAATGCCACCCAGCCACAGACTGCACACAACACAGCCAGTGATTTTCATACAGAGCGCTACGTGGCGTTACCAATTAAAAAACCTAAACAGCCTACTTACAATACTTCGCTAGCAGAACTGTAATCACTGGCTTTTTTCTAAAGCATCACTTTTTTCGCCTATTTCTTGATCTACATCATTGACTTCATGAAACATCCACAGACCAACAACATCTTTAAAGAGAGGATCGTTAAAAGTCACAAATCTCTGCAAGCACAGTTTGCACTATAGTGAAGAAAGCAGGTACGTAATTTACAAGACTCTGTCTAGTAGCCCCAACTAATGTCGATACCATTTGCCTTCAACAAACACAGAAGGTGATAATGCCACCGACAGCAAAACATTGCAGTGTTTGCGAGTTAAGAAGAGTAGAGGGGATATAGGAGCACTCCACCAGAACCGGCCCTCGAGTGCGAGTTCTAAATTATTCTCGTGATCTGAGTGACAGCACCTCTTGAGTTAACGGTCAAAGAAGTCAGGCAACAGACACGCCGTTCCCATCGAAGAAAAGGAATGATCAGAGCGACTGCAAAACGTGTAGCACTATAGAACATCACCCCACTATAACAAACACTATGTTAGGTCCCTAAAAATGTTGCAAGTTTAATGAACATTATACATTCAGCTGCAAGTCTAGGTATCCGGCTTCTTTCACTGTTACACTACAGTTCTCTCCTACTTCGATTTTCGTATGAAAAACGCGGGCAATAACTGTTACGAAATAATGCATGTCAGAAAACTTCGTTAATGTCCTTCTCTTTCACCAGTTCCTATCATTCACTTTACCCCGGTTCTTTTATGTGGTTCACTTTTTGTCTCCCTCTTCTGTCTGTGTCTTTTCCCTACACACACACACACACACACACACACAGAGAGAGAGAGAGAGAGAGAGAGAGAGAGGTTGTCACGTAGCAAGCAGTTCGTGTAGGGATCGCAGACGGCCACACGATCAGGATGTTGGTCGGTTGCGCGCACCGTCTCATCGCGCATGAGTGCTCCGCTCGCGGCTAGCTGCCTGATGGACGTCGGAGCAGTGGAGCGTGCACTGCTGCCTGATTGGTCGCGGCAGGAGGACGTCACATCCAGCCGCCAGATGCTGTTCGTGAAGAGGGAACCTGACGGGAAGCACAGTGTACGAATATACGATGTTGCTGTGCCTGTGTCGTTCTGATCACGATTCCAAAGGAACAGGCACTGTGGCGACTACAGCCGTTATAAATACATTAAATGTATTCGCAATTGCGGATAAGGACAACAATCAGCTGTAAAATGGAACGACGGAAATGATCATTTGTTCCGGACCAGGACAAATTTTCACTGTCGTCATTCCATTCTACAACTGATGGTTGTCCTTATCCGCAACTGTGAATATATTTAATGTGCATCTGCTTATCGTTGACACCAAACGAGCCGAGTACGACGAAGAGACAAGACAACAAAAGTTCAGATGAACTGGTTGAATCTTTATCAGTTTAACACATCTCGATTAACACTGAGATGACAAACGTTATGCCGGCCGCGGTGGCCGAGCGGTTCTAGGCGCTTCATTCCGGAACCGTACGACTGCTGCGGTCGCACGTTCGAATCCTGCATCGGGCATGGATGTGTGTGATGTCCTCAGGTTAGTTAGGTTTAAGTAGTTCTGAGTTCTAGGGGACTGCTGACCTAAGATGTTAACTCCCATAGTGCTCAGAGTCATTTGAACCATTTTGAACCATTTGAACAAAAGTTATGCGATATCGATAAACATATAAACAGGTGGCTGTAGCATCGCTTACGCAAAGTATAAAAGAGCAGTGCATTGGCGGAGCTGTTATCTTTACATAGGTGATTCGTCTGAAAAGGTTTCCGGCGTTATTATGGCCGCACGGCATGAATTAAGACTTTGAACTCGGAGTAGTAGCTGGAATTAGACACATTGGACATTCCATTTCGCAAATCGTTGGGGAATTCAGTGTTCCGCGATCCAGTGTCAAGAGGTTGCCAAGAACACCAAACTTCAGGCATTACCTCTCACCAAGGACAACGCCGTGGCCAACGGCCTTCACTTATCCATCGATAATAACGGCTTTTGCGTAGTATTATCAATGCTGATAAACAAGCTACATAGTGTGGGACGTACAGTAAACGTAACCTTAGGAGAGTGCGGCCAAAGACGAGTTACTCGATTACCTTTGCTAACAGCATGACATCGACTGCAGGCCTCTCATGGGCCCGTGATCATATCTTTTGGATCCTTAACGACTTGAGAAACATGGCCCGGTCAGATGAGTCCCCAGTTTGGTTGCTGATGGTACAGATCGAGTATGGCGCAGTCCCAACAAGCCTTAGCCCCAGATTGTCAACAAGGCACTGTGCAAGATCAAGTTGGCTCCATATTGGTGTGGGCTGTGTTTACTTCTCATGGACTGGGTCCTCGGGTAAAACTCAACCAATCATTGACTAGAAAGAATTATTTATGGCTACTTGGAGACAATATGCACCCATTCACGGATTTCATGTTGCTAAACAAAGATCATTTTATTAACGACAATGCATCATATCAGCGAACCACAGTTGTTCGCATTGGTTTGAAGAACTTTCTGGAAAATTCGAGCTAGTTATTGGGCCATGCAGCTCGCCCAGTATGAATCCCATCGAACATTTGTGGGACATAATTGAGGGATCAGCTCTTGCACAAAATCCTGTACCGGCAACACTTTCACTATTAAGGGCTTTTCTACAGGCGGCATAACTCCATATCTCCTTCGGGGACTTCCAAGGTTTGTTGAGTCCATGCCACGTCGAGTTGCTGCAGTATGCGTAGTACGAGGATATCAGACACGAAATTAGGATACTCTCCAGTCTCTGTCTTCTTCTAAGTTTTTACCCTCTACAGCTCCCACCAGCACCACAGAATTACTTCCCTGACGTCTTAACAGATGTCTTGTCATTCTTGTCATTGTTTTCCACTGTTCCTTCCCTCTTCGATTCTGCGCAGGACTTCCCCATTCCTTACCTTATCAGTCCACCTGATTTTCAACATTCGTCTGTAGCACCTCATCTATAATGGTTTGATTATTTTCGGTTCCGTGTTTCCCACAGTCCATGTATCACTACCATGCAATCCTGTGTTCCATGTTCATTCTCAGAAATTTGATACTTTCTTATTCCCCAGGAAAACCGTTCTTGCCAGTGCTAGTCTGATTTTGACGTCCTAGTTGCTCCGTCCATCGTTGGAGATTTTGTTGCCTAAGTAGCAGAATTCCTGAACAACTTCGCGACTATCACTACTGATGCTAAGTTTCTCATTATTCACACTTCTGTTTCTTGTCATTACCTTCGTCTTTCTTCGATTTACTCTCAATCCATATTCTGTACTCATCAGATTATTCATTCCATTCAGCAGATCATGTAATTTTTCTACACGTTCACTGGGAGTAGCAATGTCATCATCAAATCGTATCATTGGTATCCTTTCACTTGAATTTTAATCCCACTCTTGAACCATGCTTTGCTTCTTCTATGTATGGATTGAACAGTAGTGGCGAAGTATTACATACCCTTACCATTTTTAATCCTTGCACTTCGTTCTTGATATTCCCTTCTTATTATTCCCTCTTGATTCTTGCACACGTTATATATTACCCAACTCTCCCTATAGCTTACTCCTATTTTCCTCAGAAATTTCATATATCTTGCAGCATTTAACATTGTCGAGCGCTTTTTCTAAATCAACAAATCCTGTGAACGTGTCTTGATTTTTCTTTAGTTTGCTTCCGTCATCAACTGCAACGTCAGAATTGCTTCTGTGGTGCGTTTACCTTTCCTAAAGCCAAACTGATCATCATCTAACACATCCTCAGTTTTCGTACCATTCCTCTATGTAGTATTCTGGTCAGCTACTTGCATGCATGAGCCGTTAAGTTGATTTAAGAATAGTTCTCACACTTTTCAGCTCTTACAGCCTTCCGAATTGTGTATGATATGCGAAAGTCAGATAGTGTATCATCAGACTATACACCGACATGAAGAGTCGTTTTGTGATTGAATGTTATCTATTACTTTTGCCTTACTGCTCTTAAGTCTTCCGGAGCTCTTAAATTCTGATTCTATTACTGGGTCTCCTACCTCTTCTCAATCGACTTTTGTTTCTTCAAGGATCACATCACGCAAATTGCCCCCTCACAGCGTGTCCCCGTGGACTCTTTCTACGTATCTGCTCTCTTCTCTGAATTTAATAGTGGAAGTTACATTGCTCACTTAATTTTGACTTCCTTTCTTTCAATTTCACTTGGAAGAATTCTAAGGAAATGCAGTCCGAAAACAAAGGTTTGGTTCAAATGGCTCTGAGCACTATGGGACTCAACTGCTGAGGTCATTAGTCCCCTAGAACTTAGAACTAGTTAAACCAAACTAACCTAAGGACATCACAAACATCCATGCCCGAGGCAGGATTCGAACCTGTGACCGTAGCGGTCTTGCGGTTCCAGACTGCAGCGTCTTTAACCGCACGGCCACTTCGGCCGGCGCCGAAAACAAAGGAAGTAGGTTACATTACAGTTGTTCGCCCACTGCTTAAATACTGCTCACCATTGTGGGATCCGTACCAGAAAGGGTTGATAGAAGAGTGAGAAGATCCAACGGAGAGCAGTGCGGTTCGATACAGGATCATTTAGTAATCGCGAAAGCGTTACGGAGATGATAGATAGACTCCAGTGGAAGACTCTGGAAGATTAGCTCGGTACGGGCTTTTGTTGAAGTTTCAAGAACATACCTTCACCGAGGAGTCAAGCAGTATATTGCTCCCTCCTACGTATATCTCGCGAAGAGAAAAAAAAATGGTTCAAATGGCTCTGAGTACTATGTCATTTAACGTCTGTGGTCATCAGTCCCCTAGAACTTAGAACTACATAAACCTAACTAACCTAAGGACATCACACACAGCCGGCCAGAGTTGCCGAGCGGTTCTAGGCGCTACAGTTTGGAACCGCGCGACCGCTACGTTCGCAGGTTCGAATCCTGCTTCGGTCATGGATGTGTGTGATGTCCTTAGTTTAGTTAGGTTTAAGTAGTTCTAAGTTCTAGGAGACCATAGCAGTTAAGTCCCATAGTGCTCAGAGCCATTTGAACCATCACACACATCCATGCCCGAGGCAGGATTCGAATCTGCGACCGTAGCAGTCGCTCGGCTCCGGATGGGCGCCTAGAACCGCTCGGCCACCGCGGCCGGCTCGCGAAGAGACCATGAGGATAAAATCAGAGAGATTAGAGCCCACACATAGGCATACCGACAATCTTTCTTTCCACGAACAATGCGAGACTGGAACAGAAGGGAGAACCGATGAGGTACTCCAAGTACCCTCTGCCACACACCGTCAGGTGTCTTGCGGAATATGGATGTAGATGTAGAAGTTTGTTGTGTATTGCCTATATCATGAGTCATTCTTTTTCGTTTTCTGCACATCTTTCATACATCTTCCATTTCTTTGAACGTTATCCGTCCGGTGACATTGCAATCTTTCCTCATAGTCAACTCGCCCTTGTAATCCCCTCACGGAGATCCGAGTGGGGGACTATTCCGGAATCTTTTGCCAATGAGAGACCATAATGACATTTTTTTTAATTACAGGCCATGTTTCCTGCAGATACTCATTATGTGTCTTTAATGCAGTGGTTTCCATTGCCTTCTGCATTCTGATGCCGCCGACCACTGCTTATTGGTCCGCCATTTCTGGTAGTGTCAAACCCCAACAGTAAGAGAATGCGATGAACCTCTGCCCGCTCCTCCACTCTCTTGGACAAGGTCGTTGGCAGAATGAGGGTGACTTCTGATGCTGGAAGTCATCGGCCGCCATTATCTCAGTGTATATCAATACTGAAATAATATCGCATAGTCTTTCAGCTGTACAATCTAGGTATTAGTATCTCTTCTTTGGATGGTTCCCCTGATTACCCTACAGCAATCTTCAAGGTTATCAAACGAAATATCGGAGAAAGTATATTGGTATAAAGATAATACGCCCGAAAGATGATGGGATATTATGTCTGAATACTGAAAGAATTTTAGAGTTATGAGAGATTTTTTTACGTGCGTGAGAAAGGAAGTCACTGTCACAGGCAAATAGATTTTTATCATCTTCTGCAGAGATAGTTACATAATAATGGACTAAGACATCATGTAATAAGTCTGTTGCATCTATATCTACATCTTTATTCCACGAACCACCTTCAGGCAGAGGTTACATTTAACCACTGCGACTTACGTCTTGTTCCGAAGCAAATGCGAATGCTATGCGATAGGAACCTTTGAATGAGTTCGAATTAATCTGATGTTAAGTCACGATCATATCCGGAATTACATGTCAGTCACATGTTTCTTGTCTCTTCCTGTGACGTAGGCTTTCACAAAACCAACCATAAAACCCTCCGCAGCCGACTACGCTTCTCCTTCTGCGCCTGATCGCTATGTTCTATGAAATTCCCGGCGTTTTTCCACACATTCTGTGACGAAAAGTGCTATTCTTGGGTGATTGTTGATCATCTCTTGTATCATATTTCTCGGTAAGAGCCCCTCATTAACGAACACTATCCAAGAACCAATTGAACTTCTGATTGCCTGTCGCTCTAGCAGTGTGGACGCGGACACATTTCGCAGTCGCGACAGCAGAGATGGCAGCAGACATATCACCTGGTGGGGAACGTAGCTCTGCTACATGAATTTAATATCCGGCCCGGCGACTGCATCGGCAGTTCGCGGCGTTTCCTCTGCAAGGCCCACAGATCACATCCACTACATATCAACAATACTATCAGCGAAACCGACGCAGAAAATTTCACTACAGTGGAACATTCCTCAGACCTCACCCACATTGCACTGGTCAACGAGCATTTGGCGACTCATTCACGGCAGAATAAGTCCAGTTCCACCCCCAGACGGAGGGAGAGAACTAGTGACAAATTAGATGCTCGAACAACTGCGGTACATCGCTATAATGAATATTTCAGACGGATTCAATGCGCTTCAGAGATATGGAGTCCTCCAGCAAGAAGGTAAGCACGCAGAGGTCGTGGCATTTTTCCAACGTGATAAGGGGCCATGATACTTCAAGGATTAACACCCCACGTGTTTCCTGACCAATTATTTCAGCGGCTGTACCTAAGAGAATGCAATGACACATCCAGAATGAGCAGGTTCTGCTCGAAGAACAGTTCGGAATCCGTTACCTATTCCACAAGTGTCAACGGAAGCAACTTGCAGAAAACACCGTCCCAAGCGAATTCTGCCATTCGTAGAACACAAACAGCGGCATTTGGAGTGGTACTGTTATCAGGAAGCTTCCACTGATGATTAATGGTGTCTCTCCTAGGATGACCGTCATATGCGAATATGGTGGAAACCTGGGGACAGGTCTCCTGTTTTGAAGATGCGCAGCAGGGCATAGTGAGATATGGTGTGGAGTGCCATCGGGTATGACTTAATGTGACTGTTAACAATCAATGAAGGAATTTTCTTATCTTGAGAATACCCAGATCCATCTGTTTTATTTGTAAACATCCATTCAACAACCAATATCGCGCAAAGCTTTTCTTTATTTAAGACAACTGATTTCAACAGACTTTGTGTCATCTTAGGTGCTAATATATCCATTTCATGCTGAACCTCACATACAAGACGTCAAGTGAGTAAAACTCAGCTCATAATAAAAGGTTTGCTATCGCTAAAGCATTTAAATAATTTTATAAAGTGTCTTATGCCAAAGGCTATGGGCATGAACATATTTCTCGCAGACGCTTCTTACCTCATACAAACACGGTGCACAATAGCACATCTGTTTACATACGCTGAAGGAATGTGACACTGAAACGGTACGTCAATGTCATCCTGCAGTCTCACGTGTTATCTTCCAAGTGACAGTACGTAGTGCCATATTGCAACAGGACCATGCTTGTCCACATACGTCACACATCTGTCTGAACTTTCTGCGTGATTAGGAGGTACGCCCATGGCCTGGAAGTTCCCCATATCTGTCCCTGATAGAACATCCTTGTCACCGGCTCCGACGTCAACTCCGTCCCAGTGCCATATCCAGAATACCGAACACCAGTTACAATGGTTGTTAAGTTTTATTACTGCCTTCCCAACCGAATCAATGAGTGCATCCAGGCCGGAGAGGATGAAACATCATACTGATATGTGGGCTTACTTTGCCAAAATCTTTGTAAGTTTAACTTGATATTGTAATTACCGAAATAACATCGCCTGCCGAGTCAACCCATAACGTTTCGTTTCTTCCCCCACTTTTGTTTGCTTCACGTATCTTTCAGGCAGTATATCTGTTACAGAACATTTCGTATTCCCTTTTGAACAAGTGAAATATTTCTTCCGTTACTCAAGGTTTCTTCGCAATTGTACATTTATTTATCTGTGTAACTTTTATTACTTACAGTTTTTGGGACATTCATTCTTATTTAGCTAAACTGTCTCCTGTTGAATTTGTTATCGCAGTATCTACAGCCTTAGAGGACTTCAGTCATACATAATGTTTCTTCAATACCCATTAGGTCACCTATCCTCATATTCTTCTTGACGATTCTCTTAAACATCAGGCTGTTCTTATTCGTTTCCAAAATGGGATCTGAGCCAGTATCTGCTCCGGGGGGCACCTTACAGTCCAATACCGTACTTCGAAATTTCTGTCTAAGTATGATCTAACCCAGCTACAGTCTTCCCATGCCTCCAGAATCTTAGGAAGTATACGTCCTCCTCTTGTTATGCTTGAACAGTTTGTTTTCCGTTAGTACTTGAAATGTATTGGAGAACTGAAGAAGACATTCGCCTTGCACATCTCTACTTCGTAACCTATATTCTGTCGTATATCTATTTCTGCCCCCAGTACTGCTTTCAAGCTCTCCACTAAATCTGACTTTAATCATTTGTAGTATGGAACTCACGTTGTGTGAGGTTTTCGTAGTATGTAACTCAGTTGCTACCGCAAAAAGCCGGCCGGAGTGGTGGAGCGGTTCTAGGCGCTACAGTCTGGAACCGCAAGAGCGCTACGGTTATAGGTTCGAATCCTGCCTCGGGCATGGATGTGTGTTATGTCCTTAGGTTAGTTAGGTTTAAGTAGTTCTAAGTTCTAGGGGACTGATGACCTCAGCAGTTAAGTCCCATAGCGCTCAGAGACATTTGAATCATTTGAAACGCAAAAAATTCTGTGACTGAAGTCGGTTCAAATGGCTCTGAGCACTATGGGACTTTACATCTAAGGTCATCAGTCCACTAGAACTTAGAACTACTTAAACCTAACTAACCTAAGGACATCACACACATCCATGCCCGAGGCAGGTTTCGAACCTGCGACCGTAGCGGTCGCGTGGTTTCAGACTGAAGCGCCTAGAAGCGTTTGGCTACACCGGCCAGCACTTAAGTCGGAAAACTTAACTAAGGCATTAGACTTTTATTATACTCTATATCAGCAGTGGCTCAACTGTTTCTCCAAGTATGTTCTTCTGCTGACAAAATAACTATTTACGTAAACTGTTATCCTTCCGTGAACAAAGCTGTTAGTTCGGAAAAGAGATATTGTTTAAAGTTTAAGTATAGTGACAAGCAGTAGTTAGTATATCCCGTGCTTCGAACGATACTTACGCGGGACGATTGTAATTCGCACTAAACGTTTTTGAATTGTCAGAACATTAATCTGGATTGATTAGCTATCGAAAAATATAACTTACGATACTATGGAAAGATGTAAGCAAGGTATGTCCGATTTTTCGCATTTCTATCATGAACGTCATAGAAAATCCATTTAACAAAAATTTATTTGAGCATCCTCATGTCGGTTTGGGTGTACTGTTTTAGTTACTCGTAGTTACAATTCCAGCCTTCTAGTCATCATCAACTGGAAATTAAGTTCGTCAGCAAATATAAAATGTAAACAAATGTCTTTATGTGAATACAAACATTCAAACTCGTTATTTTCAATTGCATAAAGGCCTTTTTTTTTTTTTTACACGTAAGGTGCACTTTAGTGCCACTACAGAATGGCCCAAAGGCCTAAATGGGAGTTGCTAATAAATGAAATACTGCGGTCAAAGCAGATAACATGATACCGTAAACAAAGGCCAGGTTTATTGAATGCCCGATAGATAAGTAGATATTTGTTTCCTTATTTACTTTAGAAGGACGCGGAAACATCTTCGCAAATGAATTTGTCATTAAATCTGAATTCTATTTATTTTACATTGACTGACACTTATATGCACGCAGAGCCATATCGAGGGTGTGGCGAGATAGGACCCCGCCACATGTGCAGACACAGAGAGGCCGCGAAATCTGAAGAAAAGAAACGGAGTTTAAAAATGGACTGGGAGAGGTACGTCGGTCCTCCTAGCCCTTGTGCCCCTGTCTTCTGCCAACGATAAGAACCTTCTTCCATGGTCTGAGTCAGTAAAAGTATGCTGTAGTCGTAATGTCTTCCTATGGTGCGATTTCGTCCACGCAGCATGGTGAAGAAAGTGCTACTACCGATCAGACGTCCATTGGCAACATGGATAAGATTTGGCAACTCAGCGCTTGTTTCACGCTGCTGGCGCCTACATAGTTCGCTCGTGTTCATCAACTGAGCTCTTGCTACCACTTCGATACAGTATTAGAGGACCTCAAACGTTGGTGAAGTAGATATGCTGTGAGACTGAAGAAATGCGATTTCGTTTTAGCTGCAACGCTTTAAAGTATTTAGCAGAATATTAAGCGCGATGGGAAAAAGATCTTACACTCTTCAAAACATTTCATCTTAAGCTGATTTCCTGTCAAGACCTCCTTAAAAGGAGGCCTGTGTCTTACCTTGAAGAAGGTGCTGTTGATTTTGGTGCCAAATATAGCAGGAGATACTGATACATCATAGCTACTTAAAGTAAGAGCCGGTTTTAAGGTTTAGGTGAAAGAGTGCAGTAAAACAATTGAAACGGATTCTCATATAGATACTCTGAAGGGTTTTCAAAGAATGCGTTAAGAGACTCTTATCCAAATCGAAATACCTTTGCCAGAGACTGCAGTATCTTAGTTGAAAGCAGACTTTTAACTCAAACTTGAGCCCAATGTTCAATGATTTTTCTGCACTTAAAACAAAGAAATGCAGAGGAAGATTATAACAGAAGCACAATTCTTGAAAGGGATATTGTCTCAACTCTTCATTAGGCCCGTTTTGTACACTCTGGTAAGTAATGTTTGACACTATCCATAATTTATAAATAATGAATGAAATATGTCATTATTATTAGTATAATAATAATTATTATTATTTGCGTATGAGCCCTGTTGAATCACACAGTGTTTTGAGATTCGTTTTCCCATTCTTCCATACAGCTCTCACTCTCTATCCATATGCTATTTTTCTTTCTTCACTTCACTTGGATCTGGCTTTTTCGGAACCTCATTTTTGTCAACAGTTTATCTTTTGACTGAACATATTCTTGTGTTCTACTTCCACTGCTTCCGTCTGGTTTTTCTCAAGATCTTCGGTATATTATTTAATTTTCCAATGTGTGCCATAACCTTGTGTTTAAACCTTGGTTTTGGCAATCATGGAACATGTCTACAAAATTAAAAAGCTCTATTTCCGATGTCTGTGGCCAAGTTTGAGAATTTCTCTCTCTCTTTACAGGCTTAATCTTTCTTTAGGTCCTCCATTTTGCGCAGGCTAAGATTTTTCCTTACAGTTCGTGATTCTTCGTTCGGGCTCGCTTACAGAGCTTCACTGTACTGTCTGATCTTGGCTGTGCACTTTTAGGTCGTAGATATTATGCGTTCTCCTGCACGCTCTAGTGAGCTTTTGTAATAGGGCTCTCAGTGCTTCCTTTACTAGCCGCGTTTGTTCTATGATCTCACCGACATACTTGAAGTACTATTTGACCCTTGACGCTTTTGATTTCGCGTATTTAGTGTGTAATTTCTGAATGTAATGTTTAGCATACATCCACAGATGCTTTCTTCTCTTTCTTCCCTTCCTTCAAAGAGACATGCAGCTCATCCTTTCCATTGCATCAGTTGGGGAATTCAGTCTTATTGCTGTGATTTCACTGTCCACTAGTGTCGCTAAACTGTCTGCAAAAGCTAAGCAATAGACATTTTCATCTGTGTTCGTCCAAGCAGAGCAGGTTACCCAGAGATTTGGAGCTTTTAATTCTTTTCCGTAATCCATAAGGACTTTATCTAACATGAGACAGAAATGTGTTGTAACAGTCTGCCTCCTTGGCGAACATCTGTTTTAGTTCAAAACGGTTCTGATATTTTGCACCCTTGAAAGTTGTCTACGTAAGTCTTTGGCATTTGAGGCTTAATGTAATTCGGTCTAGTCCCTACCCATTTAAGATATCAAAAGCGACTATCCGTCAGTCAATTCATGTCTTCTCGAGGTCGACGAAACTGTAAATGACTGAGCTGTTTCATCTTGCCTTATTATTTCAGTATTGTTTTCAGGTTGAAGATTTCCTCCTCTCACGACCACCTGAGTAGAACACTCAGTAGGTAGTCACCGACCTTATATTCACGCTGTGCTTACGTTCTGTGAAGCTAACATGGCGAGAATACGTTGCATGTGACTTGAAGGAGAAGTATTACTTGTTAGTTATTTACGGCTGTGCGGTAACTCTTCTTGTGGAGAGGATGGATGAGAGCTGTGAACTACTGTTCGGGAATTATTACTCTGTTTGCCTAATACCCGTACTGATTTGTGAAAGCATCTCAACAATGCTTCGTTACCTCTGCAACGATGCTATCTGTCCCAGATGTCCGGCTACTTTTGAACCTAAGGATAGATATTTAAGGATTTCATCTTCGATGGGTTGTTGAGCTTCTGTGTGTGCGTGTGCAGGTGTCTCCCTGGGATATCTTGTAGGTCGTTAGGGGAGTTTTGTAGCACAATGAAGTATAGGAATAGCTCCATGCAGTTGTCTTGATTTGCCAGAGCGGATTTACCGTCCCGCTCTCTGAAACCTAGTTTCTGTTTTGTATATCCACGGATCTTCTCACTGACGTCCTGTAAACGTCAGGAGTGTTTTGTACCCCAAGGTTATTTTCAATAAATTAGTATTGTTCTTTCATATATCTCCTCTTTGTCTGCATGAATAATATTGCCGTCTGCTTTCCGATCTCTGAAAGGTGTTGTTCACTGTCAGTGATTTTTTTTTACCGTTATGTTTATGGAAGCCACTCTTTCGAAGTGTCTTCACATGTTTAGTCCCACTAGGTTTGTTTCATATTCGTCTTCTGCGATTTAGTTTATCGGCATTCTACGCAAAGGACGAGGAAGATATTAACGTTCAACGTCGTCGAGATCATTAGAGACGGAGCACAAGCTCGGATTAGGGAAGGATGGAGAAAGAAAGCGGCCCTTTCCTTTCGAAGGAATAATTGCAGTATTTTCCTTAAGCGATTTACGGAAATCATGGAAAATTTGCTTTCTATGTAGTCCCCTGCATAATATGTAACTGTTCCCAGGTGCCTGTCTCTTCTTTATCCCATTCCTCTTTGTAATTAATTACTTGGATATTTTTTGTGTCAAATTTCTGAAGGTGTGTAGACCTGCAGTGCCCTCTTCTTGGGTATGTTTAACTTCGATGCGGACAAGACAGTGATCTTAGTCGAAGCGTTCACCTATGAGAATTTGTACATCGTTAATTTCTTTCTGAGAATGATATGTGATAGCAGTGCGATGGATTTGATACTCATGAAGCAGTAGTATGAGTAATTTCGAGTCTTTTCCTTTCTCAAATTTTTCTCCAGGAAGGTCGACGCTGCTTCAAATTTCTCTTCATGACAAAACGCAATGAACCTCTCTCCATTCCTAGTGAATTTATGTGCTGGGACATTGCTAATGGTTTTTTAGTATACTTTATTCCGCCAAATTGTGCTATGGTATCGCCTAGTTAGAATTCTATATCGAGCCTTTATTAAGAATCACAGTAAAACCAGTGAACAGTAGCTCCACAAACAACACAATACCATTTTACTTTAATTTATTTTAAAAAGTTTGTAGTAGTTACGATTTATTTACTTCAATCGTAACTTCAATCGGTTATGTGCATTATTGTATACAAATACAGTTTGATGGAATAAATGAAAACAACTGAAGTTATGGAGAAACATGCAGAAATGTAGTTCTAGGGTGTTGGGAGGGGGGCATAGATATGGCAGTTCCGCCAAGGGAGCATATCTGGCTCAGGACGGCTCTGTATGCACGTTGCGTACTGTACGTACATAATACGTAGCAAGCAAGTGCTGGCTCTTAAATAAATACTGTGTTGCCTTTACTTAAAAGTCCAATAACAATATAAATAGTCTAAGGACTACTCATTAATGCACATCAATGTTTAATCAGCGTACGTCCCTAAACCTAAATGTGATAAGCTGTTTATCGGAACTTGTAGCCTCAGAGCTTAATATCTTGTAGTGTTACGAAAGGTCGTAAGACATAGGAGAAAAAGTATGAGTGTTGAATTAGAATCTTGTTAAACAGCAAATGTCTAACTACTTCACTGTCGAATGAGATCTGATTCCTGTATGTGTGTTGACTTAGAATGTTGTTAAACAGCAAGTGCGTAACTACTTTAATGTCGAATGAAATCTTATTGCTATTTACATTCTCCCAAATATCAATATTTCCTTACTTAAGAAGCTTTTTCGTATGTAGTATTTAAGATATATAGACCTGAAAAGTAATGCACATTAAAATACATCGCTTTTAATCATTTTTCTCAGTGGTCTAACACAACTACAAATAATGTCTTAAATACCAAAATGCTTTCTCTCAACAGCTTCCAGTTAAATAAACATTTTAATGCTGTTTACTATAAATAGGAAATCACGCAATAAAAGAGCGAAACTTGTAAAATGTGTGAGATAAACTGTTAGGAATATCCATGTGAACGGCGTACCGGCTGGAAGGAACTAAATAATGACACAGTATCGTATTTTTGGTGAAATATTTAAGCGGAACGAAAACAAGACTCCATGCAAAATTCCATAATGGATGTTTGTTCGAACATTCATAGCCAAATCAAGACTGGGAAAAGTGCAAACAGGGTGACGTCTAGTTCTGAAAGAAATGGTATAACTGTTCGAAAGTAATCAGGGTACTTACGAAAACTTTGACTCCAAATGCATGCGTCACAACACACTCACCCATAGTGCTCGAAAAGATTGTGATTAATAAGTTTCCTGAAACCAGCGTTGCAAAATGAATTTTCACTTATTATTTGCCGGCAACAGCCGAGATCCTGCAAGGACACTCCCGTTTCAGTACGTAAATTACGAGTAAGTTCGTTAGGGACAAAATTCTTTCTCCTTACTCTGCACACAATATGTCTAAAGTGAGACATAGGTTCGTGCTTTCTCGGCGTTTTCTTTTTCCCTATCTCAGTTACACACCCCAACCATATTAAACGTTTTTAGGTGTACAAAAGTCTTAATTACTTTGATGTCTGGTAAACGCAGAGAGACGCAGTTGAAACAGGTTTGAGATACTCGTTACGTCGACAGAATTTCCGGCGTTGCGCGCCTGGTTGCCTACATTAGCGGAGTGCTTTTCCATGCGCAACGAACTGCAGCGTTGACGTCCTCTTCAGTAGCTGCCCGCGCTACTGGGTGCTGGCAGAGATTCGCAAGGGAGAGTCGCTGCAATGTCTCACACTCCAGTTCCGGCACACGTGCCGCAGCTGCGGTATTCGTTAGTGCTTCACCACTCTATCATCAGACAACGCTTCCGACCACAGAAACTCGTACTACCGACAGAGTGCTGTTTTCCGACCATTTGGCTTTACGTCTACCTTTGTCTGGTACTGACGAATCTGCACTACGCAAACAAAGGCCTCTTACTGAACGCACAACCCAGTGCGGAAATTGAATGGTGGGTCCCTCTATGTGGAGTTCTAAACCAGATGTCGTTGAAAGGTGCAAGTGAAACTAGAGTGCTGCACCAAGCATATTACAACAGTGGTATAAGTTTGTTTTAGACCTCCTGTCGATTCTCTTAAAGTGATGCAATACCTGCAGTTATTACCTCGAGGACAGAATAACTGGGTTGCTAAATTCTTTGTATCTACTACCCTCTAAATGTTCTTGTTTTGAGATGTTGTCGACGTACTTTTATTTTAGCAGAAACTAGCATGTCATTGACGTATATCTCAACATAAGAACTAAAGTAATCCACTGAACTTACGATATATAACGCCCGCCACTAACAGTATGAAACTAAACCAAAATGCCTTACTCTGTCCCCTATGGTGGTTTCTAAATTTTATGAATACTTGTTGGCCGATCAGATATATATCAGAAGAATGGAATGAAACCCTGACATAATCAACAAACAGTGAAGTTGTTAAGTCACCATGTTAACGTACAAAGTTTGTAATTCCTGTTACGAAATACACGCCTAATTCAAATAAAAGCTCAACTCATGGTTTCGATATACAAGTTTCTGATTCCCGGAAACAATAAACGTGTTTAATTTACTCATTTGCAAAGCATTTGTCGAGCACAGGATGGCATTAGCCACCGTATTTTAAGGAGTATTAGAAAACAAGAATCACTTCAAACACTAAGAAGTAATGTAAGGGTATTCACTTCCCCACAACGTTCCAATGTGTACGATTACACGGATACAAGGTCTTGGCTAAAATATAAAACGGTACTTTTATTGTTGACTGTGTAAATTTTACAACTCTACAGTTTGCTGAAAACCACATTATAATAGGCAATGCTCCCACAGACAACGGAATATACACTTTCCGGGTTGATGCTCACGTAGTATGACAATTTCCACAAGAAATATGGAAGTGGTAGAATTTCAAATATTAGAACGAGCAAAAAAAAATTTTAGAAATTGGCAAATGATCGAACATGTGAATGAATTGAAACATCTGTACAGAATCTGCTGATAATGAAATAAAGCTCCAACGTGTTAAGCATTTTCGTGGTTCGATGCAAATAACAGTGAAACGTAACATTATAAGCTAAGTTTTTACTCGAACCACCGTTTTTCTACGACTGCGAATGACGAGCCCTAAATTCTGACCGAACGAGACCAGCTTTATTGTCCGAAATGAGGTTTCTCCGATATTTAGCAGGATATTCGCTCCTATATCACAAGAAACTACTGGCATTACACAAGAGTAAGATGTGGCCTAATAAATAATAAAGAACAAACCGGACGAATTATGTGCAACGTTTGTAAGAAATAGAAACACTGAATCGCTTTGTAAAAACGTCCCGCTCAAAAACGTAATATTAGCTACCATTTAAAGAAGATGGTGTGAATAGCTATGATATGGAACAGGCCAATAGCTCTAAGCCATGAAGCTGATGATGATAATGCTTTAATAAAAGATCGTAAAAGGGAAAAGTGGCCCCACATTGCAGAGTTCAGATTTCAAGCTGATCTCAAACGTTGAGACTAGGAGAGATTACAAAAATTACAATGTGTGAGCTGGTTGTAGCAAAGCAGCAATATATTCTTCCAGAAGGCAATCACACAATCATCCGCCAATATTTCTGTGTCGATATCAGTTGAGACTCAAGACTTTCTGAATCTACGTTAAAACAAAAACATTCGCTTATTTCCTCACTTTCTGATACATGTTTTCAGTGTGCGGTTATAGTTTACGCTTCCTGTAGTATGAGATTTATATATCTGCGACCCTATGTAAACTGAATATTGTGCGTTTTTCCCACGCCAAGGGAAAGGACGTCCCAAGGAGAAGAAAACCTTTTAATAGAGCTGCCCACACATAAGTTATTTTCTAACGTCGGCGGACTTGGCTGCAATGATCATTGTGTGAGTCACTGCCACATGAAGAGTTCGAATGGTAAGCATCCACGTCCTCACATCCAACCTCGGCGAGGCGTCAGACAAAGAAGGCCACAATGGAGTAACAGCTCCTTTTACTTTTGCCTGGGAGGGGGGGTAGCGACTACATGTTCAGCTACTCAAAGAACATTTGTATTACGCAACTACATTCAGGGGCCTTTGTTTCTTTCAACAACACATTTTCAATCCAGGTGAAGTGCTCTGAGATGTATTCATAGAAAACGCGAACTAATGATTGGTTTTTTAAATTCTGGTCGGACCCTGAAAGCCGTTTACCTTTATGTAATCTGTTCGCAATGTGATCATTGTTAGCTCAGTGGTCTGGCGCTCAGAAATCATAATAACTGTTGACAGGACAGGACAGTACTACGAAACATGTCATCCAAAGTCGGCCCAGCTACACACTTTGTAAACGGTAACTCTCCACAACGTATCGCAGTAGGGGAAGTCGATACGAAGAGTATGATTTAAAATACGTACTTGCAGTCTATCAAGAGGAGAAACAACCACAAATTGGCTTCCAAAAGCCACATAACCTGCAGCACATGAGGTTCATCTGAGATTTCGTCCTTGCATACGTAGAGGTAAAATTCGTTTTTGGATGTTTGTATATATATTACCTAATAGCTTTGTTATTTTTAACGACGTAAGACCTGAAAGCCGGCCGAAGTGGCCGTGCGGTTAAAGGCGCTGCAGTCTGGAACCGCAAGACCGCTCCGGTCGCAGGTTCGAATCCTGCCTCGGGAATGGATGTTTGTGATGTCCTTAGGTTAGTTAGGTTTAACTAGTTCTATGTTCTAGGGGACTAATGACCTCAGCAGTTGAGTCCCATAGTGCTCAGAGCCATTTGAACCATTTTTTAAGACCTGAAAATTAAATCTTTTCTTTATCTGACCTTCTTAACGCGAGACAACGGTGCTTGTAAGGTTTAAGTATAGACCGAAATCGAAACATGTTTTGAAACGTGAAGGTGTTCTCCGTATGCTGGGCCATTTAAGGCCAATATTGCCAGGATATTGCAGAAGAACATTACTGACGCAGTGGCGAGTATGAACGCACATCTTTGCTCTGTTTCTCGATGGGCACAGAACCTAGGTCTGAAACTAAACCCCAAGAAATCCCAGGTCATACTTATATATCATCCAAAGTTAATCAGCCGGTATATTCGCGAAACAGTCCCTCAAATACTCCTCAATGGTACCCAACTACCATACCAAAAAACAGTAAAAGACCTTGGAATTATCTTGGATGAACACCTAAACTGGGAAGAACAAACAGTCACAGCTTGCCGGAAATCGCTCTCCTCCTTACATGCAATTCAAAAATTTAGAAACATATTTCCAACCCATGTTAAATAAAAATTAGTCCAAACACTAGTCTTGCCTAAACTTTACTACTGTGATGTAGTTCAACACGGCACAAATAGTGAAAATTCGAGATGCCTCGTGTTAGTGATGAATGCTTGCGTTAGATACGTATGCAATATACGGTTGTATGATCATATCAGTCCTTCATACTCCCAGCTAGGTTGGATACACCCACATAAGGCACGCGATCTCCACACGATGGGCTTACTTCATCGATTTCTTAGCCACTGGTGCCACCAATACTTATCTTCTCACATTAAACACCTATCATCATTCCACAACCGCAATACCAGATCGGATACGTCTAGCATCTTGGCTGTACCTTTACACAACACAAAACCTTTCTCCGTGTCGTTCTCCATCTCAACCATACGACTATGGAAAGCGCTCCCCTGTGATCTGCGTCTTACCCAGAACCACTAAACATTCAAGAGGGAACTCAAGATTTACATATTAGGGACGGTATAGCCACCATTGTTGTGCACCTCTCATGTCTTTCTTTCTCCTCTCCATCATAGCTTCGAATTTTACCATTCTATTTCTCTTCCTCTAACCTATCTACCTCGTCTATATCTCTTTCACCCCATTCTATCGTCTTATGTCTCTGCTCGATGAGAATAACTCACAAGCTGCTAGAATCTAACGAGAAAATTCCCAACTAGCAATAGGACTGACATTCATAAAAGAAAAATATGTTTACTTTCATATACATAGTCATTACTATTATTAATATTCTTGATTGTTATAATTATTTTTTCATTGTTATAGTTATCATTGTACTACTTTTATAACCTCTATCTTTTTTCTTTAACATTAATACTGTGTAGCATGTTATATGTCCTTAATGTTCTGTAGAAACTGAAATTTGTTTAATCTGAGTTGTGTCTGGTTAGGTGTAAGAGAGGGCCTGAAGGCCCTAATCTTGCCAGGTAAAATAAATGCATAAGTAAATAAATAAATAAAATCTTTCTTCGCTAATCGGCTGAAATAAAAAAATATGCATCGCTCAATGAAAGACAAGGTAGGTTTATCGGCACTTGGAGTTTACAGCATTAGTTCCGAAATGTGGCAAGAAATATATTGGTTAGAACCAACTGCGTGTTCCGATACGCCGCTAAGAATATATGAGAAGCATTAGCCTTGGCCAGAAGGACAAATTTGCAGTGGCAGAGCATATCTCCAGTGAAGATCGTATGTTTCAGTTTGAACAGATAGTGGTGTTGTGCCGCATGAACGATTGTCAAACATTCAGTGGAAATATGGGTCCATGATGATCTTGTCAACTGGGATAGAGGTTTCCACCTGAGCTCCGCATCGGATGTAACGCTAAGAAGAAAACTTAAAGAGCACACTGGTGTTAAAGCGGCGATAGCTGTGGATGAAATAGACAGGAAATATCACGAAGCGACGCCAGGAGTCTCCAACACACAGAGAGTCTCCATCACTCTCAACACATTCCATAATTCCTCCCCACCACCGGCCGCGAAACCCCTCCAGAGGTGTGCGATTGGCCCAGCCGTTGGAGATGAGACAGAGGAGCCTGTGGTCCAGCGTATGACATAAATCCGACACCTCGCCTGAAGAAGAAAACTATGGAAACGTTGACGCGTATTTAGTTTTTATAACGTGTTCAAAAGTGTTTTCTTCGTGTTATCCTCACAAGAAGCGTGGTCTCACAAATTTTAACGATAGCATTTGACATAATAATGAGAGGGGATTCTAAAATTCTGACGTGCTGTACAGGAGCTGTAGATTAAGTAGCTTCTGTAGGCTAATTTGAATCATCTCTCGGCCTGATAACCATAAGACTCTGCATCAAATGGGTTGTCGTCTCATACACAACAATGGTATATTGTAAATGGTTATCATTTACACCCTTTATGGCCACTACATAATTGACGCTCAACATGGTACTAGCGCAATATGTCATCATCACATAATTTAACGGTTAGTGCGGAGTCCAGCAAATTAATTAATACAACATGATCAACACACACACACGAACACACACACACACACACACACACACACACACACACACACACACACACACACACACAAAGCCTGTTCATTTTTCTACATAGTAACCGATAATACGATGTACATGGCCTATCGTGTTAATTCAGTAACATTTAATAACAGACTGAACCTCAAGAGAATCGTCAGAAAGAAACAATATAGAAAGAAATGGGTTACGGAACTTATAATTAACGATGATGTGCGTTTGAAATTCTCTCAACATGCGATTTATATATCAACATGGGATTAATCTTTTATAAAATTTATGGCGTACGTTTATTTATTACAAGTAGGACAAATAAATGACAGTTAAACCTGAACTGATGGCAGTACAGCTATGCCACAAACAGTTAGTAATCCCCTGGGTGGCTGCCAGTTAACAAGGTCTGGTTTTCTCATTGATGTATTTAGTCTGCCTCAAAATATGCATAACGCAACCTGAAATTATCTAACACTGAATAGACTTCGATGGATTTATTCTACACGGAAGTTACAAGCCGGAGCAGCAGTGCAATATCCGTTTCCTTGATGTGTGGTGCTGTCTCAGGTGAAGGTAATGATATAAGCGTCTGCAGATCTGCAATGTGCGGCGCTTGTAATTCGCTATTCTAGGCACGAAATATGCAAAGAAGTGGCAGGCAATCTGTTACATGGATCGCAATTACTCTCTGATGGAGCCCTGAAATCTCGGCGGATTTCAGCATGAGACACTCCTGTTCACCGGACATTTTCGCCGGTCATACCATGGCCCACTTTGACTCACTTATACAGCAGTGCACAAAAGTCTATCAAACTCCAAAGCTGCAGACCTGCCTCGAATACAACTGCCCTCGGCACTGCGAGTTGTCCGAGATGACTAAGGTCTGAACGGTCGGTACAGCTAAGTCCTCCCTACAGGCTCCCCAGTCAAGAGCAGTGCCAGTGCGAAGTCACACTGAAGATGAGTGTCCCAAGTGCAACCCACTCATATCAAAAGTCAGGACCAGAGTCTACTCCAGACTGGAGTATGAATCTGAAGCCACAGCGTTTTCCTCTCCTAACTTTCCATCAAACTTCTGTTAACTCCACAAAAGCATACCCACAACTGGCCCTACAGGGGTTTCATGCGAACCATAAGACTCTCGAGCTCCATGTCTCATCCATAACAAGTCAGATCTACTCCTCGGCCAATCCTAATCAAAGTTAAAATATTCGTCTTATTTCAGGAGAAGCAGATAATCCCTGACTCGCTAATTACTGCACAGGTAGGAGACGTGCACCACACTTGTTTCTTCCCACCGCCATACTAGCGTGATTTGAGTTTCCATGTTGCTGTAAAGTGAAAGACATATTGTTCATGGACACGATTATCTCCAGGCCTGTGCATTACCTCGTGGCCGGCCATGTGCCCTGTATAAAGAAAGACAAGTCCCTATGTGTTTCAAAATAGATCATTCCAGAGCCGCAATTAATGCTGCTCCTTCTACAGTTGTTTGAGGACCTGAGGCTTTTCAAAAAACTCGGGAATCAGAGGGACAAGACCACCTTATGGCTCCCTCGATTGTGTCCAATCCATAGTGAACATGGAAACTCGCGAATTTGTATGGCCGCCATTCTTCTTCACAAAGGGCGTTTATGATACTGTCGTAACATGTTGGTCGGGCAATAATATTTCTCTCACACTCCTGCCGCTGCTAAAATAAGAGTCGACAGATAGGTAGATCCAAGTACGCAGTTTTACTGCCTCATTGGCCGAACGCATTGTCAGCACACCAGAGCGAGAAACTCTTGAGCCCAGTATTCTGTCACCGGCAAGTGATTTGAAAAGTTCCTTTCCCTAAGAGCTGCACGTGGCTTTCGAGCCTTAAAAATCTACTGCAACATTTACTGTTAAATGACCATATTGTCCACCTGTTCTCAACTCCAGAAATTTCAAAGAAGAGCCGCCATAAAGATCTCGGATGCATTAACACTGTACATGCTCCCGTCAATGCCTGCTCATGCTGAAAACTTCCTGTCGACTCACAAAAACGATCTCCTGGGTGTCAAATAAACATTAAATTGTACTCTTGAATATGGAGAATAGTAAGGGTGTGGCTCATCCTCTCTCAATACTAGCAATCTCCCTACTCTTAAGGTATTTGCTGTGATTAACCAGTAACAGACACTTCGCTCTTCGAATGGGAACAGGTAGCAGAAATTCTCTCCCTCTATGAGTTTGGTTTCAAGTTTCTATCAATGATAACAGCTGTACATAGGCACTCTTGAGTTTTCGTCTCCACTACAAAATTAAGCTGGGTGAGATAATCCTGGTCTTCCTTACAAAAGTTTTGGATCAATTCCTGTTGACCTCTAAGTCCAACAGATTCCTCGTGATCTGCGTCTCACGTTTATTCATCCCCTTGCAGATCCTCATCTTTTTAGAAAGCGTTTACTTCACTGTCTCATAGTACCGGTTTACAAATTTCAGAGTACAGTCTACTGTCTCCTGCTGTGGCTGACACAGGGACATGGTGGTCATCCAAAAGAGTGGCTGTCGCCCAAACCATACCTGTCAACCACTCTGCCTTTTACTAATATATTTCAAAACCCTTTTGCTATCATACCCCTGCGGGCATTGCATTCTCACAGACAGGCAACAGGTTTGGCTCATGGAAAAATTACACACATATTTCACCACCGCACAGAAATGAAGTACTTATTCAATTCACTGTCACTGGAGTTTGTTTCAATCCCTTGCACACTTCCATGCTACACTTGTAATTTGAAAAGAGTTGGTAGTGCTCCATATAGATATATATAAACCTCTAAGCCATTCCAGCATGCTACACACATTTAGTGAAAGGATGCCTTCTTTTAATTTGGTTAATCATGGTGAAATATGGTGACCAAAAAAGAAGAAATCAATTAATTTTTCCAGCATCCCCACCTCATCATTCGCCGTATTTTAGCATATAACGTAGACTCAGTATCCCTCGATTTACATTTTTGGCACCCAGTTTGATGTCCATGCCATTCTAGTTACTACAGAAGGAATATATGCTATGTATTCTAACTGCCTCGACACAGACGCTTTCCCAGTATTTTGGTGTAAGGGGTCCATGGTCTGGCAGCTCGCTACAGAGTTATTCTACTTCGCTTTGTTTCTTTTTCCTCTTACCTTTGTATTTCTAGTGCACTGAAAATAATGCACAACAGTGCAAATGAAGCCGCTATCTCTGCTTCTTTGGCGTTTTTGATCAGTTCTGAAGCTGCAAATGCACGTAGTGCACAGAAACAGTAAGGAGTATGCAATGTAGTGCAGCCTCAGGGCTGATTACAAACGCCAAACAGGTGGCATTAAGAGCTGTCCACTGCAGTGGACAAATGTACTCCAGTGTTAACTCATTGCCTTGAAGTTCGACCTAAGGAATGCACGTTCTGTCTAGGGTATTGTTTTCTGGCAGTGTTTGTTGTTCATTAACAGCGATACAGAAAAGTACTATAGAAAGGTTTACTGATGAAAAGTTGCCCAATATGAACCTCGTGTGCGGGTTCACAGAATCCCGTGGAACGGAGGCTCTCCCCTTAGTGAGGCTAACAACGTCAGCTGTATATAGTATTGGAGCTTAAATACACTGATCAGCAACAACATTATCACCGCCGACGTCCTATTAATATAAACCCGTCCACGCGGTAGCAGAGTCACATGGCGAGGAACGAGCACCCCTGAGACACCCGCTCGGTGCACGTATTATCAGTTAGCGCACTGTCCGTGTCTACAAAGGGGAAGTTGCGCGATCTATCTGAGTTTCATAAGGTGAGATTGTCATGGCCCGCAGGCTCAGCACGAGCATTTCTGAAACTGCACGACTAGTCAGGTGTTCGAGGAGTGCTGTGGTGAGTGTCGTAAACACGTTGCGAAATCAAGGTTAAGGGGCTCCGGAAAGGCTCAAAATCATGAAAAGTTCAATTTTTACTTTTTTGCGTTTTCCGAATCTGCAGACTATTACCTTTTAATAGATATATAATTTATTCAATTTCGAAGACTACAAATATTTTTAAATTTTTTTTGAAATGTGTTCTGCATGGGCGTGACCCACTGTTGCGCTGTTAAAATGCTGTCAAATGGTGTTATTATTAACGTCCGTGTTCATCAGGTATATTTTAGTGATGTGAGATAAAGTATGTGTTGTGGCTAACCTGTGATGGTTCAATATATATCGCTGGTGTGATTGTCGATTGTTTCATGTTTATTTACTCTGTCGTTATCTCAAAAATATTCGTAATTAATTCTGTTTCTTGAGTCTCTGTTTTGTTGAAGTATAATAATGAGTGAAAGTAAAGTTATTATAAATCCTCCGAAGGCTTTTAAGAAAAGGAGAAATGTTGGAAAGCCAAAGGTATGTGTTATTACTGTAAACAATAAAGACGATAACCAAGTGAGTGAACCTAATCTCTCAAGTACACCTGCCCATAGCAGTCAAAGTGGGAAAGAAAATACTTCACAGAAGAAGCTTGGTTCAATGAGTGAAAACTATGAATGTTTTATGGGCGAATCGGATGTGAATGAAATATTTGATATGTCGGTTCTCTAAGGAATTTTTTCAAACTGTGTAAGATGTATTCATTGTAGTGAAGTTGGTCTGGAACTCTCCATAATAAAGCACGTAGGACTTGCTAGTGAAATACAACTGAAATGTGATAAGTGTTCATACATGACCACCTTTTGGAACAGTGTTGCAGTAACTGCAACTGAAGAAAATGGTAGCAAAATCTACGAACACAACAACGAGCGATGCTTGCTTTAGACAAGGAACGCCTTCGGGCTGCAGACAGGGCTGTAAAGAGTCTAGAAATACAAGCAAGAGTAAACAGGAGGAGGAACAAGAGGAAGCTGGAGGAGGAGTTTGCAGAGAATGAAGATAATCCACCCTATGGACCTGGAATGCACTAAATAGTTAATCCAATCTTTGTCGCTCGATTCCCAAAACTTTTATTTTCTCATACTAATTACATGTTTTCTAAGGATCTTCCAAACATATTTGTTTCAAACTTTCAGTAAATGTTACACAGTACCTTCTGCATAATTTAACACAGCCTTTTTCCAAAAAACTGTATATTTTTGAATATATAAATAAAAAATTGCAAAAAAATGTTGTGAATTTTCATTACAATTGAAAAGAAATCATCTTTAATAACTGAACTAAAATTTTGTAAAATCCCTGTGTTAAGTTGTAGCCCATATTCCAATAAATAATCTGTAAAAAGTTCAACTTCCTACCTCAAATACTTTGTGAGGAAAGGTGTAATTTATAAGCGTTATTTTAACATTGCAAATATAGGGCGTTGCGGAGCCCCTTAAAGTACTTCCAGACATCGTGTGGTTGGGCGGCAGCCACTCATTACAGATGTCGGTCTTCGTAGGCTCGGAGGACTGGTAAAATCGGACAGGCAGCGAACTATGCCACAACTAACATCTGACTTGATTGCTGGTCAGAGTAAAAGTGCTTCTGAACGCACAGTGCACCAAACACTCCTAACGATGGGCGTCCACAGCTGACGACCCATGCATGTGCCAATATGAACATCACGAATCGGTAATTACGACTGAAATGGGTACGTGACCATAGGCACTGGACTTGGTGCAGTGGCAGAGTATTGTATGGTCTGATGAATCCTGATACCTTCTTCATCAAGCCGTTGGGACGGCGTGAATCCTTTATCTTCCAAGGGAACAGCTCCTTGACACCTGCACTGCGGGAGAGATACGAACTGGCAGTGGGTCCATTACTCTCTGGGTAACATTCACGTGGGTATCCATGGGGCAAGTCGGGCTCGTACAAGGCACCATGACGGCCGAGAAGTATCGTACGCTGGTTGCAGACTATGTACACCCTTTCTTGACGATCGTGTTTCCCGACCGCTGTAGCATTTCCAACAAGATAATGGGCCATGTCACAAAGCCTGGAGAGTGATGAAGAGGTTCGAAGAACACAGTGGCCTGTTGCAACTGATGTTCTGGCCGCCCAAGTCCCCAGATCTGATGCTAATCGATCTGTGATGTGACTGAACGAGGCGTCTGAGTTCATCGAACCCCTCCTCTCAATTTACGGGAATTAGGTGACTTGCGTGGGAAGATGTGATTCTAACTCCCATAGACGACTTGCCAGAGCCTCACTGCTTCCTTGCCGCGATGCGTCGCCGCTGTTATCGTGCCAACGGTGTACTTATCGGCTAGTGGGTAGGTGGGCGTATCGTTCTGGCGGAGCAATGTTTGTGGCACTATTTTTCACTGTTAGTAAATATTTTCTCAAAATGGTAAAAACTTAACAACATAATTACCTTATTACTTCGCAAAGAGAGGATAGATACATGGGTCCCTTATACCAAAATACTCATCAACCACTGCTGAACAACTTCTGAAAGTGTGTCCCTGTAGGTCTCGTTCATATTCGCATTTTTTTCTTTTTTGGCCTTTTATTTATGTATTTAGTCAGCTATGGACGAATAAAACTTATGATTTATGGTGACTCTTTTCCTTACTTTCTTCCCAGAACTTCTTTATTTTCCCTTCAACTGCTCGTCTCCGATCACCTGTCCACACTCTCTGGTCGGGTTTTGCCTTATCTTGTTCATAGGTTGGGCTTTCTAACAGTAACCTGAAGCGATTCCTGTCACGCATTGTTTTATTTTAACACCTGTTTTGTTTGAATTTTCGTCACTGCGTCTACCCATCCTACAGTTTTCTTCAGTTTATTAACACAATTAAGAGTTTTCTTTGTTATCCGTGTTTCTTCCATTCTTTTTAAATGTATATAAACTTTTAGTCGTCTCTTTCTCATTATATGTTGCTTGTGTACTTATCATTGAATTACAACGTCTAAACTTCACTGGGACGGATATTAATTTGTTATTGTATTAGTTTTGTATTGATTTCTATATAAATTATAACTTCTACATTCTTTCTTTATTTGTGGTGTTATCCAGTCCGTTGGCTTGGATGCATTGTGTTTGTGAACTACATACTCGTTTCTTTCATTAGACAATTTTAGCGCAGTCTTTTTTGCGATCTCGTGTAACAGATCAAGCAGAACACTGGCGTGTGTTTGGTTTTCAGTTATCAAAGTTATAACATCTGTAAAGGTCAAATACTTTACTTCAAAATTATACCTTTTAATCTCTGTTTCCAAATGTGTTTTCTAATATTGTTACTCTTTTATCTACAACCAGGTTAAAGAGAATCGGGGACAGTCCGTCTCCTTGTGGAACTCCTGCTTTGATTTTGGACTTTAAGAAATTTCATCTTGGAACTTAATCCTTGGTGTCATACCCGCGAGCGTTCGTTCAACAAGTATTCAGGTATTTTCATCTGTTCCTCATTCGTAAGGTATCTGAAATAGTATCAATTATCTGAAGTAGTATCTATCTGTCAAATGAGTCGTAAGCCTTCTTGAACTCTACGAAAGTATCTACTGTGTTATTATTTTGTATAACATTCAGTCTCAAAATTGTTTTTAAATTAAAAATCTACTCTGCACATGATCTACGTTTCCTAAATCCTGCTCGGTACTCTCCTACATTAGATCGTACTTGTTTCTCTATTCTACTGAGAAGTTTTTTATACAATATTTACTGGTAACAAGGAGATACCCCTGTAGTTGTTGAGGTCCGCTTAAACTCCTTTTTTGTGGAGACGATGGATCAGTGCTCGTTTCTAGTCGCTGGGTATGATTACTTTGTCCAAATGTCTTTAATTACATTGTGAATTTTCTGCCATGCGGATAAGCCCAACGCTTGCGACATTTGTGCTAGTATCCCAGCGTACTCTGTGGCCATGTTATTCGTCAGCGAATTGATAATCTTCTCAGTTTCTTCTACTGTAGGCGGCTCTGATGGTGGAGTTTCATGTTGTCGTTCTTGAAATTGCAATTTGTTAATAGTGTCTACAGAATTTAGTAGATTTTCTAAGTATTCAGCTAAAAGTTGGCAGTTCTCGTTACTGCTTAAAACCATGTTTCTGTTGTTATCTTTAAATATAAACTTTGTGACTGGAATCCTGTTAAAACCTCTATGAAAGGCTCATAGAAGCCCTAGTGTTGTTCCTTTTAAAGTCTGAATCTATTGCTTATAGTCTGTCTTTGTCGTATTTTTTCTTCATTGATTCGATGATATTCCCTTTTTTTTTCTTTCTTTCCTAAGCTTTTCCCAATAATCAAGTCTCTTACCACTGTTCGTTTTTTTTCTCATGTCTTAGTCAAATGTCAATTTCTTCATCACATAAGTCGTTCCACCATCTGTGTCTTCGTATTTTTCCAGATTGTCCCATTTTTTAACTGACTCCATCATTCTTTATCTAATTTCTTGCAAATCTCTCACTTTTCGTGTGTGTATCACAGAATTTATTCCCATTTTATATGATTAATTTTGAGTTTACTCTTGGAAATCTTTTTGGTTTCGGTTTAGGTCTAATTGGTTGAAACTTGGTCTTTATTTCTGTTAGATAATGGTCTGAGTCTATGTTTAGGCCCTATCTCACTCTGACATCCAAGATTTTCATTGTGGTTTCTAGTAGTTAATGTCACACGATAGATTTGACAATCACCATTAACCTTTATTAGGATTAGGAGATATCCTAGTTTTTTTCTTTCTGCAAATTTCCGCTGGCCGGTTTGGCCGAGCAGTTCTAGGCGCTAGAGTCTCAAACCGCGAGACCGCTAAGGTCGCAGGTTCGAATCCTTCCTCGGGCATTGATGTGTGTGATGTCCTTAGGTTAGTTAGGTTTAAGTAGTTCCAAGTTCTAGCGGACTGATGACTTCAGAAGTTAAGTCCCATAGTGTTCAGAGCCATTTGAACCATTTTTGCTAATTTTCTGAATAATATTGTCATTAACTTAAGATAAATTAGTTCATAAAGCTGTATGAGCGCTTCCGCATTTCTATTTGTTCTTTCATGTGCTGGATAGTGTACTCATTTAAATTTTCTTTCTTTAGTCCCCACTAAAATTTTGATTTGTTCTTTTTGTAATTTGGATGTTTTGTAATTTAGCATTTCCCAAAAATCTTCCACTTTTTCAACGTTCAATCTGTTGTTTTGGTTGATAGGTGCATGTGCATTTATAATCGTGTTACATTTATTGCCTGATTTAAAAGTGAAAAATGAAATTCGTTGTGGCAGGGACATAAAATTAGCTATTGATTCAGTAAGTTGCTCTTTGACCATAAATGCTGTCCCTAACTTAGTCATATAATTGGAATTTCTAATGGCTGGTTTTCCTATGTAAATTCGGTATACACCTGACTCAATAGCATTATCATCCATATTCCATGCTTCTTGAAGTGCTAATATAAGAATGTCAGTTAGTTAGTTTAGTTTACCAACATTCATAAGTGTGTTGATGTTCAGAGTGCCCAGTAGGAGTCTTTCTTGGGTCTTGTCTTTAAAAAAGTTCTAGGAAGCTCCGACTCTCCCTTACATAATGTTCTAGGCCTATGGTTGATAGATGACTCTGTATGTGTCAGAAGACGTAAATGAAAACACTTGTCATGCACACGATCCTCTGAAGTGTGTATAAAGATACCGGGTTCACGGTTTTCCCTCCTCCCTCTCCCATGCTCCCCTTCTGTGTCTCGGCACTCCCTCCTGCCTTGTCTTCCTTATTCATCTCCATCCCTGCCCGTTTCCTGCCTCTGGGTGCTCCCCTTGTCCCCTTTTCCTGTTCCTCCCGTCCCCCATCCCTTCTCCCCTCTTCTCCCTCGTCTCTGACCTCCAGTCCCTCGGCAGATCCCTACAAGAGGTTTTTTTATTCTTTTTGAGTGTTCTGTTGTTTCCAGTATGTTTTTAAGTGTCTCGCTCTGTAAGATTTTTATTCTGGGTCCACCTTTTAACTTGTGTTTGATTGACTCCTGTGATTTTAAGTGCGCAACGAATTGCCAGCAGTGTTCTTTTAACTTTGTCGGCTTTTAAACTCTCCCCCTGTGCATCTATCTCACATTGTGCTCCGTTGTTTCCTATCATTCCTTCTAAATTAAAAGAATTTGCTGCTGTTGATCTCTAGGGACACCCCGTCAGAACATCGAATGGATTTTCGTACGTTCTAGTCGCTGTTGAACTTACTTCAAACTTTGTTTATTTCACTCCGTTACATAAAGCCACTGGGCGGTCTGTATCCAACGCCTTTGTTAAAAATTTCTTACGTGAAGTTGGACACGTTAGTAAAGTCATTTCAGATAACAGACCGCAAATCAGATCTGCTGTTTGGTCACACATGCTTCGGAATCATAAAATCACCACATTGTAGCCCGTCTGAACGGATTATGAAAGAAATCAATAAGCTTCGCAGACTTTATTGTCACAGAAAGCATCAGCATTGGGACAGGTATGTACACTTATTTCAAAACGAGCTGAATGAAATGTCTCACGACTCCACTGCTTTACCACCTACTCTTGTACTAAAGAATGAAGAACCACCAAACAGAATCAGAGAGCTTGTACCTTTACCGAATACACATAAACATCGACACAAAGACATAATTGATTTAGCTATTAAAAATATTAAATCTGCAGCAGACAAAAGGAGAAAACTACACGACGTAGCAAATGCAAAGAAATTATATATTGGTCAGAAAGTTCTCATTAAAGCTCATTCGATGTCACATAAGAAGAAACACTTGAGTCACAAATTCTTTCCAGTTTACAATGGACCTTACAGAATCCGACATATACCAAATGATAACTGCGTTGAAGTTGAAAGTCTACGTACTAGGAAGAGTAAAGGCTTACACCACATTTCACACGTAAAACCGTTTATTGAAAGATAATCTGCTTTTTAACTTTGTCTTTACCATAAAACTTTTCGTTTCACATATCTAGTATGCTTTGTCAGACTTAAGAAACTGTTCACATGCAACAATGTTTGAAGTTAAATATCCAGTCTAGAACCTAGGGAACATTTTTAAACAGAAATTACGAATGCATTGTTATAGACACAGTGTTGTATTTGTACATTCTTGCTTGTTAGTTGCATGATTACGAAACGACTATCAGGCTTACATACTTAGGACATAAACTGGTACTGCCAATGAGATTTTAATGCCACATTTTGGTTTACTTGAAGATACATTCTGGATTTAAAGTACTTTCTGTGAGATACCAGGTGACACAGTGGTTAGTTTATGTGACAGCTACACGATTATATCACGACGTTACTAATGAATGACAATTTATAATGTTGCTTTTGCGGTGTAACTGTTTTATATCTGCACAGTTTTTCTGAATTATTCTGGAAAGTAAAACATGTTTTAGTAGTACCTTTTGTGGTATAGCTACAAGGAGACGGCCTTTTCCGTAGCACAACAATACGTTACAGCACAGTACTTTCTTCACCAGAACTATAAGCGTAATAACTAAGATATCTATACCCAAAGCATTTCACTTTTGTTTATCATGAGGTAAGTACATTGACTTCTGCAGAACTTAACTTTCAGAGGACGATAATTATGAGATGCACAGTTTAGCGCTACAGTACAAGTATTTGAGTGATTAATTTTGTTCTTCAGACATTTATTTTTAAAGATATTTGAAGTACAATGATACAAAGGTTTTCCGTGATACATTTAATTCCATTGCTGTAATCTGTAACACCTGAGGGTATAATTACATTAATCCTCAGGGGGTACACGCCTACTTTGTGTACCATGTGACTGGCAAGCACAAGGAGCAATAGCTAATATGGTAATTGCTTATACAACTTTACACATCAGTACCATATTTCTCTAACACACAAATTACACAGATATCTGATCATTTAACTGAGAGATAAACATGTTTTTACTACGTCAGTGACACATGTTTACGCAATTACACAGTTGGATACCTTCACACTTATGAAATTGTATTTTGTCTATACTTTGTGAACTGTTCATATTTTTTCGGAACCATTGTGATACTATGAGAGCTTTGAATGATGTATTTGGTAAGGGAGCATGATTTTAAAGTACGTTTGAGGCAGATGACACTTTTGACATGAGCAGAGAATTTTTTTTTAGGTTTTGAAATTATTGGAGGAAGCTACGACGATTTTGAGAGTTGACTGAGGTATTACGATGTTATTATTACGATGACTATGTGTATTATGCTGTTGTAGTATGTTTATGATCAATAAGCTGATGCTATATGAGTTATTTCATTATGCTACGTATCTGTTACGATGAAATATTGAAGAAGTGTCGACGAATAAGGTAAGGAATATTGAGTAGTGGTTAGGGACTCTGGTTTGTGAAAAAGGTTGCTGGATACCAAGAATCGTACTTTAAGAGTTATGAAATGTATGTTAATGTGTGAATGTAATACAATTCAGGTGAAAATTTTTAGGACACTGTTATATCAATAGGATTTTGTTTCTACAGATTTGTAACGCAAATTCTTGACCTGTGAAATATTTTTATATGAGACTGTCACTGTAGCGGATACTGCTGTCGTAAATATTTCGGTAAGAAAGTGGCCACCTTCACGTAATGCGTCATGGGCACCCAGCTGAGCGACAGATGCCTGGAAAAGAGCCATTAGTGTGTGCCTTTCAGAGGCACAGGTGGAGAAGAAAAAAAAGGAGGCCATTATCCTCGCTGTTCACATTCCTTTGTAGAAAGCATCGTAAATACGATACCCTCAAACTTGAAAACATGATTACACTGTAGAGTTCTTAATTTATGATATTTACTGAAATGAAATGATGAGAAACATTTCATGTCTATTGTCTTGCTAGTTGAAAGATTGTTTACTGCATTATGAAATGCCATATGGCTAGTGAATGATGTTTCACACTTTGCTTTGTCTATTTTTTTAATATGTAGTTCCTAGCTGCACTGCAGTATTGGTTGAAATAAAATTTTAAAGATGTACTAATATAAATATTTTGTGCTTACAGATCCAGTAAAAAGTAACTTTATGATGGATGTACTCAAAAAAAAAAAAATGAGGGAGCACAAAAAGACAGGAATTGCATACACAATTTTTGTCAGTGACTTGGTAACTTGTCTGCTAGAGCAAGTTACAGTGATGCATCACTCTCGTGTTAAGATGTGACATATGTATTAAACATGGCCATTTTTACTGTAATATTTTTTTTGCTTGAGCTTTCTCATGTTTAGATACAAGTTATTGCATTTGCTGCGGCTGTTTGCGAGGCATAGTGCTACTAAATTTCACTTTGTATTACTCTGGTAAGCTAGTTTTACTACTGATTTATTTTTCTTGTTGCTGCACATTGGCTCATATTAGTTTTAATGTTGCATTGCTTGGTAATTTAGATTTACTGTAGCTTGCTTTGCCAATTTCCATTTTTCTTGTCATTGCTGTTTGTGTTAATTGTTTTGTGCTGCTGCATTGCGTCGTCCCTCAGTTTATGTTATCCTCAAATATAATTTGCATTAATAATATGTTATTTACTTTGTAAAGATGTTAGACATTATTAATTCTGTTCTGTTTTAATGCCCATGTGTGAAGTTGATGTTTCAATAACTTTTCTGATCTTTTTTGTATTTACTAATGTCATAATTCCTGTAACACTGATGTATATGTTTATTTCTATTCTTTTGTAAGGCCCCTATTACTACTAATGTTATCTGTATTATTTTGTTTTTAATGATGTATTTTGAACCTTTGTAATTGTATTCTTATGTCATAAAATTGTAAGTGACACCAGTTCATCATATTATTAACTTGTGAGTTCCATATTACTGCATAAGTTTCTGTTGGTCGTAGTATATGGACAATATGTGAGAAGTAGGGACAGTTAGTGTTTGCACATGTGTTAACAATTCAGCAAGGGACTGGATAACAGCATTGCTGGTTCTAAGGACAATTCCAAAAACTTTGCGAATGCACAAGTGGTGGTTATGGACTTGCTATATTGGCCGCAAGACTCTTCGATGGTGATTGTGCACCTGCACAGTCGCAGCAGATGGCTGCTGGCCGTCTCTACAAGGACTACAGTGGGTCTGCATCTTTGATGACCCACCAGTACCATTATTTCTACAAGGACGGCAGTGGGTCTTCACCTCTGGTGGTCCACCAATACCGTAATCTCTACCAGGACTAAAGTGGGTCCACACTGTGATGACCTACCTACCAATATTCTTCAAAACTTCGACTGACTCTGTGGTGGGCTTGCTCTGTTGTTGCCATTACCTGTCTGCGTGTCGAGAGTCAGCACTGTCTTTCCGTTGGAAGGACAACAATACTTCTTCAAGACTGCATGGAAATCCACTACTTCTGTGTGCATTTTCTTTTACTGTTCAGACTTTGAGGAAAACACTGCTATTTTACTGTGATAAACGATCAGGACTGTCTTTATGGACTGTGAGAAAATTTTATCCTTTGACCAACATTGTATCAATAAGTGTGTGCATTTGATATCTTTGTTAGTGTAATTATGAAAAATTTTATCAAATAATTATTGGCCACTGCCCAAAACAACTTGTAAAATTTTTTGTGGGGATCATGGGGGCTATGTAAGTAGGCTGTTTAGGTTTTTATATTGGCAACGTTACGTAGCGCTCTGTATGAAAATCACTGGCTGTGCTGTGTGCAGTCTGTGGCTATAGTATGAAAGTTTTCACGACCGGATGACATATCTTCTGGTAAACCTTCCGGGATGTAAGGTCGTGGTCCATGAAACTCTTCAGCTCCTAACGTTTCGTCCAGAGCTGCGCTGGACATCTTCAGAGGTGTGTTTCTCCTCCGGTGAGTCTTGCCGGTGAGTCTGCGGCTAGTCTGCATTGTTGTCTGCCATTGTAGTGTTGAGCAGCTGGATGTGAACAGCGCGTAGCGTTGCGCAGTTGGAGGTGAGCCGCCAGCAGTGGTGGATGTGGGGAGAGAAATTGCGGAGTTTTGAAATTTGTAAGACTGGATGTCATGAACTGCTATATATATTATGACTATTAAGGTAAATACATTGTTTGTTCTCTATTAAAATCTTTCATTTGGTAACTATGTCTATCAGTAGTTAGTGCCTTCCATAGTTAGAATCATTTATTTAGCTCGCACTAGTGGCGCTCGCTGAATTGCAGTAGTTCGAGTAACGAAGGTTTTTGTGAGGTAAGTGATTTGTGAAAGGTATAGGTTAATGTTAGTCAGGGCCATTCTTTTGTAGGGATTACTGAAAGTCAGATTGCGTTGCGCCAATAATATTGTGTGTCAGTTGAAGCACAGTCATGTGTAATTTTTCAAAGGGGACGTTTCAAGTCTATATTTTGACTCCCATTACCTCCTTTTAATATGTGCTTTATGTCCCCCTTTTACTCCGCCCCCTTTTTTTGTAACGGTCTCCTTTTACGTATTTTGTAAAACTGTTTGGCTGTAGAGCGGTGGACTGTGCTGCTGCCAGCAATACAGAAAATAAAGGCTTTTCTTCCTTTGGCGTCTGCATCGTTCGCCATGACTGTCTCAATGCAGGATCGCGCTCTGCTTGAAAAGCTGTATTACTAGAATGATGACTGTGCACAAGTAGCTCTGCAGAAGTTCCGGGTACTGAAAGGTTTGAAAAAAAATGCGTTGGTCCGATGACTGCTGTGGGTATGGAGAAAATGATTTGGAAATTCGAGAAGACGGAAGATTTTGTGGACAGATGAAGCCCACTTCCATCTGACAGGATACGTCAATACACAGA
The DNA here is from genome assembly GCF_023864345.2 of Schistocerca serialis cubense. Classification (NCBI taxonomy): domain Eukaryota; kingdom Metazoa; phylum Arthropoda; class Insecta; order Orthoptera; family Acrididae; genus Schistocerca; species Schistocerca serialis. Next base: position 527,869,737 of record NC_064645.1, read on the forward strand.
ACTGTCGAATATGAGCAACGGAAAATCCACACGCTAACCAATCAGTACCAATTCATCCTGAGAGGGTCACTGTGTGGTGAGGGTTTATGGTATCATTTATCATAGGGTCAAATTTTTTCGAAGAGTCAGGTGCTTCCCGTCGTGTTATCACTATCGTCACTGGTGAGCGCTCTGAGTGTCTTTTGAGCAACCACGTCATTCCAGCTCTCCAACAGCGTGGATAGGAACATTTTTATGCAAGATGGCGCACCTCCGCACATTGCAAATCCAGTTAAGCAGGTGCTGAAGCGCCATTTCGGAAATGTTAGAATTATCAGCCGCCATTTCCCTACAGTTCGGCCCTCCCGATAAGCTGATCTTAATCCGTGTGGCTTCAGGCTGTGGGGCTGCCTGAAAGATGTTGTGTTCAGTGTTCCGATTGCAGACTTAACTGGATTGAAGGCATGCATTGCGCAACGCAATCTGAACGTGATCCCGGAAACACTACGACCAGTTGTGAAACATACAGTTTATCGATTTAAACTTGTTTCGGAAAACAGTGGACAGCGTATTGGATATGTTTTGTGCCAGTCACAGGGAAATTCATAATCCGATTTTATTTTGATTCATGGTTTTTATGCGGTTTTTGGCCTCAGGAGAAATTAAAAACAGATGTGAGTGATGCTTTTATGCGTTGTTTGGCCTCAGGACAGTTAAAAATCGGTTTTTCGCATCCAATGCGAAATAACCTTTTCGTGGCGGATGGCGTAAGTAACTAACAGTAGCACACCTGCACACACTTGTACACTGTGTAGTACAGCCAGTTTAACGTCAAACGTACACCTCAGGCATTGCTGTATGATTCATATATCATTTGCAGTCGTCCACTATTAAATTATGATGCTTACAGCGCCATCTATTGCTGCATTTTGTAACCATTTAGTTTTCTTCTGCCATACGTTTTCCCCCTTCTCCTATAATATTCCGTTGCAATTTGACGTCATTCTGACCAGTGGTGTTATTTCGAAAGCGGTTTGAATATTAAACTTCAATTATAACCACAGCGTATAACCTGTAACATAAATAAAACGACGTACAACGAAGGAGCAAATTGATCACCAATTGATAGGCATAGAGTTATCGCAAAAAATGTAAAATTGTAAACTGTGGCTGGCGATGGATGAATCTGTGACACTGTAGCTCAATTTCGAAGCGCAGCTGGCTAGGTTAGTAAACAGGGCACAGTCGGTACCAGAGCATACAGTCTTTGAGGATCTCATTTCGCTTACTCACATGGACAGAAACTATGCCTCGTGGACAGGCGAGTGAACAATATATGCACATAGCAACTTAAAGGACATGTAGTTCGGCTCAGAGATGCTGGCTAAGGCAAGCGGTGAATCTATCGACATTTTAGTAGTTTCAGTTTCACAATTCGTCAATTTTCGGAGCAGCTGCGAAAACAGCATCACGAAGGAGGCGGTCGACCTTGAGATACGAGAGAGTGTGTGTACCGACCAACCGTCAGAGAGGCACTCAGAGTCCCGCATTCATCACTGTCATCGATCTGACGTGCAGCTCGGCTCACAAAAAGGGGAATCAGGTCCCGGTGCCCCTAGCATCGAGTATCACTGACATCTGTGTAATAACAAGACCGTTTGCAATGGTATCCGGCATTCGAACGGGTCCCGAGGGCCAAGAGACTTGGCAGGAGACATTCAGGACAGCGGTGGGATTCCAATTTGACTGTCGGCTGCCATACGACCCGACAATCAGGAGTCGAGTTCTAGGGTGCCATTTCAGTTCGTAGTACAATTTCTTGTGGTTGTCATCCGTGGCCCCTTACCGCTCAGCAGTACGTCGACGGTGTTCCACGCACCTTGCTGTTGTTCTTCAGGGCAAGCCATAAAGGGCTTGTATTTCGGCTATATAATGCTCGCCGAAACACGGCGATAGTCTCTACTCCTTGTCTTCGTTGCATATCTCTTCCCAGCTGAAAACGGTTGAGCATTATGGTCAGGGCCCTCCATCCATCTCGGGAATTTGACAATCCAAATTGGCAATTGGTCGTAATTCCGCTCGATGTCCCTCCGGAGGACATCAAACAACAGTGTCAATAAATACGAAGGCGAAAAACTGCTTGCAAAAGGTCAAGATGTGGATCGACGTGTTATTGGTAATTATGTCTGTCCCTAGATGTACATCACACCTACCGATTTCCGTCCTAATCGGACAATTGCTTCTTTTTTTTAAAAAAAAAAAAAAAAAAAAAAAAGAGGGAGAGAGAGGAAATACTTGATAATTCAACTGAGTGACCTTAGTTTCGCAGAAGGAATAGAATGTAAAATAAGAAAACACTATGTGTACTCACATTAAATCAATGAAACGAAAGTCCGCCCCGGTAGCTGAGTGGTCAGCGTGACAGACTGTCAATCCTAAGGGCCCGGGTTTGATTCCCGGCTGGGTCGGAAATTTTTTCCGCTCAGGGCTGGGTGTTGTGTTGTCCTAATCATCATCATTTCATCCCCATCGACACGCAGGTCGCCGATGTGGCATCAAATTGAAAGACCTGCACCAGGCGAACGGTCTACCCGACGGGAGGCCCTAAGCACACGACATTTCCATTTTCCAATGAAACGAAAGAATCTATTCGGCAAATGTTAGTCTTTAAACGGCGAATGGGTTCATTGAGCATAGCATAACATCGAAGAAACATGAACCTGAATCGGACCAGCGCACAATTTGTAACTGTTTTATTTTATTACTGTTTGTTTGTGTGCTGGTAGTTATTTCCAGACTGCTCAGCAGCGTGAACATACGCAGCTCTCTCATTTACTCCTCACTGAATGCTCCAATGGCAAAGACTCTTCTACTGGCAACATCAAAGATCACATTCCTTGTACTTAGAACTTTTGCGGCGTAACATATCGACTGTTGGAGCCCCTGTTCGAAAAAACGGCAGTAAACAGATATTGAGTGTGACGCACATGAGTAGGATCGCTGTATTCTAACTTTTGTAAAGATTTGAAGGAAGGCGTTGAAAGTCTCTGTCATGCGCCACGTATGTATCCACCGTCGAGTATCCATTTTCTTACACTATGTTCACTTAGCAGTGTATTGCGGTCTGCTAGTATTCTTCGGCCTTACAATTAGCACGTTTTGGTCCCTGTTCTTGAATCGCTACCAGGTAAAAATTAAACTCGTTTTACAAGCTGCTGAATGTCGCGAAAGGAACCTTTCCACTACAAAATAGTTGTTCTAGTATTTCCATAGCTTAACTAGTTAGCCCTACAACCCGGCAGCAAATGGTTCACCACTCTGCGTTTAGAGAGAAAATTGTTTCCTAAATCTGAAGCTGTTTTAGAAATATTAGAGCTATATCCGTTGTGTGGAAACCCTGTAAACAGGAAAACAAATATTTTAAATGAGAAATGTCCTGCATGGCTTACCCCGAAATTGTGACTGTTACAACGTGCGTTCCGGCAGAAAGTTCCTGGTCTGTAATTTCGCTTATGCCTGAACATTCCCCGATTTTTCTCTTCACTTCCTGCAAAGCCAGAATGCTTTATGAGCTTTCGATTTTCGGTTGTCCCGTTACTCACAATTAATACTGAATAATATTGGTAAAATTTATTATTGCTGTCAGCAACAGGAATGGATTAAGTAATGGTTTCAGATTACAGTAGTATATAACGATTAAGCTTCCAGAAGGTATAACGATAGTGGCAACTAGAAACTTTAAGTCGTTCAGAGGCCAGAGTGGTTCCAAAGAAATTCAGGTCCGCGATAGTGTTTATTACGCAATACTTCTCTTTCTTGCTTTAACAGCTGCCATTATCTGAACGTACCTCAAAGAACTCAGGTCACCGAAGAACTTCAGAATAAAATTTGAAGATAATTCAAAAACTTGGAAATTTGCCCTAAGATATATAAAGTGTTTCTGTTTGATGCTGGTATCAGCTATTCAAACTATTCACTAGAATCGATTTCAGAATTTATAAATAACCATGGAGATGAGTACACCGAGGTGTATACAATTGAGATGTCATCTCAAGTAGTGGAACTGCACATATTTAAGTGGAGCTTAACAAACAACGTTAAGTGCGTTCCGGAAATAGAGCGTTTAGGAAAGCGTGAAAACATTTCATAAGTTAAAATTTTCAGTCAAGAATAACAATTTTGTTTAAGATATGCATGGATGTGAGTTATTAGGAAATAAGAGTCTATTTCACTACAATAAGCTGATGCTTGTAGCCGCTATAAACTGTCTGGAGCTGTAAGAATTGTTTAGTTGGTATGTAATATACCTCTCTACATTTACCAGTTAGTAAGGAATAAAGGCTTTAGAGGTTATAAATGAGATGGAAATCACAAAAAACATAATTGCAAAACTTAACAAAGCATGAAATCTTACATGCTATTAGAAGTGGTGAAGCAAATAAACGAAAGGAATGCAATGGAAGCGTACCGACTATTTGTGACAATACTAAGACAAAGATTAATAAGTTTGTAGAGTTAACATTTGCTAGTTTCATTCCGTTCTTATTACAGTAGAAAAACATCAACGCTAAATGTTCTGTCTTGCTTTTACGATTCATTAGTCTTCCAGACCCTCGATATTTACGAAGCCCTACAACACCCAATTATTTCTGAATCAAGTATTTTATTAATCGACAAAGTGAACTCCTTACAGCTATTTGAATACCGATGGCACGTGAACATATTCATCCAAATGAATATTTTACTTAGCCGATCTTGGTGTTTGTGACTGAGAGTTATCACTTACGGTAGCGTTGCTGTAATGACATGTGAAGAAACCTGTTTGGTGTCAAAAAGTAGGAATCATAAATAATAGATGAACGGACAAAATCACCAGTACATTTTTCTTTAGTACACCTTTGACTTAAAACACAAGAACTGACTTACAACAAGTGATTTTGAGGTGCAGCAACAGAACTTCAGGGTAATTTTAAAAACACTCTCGCTCTGAACCTCTAGTACGAGGATGAAGCATACATTTGATATTACACTGGTGTACAAAACTTGAGGAGAGTAACTTTCACATGATGTGACCCTGCCAAGAAACGAAGCTCGACGGAACTTCTGCCGTACACAGAAAGAACAGTTACAGTACAGTATTATACAGCATAGCGTAGTATAGTACAGAAGGTAACTGTGAGAAATACACAATGAGACGCATGGAAATGACACTTATTTTCTTAGACAGCGATTACAATGAAGTTGTCGCGGTTTATCATGGTCCTCTGAAAAATGCTAAAGGTGAGATATGGTTCTTAATAGGGTATGGGATCAGGACGCATAGCAATGCATCCTCTACAACGTGCTCCCAAGCTTGCCACCAGAATTACAAGGATTTCTTTTTATAGGGCGTTCCGTTCCTGCACCAAAGCGATTGACTAATGCAGGTTGACGTAGTGAAATATGTCTGCCCACTGCATCCCTCACATGCTCGAGGGATTTAGGTCTGGGGAACGGGCAGCCCCGTTCCTAGAGGTTTACGGCTTGCGCTGTTTGATGCGATCACGGATTGTCATCCATAAAAGTGAAGTCAGGGCCGAATGCACCCATAAAAAAACGCACATGGGGAAGATTGTACAGTGTCACAATAATGTTGATCGGTGAGTGTACCGTGTCAAAATACGTAGACTACCGAACTGACCGTTTTCGATAATGTTTCTGGGCGCATTACGTATTACCTTCTCTCACCGGATGAGGGTACGTCCAGAATTACTACTCAGTCTCATTCTGGCCTCCTCCTAGAAGAGCACGTGACTAGATTCCTCCCTTGTCTAATCCCTTCGCTTCTGGTACCACTGCAACGGTGCGCCGAAGTGCAAGTGTCAACCGAACACATCGTACTGGTCGTCGGTCAGAGAGACCAGTCCCATGCAGTTCAGGCGTCACTATGAAGCATGAGATTGTGTACCCTGCAGTATGTTAAGTGTAGCTGCAATTGCACTCGCATTTAGACGTGGGTCTCGTTTTGCCTATTGTACAATGCAGCGGTCATCTATAAAATTATTGACCGTGGTCGAACACTTTTACAAACTTACGGGACAAGTTCTTTACACCAAACAAGGAAAAAAGTACCTATAAACAAAGGTCTGAAAAACAATCGTTTTCGAGTAATTAATGAAAATTTAAAATTTATGTGATATGAGCTCTTCAGCTCATAAACCCAAAATAAATGCTCGAAATGTCCACCTTTTGTTTCTAAACAAGCAAGAATTTTTCGAACCATGGACTGCCGCATCCTTTCAGATAATCCCTGACAGTTTTGAATAGATTCGCCAGCTTCCGTGACAAGTTGAAGAAGAGTTACTGCATCCGAGTGGTTCGCTACAGAGATCACTTGTTTAAAGTGCTCCCGGATATAATAGTCCAAAGGACCGAGGTCAGTGTATCGCGGGGCCATGGAAGTAATTCTCCTTTACCGATCCATCTGTCATAACAGGTAGCATCCATTGGTTCTCGAACACTGATATTGAATTGTGCTGGAGCTCCTTAAAGTACAGACTACATACTTCTTCTTAATTGTAGGGTCACATCTTCTAGTAGGTCTTTGAGAGTTTCTGAATAAGTCTCTGGAGACAGCACCTGTAAGACAATCTATGATCCTACCAGTCACCTAAAATTGAAACCAACACATTACTCTTAAACTGATGGTTACGTATAGCCTGTATTGTACTGCGATTGACCCATATATGTTGGTTATTGATATTTGTTACTCCATATCTTCCAAACGTTGCCTCACCTGTGAACAAAACTGAAGAGACAAACAACGGATTGGCAGCTTCTGCAACAAAGCATTGGCAAAAGTTATCCCGTGGTGCATGATCTGCAGGCTAAGGCTCTGTTCACATTGAAGATAACACTGATACATGAGTTGCTCGTAAAGTATCCTTCATGCTGAACTTGGAGATGTACCACACTACAGTGCCACTTGTCTTGCCCTGACACCTCTTTTTCGACGCCCCGTAGAAAGTGCTCATCCTGGCGAGGTCTACAAGCAACACGCGGTCTTCCTGGATCAATACTGATGCGTAAATTCGGATTGTAGTGGAATGGGGCTCAGGAGAATAATAACATAAAATACCTTTTACTCAAGAAAAACAATGTTGAAATCAACTTCGTCCTAGCAAATTGATTGGGGTCGATTATAATTTACAATAATAGCTGAGAATGGCTGGCCTCGGTCGACAATTAGCAATTAATTACTTTCTGAAGTTAATCACAGGACAACCACTAGAACATATTTCTGTTATATAACTAAGACAACCTGCGTTGGCACTCAATTAAATGTACGTCTACGACCACTCCCATCAACAACTATTTACAGAAGCAGAGCTACAGTCAGCCATCTAGGGGTCTACCTAAACAAATTTCTTAATATAATGTTCTGTACAATACGAGATAAAACAGATCACTCTAATATGGTAATACAACAAGATAATTTTAGATACAATGACGTGAATAAAATCAGTCATAATAACACGATCACTATCTGTACAATCAATACATTTAAAGGAAGAGTGTTCGTTAGTAATTCGTGTGAATCTGTAGTTTTATTCCCATCTTGATAAAATTTTGCACACTTCACCTTCAAGACCAAAAATAATATCACTGTCCACATAAGATTTCATGATCTGATTGAAAAATGTCTCTATGTAATATATAAAGGGGAGAGGCTGTTGCCAAAAATCTTTGTTGAAAAAAATCTACACACTTGCATGAAACAACGAAGGAAATTAATGAAAAATTAAATGCCCAACAAGCGAAATATATCGTGGTAAAGTGACTGTATTTCTAACGGCGAGAATAAATTACAGCAACAATACCCATCTTGAATATAGTGTCATGGGACGTCACTAGATCGGGGTACGAGCGAATGCTCGAGAATTAGACATAAACATGACAACAGACACGTATTTTTTGATTAGTTGCCGGTGTTACATGTGACGCATACCCTAGGAACCTAGAAGATGTTTTGGCTCGTATTTCACAATTACACTCCTGGAAATTGAAATAAGAACACCGTGAATTCATTGTCACAGGAAGGGGAAACTTTATTGACACATTTCTGGGGTCAGATACATCACATGATCACACTGACAGAACCACAGGCACATAGCCACAGGCAACAGAGCATGCACAATGTCGGCACTAGTACAGTGTATATCCACCTTTCGCAGCAATGCAGGCTGCTATTCTTCCATGGAGACGATCGTAGAGATGCTGGATGTAGTCCTGTGGAACGGCTTGCCATGCCATTTCCACCTGGCGCCTCAGTTGGACCAGCGTTCGTGCTGGACGTGCAGACCGCGTGAGACGACGCTTCATCCAGTCCCAAACATGCTCAATGGGGGACAGATCCGGAGATCTTGATGGCCAGGGTAGTTGACTTACACCTTCTAGAGCACGTTGGGTGGCACGGGATACATGCGTACGTGCATTGTCCTGTTGGAACAGCAAGTTCCCTTGCCGGTCTATGAATGGTAGAACGATGGTTTCGATGACGGTTTGGATGTACCGTGCACTATTCAGTGTCCCCTCGACGATCACCAGTGGTGTACGGCCAGTGTAGGAGATCGCTCCCCACACCATGAAGCCGGGTGTTGGCCCTGTGTGCCTCGGTCGTATGCAGTCCTGATTGTGGCGCTCACCTGCACGGCGCCAAACACGCGTACGACCTTCATTGCCACCAAGGCAGAAGCGACTCTCATCGCTGAAGACGACACGTCTCCATTCGTCCCTCCATTCACGACTGTCGCGACACCACTGGAGGCGGGCTGCACGATGTTGGGGCGTGAGCGGAAGACGGCCTAACGGTGTGCGGGACCGTAGCCCAGCTTCATGGAGACGGTTGCGAATGGTCCTCGCCGATACCCCAGGACCAACAGTGTCCCTAATTTGCTGGGAAGTGGCGGTGCGGTCCCCTACGGCACTGCGTAGGATCCTACGGTCTTGGCGTGCATCCGTGCGTCGCTGCGGTCCGGTCCCAGGTCGACGGGCACGTGCACCTTCCGCCGACCACTGGCGACAACATCGATGTACTGTGGAGACCTCACGCCCCACGTGTTGAGCAATTCGGCGGTACGTCCACCCGGCCTCCCGCATGCCCACTATACGCCCTCGCTCAAAGTCCGTCAACTGCACATACGGTTCACGTCCACGCTGTCGCGGCATGCTACCAGTGTTAAAGACTGCGATGGAGCTCCGTATGCCACGGCAAACTGGCTGACACTGACGGCGGCGGTGCACAAATGCTGCGCAGCTAGCGCCATTCGACGGCCAACACCGCGGTTCCTGGTGTGTCCGCTGTGCCGTGCGTGTGATCATTGCTTGTACAGCCCTCTCGCAGTGTCCGGAGCAAGTATGGTGGGTCTGACACACCGGTGTCAATGTGTTCTCTTTTCCATTTCCAGGAGTGTATATTTATTATTAAAATCCACAGTCCAACACAAACGCTAAGACAACTTGTGGATATAGTACAAACCAAAGTCACTACATCCTGAGCTGGTTAACAGATTGAACAGAACCCGCGATTTCCGGATCTGTGACGTAAACTTTTCGAACTGTTCGATTCGTGCTCAAGAACAATCCTATTTTTTGTAGAAGACCGGTGGAGCGATCTGTTTTACTTGCTAAAAGCACTCAACGTCCTAGACCGCATAAATATTTCTTTGTTTAAGACAACCGGTTTCTACAGATTTTGTCTCTTATTTTCTGTCTTAAAATATCTTTTTGCTATTAAAAATGTTCATTTCACGTTGGACCTCAACCCAAATGTTGATCTTTATCCACATGACAGCTTGGCATGAGGTCCAACATAAAATGAACACGTTTCGTAAGAAAAAGTTTATTTTAAGTCCTGGAGATGACATCAACGTCTGTCGAAGCCTGTTGTCTTGACTTAAGAAATAATTATATGATCTAGGCTACTGAACGTTCTTACCTACCTGAAATAATGAGAACTGGGATGAAACTATATTAGACGAATTTTTCAAAAACCCAATGAAATACTTATAGCAAAATGTAACAACAGATGACACACCTGATCATCTTTTGGTACAGGGAAACTGAAGCCTGTAAAAATTTTCTTCAAGAAATGAATTTTGAACGTTAACAGAAACAATCAGTTCCTGTAGAATTTTAACAGAAGCATCGAAATTTTTTATCGAAGTTCTGTTTATCGAAAACTGGTAACAAATTACAATACAATTTCCACTAGAAGCGAAAGTTTGAATGTCGTTTACATCGCCATCTCTTACGTGACTGTGCTAATTTTAGTACTTTAAAGTTGTATCTTGTTCTATCTAGAACTAGAAGACAATAAGTTTACTTAAGGTAGATATCAGTTTATACCTAATGAAGCGCCGCCAAGGAAAAGGAAGTTTATTTGTGAGAAAAGCGCTGCAGCTAAGAGACAAAATGCCATCCGGGCGTCGGAAACACTCGAACAACGGAGCTTCTTCTACACCGTAAGCGTTCGAGAACTTCTACAACTACAGCTAGGGAAACTTTGGAGCGAACAGAGCTTCGTCTACAGCAGATTCCCATGAAACTTCATTCGCTATCAGTATCAACAAGGCACAGGCCAGTCACTTTGTGTCGCAGATATGAAATATCCCGGGCAACGCCGGGCACTGCAGCTAGTGGCACGTATAAATCATTCAAGCTCACAGCGTACAAATAACGAAATCAATATTGCTCTCACAAAGAGGGAACATCAGCACGCCCAACGTGTCACCACATACTACTCTTACAATTGCCAAGGACCGACCACGCCTGATATTAATGATCAAACGATACACACATGCACACCCTCTAGTCTCCACTGTACACAATGTGACACCACTCGACCAATCTAAAGAGTGACTGTCTTTTAATCGGGAAGCCCCGGACTGCGTCTGCACTGCAATCGGTGTCCTCTCGCCAGGCAAAAGATACCAACAGTCCCAGTGTGTTGTATGCGTCCGAAAATGAGCTTATTCTCCACGGTCATCATTAGCCTCGTCGATAGCTCCTCGTAGACAAGCTTGGAGAAAGCTTCTCGCTCTTGGCTCTCCACGAGTTCACCGCATATGTCCACCACCCGCTGCGCGAGCGAACACCAGACTGTCTGGACGGCCTTGGCCATGGCACGCTACGTTATCAGGAACAGCCGCTGCCCTCCAGAAGACAATTCCGGTTTGCTGTCCCTTGCCCTCGATGGAAAGAAGGCCATTTCGTGCCAACGCTAGCAACCCAAGGTCCCACTACTCTGTCTCGCTCACCCACTGGTCAAACCAAAGCCCCTATAAGCCCAAGACCTTTGCACCAGTCTCGCGCTGCAGCTTCAAGTCTCATAGCGGCGCAAATTCACTGCACAAAAGAAAAAGAACGAAAGAAGTTGCACTGAACTTTGACACAACATGTGAAACTGTCAGGAAAGTTTTTCTTTAGGACTTTGGAAAGTAGTTCATTTGCAAGTCACAATGGCCTTCACGGCAGCTACATCCTGAAAACATTGACCATAAAGTGAATTTCTCCAGTTCGTCGTTTCGTCAAGCTTCATGTTGTTGACACTAAGCCCTGTCACCCTTCATCATTTTTTTCAGACAAGATCAGTCAACTCTCCGGGCACGTGTGCCCAAATCATTGTTTTCGTTCGGGAACCAGGTGTGTGGGACAAACTTTGCACACAATTTTTCTCAAAATTTAGAGATGTTGTTTCATTGCGAGTTGCGACTTAATAACATTGACACATTACGGGCACACGTCCTCTATTTAACACTGCCTGGTTATAACTGACTAGTCGAATTCGTACCTGTTGTTTACAGTTGTTAATTCAAGCTACCCCTGTAGTTACTGCACCGGACGTTGCTTATACACTGGTCAGTCTCGGAACTCTGTTGTCGGAAGGTGTCAATCTGACGAGGTAGTTCCCTATGTTTGTATTTTTCTGAGGAGTACAAAAGTAAGTAATTTTATTTGAAAAGAGAGTAGTTTACGTTGTTACAAGCACTCAAGACGAATGTAAATTATTATTTTCCAAGCAGTAGTACGCTTTCGATCTGCTTATACTTCAGAATTATGGACAGTGAATAAGATGAAACGACAAATAATCATATTGTGTAGCTATTTTCAGTTTAGCAGCGAAATTCTGTGATCGGTTTAAACCGTGAACGATGTACAGAGACAGTTGCAGTATTCTCAACAATACTAATGAACACTCGGAAGTGGCTTGTAACAAAGTTGTTCGTTGGGTATATTAGCTAAATTACCATTGATACTGTACTGCACTGAAGACGCAGATAATTATGAGACTGTATCCTAGCGTTGTCTCTCAAATTCTTCTGCCAACGTGTTTGATGAAGATGCTGGACCTCTCTCTCCACGATGTAGATCACACGCAGTGCAGGGTTATTTCATTACCATTCGCATTAGCAACTTATCTTTGTGAGCACACGGCTGTCCAGCTTTCAATTACGAGATGCTGTGAATGCCATTAGACTATGGAGTCGGTCTGGTTCGAAAACTGTTGTAATGTAGCGTTTTCTATTTACATTACCAACCTCTCTTAGTATTTCACAACTGTGAAAATTGCACTGTTGTTAACATGGCACTGTTATAACTACTGCTGGCTGTGTGGTGTCCGTTATTTTGTGTTTTTATCTTATATTAAGATATGATCGTACGTCGAACACTTTTTATTGTTCTATTGTGGAAAATGCAGTTATGTAAACATGGAACTTCTGTAACTCCTGTTGGCTGCATGGCCTTTGCTGCCCCCCACAATATATATATATATATATATATATATATATATATGGGGGGCAGCAAAGGCCCTTCATCAGGAGACTGGGACTCACTCGGGGCTGCACTACGTACGGGTAGAACGTACACCTGGTGGGTACTCACATCCACGTACTCCTGTTTGGCGCCATAAGAGACGTGCTTACGACCCAGGTCCTGCAGCAGTGTCAGCAGCTTCTCTTCAGGTTCGTACAGTCGCGCCACAGCCTTCTGCACGAACGCCATCACCCTGGAGCAGGAAACACGTGTCTCTGTTAGTCACTACCGAAATTTCTTTAACGAAAAATAAATAAGAGCGGCCGAGAGTAAATATGATATCAGATTTACAGTTTGAAATTTTATTTTCAGGAAAACAAAAGAATATTTCCTGAGGATCGATATCATACTTAACACATTGTTTTCAAATTTCATGAGTTATGAGCTGTCTAAATGTATTATTCTGGATACCAGAAACATACACCAATAAGTCAAAACATTGCGATCACTTATTATTTATTTATAATTTCTGCTACCAGTCACTTTTATTTCAAAATTGTTCAAATGTATGTGAAATCTTATGGGACTTAACTGCTAATGTCATCAGTCCCTAAGCTTACACACTACTTAACCTAAATTATCCTAAGGACAAACACACACCCATGCCCGAGGGAGGACTCGAAGCTCCGTCGGGACCAGCTTCACAGTCCATGACTGCAGCGCCTGAGACGGCTCGGCTAATACCGCGCGACTTCACTTTTATTTGTTTATATGTAATCTAAGGTAATACAACGCGTTTAAAACATGTTCTGTTCATCATCAGGGATTTACACATACATACATAGATACAGAGAACTGTTATTTAAAAATAAATTATCTTAAACTAAATTAACCTAGAACTTTTTGTCCATTGTTCGTTACAGTAGTGGCTGGTCTGGCATTTGAGTGAGAGGAGGGTTGGGGTAGTGGATGGTCATAAATCGATGTCAATGATGTCTTCAGCAGGTTTTTGTTGTTGTTGGTTATGTATGACATCACAGCCTGTACAGGATGCTGACAGATTAGCACCAGTTGTGTGTTGCGGAAATCGTGTGCAAGGCTTTTATATGACAGTTGGTCACTTACGATTTTATCCCCTTGTAGCTTCACGTGCATCACTGGGGTAATGGCGGAACTGTTGAGTAACATTACGCTATTGAACTTTGTATTTTGTCACTATATAAATGCACGATGATGAACAGAAGATGTTCGAATCGTGATGTATTATGTTAGATTAAGCACTAAATAATTAAAAGTAACTGGTAGCAGAAATTACAAAAAAATAATTATCCCACACAGTCACGGTTCACAAACGTAACCATTATGGCCGAAAATAATTATGACCACTGCCCACCGTAACGTTGGATGTCGCCTGGTGGCGTTGCGGACACGTGACACGGATGGGGGATCACCGTAACAAAATTATGGCTGCAAATGGGGAATTCCATTGAGATCCGTGCTTTAACTCAGGTCAGATTATTATTACGCAGAGCTTGTGAATGAATATCTCGAAAATGGCAAAGTTGGTAGAATGTTCACGTGGTAGTGTCTTGAGAATCTACGGAAAGTGGTAGATGGACAGGGAGCTTCTAATAGGCTCTAAGCCGGCCGGAGTGGCCGAGCGGTTCTAGGCGCTACAGTGCGGAACCGCGCGACCGCTACAGTCACAGGTTCCAATCCTGTCTCGGGCATGGACGTGTGTGATGTCCTTAGTTAGGTTTAAGTAGTTCTAAGTTCTAGGGGACTGATGACCTCAGAAGCTAAGTCCCATAGTGCTCAGAGCCATTTGAACCATTTTTAATAGGCTCTAAATAGCTGGACGTTCCAGTTCACAGAACGAGGGTCGGAGGCTTGTCTGCTTTGTAAAATAGGATGTATGTGAAGTGTGTCATCTACGCCGAAAGAGCACAATAATGGTTCCTGCACAAGTGTTTCGGAGCACACCGTTCATCGTATACTGTTGAACATGAAGCTCATACAGTAATGTGTCGTTGGTGGACACTACGTGGTACAATAAGTTTTCTCGTATATGAAACTGCTTGGTGTGCAGAGGTCACGTACACTGCAGCGCCAAAGAAACTGGTATACGCATGCGTATTCAAATAAAGAGATATGTAAACAGGCAGAATACGGCGCTGCGGTCAGCAACGCTTTAATAAGAAAACAAGTTTCTGGTGCAGTTGTTAGATCTGTTACTGTTACTACAATGGGAGGTTATATAGAAATAAGTGAGTTTGAACGTGGTGTTATAGTCGACGCCCGAGCGATTGAACACAGCATCTCCGACGTAGCGATGAAGTAGATATTTTCCCGTACCAACATTTCACGAGTGTACCGTGAACATCAGGAATCCTCTAAAACATCAAATCTGTGACAATGCTGCGGCGGGAAAGAGATCTTGCATGAAAGGGACCAACGACGACAGATGAGAATCGTTCAAAGTGACAAAAGTGCAGTGCTTCCGCAAACTGCTCCATATTTCATAGTTGGGCATCCAACAAGTGTCAGCGTGCGAACCATTCAACGAAACAGCATCTACATCGGCTTTCGGAGCCGAAGGCTCACTCGTGAACCCTTAGTGACTGCAAAACACAAAGCTTCCGGTCTCATCTGGGACTGTCAACACCGCCATGTGACTGTTCATGACTGCCATCATGTTGCCTGGTCTGACGAGTCCCGTATCTATCTGTATTTGTATCGAGCGTATCTATTTGTAACGAGTGGATGGACGTATACGGTTATGGAGACATCCTCATGCATGTCAGCAGGGAACTGTTCAAGGTGGTGGAGACCCTGTAATGGTGTGGAGCGTGTGCAGTTGGAATAATACGCGCCCCCTCATATGACTAGATACGTCACGTACATTGCCATCCTCTCTGATCACTTGTATCTATCCATGTCAATTGTGCATTCCAACAGACTTGGGGAATGCCGGCCGGATTGGCCGAGCGGTTAAAGGCGCTACAGTCTGGAACCGCAAGACCGCTACGGTCGCAGGTTCGAATCCTGCCTCGGGCATGGATGTGTGTGATGTCCTTAGGTTAGTTAGGTTTAAGTAGTTCTAAGTTCTAGGGGACTTATGATCACAGCAGTTGAGTCCCATAGTGCTCAGAGCCATTTGAACCATTTAGACTCGGGGAATTCCAGCAGCACAACGTGACATCCCAAACGTCCAGAATTGCTACAGAGTGGCTCCAGGAACACTCTTTTGAGCTTAGACCCTTCATCTGGCCACAAACTCCCCAGAAATGAACATTATTGAGCACTTATGGGATACATTGCAACCGGCTGTTCAGAAGAAATCTCCATCCTCTTGTACTCTTACGGATTTATGGAGAGCCCTGGAGGATTCATGGTGTCAGTTCCCTCCAGCACTACTTCAGACATTCGTCGAGTCCATGCCACTTCATGTTGCGGCACTTCTGCGTGCTCACGGAGACCGTACACAATATTAGGCATTTGTACCACTCTCTTTGACTCTTCACCACAGCTCTATGAAACAGTCCATGTGTATAAAGAACTAATGCAGCACACTGCGTAACAAAATTAAGGGCTCACTTTTTGAAACTCCTTAATTGTCTCCCATGCCGACTAATAAGTTGAAAACTTGGCTCAAAGGTGCCTACAACCTTCCTCCGTGACGGCGCAAAAGTGTCAGTCCCGGAGACTTCACTCTCGGGCCCAGTGACGCTTCAAACAGTGGGATGTTGCCACATGGGGAAAAGAAGGCCACAGCTGAGAATTTGATATTCGGGTAGCGTTAGAATGGATATCTTATGTCACACTGGCACCATATTTCGCCAAATTTCTCTTCAAGGCCAGCTTGGATTTGTCACTCGGTGGAAAGGTTGTCACACCGTCTTTTAACCACATTTTTCCTTTTTCTTTGGCGCTCTGCTGTGGAGGTCAGATCTGCGACGCCCAGCGTTGAAATCGCGGGGTTTTCTTACGAGTGGCCGACGAAAATATTTCAGGCACACATACACACACACACACACAAACACACACGCTCATTTCGCTCGGAAACTATAGTTCGCAGTGCGATGGGCAAGAAGACGACTTACTGACAAACTTTGACACTGTGACACCTCCTGGGAGGTTCAATCCTTATGTAAAGACATCGTGTGATAGTATATAGAGTGAACGTGGTCCCACCCCTTAGAGTGCAGTGTGATCGCAGTTTTTCTTTGGTGTTCATGGTGAACCACTAAGGACCGTTAAAAACCATTCCACGAAATTTTAATATGATCAGAAGCAGCTCCTCTTTCACGTCCTGCTGTTGCATGATGACAGAGGAATGGAGCACTGGCGCATTCATCGAAACAACGGGAAATTTCGTCGAAAGGTTGTGGACAAATGCGGTTGATAACAAACGATGTCCTTTCAGGATTGAAATGTCAGAGAGGTGTCAGTAGCCTCAAAGAGTGTCTGGAACATCTTTCTGTAGCTCGTTGGAAACTGTCACTTTCAACTGGGCAATATGTGGGAATCAACGTCCCGAAGAAAGGGATAGTTTCATCGATGCCCTTTATGCCATCCTCTGAGGCCTTTTTGTGTCGATTCTGAATGGTGATGTGTCTGAAATGCTTATTCGACCATCCATAAGACAGCCCTTGATTTCAACGCTAGGCACCATGGTTCTGATCTGCATTGTAGAGGCGTCAAAAGAAGGAGGGGAATGTGGAGAAGAGGGGCTGTGGCAACCTCCCCGTCGTTTGACACGTGCACTACGATGAAACTGGGTAGAACTGCTGTGTCATTTGGTGACAACGTGTCGTCATTAACCCATCTTACACGTAACTTGAACTTCTGACCTCTGGCCTCTTTTTTCGCATGTGTCGACATCTTGTTGTTTGAAGCGTTCTCGAGCCGGACGTTGAGATCGAACGGACCCGCGTTGTTGGTTCAGAGGACGTTTCTAGGCACCTCTGAGCCAATTTGAAACTTATGCATCGGCATGGGAGACAGACACAGTGATCCTTTAATTCTGTTATGAAGTGTGTATTGTAGGAGGCAACTGGAAGAAATACACAATAATTACAATGAAGTCCCTGCGATTCATGATTGATCACTGGATATTAAAATAGGCTGGAGATCGTTATTAATGAATACATTTTTATACATGTCTGCACTTATCACGACATGATGGTACGTCGAGCACGGCCGAACGTGATACTTTTGGTTGTCCAGCTGTTATGGTATGGAGAGATGTCACGCTGCATGGTCGTAATGACCCCAAAACCTTTGACTCACTGGTGTGTGGCAGTGTACTCCATCCCCATGTGTGTCCTATCGGGTGTGCACTCGGGTCTGTCTTCAATTTTATGGACGACAATGCTCGACCGTAACGAACATGGCAGCTGGTAGAGCTCTTGGAACTAGAGGGTATTCGGTGAATGAGGTGGTCTGACAGTTCCCCCAACAAATTCCAACGATCACGTGTGGTGTGCGTTGGGGAGTCGCACTGCAGCACGTCCACATGCACCGACGAATGTCCAGCAGTTGTTAACAATGCTAGTGGAGGGACGGAGGGCCTTACGGCAAGAACTCCTTACCAAACTTGTACGTATCACTGGAGCTCGTTGCAGAGCATAGGTGGTGATCACACGCTCTGTCAAGAACGATGCAAAGCCTTTTTTTAATGTCGAAAGGAGCATCATGAATCGTAGTGACATCAATGTAATTATTGTGTTTGAATAAATGTCTCTTCGTCGCCTTGCATACTTCTTTAAGTTACGTTCTTTTTTATACTGTACTGTACTGTACTGTGGTAAGTCTTCCTACGTATGGTCAAAGTTTCATCCACCTATAGTAAAAAAATGATCGTATGGCACTGCTGGCCGGGAGGCCTCATACGGGGAAGGTCGACCGACAAATTCCAGTCTTATTTCAGTCGACGCCACATCGGACGACTCGCGTGCCGGCGGTGAGAATGAAATGATGATGAGGACAACACGACAACCAGTCCACGAGCGGAGAAAATCTCCAAGCCGCCCAGTAATTGAACGCGAGCCCGTTGCAAGGGAGGCAAGCATGTTACCATCCAGCTAAGCAGGCGGACGCGACCTATGGTACTCGGTAGTAACATCATTTGAAATTTCGATTAGTCCTCCAGATTTGCACACCTGTGTATGCAATCAGTACCATGATCAGCAAGAGCAATATCTGTTATCAACACTGGATATTGTCCCATTTTGTGACTCCACGAACAGTTGAAGGACGATATGATTTTCCTCATTCGCGTCTTCGTTGCGGTTGTATGCATCAACCCATTGCAGCCATATTGTAATATGCGGATATCATTTAGTTTGTTATATTTGGACATAATGTGCCATTTCTTCTACACGCCGTTGTTTCTTATACTTTCACTTTTAAATCTCATCCTCAAAAGTCCGGAGATCGTTATTAACGAGAACGTGAAAATCATATCACTATGCATTTATACTGTCCTTATCAGTTCCGGGAAGAGACCATCACTCATTTTCGTAAACGATATATGGTTTTGATTTGACTTAATGCTGTATGATTTTCGTACCTCAGTAGGTAAAAATGATCACGCTGTTGCCTTTCTGTCCGACTGTTAAAAACCCCTTTTCTCAGGAACGGGTAGACGTATTAAGTTGAAAAGTATGACACCCACCTAAGCCTACGGTTCCTTGACGGTTTAAAAAATTAAGCCTTACAAGTCAATTCAGCCAAAAGATGCGACCATTTATGACAAATATTTTGATACTCACCAACTCAATCGTCAAAACGTGTAAGCTTTCCCGTTGACCTGGAATGATGACATTAGTCAAGGAGCTAAGTTTCACAGTAAAACTAAAGGAAACATCCGAAAATTGTTAGGCTGTAATTGTGTCAAAAAAAAATTGTTTCTTAGCATTTATTATTCAACTGTCTCTCCGTCTGTCTGCGACGACTCCTTTATCTCAGGAAGGGGTAACAGTATCACGTAGAAATTTGTGATACAGACTAAGCTCTATAGTCCCTTGGCGTTGTAAAACTTAGAAGCTTCTGTCAGTGCAACCAAAAGGTACAGAAATTTATATGACATAATTTGATACTCTCATACTTACTTATCAAGACCCTAATTGTACTTCCCTTTGACCTAGAATCATGAAATTCGACATAATCTAGCCGCGCGGGATTAGCCGAACTGTCTCAGGCGCTGCAGTCATGGACTGTGCGGCTGGTCCCGGCGGAGGTTCGAGTCCTCCCTCGAGCATTGGTTGTGTGTTTGTCCTTAGTATAATTTAGGTGAAGTAGTTTGTAAGCTTAGGGACTGATGACCTTAGCAGTTAAGTCCCATAAGATTTCACACACATGTTTTGACAAAATCCAATGTTTCATAGTACAAGTAGAGTAAAAAATCCTAAAGGTGTTAAACTGATATTAAATGACATAAAAAATATCTTTTTGCCGTCAAGACTTATACTGCATTCGACATCCCTCAAAAGCCTAACAGAAAAGTATTACTGCAGAGAAACATAAAACGTAAGTTGTAATCGCTTAGTAGTAACTAAATAAAAAATATTTTATCAACTCTCTCTATGCACATGTAAACTGAAGTCCCTTGCTCGCTTCTGTTTGTATGTCTCAGGAACTACCACAGGGATTTTGATACGCTCTTGGAATTCCTGGGACCGATCTCTTGCCAGCATCGATATCAATGACAGGCAAAACTCGTCGAGATTTATCTGTACATATAATTAAGTTAGTACGGAACCCTCAGTGCGAGTCCTACTCACGAGTCCTACTCGTGCTTCGTCAATTTTAAATATAGCATTTGAGTTATTTTGCTTTGTTCTTCTCTATGTCTATTTAGTTCGCTAATTGCGAAACGTTTGTATCAAAATTTACAGTGTTCGACACAGCTAATATTGAAAACTAAGACCAAATTAGGCGTACGACAGTAGATTCAAAAAGTTCTAGGAGACTTGGGTCCGCAAACGCTCTGTGGGTGACAGAACTGCGGATTTTGGGTATGCGCCCACAATGACTTCTGTATGAAATATTGTGCAAATCAGTGGAAACATATCTGAAATATGGTTAACTCTCTGAATGAGCTCAAATTTCTCCCATGGCATATGACTGAGAATTGGGCAGCGGCACATTTTGCTGCTGATGTACTCGTAATAAGGTATCTAACGCGCCAATAAAGCCATTTCTTGATGGACTGAGAAGAGCCTGCATCTCGACGTCCATGATAATGAGACATAAATCCTGGGGAATATGGCGTCTGGTGTCGTCCGTAAAGTGTACATCTCTTTCGTGGATATGGTGGAAGACATGAAGCCGCCAATTCCACATTCTTCTCAAACTTTACAAGGTGATCCACACAAGTTTTAAGGCATTCGCCACTCACTGCAGAGACGAGCGCCGGACTCGTCCTTAAAGAAGTCCACGGGATCAATAAATCGTGACATGTGAAGCGCTGAAGCTGTCTCGTATTACTTGTTACGATTGGCCGTGGCTCAAATTAGCCACCAGTTAAATGACGATATAATCGAAAACATTTGATAATGGTCTCAAGGGAAATTTCAACTGCACAACTACATAGCATTTTCTTCGACTGAGGGACGATGGAAACCATCATCGACGTTAACATCAAGGACTGAGCCTTTTGGCTAATCTCGTCTCCTTCAACATTGTTCAAGCCATCTCCTCATTTGTCTTCCTAAAGACCTTTTTCTTCTTGGTTTATACTGTTTCATGTTTCATAACACTTTTTTTTTTTTTTTTTTTTTTTTTTTTTTGGTTATGGCAGATACATTTTGCCATCATTTGCCTTTCGATCTGTCAAAGCATATCCAGCCACGTATCTAAGTCTTTTCGCATGCTTCTATTCTCTTTTCATCTGTCTTCTTATGATTCCAGTTTTCGCATCGCTAGGGCAATGCTGGTACAGCCATAACCTTATAGAACCTTAGTAGAGAATCTCTGTAGACTTCTTTCCAAATGTTCTGCATAAAGTTCCGCATAAATAGTTAAATAGTTTTAAATCATGTCGTATTTCGTTGTCGCTCTTATGTAAAACAGCACCCTAAATATTTAAAGGCTTTACCCTGATCTAAGATCTGCCTGTCAATTTCTATCGTAAATCCTATAGGCTGGTCTCCTAAAACACCATTGACTGTATCTATGTGATTGTATTCTCTCGCTATTTTGCTTACATAAAGACAGATTCTCGTAAGGCATTTTCTGAGAGGGCCACGCTTATCTAACTCCCCGCCTTATGTCAGCCATACAACAGCTGCTATTCATACTTGCATTTTATTTTTCATATATAAACCATGTACAACTCTTATAAGATGAGATGATATCCATATATATCTTAAAATTTTCCATGGTTTCTTTCGATTTACTTGATGTAATGCGTTTTCGTAGTCAGTGAAGACAATGAATGTTGACAAACTGAATTTACGCTGTTTTTCTATTAGTTGTGTCACGGTGAATATACAGTCCGAGAATGATCTGCTTTTGGTAAACCAAGCTGAGCATTACATAATACAGTTTCAGCGATTAGCGGTAGAGATAGAGCGATGGAACATGAATATCAGAGAATCTTGCATATTTAGCTTCCTTCTACTGTATTATGCCATATACTACCATATTTTGGAGTGATTTGTAAGGGGTTCGTAGGCCCTTACTATAAATTTGTACTCGGCACAGGCGATAGGGCGAACAATCGATTGTGTCGTGTTCCGAGAGCGAGTGTTGAGTTGAACGAGTGTCATGTTGCGGGTAGAGGTTTGTGGAGGTCTTTGTTGAAATGTAAGGCTTTAACGGAGAAGGGAGTCGCCATCGCCGTGGCTAGACCCCATTGTACTAGAATAATACCGGGAAGGTGAAGAACTATTATTACGAAAGTTATCAGTGACATTTCTAGGGCCGATATTTGGTTTCGCGTCTACTGCGCCGGCATCACATTGGATTGCAGTGTTGGATTGCAGAGTTGGATGCAGTGATGGATTAGTGTGTGTCGATAATGGAAAGTGAGGAAGCCTGTGCTGAGATTAGCCGTAAATAGATATGTATGACGAAGGCAGTGGCTGTCTCCTTTTTTTGTGTTTTTGAGAAGAATATAGGTTCGTAATTAGTGAAAGTGTGTTTGTGTTTTCCTTGTTACCAGACATTTCATTATTACAGTATTGAACAGGATGAACTGGAAAGCAACAACTTCAGAAGCAGTCAATTCCGATTACCAGCCCCATTAGGTACACGGTCATATTAATAACAAATATTGGGCTGCTATTCGATCAGATCAGGTAGGGATAAATAAACGGTGGTGTTACACCTTGGCTTACCGTGAAAGGACAAGTGCAATCTTCAGACGAATAGTAACAACAATAGGTAATTTTATCTTGCTTAACGTGAGAAAATATTTTCCGATTTCGGATGAAGACAGAGTATTAACTTTAAAATCGCGACAAGAAACAGTGCATCTTGAACAATACAAAGTAATAGCATCTTACGATTGTGAATAAACTGTTTTTCTCGCCATATTAGATAATAGTGTCGATAAACTGTATTGTAATGTGCAAACGCGTAGATCCGCACGAAAAACTGCGAAAAGTGAACACTAAAAAAGACACGTGTGAACATTACCACAACAAAACGAGCTAAGAATTCGTCATGGAAGCTTTTAAAGAAGTGTTTAGTAGCAATGTTATGACCGAAATTGCCTTTTGAATAATGAAAATCGAGCAACTTCGTGTGGATCCATATACTGTTATGCAGGCGACAATTTATGTGGCGACGCAATTGTTGAATGACGTCACGCAGACCCGTGCAGCAGCTGCGCCAAAGAGCTTCGATCCACGAGGTGATTTCACACATCATCCCAACTACCTGTGCAAGGAGTAGGTCAGACGCAGACGCACTACACTGGGCAGCGACCAGCGCGACTTCGAGCCACCGAGCGCCAACCCGGCATCTAGCAGCCGAACTACAAACTAGGCCCGCCTGCAGCGCCACGGAGCGGCCGACTAAGAACTATGACGACTCGCCACAGATCTTCAGCGTGACTTCACATGGCTCCGGCGGCAGTACAGCGCCACGCCCACTTCAAACATCAAAACATCGCGACTCGTGGTAACTTCAGTTGGTGAGTGAAGACAACTGGTTAGCATAACATTAAATTGCAGTATACTGTCTTCACCATAAGAAAACAGTTTTAAACTGTGTTTTACCTTAGGACAAGTGCCCAATTACAGTAATTTTCGAAAAGTTTGCGAAACGTACTCTGAAATATAGCATACTTATTTATGCATACTGCACTGTCTAAATGGTGATTATACAGATATGTTCATTGTTTTTGGAGATTTTACGTTTATAGATTTAATGAATGGTGTGATTTGTCTTATTTCAAACATTTTACATAATACTGTGTATGTGAAAATTGATATTTGAAATTATTAGGTTTTGAGAGTCGTTATATTCAGTACTCATACGTATTGTATCAATTTTGGAATTAGCTGAAAATACTACAGTTACTGTTTGATTAGTTTAGCGGTAATTAGGAGTGTTTTGGGTTACTAGAGGTTATTTTATATTACTTGCCTGTGAATTAAAAAATAAACCAAACATGTCTACTGAAGATAAGCACGTTTGTGAGGCAGTAGTTGAAAAGAAAGGGATAGGACAGGAAGACAGAGATGATTCAGGAATCAGTGATTATGGATTGTCATTAGAAAGCCCATTAGCACATTCAACTCGTTACCCCAAGACACTGGGACAAACGACAAGAGATAAGCCAGTTTCAGAGGTTAAGGATATATGGACAATGTTAGCAGACTTGTTAAAGGAAACCAAGGCAACAAAAGAGAAATTAGAAGAAACTAGAGAAAGGGAAGAAATATTCCGCAAATGATTAAAGGAAGATTTACAAGAAACCAAAGAAAGCTTAGAAAACAATTTAAGGAAACTCTAGCACAAGAGCTCAAAACATCGCAAATGAAGATAGAATATAATCTGAAGAAGGAAATGCAGGAGTTACAAGAATGACTGAAGATGGACATCAACGAGAGAGAGAGAGTAGACTACAGAAGAGCATAGACCAAGTCCAGGGAGATGTGTTAAAGAAGGAATGTTAACAAAAAAGATAGAAGACGATAGTGAAGAAACTAAAGCCGAATTGGGAGAAAGGATCACCGAAGTGGAAACAAATTGCAATCATCGAATCGCCGAGGTGACACAGATGCAGAAACAATGCAGTGATGTGGTTAAGGGGATAGGAGATAGGCAAAACCAACTGGCTGTCAATCTGAGAAATGCTATAGCCGTGCAATGAGAAGAGGATAACAAGAAGGTTGCAATGGAGGTCAGGCAATTACAACAGGGAATGCAACAATTGGAGAGCAAGACAGAAGAAATTGATAAACGAATTAGCAATGCCACTTTAACCGTTGTGGAAGGTAGAGTCGGTACCTCGATGAGCAGTGATAATCGGTACATCCAAAATAATACAGGGCCAAAGTTTAAACTGAAAGGAGGGTTGCACCAAATGATATTTATGAAATGGTTAAAAGGAGTTTTCGCAGCACATTTCAGAGACGCAGACAAGATTCAATTTGCAATAGACAGGATGGAAGGTGAGGCCTGCACTTGGGGAGTCAGGAAGAAGGAAGGGATTACTAATTTAGATCAGTTTGAAGGGGAATTCTTGAATAAATACTAGTCCAAAAGTCATCAGTGTGCAGCACTTGAGGACCTACTACACCGCAAGTCACTTAATACATGGAGAGGAACGTTGAGAGAGTTTGCCGAACATTTGTGGGACTTGAATGAAACATTGGAGCAGCCATTGATTGACGACATAATGATATCAGCAATTAAAAGAAGGTTAAGTCGTAGGATGCAAGAAAACTTATCTGGAAGCCTGATTAAAGATAAAGATATCTTAATGGAAGTATTGGAGCAATTAGAAACTATTTGTGCACAGGAAAACAATCAGATGCGTGATCAGAACCAAGGTGGAAATAATTACCATCAAAGTCAGTTTAATGGCCCACCAAATTACAGAGGTAGAGGTGGGGGTAATGGATATAGGAACCGTGGCATTGGTCGACAGTTTCACCACCATCATGGGAGAGATGATGATGATAATGACAGGACTTATGAGAGAAGAGACGATAGACAAAGGGATCAAGAAGTACGAATTGAAGAAAGTTAGGTGTAGGGACCCAGTAACTCTTTTGCTGGCATACCAAGTGGCGAGTGGTACACTCCCAGCTGGGTGAGACTTTACTTCTTATTTCAAGTTTCACCCCTTTACCATCTTTCTCTATTCTTAAGTTAAGTAAGTTAGTGTGTAGTAGTTGGGATTGGTAGTGGTCATCCAAGTAATTCAGTCAGGAACCATGTAGCATATTTATTGGTGATTTAAAATAAGGATAAGTAGTTACTGTTGATGTAGTGTGTGAGGTGTCAAAGAATCAATAAGTTGAAAGCTCAGTTTAGTGTCAGTATATTGCAAAATTATTACTGCCAGAAGTAATAAAATGAGAACCAGATAAGAAAGCTAATGTTTACAAAATGTCGTGGGAAGCTAATTGGTCAAACAAGAGTTTGTGTAATCTTATAGAGTTGTTTTATGAGGCATAAAAAGGTCAAGCAATTGTAAAAGAATTGAAGTAATGTATCAGCTTGTAAGTAGATGAACATATAAAGAAACAAATGCATGAGAAGATAGTTGTTCGAATAAATGATGTGAAATATGATGAACGGAGAGGCCAAGGAGCCTGGAGTAGTATTTTCATGTAGTTATTGCAGCAAATATGTAGGGTTGATGTAGATTGAAGATGTATATTTATTTGCAGTTGAAGTTGCTGTTAAGTTGAGGGAGTTATATGTAATGAAGTGTATTGAGTATGAGATGTTTGAAGTATTGATGTATATGGAGGATTGATGTGGGTTGAAGATATATATTTATTTGCAGTTCAAGTTGCTGTTAAGTTGAGGGAGTTATGTGTAATGACATGTATGGAGTATGAGATGTTTGAAGTATTGAAGTATGTCATTTAGCTCATGAGCAACATCGGTTTGCAAGTTATTTGTAGGTATTCATGTTTATCTGAAGTATGCTGAATACAACAGAAAGTGTAACTCATGAGTAATTAATAATTCATGTATCCAATTAGCTATCAAAGTCAAGTATGGTTGCACTTACATCAAGCTTTAGAAGCAGAATTCTGGCACTGTGTAATGAATAATAAATATCCATATAGAAGATTTGGATTAATGTCAGTATAACAGGAAATATTGTACCTCTGATCTAAGCTTTCTTGATATCAATTCACATATAGCAATAATGTTTGGCAAGTGAAATGATCAGTAGTTTAAAATTTTTCATTGGGTGACCACATTAGTTATAGTGTTGCTTATCGTTATGTAAGACATACTTAGTGATATAATGGAGCATTTAATATTATGGAATATGTAGAGGTCTGAGGGATTGTAAAATAAATGCATAAGTCAAGGAGTAAATGCTATATTTAGTTTTGATATTCGATTTTGCTTGTGTTAAAAACTCAAATGAATAAGTTGTGAGTTTCTTCCTTAACTTTAATGCGTGTTGGCCAAGTGTGTTATAAGTTAGAGTGATAGTAGTATGGACGGCAGGAACCCCGCTGAAAGGATGGCATACCAAAGGGGTAGCTGGCATTCAACTAGTTTGTTGTCTTGTCTTTGCTGTAGCAAGTTATAACAAATATGTGGTTAATGACTCGTACAAACCTTTGAAAGTGAAGATTTTTGGTAATTGAATGTAAGATACTTTGTAAAAATGTTTACCATGCCATATTAATTAAGACAGATTGATGTTGTATGATGTTTCTGTAGGGGCAGTGTGCTACTAGAGCCAATAGGATATTATTTGTAATATAATAACTCATATGTCATGTGTTCACGTAATAATTTTTGATTGTATGTTGTGTGTTACATTCAATATGGACTATAGAGGATTATTGTTGCTTGATGGAAAATTGTGATTTGGACAATGCCATGCTGGTGAGATGTAATAACCTTTTGTAGAATATTATTGTGGAGGCAGCCCATTACCAGAGTCGAGGGATTATTTGGTGAATTGTAATTTCATTAATTATTTACACTGTGTGTTTTGTTCAGGTGTAATAATATCTAATTTCTTTGCCGATTCTTTTACGCCAGAGGCTCCAAAGAAGTTTTCGAGGGCAGGGATGTAAGGGGTCCGTAGGCCCTTACTATAAATTTGCACTTGGCACAGGTCGATAGGGCGAACAATCGATTGTGTCGTGTTGCGAGAGCGAGAGTGGAGTTGAGCGAGTGCCATGTTGCGGGTAGAGGTGTGTGGAGGTCTTTGTTGAAATGTAAGGCTTTAACGGAGAAGGAAGTCGCCATCACCGTGGCTAGACCCCTTTGTACTAGAATAATACCGGGAAGGTGAAGAAGTATTATTACGAAAGTGATCAGTGACATTTCTAGGGCCGATATTTGGTTTCGCGTCTACCGCGCCGGCATCACCTTGGACTGCAGTGTTGGATTGCAGTGTTGGATGCAGTGATGGATTAGCATGAATCGATAACGGAAAATGAAGAAGCCTGTGCTGAGATTAGCCGTAATTAGATATGTATGACGAAGGCAGTGGCTGTCTCCCTTTTTTTGTGTTTTTGAGAAGAATATAGGTTCGTAATTAGTGAAAGTGTGTTTGTGTTTTTCTTGTTACCAGACATTTCATTATTACAGTATTGAACAGGACGAACTGGAAAGTAACAACTTCAGTAGCAGTCAATTCCGATTACCAGCCCCATTAGGTACACGGTCATATTAATAACAAATATTGGGCTGCTATTCGATCAGATCAGGTAGGGATAAATAAACGGAGGTGTTACAGACTCCACAAACGGAGAGAAAGTAGTTACAAGGCAAAAGTGCGTATTAACATTCATTTCTGGTATAAATTCAAAAACAGCATTCCGATACCGTTTTAAAGAACTAGATATACAAACAAATGCTTCTCAGTCTATTCATTCCCTATTGAAGTTTGTTCTAAGTCTTCATTTTCCCTGAACGAGCACGTGATGAATAGTGATCTACGTTGGAAGGAAATGAAGATACACGTAATCACGGAGCAGTAGAGCAGATACGATTACGAAAAGAGGGCCACACAGATTAAAAATATCATGTTGAGTTTCGTGTGTTTTCGATTGCTGCCAACTTAAACTACCAGTCAGCTATGGCTCATTCCAAGTTTGCGAAATATTGCGTTGTGTGAGTCAATTGAAAAATAGATAATGTACCGTGTGTGTTTAAATATGAATGGCCTCATAATCCGCTTTCGCGAACCCTTGTTACTTCCATGCCTTATTTATACGACAGCTGTTGAGCGGCACAAGGTGAGCGCATACGTGGATTGCCAATACTGACCAACGAAACAGTAAACATTCACTCTCTGACGACCCCTCTGGACTCGTAGGATATGCCTTTCTTTGTGCGTTACTCGTATTCTGTTGAGCCAAACTGTTTTCGTTCATAGAAGCGTGAACAGGAAAAAGACTGTATGTCGACACTAGTATCGATTACTACACGAGAACCTATCGAAATATGTCGGCCAGAGAAATGGAACTGTTGGTAGTACTTCGCGAGATAAATATTTATAACAGTGACCTCTGACGAAATATACTCGACAAGTAGGCTGTCAGTAAGGGATACGGGTATATTAAAAATGCTTTCTGTAATACGGAAGATCCCAGGAAATACGAGAGCGTTGGTCACTCTGCTCGTAACCACATATTCACAGTTATCTCGCAAACAGCACGTTTGCGGACTCATGTTTAGTGAAAGTTTTGTTCTTCCGTTATAATATGTTTTCATCAGTGTCCGTTTTCACTAATAATTGTGAGACATTCTATACACAGGGTGAACTAGAACTCCAGTGACAAATTGTATGAGGTTATTCAAGGATACCTTTTGAACCTTATATAACGAACTCACGGTCTCCACCGGGTCGTTACAGAGCTACTGTAATTCGTTTGGTTTCCTTCCCCAAATAGCTTTATGTCTGAATGCATTGGAAAGAATGAACATTAGTGCAAATGTCGACAATATGTAATGTGTGTCACGGTAACTGCCTCTGACAACAGTTATGCCTTCGTTACACTCAATTTTAAAAACCGTACTGAAGTACAGTTTGGACGACACTGTACTGGTCGCTGTGGTCCTGTTCCATTGCTATCTCAAGCATCAGACAATGCAACGGTGGACTTCTTCTGGAGGTATGTGGAGAGCCGAGTTTACGAGACTTCAGTAGATACTCTCATGGACCTGGTTGCTAGGATTGTTGCAACCGCGGAAGATGTGCGCCAGCCTTCTGGAATTCTTGAGCATTTAAGACAGTAGTGCGTCGCCGTACACTTTGCCGTGACCTGTTACATGTTGTGCTGTAGACTGACAGAACAGATTTCTTACACAGTGATAAAAGGGCCTGTGTCTCGCCTTAGGCTTGTTCCGTTACTTTGTGCCTTGTCTTGTAAGTTTTGGCTATGGCACATTAAAATTTTCTTCACTGTTGTGGAGGTATTTTCTGATAAGTACAGGTGACTTCTGTAACGACCGTGTCGCTGTACACCATGAGTCCCTTATACCAACATAATCAGAAGGTATCCCCGAAGAACTACTGAAAGTTTCACAAAAGTCATAACACAAAGCTGTATTCGTTTTTTTTTATTGTGCTACCGGTTTCGGTTACAAGCCCTAATCTGAAAACTTGCCGGTGGAGTTCTGGTTCACCCAATACAACGTCTCTCACCTGTTCTGCAACTGTTTATTAGTGATTAAATGATTACTCTTTAAAAGCTTTTTACCAGTTAGAACCAGTATCTTTCTTGAAGGTTCTGCAGTTTTCCTCTTGCAAGGTACAAGTATTTTGATACGAAATTCCCTACACTTGGTTCTCCTTTCCGACGGATGATAGAAACGTTATGAAATTTTTCTGTTTAAGCTATATCCGAAATGAAAGCTATTAAACGCTGGATAGTTACAAAGAGGTGTCACCATACGCCATTGTGATCAAAGAGCACAACGTTTTAGAAAAATATGACATGAAAGAATTATCACCTCAAATTTTTCGCAAAAGTAGAAATGAATGTCTTTTGATATCCAAACGGATCATCAGAGTGGAGTTTCAGGAAAAGAGAGAAAACTGTGTTATGTGCTCTGCGATCACAGGACCACATTGCGTAGGTATAGGGGAAAGTCAAGTGGAAGTTTATTCAATCGTTCTCGGTCTGTCAACTCGCTGTTGTCGATTGCTAAGGCAAATACTGTCACTGACGCACTAGGGCCGTGCTGTGCGATATACTAAATACAGACACAGATTGTATCCTTCTTTTTTGGCGGATAGCAGATTGATGCGGAAAACGCCATAGCTTCCCTGCTGCGGAAGCATTGCACAAACATTGAGGGCAACGTTAAGAAATTAGTACTACTAAATATCAAATCCGCAAATGACTGTGTTTGGCGTCACAGTGACATATTTTCGTCGGAATTACCATTTTTTATTTGTGAATACAATTCAGTTTAAAATAATATGTATGTTCTATTTGCTTCCCTACTGAAAGTACTTGGTATGAATTTTCGGCTTGCTTTCCCTCGTCTCTTTGTACTATTTATTTCGTATGTACTTTCATGCATTTCCGATTAATTTTAAATTAAATATCAAAATATTCATCAAGTCAGAACATTAAGAACAATAAAAGCCTTAGCCGGAACTTTCACGCTGGTATAGAATGCGTTGCTGTTCGTAGAGTGTTGTACATTTGTATATTATGAACAATCCCGTGATTGGTAAGCTAATGTATCCGGCGTAGTGTCACAAAATAGGCTTAAAAACGCTCCTAGCACGTGTGGCCAATTAAGACGTTGTTTTCCAGTTTAATAGCGTTCCACATGGGAGTAAGAACAGCAAACCAACGCTTCACTATGAAGCGACTGGTCGAGAATTTCTACTGCAGTGAGTGGTGTACTCGTATAATGTCCATCGGAATGTAAGCACATAGCATTTGCTGCGACTTTAGTGGATAATATGTTGATAATACCTACCAAAAAAGTTTCGTCCACCGTTTACGACCTTTCGACGCAACTGCAAAGAGCAAAAAAGTGAAGCACGAAAAGAACCACAACTCAGTTTCACATTATGTCATTCCGTAGTATACTTTTTGCAACATACGTTGATCAATAATAGTCTCAATTTCCAATGACGGTTATTCATGAGACTTTTTGTATAAACAACGCTGAATGCAGAATATTTTCCAAAATTTATTTACGAACATTCTTTAATGATCATTATGTATCCTACCCTCAAAGGATTTGGACCAAAACAGATCATAATCAATACAAAAAGTAACAGTGGAAGAATTTTGATCACTAGGAATAAAATCACTAAGAAAACGTTATGCTTGCAGGGAGAGATCCGGTATGGAAGGAAAGCTGTAGCACAATAAATGTTAGAAAAAGCAATACTGATTTTCGGGATTGCGGTTTGAATATATTTAGGTGTAGTGAGGTCACAGACAGTCAGAACATTTTCACAGAAAGACCAAAATGTGAGCTCGTTACTGATATGAAATCGCTAACTTCATTAGTACCAGAATCTGTAATTACAATTCATACTATTTATAGTTCAACAGGAGACTGTTGGCACAGAATATGGTACTGAAATTTACAAAAAGCCTTACACTCCCGCGCAACGCTAATATACAGGCAACTGGATTCACAAAGGTGTCGAAATAACAAGCCGTTTCAATATGATTTCCTACTGCACGTCTGCTACGTATTGTATCTCCATGTTACGTGGTGTCGACACAGTTCGTTTGTGGTTGGCTTTTTGGCAATGATCCGCCATTTCATTTATTTATCTCCCATTGTAAATAGCGAGTAGACAATCACGTTAGTTACAGTCCCGATGGTAGAACACTATTCATGATATCAGCAACAGCATCTGACCGCAGTCTCTGACTTGATGAAGCACATATTGATTAACTGTCAATGCTGACTATTCATATGGCACAAGCTGTGGTACAAAGACGGTATCAGCTCAGTACGCGCTAATTCTATGTTTCATCGTGCTCACATCACTTTACCAAGGGTCATGGACATGAAACATTACAGGTAGTTTCGAAGAGTAGTTGAATG
Organism: Schistocerca serialis cubense; assembly: GCF_023864345.2. Taxonomy (NCBI): domain Eukaryota; kingdom Metazoa; phylum Arthropoda; class Insecta; order Orthoptera; family Acrididae; genus Schistocerca; species Schistocerca serialis. The sequence continues at coordinate 527,902,719 of NC_064645.1, forward strand.
TATTATCATTTTGTTTGATTTAAAACATTACACAGTATCAAGTAACAACTAACCATTTGGCGATCTAAATGATTATGGAAATGAGTATTCAAAAAGGAGAACGCGTTTATGTGTATAGATGTTTTTCAAATGCACTGAAATTTGCAATATATTTCTTCTTTTCTATAATAAATTGTTATTGAACCTTACAAACAAATAACGTGCAATTGTTAAAAATCCATACTTCATTTGTACAATGAGAATTGTTTCGACATTAGTTGTGCTTCAGTAAGACTACAATGCCAGCGAAGATATTTTTGATGGACGAGTGATGTCACACATCTATGGAACTGGCCCATTCATTGTCTGAGAGATGTTTTTTCTTATTTCATTTGTTAGGATCATGAGTCGTGTGTCAACCCTGTCACCAGGAGTAGCATTTAATCTCTGTCTTACCGTACTATTTTAGATCTCCGCGTCTCCATCGAATAACACGAAAATAGTTCCTTGGGATTAAAAATCAAGATGAAAGGATATCAATGATAAGTTTCGCCGATGACGTTTCTATCCTCAGTGAAGAGGAATTACATAAACTATTGAATGGAATGAACAGTCTAATGAGTGCAAAATATTAGTTGAGAGTAAACCGAAGAAACACAGAAATAATGAGGAAGGGGAAATCAGAATAGACGTAGGCGAAGAGAAATGATCCATGATGGACGGAACAAGGAGAACATAAAAATCAGACCAGCACTAGCAAAAAGGTTGTTCCTGGCCAAGAGAAGTCTATGTAGGACTTAATCTGAGGAATAGTTCTATGATAAAGTACTTTTGGAGCACAGTATTATATAGTAGTGGAATACTGACTGTGGGAAAACCGGAACAGAAGAGAATAGAGGCATTTGTGATGTGATGCTACTGAAGTATGTTGAAAATTATGTAAACTGCTAATGTAAGGTATGGGGAGGTTCTTCGTGGAATCTGGGAGGAATTAAATACATGGGAAACGCTGACAATAAGAAGGGACAGGATAACAGACATATGTTAAGACGTCAGGGAATAACTTCCATGTACTGTAGAGGTTAAGAGCCGTAGAGTGAGTGTGAGATTCGAATACATCCAGCAAATAATACAGAACGTAGGCTGAAATTGCAATTTGCAAGTTTGTCACAGGAGAGACACAACTATTTTTTACTGAAGTCGCACCACGTTGGAAAAAGACGTGTTGTGTTACTGTCCAGTCTAAAAAAAAAAAAAAATTATGAACGTCCAAATACTACTTTGGACAGCTTTGAAGTTTTAGAAAACAGTGTATTTCGAAGTAAACTAGAACACTTAGAAGTTGGGAAGTGTAAACAATGGGAACAATTTTCTACTTGTTAACATGTTTAAACAGCTCCATACATTTTCAGGATATCTAAATTGGTTTTTAAAATGGCCGCACAAGACTTACGCATTAGTAGAAGGTGGAGCAAATTTTCCTCCATCTATGGTCACAAAACTTTTGGTCCTTCGATGGAAATAAAAGAAAGATATTACACACTTTTTAGTTTACTGTTTTACTCGCGTCTGTGTCGCAGCTTGTACTAATATGTATAAGTTTTTACAAGTTGAAGCTTACTGCTGCTGTTAACTGCAGTTCCACGGATGTCCACACATTCCTTTACAACGTGTTCCTATCAGTATTAAAGTGCTAGTACAAGAAATTATTTACTATCATAGGGACTACAGACTCCGTTTGTTTTCCCTTAAATCATTAAACAACACTGCAATATATTTTCGTAGCTTTCTAGTCCTTAACTTATTGATTTCCTCTTCATCTACGAATAGCCTTCCTGAATGTTGCCAAATATAGTGAAAAACACAAGTTTTCTAGCTCAGTTGGGAAAACTTCGTTAGTTTAGTCATTTCAGAATTCTTGGAAACCCCTACACATTCCCGTTACAGAAATGAGTCTTATTCTCTTCAACTGAATATGACACTGGGACCAAAAAATTTCGCAGAGCATTCCGAAAGCAGAGTACATAAGACATTTTTAATAATACAATTAATTCTATTGATTGTTTTGTATACAGTTGGTGTTGTAAAGTTGTTTGATTCATAAGTCAATGACACGTATGGGTTTCGATTTTGCAAGTGATAATGTAAACATACCTTAGCGCGTGAGCCCTTAGTTGCTTGCTGTGCTTCAGATCCTCTATGGCAATTCCGTTGAAAGGCATGAAGACCTGTTGCACATCTGGATGTGTCTCGAACAAGCTGTAACAGAAAATTGAAAATTTATGTAGCCAAACCAGGAAGTGAGATTTATTTCCTGCGGATCAGCGAAAAGTAATTCCAATTAATTTACAGCTGAGATATTACACGAAGAAATTAAATATCGGATGAGAAGTTCCGCCTTATGCAAGACACTTTTTTTCTTTTGTTTCACCCATTCATGTTTCAGCACTTTTGTGCTATCATCAATGGGTTCTATATTTATTTTTAACTTACATTATATTATTGTCCTCTTGTTTTGGTAGCTGTTATGCTACACAATATACAACATGTCATAGTTTTGAAGTTGTGGTACGTTTTCCTGTTTTGTTGGCGAAGTAAATGGGCTTACTTCTTTGCCTGTGTTCGTGTGGTAATGCAGTAATGGCAGCGAAAACTCCGCCTATGTTTTGAGTAATCGAAAAACTGCATTACCACACGAACACAGGCAAAGTCAATTTTTTTTTAATAATTCGAGAGAAAAACGACAGTGTTCCCGTATTGATCGAAATGAAGTTGAATTGCTGCGTTTGGACATTCTGTAAATTAATACTGTGGTTGCTAGTTGGGTGGAAATTCTAAGGAAATTCCGACACAGAATGAAACGCTTTCTCTGCATGTACCATTTGTTGACCGATCTGTAAAATGCTTTCGGCAGTCTCCAGCGCCTTCAAGTATGATCTACCAAGTTGCTCTTTCAGCACGTCTACCATCATCCGACCCACCCCTCCAATTGATGCCACATACAGGGTGACGTCACGCTGTGATTTAACCAGACTTGTCGGGGATTATTGGTATGTAACCCATAACAGGGACATAAATACAGATAACAGTAGGTTGACGAAAAACTTAATTCGACTTAAGAAAATTTCGTTCACGCTGTATTGCTCGGAATTCGGTTGTGACTATATTTGTGCTTTAATATAGTATTCGGCTGGGATGGCTACAGTAGTCTTATTTACTGAAATGTTCCGTAGATATCCATCCTGTGAGAGTAAGTGTTAAAAGTAAAGCATAATATTGGGGTAGTTTTAGTTACTTTCGTTACTGACCAGTACTGACGGTAAAGCATTATCTCTCATCTTCGTGTTACTTTCTCTTTTGTGCCTACAGATCCACATTCGCCGCATATGAAATTGATGCTGTTACATAAGGTTTCTAAGCGAGATCATAGAATCAAAACAAACTTTACTATGTCTAATCTAAATTTTATCCGAGAAACCACGAAGGAGTAGACTTTTACCCAGTAGCGTAGCGATGAAAGGGGTTCGCTTTCCCAATGTTTTTCATTAGTTTGCATCCACGTCAAAACATTTCCTCAATTTTGAAGGACGCCACATGCGAAAGTTTTCAAAAAACAATCGTTTGGTTTTCTGGGCAAAAGCTTCTGCTACGGCATACACTTATATCGTGTCTACAGTATCCTGCAAACAGATGTGTTCTGTCTTCAGCAACCACCCACGAATTGCAGGGGTAGGCGGAAGAATGTGCTAATTCACAAGAGATTTGTTTGACATATTACGTAATCGGTTCAGTTCAAAGATGGGAAATTAAGTTCAGTTAGAGCAAACATTTTATAAATCATACAGTGTCCTCCAGTGGTAAATTTGGAACAATGATTTGTTAGCGTGTTGTGCAATCGAAACCACAACAGAAAATGTGATCAACCTCATTATTTCTAAATTTGTGTTTAGCACATTCTTCCGTTTGCACCGTATATAGTGAACGGAAGGAAGCGGAATGGACACTTCACAGCCGACTATGTATTGTCTTCCCAGAGACCAATACCAGTTTTGATGCAGCACGCAGATTTCTCAATGTTTTTGTCATATGTATTTCATAGACACAAACTTACGACTGAAACATTTTCTTCCTTTTCTTACTTTAACTGATTTAGAAGTGGCTTCTCTCTGAACGGCTCTACACTTTGTGGAATAAAATCGTATGATTACATCAGTTCTCAAAATCACGTAATTCAGGCAAAATTTGTTAATGACATTTATTATTTAAGAGAGGTAGTTTGCATACAAGAGGGGTAGTTTACTCATCTCAAAACTTTATCAGTGGTAATAACCACTTTTGGATAAAATTTAACTTGGGACTACCCCTCCCTACAACCTCTTCTCCTCGCCTCCGCTACCGTTCCTGTCACATTCACTCTCTCACCGCCTCCCCTTTCCCACTCATTTTCCCCCTCTCCAACGCTCTGCTTCTTCGCTCAACCTCTCCCCACTACTCATCCCTTACTGACCACTCCCCCTCCAAGCTTCCAAAGCTATGTCAAATATTTTTTTTTTTTTTTTTTTTTTTGAAACAGGCTGATCATAGATTTCCTGTACTAAATTTTCTGTACTTATTCGGCCCTCCCAACGGCAACTAAGTATTTCAATGCCATAAAACCGAAACAGTTCACCACATTTCACAACTCCATCCTGAGTGATACCCCTTTATTCGAAATAAGCAAATCAAGGAGCTTCTAATACTCATATTTTACTGCTATAAAAGCAAAACAGCCCGTTAGATGGTAATGAGGGGTGGGGCGTAGGTTCTTTCTCATACACTGGTGTTTGCACTTGGGAGAGATATGAAGTCCGCAAATGTATGAATACTTTTCCAGGAACTGTCCACCATGCACTTTGGAGCAGTTATGTAGTTCACTTGTCTGAATACAGCATAGTTTTTAAACGTGCTTTCTCTTACAAAAGAAGACAATTCAAAGAAGGATAACTCTTGCTTTAAATAACATATTATAACTGCTTTATACTTAGACAGTAATACCGTGAGCTAAATTTCTGTTACGTGACAGGTTAGTAAGAAAATGATAGAAGAAGCATTCCTAAGTTCGGACAGCCGGCAATACCCAATCATCCGGAAGTACCAACATCCCCCAGCCAGAAAGCGTAAATATTTCATTAACTTCACTCAGTCAGGAAGACAGCAACATCAACACTCTTGAACGAGACAGAGCGGGAATAGCAGAAAGTAGAAGAGTACGGACCGAATTGCCTTCATAAAGTTATAGGAGAGATACTAGGTTGGACGCAACGTCGTCTAGCAGGGGTTTGACTAAGCAGTAACGTTAGTGTAAGAACTCGGTTAAGGTAATGTAGCGGAATTGGAGATCACCGACGACCCTAGAACAGCAAAATCGATTCGGTCATTACGAATAACCCCCACTAGCCTATAAGATCCGATCAGTGGGATCGATGCCGTTCATATCGTTCGCACTCGATCCCCTGGTTCTGGTACGGTAACGCCTTGTCTGTGCAATATTACTTGTATTGGTCTTACATCTGCTATCTTACGAGAAGATTGGCAATCTGTAGCCACTGGTGAAAAAAAAAAAAAAAAAAAGAAAAAGCCGAGCAATCAGTATTAAAGTCAGCACAGTTGCCAGCACTGATGGCTAGTGCAGGGATCTACCTACAAATCTCCACTCCAGGGTAGACGCTCCTGTAAGGCGTGAGTGTCGCTCGAATTTGACAGACTACCTTAATGGCGGGCCAGGTTCAGCACGACATCATCGCATGTGACACCATGGTCCGCCTGTTGGGACAGCGAGGGTTTGAGCACTCACAGAAACGGTTGTTGTTGTTGTGGTTTTCAGTCCTGAGACTGGTTTGATGCAGCTCTCCATGCTACTCTATCCTGTGCAAGCTTTTTCATCTCCCAGTACCTACTGCAACCTACATCCTTCTGAATCTGCTTAGTGTATTCATCTCTTGGTCTCCCTCTACGATTTTTACCCTCCACGCTGCCCTCCAATACTATATTGGTGATCCCTTGATGCCTCAGAACATGTCCTACCAACCGATCCCTTCTTCTGGTCAAGTTGTGCCACAAACTTCTCTTCTCCCCAATCCTATTCAATACTTCCTCATTAGTTATGTGATCTACCCATCTAATCTTCAGTATTCTTCTGTAGCACCACATTTCGAAAGCTTCTATTCTCTTCTTGTCCAAACTATTTATCGTCCATGTTTCACTTCCATACATGGCTACACTCCATACGAATACTTTCACAAATGACTTCCTGACACTTAAATAAATACTGGATGTTAACAAGTTTCTCTTCTTCAGAAACGCTTTCCTTGCCATTGCCAGCCTACATTTTTTTTCCTCTCTACTTCGACCATCATCAGTTATTTTGCTCCCCAAATAGCAAAACTCCTTTACTACTTTAAGTGCCTCATTTCCTAATCTAATTCCCTCAGCATCACCCGACTTAATTAGACTACATTCCATTATCCTTGTTTTGCTTTTGTTGATGTTCATCTTATATCCTCCTTTCAAGACACTGTCCATTCCATTCAACTGCTCTTCCAAGTCCTTTGCTGTCTCTGACAGAATTACAATGTCATCGGCGAACCTCAAAGTTTTTATTTCTTCTCCATGAATTTTAATACCTACTCCGAATTTTTCTTTTGTTTCCTTTACTGCTTGCTCAATATACAGATTGAACAACATCGGGGAGAGGCTACAACCCTGTCTTACTCCCTTCCCAACCACTGCTTCCCTTTCATGTCCCTCGACTCTTATAACTGCCATCTGTTTTCTGTACAAATTGTAAATAGCCTTTCGCTCCCTGTATTTTACCCCTGCCACCTTTAGAATTTGAAAGAGAGTATTCCAGTCAACATTGTCAAAAGCTTTCTCTAAGTCTACAAATCCTAGAAACGTAGGTTTGCCTTTCCTTAATCTTTCTGCTAAGATAAGTCGTAAGGTCAGTATTGCCTCACGTGTTCCAGTGTTTCTACGGAATCCAAACTGATCTTCCCCGAGGTTGGCTTCTACTAGTTTTTCCATTCGTCTGTAAAGAATTCGTGTTAGTATTTTGCAGCTGTGACTTATTAAGCTGATAGTTCGGTAATTTTCACATCTGTCAACACCTGCTTTCTTTGGGATTGGAATTATTATATTCTTCTTGAAGTCTGAGGGTATTTCGCCTGTTTCATACATCTTGCTCACCAGATGGTAGAGTTTTGTCAGGACTGGCTCTCCCACGGCCGTCAGTAGTTCCAATGGAATTTTGTCTACTCCGGGGGCCTTGTTTCGACTCAGGTCTTTCAGTGCTCTGTCAAACTCTTCACGCAGTATCATATCTCCCATTTCATCTTCATCTACATCCTCTTCCATTTCCATAATATTGTCCTCAAGTACATCGCCCTTGTATAGACCCTCTATATACTCCTTCCACCTTTCTGCTTTCCCTTCTTTGCTTAGAACTGGGTTTCCATCTGAGCTCTTGATATTCATACAAGTCGTTCTCTTATCTCCAAAGGTCTCTTTAATTTTCCTGTAGGCGGTATCTATCTTACCCCTAGTGAGATAGGCCTCTACATCCTTACATTTGTCCTCTAGCCATCCCCGCTTAGCCATTTTGCACTTCATGTCGATCTCATTTTTGAGACGTTTGTATTCCTTTTTGCCTGTTTCACTTACTGCATTTTTATATTTTCTCCTTTCATCAATTAAATTCAATATTTCTTCTGTTACCCAAGGATTTCTACTAGCCCTCGTCTTTTTACCTACTTGATCCTCTGCTGCCTTCACTACTTCATCCCTCAAAGCTACCCATTCTTCTTCTACTGTATTTATTTCCCCCATTCCTGTCAATTGCTCCCTTATGCTCTCCCTGAATCTCTGTACAACCTCTGGTTCTTTTAGTTTATCCAGGTCCCATCTCCTTAAATTCCCACCTTTTTGCAGTTTCTTCAGTTTTAATCTACAGGTCATAACCAATAGATTGTGGTCAGAGTCCACATCTGCCCCTGGAAATGTCTTACAATTTAAAACCTGGTTCCTAAATCTCTGTCTTACCATTATATAATCTATCTGATACCTTTTAGTATCTCCAGGGTTCTTCCATGTATACAACCTTCTTTCATGATTCTTAAACCAAGTGTTAGTTATGATTATGTTGTGCTCTGTGCAAAATTCTACCAGGCGGCTTCCTCTTTCATTTCTGTCCCCCAATCCATATTCACCTACTATGTTTCCTTCTCTCCCTTTTCGTACACTCGAATTCCAGTCACCCATGACTATTAAATTTTCGTCTCCCTTCACAATCTGAGTAATTTCTTTTATTTCATCATACATTTCTTCAATTTCTTCGTCATCTGCAGAGCTAGTTGGCATATAAACTTGTACTACTGTAGTAGGTGTGGGCTTCGTATCTATCTTGGCCACAATAATGCGTTCACTATGCTGTTTGTAGTAGCTTACCCGCATTCCTATTTTCCTATTCATTATTAAACCTACTCCTGCATTACCCCTATTTGATTTTGTGTTTATAACCCTGTAGTCACCTGACCACAAGTCTTGTTCCTCCTGCCACCGAACTTCACTAATTCCCACTATATCTAACTTCAACCTAACCATTTCCCTTTTTAAATTTTCTAACCTACCTGCCCGATTAAGGGATCTGACATTCCACGCTCCGATCCGTAGAACGCCAGTTTTCTTTCTCCTGATACGACATCCTCTTGAGTAGTCCCCGCCCGGAGATCCGAATGGGGGACTATTTTACCTCCGGAATATTTTACCCAAGAGGACGCCATCATCATGTAATCATACAGTAAAGCTGCATGCCCTCGGGAAAAATTACGGCTGTAGTTTCCCCTTGCTTTCAGCCGTTCGCAGTACCAGCACAGCAAGGCCGTTTTGGTTATTGTTACAAGGCCAGATCAGTCAATCATCCAGACTGTTGCCCTTGCAACTACTGAAAAGGCTGCTGCCCCTCTTCAGGAACCACACGTTTGTCTGGCCTCTCAACAGATACCCCTCTGTTGTGGTTGCACCTACGGTACGGCTATCTGTATCGCTGAGGCACGCAAGCCTCCCCACCAACGGCAAGGTCCATGGTTCATGGGGGGAGAAACGGTATGTGAATTAAATACACACGTCTCGGTCACCTCCATCTCCAATTAGGGCTACCTACGGGGCGTGCCTACCTGACAAACGGACGTCACACCACCGCACCACTCCTCCAATCCTATTTAATGCAGGGCCCCAGTAACCTTGAGTCTGCTGTTACATTCAGCGCATTCGTCTCCGGATTACGTAGTCACCAGCCGTCGCAGAGGACACGGGAACAACTTGTACTCTACGTAATAAATGGTCCAATCTTGAATATTGTTTTGCGACACAGGTCTCCGTCTGCATCGTGAAAAAATGGTAGTGGTTCCCAACACAACAGTGGGCGACCCCTGCGTGTCTCATTAACTTACCTATGAAGATGAACAAGTTTTGCAAATATTTTGTTTTTTAACGATGAGACGTGTGCCCAGATATTTGAGAAAACACAGTAAATATACTCTAATCAAATAAATAAAATAAAAAATAAACGATGCGCCATGAAGGAAATCGAGAGAACTAAATCTACATCAATACTCCGCAAGCCACCTGACGGTGTGTGATTCAAATGGTTCAAATGGCTCTGAGCACTATGGGACTCAATTTGTGAGGTCATCAGTCCCCTAGAACTTGGAACTACTCAAACCTAACTAACCTAAGGACATCACACACATCCATGCGCGAGGCAGTATTCGAACCCGCGACCGTAGCGGCCTCGCGGTTCCAGACTGTAGCGCCGAGAACCGCACCGCCACTCCGGCCGGCTTACAGTGTGTGGCTAGTGGGGGTTGAGTATTAATATCGTCGAGGAGAGACTCTGCTCTATGACGTCATTCGTAATGACCGAATCGGTTTTGCTCTTCTAGAGTCGTGGATGCTCTCCAGTTCCGCTACATTTCCTTAACGAATGTCTTACACAGACGTTACTGCTTAGTTAAATCCCTGCTAGGCGATGTTGCGTCCAACCTAGTACCTCTTTTATAACGTTATGAAGGCAGTTCGGTCAGATGTGGTGTGGTGTACACGTATAGACAAACAAGTAACAATTTCAGAAAAATTTGATGATTTGTTCAAGAGGAGGAGCTTCACAAACTAAGCAAGGCCGAAACGCGTCGGTCTACCTCTGGCGCTTACGCAAGTAGTTATTCGGCTTCGAATTGATTGATAGATTTATTCGATGTTCTCCTGATGGTTATTGTGCCAAACTCTGTGCAACTGGTGGGCTACATCGTCAAAATCCCAAGCTCGGTGGAGGGACCGGCCATTAGACCCCGAACTTTGTCAACTGGGGAGAGATCCAGCGACATTGATGGTCAAAGTAAGGTTTTGCAAGTATGAAAAAAAGGCAGTAGAAAGCGGGCATAATGTTACTGAAATGTAAACGCAGGGCTGGCTTCACTCGAAGGGCAAGGAAACAGGTAGTGGAAAATCGTCGACTTACTGCTGTGTTGTAAAGATGCCGCGGATGAAATCCCACGGTATCCTACTTTGAAAAGATGTGGTGCCCCGGACCATGACTACAAGTTGTCTAGCAGCATAGCGCGTAACAATCAGGTTGGTACCCCTCCGATGCCTAAGGTGCTCTGAATTGTCTTCAGTGATTCGTTTTGGACTCAGCTGACCATCAAAGTTGTGTCTGGAGACGTCCCCGACAGCAATGGGATAACAATCATACTGCCCGACAACCAGGAGTGGTGGCCTGGGGTGACATTCCGTTTCATAGCAGGACCTCTCTCGTTGTAATACGCGGCACTCGTACAGCACAGAGATACGTCGTCGGTATTCTACGCCACGTTGTGTGGCCTTCATGGGAAGCCATCCTGGGATTACGTATCAGGAAGATCATGTCGGCCCACAAACGGCGAGAGTTTCTACTGCATGTCTCTGTGCTTTCCAAGCCCCAACTGCTCCATCAGTGCTGCCGAATCTCTCCTCAATTGAGAAATTGTGGAGCAGTAAGGGCAGAGCTATCCAAACAGCTCGGGATTTTGACAATCTATCGCATTATTTGAACAGAATTTGGTACGATTTCCCCCAGGAGACTTCTATCAATCAATGCCAAGCGAGATAATTGGCTTCGTCAGGGTGGACCAACGCGTTACTGAATTGCTAATTTCGTGGAGCTCCTTCTCTTGAATGAATCAACGAAATTTTCAGAAATTGTAATCATTTTTTTTGGTTGTATATGTAGGTAACATCAACCAATTTTCGTCCAATGCTGATTATTCTTTCGTGGTGTGTCATTCTTATTCTTTTTTCTCTTTGTCTGTGTCTTAGTGTGTATACCTGTCAGCGTCTACAGTGTTCAGTTCCCTGAGCATTAGTGGATAGTTATAGGGAGAAAATTGATGTGAAGGTCATTAGTTTGAAGTCCTCTTGTTTACGGACGCATGCGAGGAGGAGGTTTGGAAGGGACAACATGTATGTAGCATCAGGAGGACTGTGCTATGCATGTATGCCTAGCTAGCAACGTCTTAGACGAGACCTTTTGAAATTTTCAAACATGCACATGGCTTACTTTTCATATTACTGAACTGTGGGCTGTAAGTGTTTCAGATTGCTGCAATAACGGGACAGGTATGTACTAGTGGACTCCCACGAACAGTTAGAAAGGGGACGGCCTGCAATGTTGAAGAAGTAAACGTGTAAATTTGTGGTGTATTCTACTGTAATCTATGTGGTAGTTTCTCAGTGGTGAACTTCCTGGGATATTGCAGTAACCCTGTGTGGCCGATTTTTACCACATGGACCCAGATATAACGCAAGGTTTTGTTGAGGTTTGAAACAAAATGCAGATTTGTGAATATCTAGTAATAAACCATGACTTCTGAGTGCAAGAAGACTACCGATGACACAAGAATATTATTGTGAACAACGAAAAAACAGTTAGATAGATAATATTAAATAATGAGCTCAAATTGTAAGATAAAGTTTAGAGAATGAATACATGGTCCAAATAGGTTTCAAATTGTTTATTAGCTGTGGAATCAACCAGTTTCAACCATGAGTTATTTTCACGCTCCTGTAATAGATTCAAAAAACGGTGACATTCGTGTATACGTTAATTGCCTACAAGCTCTCGTGTATACTTCAAAACCCAGATTACTTGCATATTTTAAGCTTCACGCTTCATTTCACAGTTTACTACATGGCTGGTAAATGTGGACAGGTTTAATGATATTTCTGTCCGTATGTGATATATAAACAATATAATAGTGTACGTGTTGACAAGCATTAGCCGACACATACAGAAAGCTGTCATATCGTGAGATAGGCGTAGCTGTTATGATGTGACCAAAGAAGTTTAGAATCCCATCTATGGAAGCTTGGTAACATTAACTAAGCTACTGGCGCAATATTCATTGGCATATCATGTTCTTTGTTATCTCATGTAAACCTTGTTAAAAGTAGAATATCGACACCCACAATACATACGTTATGCAACATGTAGTATTGAAGTTACAGTAGAAAGTACGGAGATTATGTTGGTCTCTAAAAAACGCGAGCTAGTCAGCAGTCAGACTACAAAATAAATTATTAGTAAGGAACAAGCAACTTATATATATATATATATATATATATATATATATATATATATATATATATATATATATATATATATATATACCAAGCGCAGTTTCACTATATAGAATGTTAAAATAAAAATTGAAATCAAGGATGAATTATACCATGACACTACAGTATAGATGTTGGAAACTACATGTGTTATTTCAAGGTGAAGGGACCCATCCTGGATTGTCTGTGTGGCCCATCTAAATTACTATACAATCTGAAACGATAGAGAAGGAATAGCTAAATTTTTGAGGAAAACAGACTCATTTAGAGCTCAAAATTTTTAAGTCTTCTAGTACTAGCGGAATCGCAGCTCACATACCATGTGTTATGCTATACGTCCGATTGTAGCGTTCACTGCGACGTTAAAAAATTATAAGTATGTCGAACTTCCTGGTGTACAACTTGATACGATCTAAAAATAGTAGCTATACTTACGATTAAAACAGCCTTATTCACAGTCCATACGTTTTACGTCTTACAGTACTAGCAGATTCAGAGGTCATACATCATGTAACACGTTACACAGAATTAGGTACTCTATATAACAATTTTATACATCAAATAACAAGACCTGGCGTGAACTGTGATGCAAGTAACCATTTCATCGACTCTATAAATTGCCATGATATGTGCCTATAAGAAACTTTTATGACTTCTTTGGCCAAAGAAGTTGGTTTTACCAGAGTGGAAGCTACAATTTGCATCTACATAATGGATGGTGTTTTGAACCTGTGAGGGACTGCCTAAGAGTATGAAACGCCAAGAAACTTATTTACCTGTAAACTATTTGCAATTTGTTAACACAGACACCATGAGGGCTACATGTTTTACATTAAAGCAGAGGAAAATTATTTTTCTCAGCTGAGGTCAGTCTCCTCCACAGTACTGTCGAATATAGATATTGTGGGGCTAGGATTGGTGCTCACGATAATGTTATTCTGCAGGTCTTAATGAAAAGAAGCATTTCTCAAACAGATTTAAAACACTGCCTAATACAGAAATTACTCCTCTAAATGCAGTTAATGTATTAAGTATACAAAAAAGAAATCTGGAGACGAAAGAAATCGACATAAAAAGTTGCAAACCGAAGTATTTGGCAAAAACATCTCTAATGAATTGAAAATATAAGATGCTACTGAAAAAAGAACAAGCAGTTGAACATGTCCATATAAAACTCACAAATCACTTTAAACACAACATAAGGAAAAATCTGTATACAACTGATTGCATACACATATATGCAACAGAGGAATGCAACATAGCACTTACTGTAAATAGCATGTAAGGTGGCAGTATATGGGAATACTCGCAGAAGATGGACCCAAGGAAGTTTACTACATGAGAGGACACACGAAAGTATATGTGCTAATCTGGATATGACTGAGGATGTAAAAGATATCAGTATTCCCCGAAAATACACTGACGTAAAATGTTGAATCAAAGATATTTATTACATCGGAGGCTATTCGAAAAACCTATTAATAATCATCCATTCCCCCTTGTATATGCTTAAAATGGATGGCTGCACAGTATCTAAATGGGATGGATTTGACACTATGCATTAAGATAAAGAACAAATATTTTTAACGACCATCAGTTTGCTAATACGGTAAAACTCAAGAACTAGACACAAATTCCACTAGACAATGGTGAAGAGTCCATGACGTTTGTAAGTTTGCACAACGAAACAATTATGTCTTCTTTTTTATTTTATTATAAATCGGGTCATGGAACAAATGTTTGTTAATCATCTTATTAATTTTGGTCGACTATGAGCTCCTTCATACTTGGGTAAATGTAGTGCACTACACAATTCGAGTAATTCCGTATTTTGATGCGGCAGATACAGTAATTAGCTACACAGACTTTGTTAAAAATTTACAACTTTTGAGAATCCTAAACATCGTTACGCCGTATATCTGAGGTCTTGATATTCTGTCTTCCTCACCTCTCAAAGTCATCCATTTTCTACTGTATTCGTTTCCCCCTTTTCAGTCAGTCGTTGCCTAATGCTCCCTCTGCAACTCTCAACAACGTCTTGTCTTTCTACTTATCAAGGCGCCATCTCCATAATTTCTTACAGTTTTGAGACTTGTTCTGTTTCAATCTACGTTTCATAACCAATAAATCGTGGTCAGCGTCTACACCTGCCCAGTTAAAAATCTGTTACTCAATGCTCTGCTTCACCATTCTATAAGCAGTCTGAAGCTTTCCAGGTTTCCCAGGTCTGTTCGTGATTCTTAAACCAAGTGATACCAATGATTAAATATTGCACTATGCAAAATTTTGCCATAGCTTCTCCCTAGTCTTTATCCTTCTTCAATCTTTCCTTCTCTTTCTTTTCCTACTACCGAATTCTAGTCCCTCGTCGCAACTACATTTTTCTATCTATCGACTATCTGAATAGTTTCTCATACTTCAACTATCTGAATAGGTTCTCTTACCTTAACATACATTCTTTTAGTCTCTTCATCATCTGCGGTAATTGTTGCCTACTGTGGTGTGTGTTGGCTACGACAATGCGTTCACTATGCTATTAGTAGTAGTTTGCTCACATTCCAATTTGCTTTCTCATTACTAGGTTTGTTCCTATATTACCGCTATTTTGTGGTAATAGCCCTGTACTTACGTGACCGGACGTTCTGTTCAAACTGACATCAAACTTCCCAGTATACATAGCTTCAACCCACACCTTTTCTTAAAACTTTGTAACCTAACTGACGGATTAAGGGCCCTAACACTCCACGTGTCGACTCATAGAGTGCTAGTTTTGCTTTTCCTGACGACGACATCCTCTGGAGATCCGACAGGGGTTTATTTGGCCTTCGTAATATTTTACTCAAGAGAATTCATCATCATCCAACCATACAGTTGATTTGCATGCCCTCGGGAAAAATTACAGCTTCACCTGGTGTTCGCAGCACCAGTACAGCAAGGCCATGCTAGTTGATGCTACAAGACCAGTCAATTATTCTGAATATTGTCCATGCAGCTACTGAAAACGCTGCTGCTCTTCCTCGGGAACCACCTGTTTGCTTGGCCTCTCCAGCGGTATTCTTACGTTGTGGCTGCATCTTCGGTACAGCTGTTTTACCTTTGAGGTATACAAGCCATCCCGCCTTGGGAAGGTACATGGTTCATGGTGGAGGTAAAACCCATACCACTTCCTCATTATGAGGGCTTTCTGTCGACAGTTCTATATTTCAAAATAGCATCTGCACAGACGAAACCCGTGACATCATCCAAGGCGCCTGCTCACAGGTAACCCCTTGACGCTCTCTGAATCTCGATGACCTGCCATCAACCGCGAGAACAGCTTTGTAACGGCGAAATATCATGTGCCTGGTACTCTTGTCACGGGTTCTTTCTGTACAGGTGCGTGTTTAAAATTGACAGTGAAGCGGGTGCCAACGCGGGTTTTACCGAACTGCGGGTCCTTAGAGCGACCTTCTGCCACTTTATCCACGCATGTGGCGATATCACACATGCCGTGATTAAGTCACAGGAGAAAAAAATGGCTCTGAGCACAATGGGACTTAACGTCTGTTGTCATCAGTCACCTAGAACTTAGAACTACTTAAACCTAACTAACCTAAGGATATCACACACATCCATGCCCGAGGCAGGATTCGAACCTGCGACCGTAGCAGTCCGGCGGTTCCGGACTGCGCGCCTAGAACCACTAGACCACCGAGGCCGGCGCCACAGGAGAAAACAAAACAGGAGCTCTGAGAAAGCATAAGCACATTTAGCTGCTTTGGATCACGGCCGCATTTCGTCGAATGGTTTATAACGGTCGATGAGAGCAAACATTACTGTCCCTCTGTGGTCCACATGGCTCGACAACGTGTGACGGAGGTAAAAACCCACACTGTCCTTAGAGAAAGGTTGAAACGCTTGCAGGTGTCAGCGGTGTCAAATCTCGTAAAGAATGCCTTCCTGTTGCGCATCGCACAGGTTTTGATAAAAAGTCTAATTATATATTTCATTTTTGTAGTGATTTTAAGATTCGTTAATAGAGCCATGTGTAATTGATGATTGCATTTATGTTGGATTAGTGAAGTTAGATAATACTTGCTGTTTAAATATCATTGCTTGTGAATCAGTTACGAGTAATGTAACTTCAATTATCAGATGTTTTTGAAAAGACAAACTTAGCTTGCAACTTAATTCTGTTGAAAAGTGAGTGTTAGTAATTTACCATAATCTTTACCGCCTCCCAGTCCAGGTCATTTTTTTTTTAAAGTAATTTAATTTTCTTAAATGTTCTCCATTATCAGTCAAAAGAATTTCAAGTGCATTTGAGTTATGTCCGCAGCTTGTGGTCTCGCGGTAGCGTACTCGCTTCCTGAGCACGGGGTCCCGGGTTCGATTCCCGGTGCGATCATGGATTTTCACCTGCCTCGAGATGACTAGGTGTTGTTGTGTCGTTCTCATAATCATCATTCATCCCCATTACGGTCGGATGGAGGCAATGGCAAACCACCTCCACTTAGACCTTGCATAGTACGGCGGTGAGCGTCTCCCGCATCGTTCTCCTACGCTCTGTTGAAGAGTATTGGACTTCCTCAACATTTCAAGGATTGCACACTCCTGAGCCTGTAGTTAGCATACTCATTTTTTTTAAGAGAGACCAAAATATATGTCGTTACTCCGTTGCTGCTTTAGAGGTAAGAGAGTTTAACTTATTTGTTATGTGAACAGGGCCTTAGGATTCAGTGCTGAAGGGGCTGAATGTATTTTGCAGTGACTGTAATTCTTTATTGGTATTGGAAGTTGCATTGCCTGATCGATTCGTGAAGTTTTGCTGACAATAAGACAGAGCAAGCACACCACTTGCACTTACAACACGCAACACGACAATTCGAGGTCAGTACACATTCCACAATCCAGACTTCTTTTAACGTAAACGTAAAGTTATATTTCACACAATAAGGAACGTTACTCTTGGCGACAGCTCAGTCAGTCGTTCGTTTTCTGAAATCTTTGATATTTAAATAGTCAAATATATATATTATGTTCTCTCAACGACTCTGTAGCGATAATAGCTAAATATTTTGGCGCAACGCAGTTTACTAACTTGTCGCCATTCTTATGCTCCGCCTTGTCGTTTGTTTCTTTTTCTTTTTCACTGAGTTGAGTGTTGAACATTTCTCTTTGGATTTGTGCTCAGTATTTGACTTACGACGCTGTGTCAAGGTTCTGGGGCGTATTCTCACAATTAAAGATACCGAAATAGACCATTTTCCTCTTGTTGGCAACAATGTTGAGAATGATAGTGACCACTCTACGGTGAAATAGTTGCAAAGCCCCACAGAAAACGTTAGTTCCTTTTCCAAAAATAATGAACAAATTCCTGACACTGTAATTTCACCTACTAATTTGACCAGTAATCAGGCGATAGATTACGGTATTGCGGTCGCCGCTGATCTGCACATGGCTGATATGCACAATTCAAAACTTGATTGTTTAACGAATGAGGTCAGTGTCTTACCTACTTTTCACACTATTAATCGGACTGCCAACAGTATGTCAGTGGAAACAATAGTGGGCAGCACTGAGACAGTTCTAAGAAACCCATCATATTTTATGAACGGTAATGATGCGGGTAATGCAACAAACGAGCAGTGTTGCCAATTTAGCGACTTTGTCGCTAGAAATGGCGACTTTTGCCTTCGTCTTAGCGACAAAAAAAACTTTTTAGCGACAAAAATTATTTAGCGACTTATCTGGCGACTTTTGAAGTACAAATCAAAACTCTTCTGGGCCAGTATTTTCATTATCAAAACTAATATTTTAACTATAGAATGGGTACTACACTAACTTTGTTCTAGATTTACTAAGTTAAATTAAGTTCTTAGCAGATTATGTAGCATTGTTCAGCATTTAGTAAACCTGAATGTGGGGATTGCCTACAGAGTAAGAAAACCGTGACTAAAGAAAAATTCATTATTCATGACCCACTAAACTGTTATTGTCGATAGCGTATCGATCTATAAATCTTCAAGTTTTGAACTCCCTTTATTTTTCGAATTGACAAAAAACATACGTAATATTAAGTATAATACAATACATTTCTGTCAAGCAACCTCTAATTTTTCGAAATGTTAACTCGCAGTCAAATTATTGCCACATGCACAGTGGTAACGCAAGAACAATTCGGTGGGGGTATTATTACGTTTTAAACAATGAACAATAGGACTGATATCGAGTTACCGAGTGAGTAGATTGTTTCATGACCTTTAGTTTGTCTGAGTTTTAATGTATTTTCAGTGACTATAAATTGGTGAAACATAATGGATTTACCGCACAAGAAGAAGCAGTTCACCAAAAACATCGGGATGCGTGGGAAGCAGAACCTGAATTCAATGGGTGGCTGAAACCAGTCATTGGAGACTTATCCAATGCAAGATGTCAAGTACGTGCAACAGAGTTTTATGCTAAATTGTGTGATATTAGAAAGCATTCGAAAACTATTAAGCATAAACAAAAATTTGATTAAAAAAAAACACAAACCACCTTACATGTGAAAATTGTTCCGAAAACTACAGATAGAATAGCAAGCAGAGAGGAAGGCGCCCTTTCTTTATTTATTGCTGAACATTGTTCTATTTTAGCTGTAGATAATTTAGGAATACTGTGCAAGAAGGTGTTTTCCGGTGACGAGGGCGCTGAAAGCATGCAATTACATGGTATAAAGTGCACTAACATTATAACTGAAGTTTTAGCTTCATATTTTACACAATCATTGGTTGAAGATATAGGTAACCAAAAATACAGTGTACTAATAGATGAATCCACAGATGTATCAATATCTAAAATGCTAGGTATGATTATAAGGTACTATAGTGTAAACAACCAAACCATTAGATCAGCATTTCTCAAACTCGCTGTAGTAGGAACTGCAGATGCAAGAAATCTGGCTGCTGTTCTTGTGAATTCTTTGAAAGATCTCAAATTTTCAATCGCTAATATGGCAGGAATTGGCACAGATAATGCTTCTGCAATGACTGGAATAAACAATGGTCTTTTCGAAAAACTCAAGAGACAATATGGTTTGAAGCATTTGGTATCGATCCGTTGCATTTGTCACTCTCTTCAGCTTGCAGTTTCGCACGCCTCAGTGAATACCATACCTAGAAACATAGAGATTCTTGTACGGTAAGCCTACAATTGGTTCTCCATTTCACCCAAAAGACAAGAGGAATATAAGAAGGTTTATGAGACAATAAATTGTAGAAAACAGCCACTAAAAGTTCTGAAGGTCTGTGCAACACGTTGGCTTTCAATTGAACCAGCAATACGAAGAATTCTGGAGCAGTGGTAAGAACTAAAGCTACATTTTTCACTTGCCATGGTTGAAGACAATTGTTACACTGCCGATCTTTTGTACAAGACGTATTGTGACGACTCAGATCATCTTTACATGTTTTACCTTAAACATGCTTTAAAAGACGTACAAATAGCAATAAAAGCTTTTGAAGGAGAAGACAATGACCTCACTGAATTACTAGTTACACTTGTACTTCTCTTGCAGTCACTCAGACAAAACACAGTTTTTCCAACTGTTGATTTGTTGACAGCACCAGTTGCAAGCGAATGTATGCACGCAAATCCGAACCTTGGCTTTATGTATGAACAGAAATTGTCTGAGTCAAGTTTGTCTGAAGAAAATAAAGTTTATTTGAAGAAGAGATACATTCAGTTTAGCCTGAAACTCATAAAAGAAATTGAACAAAGACTGCCAAGTAACTATACGATCCTGAAAAAAATATCAATGCTGAATGTTGAAGAAACACTAAAAGTGAATAAAAATGATGCTGTAGCGGATGTAGCCAAAGAATTGGGTTTTAGTGGCGATTTCATAGACGGTATGCAGCAAGAATGGCATAATATCAACTTCATTAGGTGGAATAACACTACTAACACTGTTCGATTTTTGAGTGAGGTTTTGCAGTATAAAAATGCCTTTTTCTTTGATTTCACAGCTAGAAATGACTGTTCTATGCCTACCACATTCAAATGCAGACGTGGAAATAATATTCAGTTCTATGAACATTATAAAAACTAAACAACGTAACAGATTATCGTTAAAGACAATTAATGCTTTGATCATATTGAGAGACCAGCTGAGGAAACAAAATAAGGACTGTGCATCTTTTGACATACCGTCAGACGTATTGGAGCTTATTGGATCGAACGAAAGTTATTCTTTTGCGACAAAACCAGTCGAACTGCAACATCATCTTTTGAGCGACGTTCAACCCTCTACATCAACTACAGTTCTGTCAGAGCATGAAACAAAAGAGTTATTCGATCTTCTGATTGACGACGATGAATAGCTACATACCGGGGTGTATATATTTTGCAGCCTAATTTGAGTTCTTGCTTTCTTTTGTCACAAATGTAGTTGTATATTTCTAGTATATTTGACTACTGTGATTGAAACAACAATTTATGTGTTGCGTCAATTATGATAACATGTTTCACTAAACTTTAGCGTATTTTATATGTATGTTGTGGCAAATTTTCAGTACACCCCTAGTAAAATCAATTTTAGCGACTTTCTAGCGACTTTTGATATTGAATCTAGCGACTCGGGTTTTTTGGAGTTGGCAACACTGCAAACGAGACGTTCATGGTTGTAGATGATGTCTCCACGCCACAAAAGAGACGACACAAGTGACACCCGACGTATCACTTGAAAAGAATACGGAAGCGACGCTTGAAAATCTCATGGAAATGATGGTTAACCTTAATAATGAGTTACGACAAGAAATACGAGAAATAGAAGTTGACACCACGAATCAGTTTCGACAGGAAATATGAGAAATACAGAGCGATACCGCCACTCACTTCAACGAACGGTTTAATAAAAATTATGAATCATTTTCCATCATACGTTACGAGCTTAAATCGTCACAGAAACGACTGATAACCGTTTCAAAAAGGTAGATACAGACATTAAGGACAGTGAAAACGTTTTTGCGATAAAATTGAAGATATAGCCAGGCAATGCGAAGACAGTACCAAACCTTTGAGAAATGACATTAATGCTTTAAGATATCAATGTTATGTAACATAGAAAAAGCTGTCTCATGAAATCCGATCAGTTAATGACAGAATGGATGAACAAGACACCCGATTGGGTGCACGTCTTAAGGCTCACACTGAGACCTCAGAAAAGCAATACAAAGAGTTTATCCGTAAACACACATGGGAAAAGAATCAGTTGTTACAGTCATTGGCAGTACAAACACAGGAAGTAGAACAGCAGTTGTTCACCAGTCATACAACCCATTCTGACGCTGGTACAAATTGTGTTGCACAAGAGGTTAATAGAGTTAAAAAATCACAGAACCAAATACAGACAGATGTAACTGATTTAAAAACCACTGTTAACACACGAATATGAGCTATCGGAAAGATTAGTAACACTTGAAAATCATACGACACAGCTCCCATTCCGGTCACTGAATCTCAAGAATATCATTACATGCAGCAAACGTTAAACCAGCCTGGTGCACATAGGAAAGTTAACAGTTTGCATCAGGAAGAGGACAATGTCAAAAAAATTTATCATTGTAATTAGTTTCAAACTAACGTGCAAGAATAACAGTCACCTATTTTTCAACCTCACAATAATATGAGCTGACTACAAAGAGTGCGTGACTTCGATACAAGCCATTCATCTCAAAATCAGTTCTTTTACGTCGCCGAACCCTCTCAGAATCTGCAACACGAAGGATTCGACTATAAACATTTCTTATCTGTAAAGAAATTAAAGGTATGTAGTGCTAAGCCCAAAGATCTGCACCCCCTTGATTGGGTGCAGCAATTTTCATTTTCGCTGCCACCAAACTGGCTTCAATTTATCTGCAGCTTTTCAGAGGGAGAATTTTCGAAGCATATGAGACCTATAGCAAGGCAATGCCAATCCGTCGAAGAGTTCCAAAATGCATTTCTGTCTGCGTATTGGTTGGAAACGACTCAGAGAGGAATTAAAGACCAGCTAATCAGTTTACCCAATTTTAAATACTCCAGTTTTTTAACTATCGCCCAATTTTTTGAATATAAGGTTCAACAAAACCAGTACCTGACCGCACCGTACAGCCAACCTGCGCTCATACAATTATGCATCTCAAAACTTTGCTCTCATTACGAGTTTCCCTTCTCACCGCACAGCAAAAGGAAACCATTTCAGCTTTCAGGGACCTATTGCAATTATTACAAATTCAGCAAACGGATTACTCATTTGTCAATAAAAACCTTATTAACAGCAGTCAAGGTAACAACTCACTCGGTTACAACGAGCAATCCCACCCATTCCATAACAAGAGAAATAAATTATTTGGTTCCGATGACGTTTTTCATGAACATTTTAATAAGAGACAATATGTTGACAACCTGTATTTGAGCAGCAGCAACTATATCACAGTTTCGACGACAACAACCACAGTTACCAGCCGCAATTCTTGCCGCAGCCGCAGCATTCCGGAAATATCCCACAACAACCCAGCCCAAGGTCAATGTGCCACCGCCCAGCTTTGCCAGTACAGCCAAGTCCAATAATTTTACGCAACCGAAAGGAAAAGACTTCTCTCACAGTCACCTCAAAACGATCAAGAGCAAAGAAATTTTCGCCACAAGCATGAAGGGAATAATCAACCATTTAGAGATAATTATGGCAACAGCAACTTTCAGCATATTGAGCCCCACCAGTCTCAGTTCATTCTTAATCAAGATAATGTTCGTTTCCATCCACAGCGGCATTCTGCAGACCAAAACAACCGTACAGTACAAATAACTGAACCAACACAGCAACCTTCTGCCACCAATCAGCCCACTAGTAACGCATGACTAGAAACTACCGACGCTGTTCAATCGGAAAACATGCAGTGCAATTCTTCTACTCATAATACCATTCAGCAAAACGTTGTAACCTTCGACGACATTAGGGACACATTATTACAAGAGAGACGCCAAACTCAAGAGAATATTTCTCATCCCATAACTGAAATGAAAATAGGTTTTTATTTATTTTCATCAGTGATCGACTCTGGTTCGCTAGTAACTGTGATAAATGAAACAGCACATTTCATGCTAATTCCTCGATCGTTCCGCTCTTAACAACCGACGTCATTCTAGGTGTCGATTTCTTTGTCGAACATGATGCTGTTATCAACTTTAAGAAATCATTGCTTATACTGAAATCCGAGGCGCAAAAACTATCTGTCACTTTTCAGAGTACTTTGTCAGCTGAGAAGCAAGACATTAACAGAGTAGGTGTCATTTCAGCATCTAAGAATACTAATTTGCTTACAATATTCTTTACAGACACTTATTTCCGTAGTAACAAAATCCCGGAGGAAGTAGATTATGACATTATGCAGACGATCAACAGTAAGGTGAATGAATGCAGGACCGACGAAGAGCGCCAACAGTTGCAGTATACACTTTTACAGCACTCTGAAGTGTTTAACAATGTACCAGCAACCATGTCCCATTTTGTTTACGAAATTCAAGTAAAACCGCATGAAACATTCTAGGTAAAACATTATTCCATTCCGTTCATCTATTGAGATCAATAAAAGCAACAATTTCAGGCTAAGTTAGACCAAGGTATCATTAAACCAGCCATTAATCAATATATTAACCCATTTCACTTTCTTAAGACAGATGCCTCACTTCATCTTGTGTTGGATTCACCTCAGATCAACGAAATCATCATTACCGAAACCGATCGTAAGCAAACGCTGGAAAAGCTCTTGTAAAAATTTCTCGTAATCTCACTCTATTTTACTTGGACCTAAAACTGGATTCTGGCAAATTAAACTGCATCCTATTTGCGGAAAATACACTGCTTTCCTTTGTTTCGGTAACGGCTACCAATTTTGTAAATTGCCTTTTGGTTTAACGGTTAGCTCCGTTCAGCCGTGCGATGAATACTATACTTCCAAATGAATTAAAAGACAGAATCACCATTTTCATTGGCGACACTCTAGTTGCAGAACCTTCTTGGTCGGAACATAATTCTTATCTTCGCATGCTATTGCAAATTTTTCTTACAGAAGGTGTTACCGTGAATCTCAGTAAATCTCATTTTGGCAACACTTCCATTAAATTTCTAGGTCACATAATTTCGCCCGACAGCACTACGCCCGATCTCGACAAACTACAAGCCATCTGTGACATTACAATTCCGTCAGAACCTACTTCGCAGCTTCCTCGGTTTGATCAATTTTTTTTGTCGTTTCATACACCAATTTGCACTACATACCCCTAGATTGTGTCGTCTTATTGGTAAAACTGATATCTGGTTGTGAGACGACCAAGTACAGTCCGAGATCCACAGTCTAAAAAAGGCTTTGCTTAACACTCCACTTTTTTCGTATCCTGGCCCGACAGAGAATTTTGCGATTGCTACAGACAGCTCCAAGACTGCTCTTGAGGCCCTTGTATTTCAGGAAATAGAGGAAAATGGTACAACTGTTAAGAAGAACATCGCGTTTGCTACTCGCAACCCCACATCGTCTGAAGGAAATTATTCTATCACGGAACTCGAAACATTGTGTGTTGTTAGGACCTACACTAAATTTTGTCACATTCTGTACGGCAGACACAAAACAGTATACACAGATCACAGACCCATTCAATTTCATTTATTAGCTAAATTCACAAATGACCGATTTAGTCGTTGGAAACTTCATTTGCAGGAATTAAATTTTACGATTTTCCACATCCCAGGAACCCAGAATACAGTAGCAAGTGCGCTTTATCGTTCACTGGGCAATAACCGGCTACAAATCGTCGCTAATTTCTGTCAAACTAATTTCAACCTTCTCTGCATTAGACAAGTAGCTTTTGAAAATTTTATTTAAGCATCGTTAAAAGATATCGCCAGAGGGCAGAGCAAAGACGACGTCTGGAAAGAGATCAAACTTCTCTGGCGTGACACGACACAGACAACAATCAGAAATTACTACACTGTGCACAATAATATTCTGTTTCGCCGCGCTCACCCTGACAGCGGTAATTGTACTCTCTGCATACCTGAAGAACTTGTCAGTAAATTAATCTGGGATACACACTAGAGATACGCCCTTATGGTGCTCGCATATGCTTTTTCATACTACGACAGAACTGTTATTTCACAAACATGGAAAAGCCTATTCGACGAGTCTTAGCAACTTGCAAAAGTTGTCAGAAACCTAAATCCTCTACAATATCTCACACTGCCCCTCTGCATCCCTGAAATTAAGACATATGACATCTGTAGATCTATTTGGACTTATTTCTAGACTTACTAGAGGCTTCTGTTACATATTCGTTTCTGAACAACTGACTTCGGAGTTTGTATCTTTCACTCCTTTAAAAAAAGTCACTGCTACAACTACTTCTAACGCTTTTACTAAACATTTTTTCCCTCATGTTGGACATATTCATAAGGTAATCTCCGACAATGGACAGCAATATGGAAACGCACACTGAAAGCTAGAAATATTCTCCCATTTTCATTTCTAGATACCATGCTTCCTCCAACCCGTAAGCGAGCATCAAGAAAGAAATAGAAAAACTTTGTCGCAGCTACTGTCCCAAAAAACATATTGATTGGGACAAGCACATTTAAGATTTTCAGGACGTCATCAGTTCAATATCAAATGGCTTCACCATGCTTTCACCGCATCTTGTGTTGAAAACTATAGACCTACCAAATAAAATTCGTGAAATTGTTTCTTTTCCTACTACAAGAAGATTACGTCACCATAAAATAATAGACATTGCACTTAAGAATATAAAGCGGGCAGCACAAGGCCGCAAATGTCAACAAAAGTAGGTGAGTAACCTCTAGGAAATTCACATAGGAAAGATAGTGTTGGTATGTACGCACTACCTATCCAACACAGGAAAACTGCGTCGCAGTAAATTTAAAATTTTATATTCAGGTCATTTAGGATACATAATATTACCCATCCCAGTGTTGGTCACATTGAAACTTTACAAACGAGGAAATCGCGAGTCAGTTGTCACATCAGCAAAGTCAAGCACTTCATAGAGAAAAATTTTGCTTCGGTTAATTTCACGTAGGTATATAGAATTTTTTATGATAACATGCCACAAATCTTATTTTCTCCCTTTTCAGCTTTGTACACTTTTATTTTGATATTTTTCAGAAAATGCGCTAATTCTCAAGTTTTTTACAGATTGGCGTATCTATATTGGCAGCTTGCATGTATGGTTATTCTGATTTACATATGAGTGTACATGATGTGACACAACACAGATATTTGTACCCAGGGGCTGTGACAAGGGGGGAGGGGTATGAGGGCTATAGCCCCCCCCCCCCCCCTTCCATGGAGTATCATATTAAACTGGATAAAATGAATTCAGAAATCAGCGATAATATTACTCAAACAGATTCAATCATTTTTTATAATTATATAGCAATATAGGTTGCAATGTATTGCAAACACATTTGAACAGAAGAAAAAGAGTGGCAAATAGCTTACAACCTAAACCAATAAATATGATTTAACTTAAAATAGGAGTCTTATTATTTATTAATACACACATTTTATCCTGAACTCCGAAACAGTTACCAAAAACTACTTTAAGCAACACCAAATTTTATTACCAGTTTGTCGGTGGGGCACCCCATCTTTCTTTTGTTAAGATATATTCCATTCCGCCCCCCCCCCCGCCCCACATTACCTCACTCCTTGACGACTTCTAGAATCGCCCCTGTACCTGCTGGATTTCCCATGCCTACACAAATTCTATTGGTACCTTGTTTCTACGTTTCCTTGATTATTCAGCATATTATGAGGTGGCGATATGCCCGGAAGAGAGAATCTTGCAAGTCGATTCTCACCATGAGCTAAGGCCTAGCATATTTTTCTGTTTTCATGTGGGTGATCATGAAAACAATAATTGAAAGATACAACGTTTATTTTGACATGTGTCCAGCAGATCACATCCCTTGGGTGGTCTGAACGCTGCAAACTGTATTTCAATGATTTGTTTTCATTATAAGAATTTGTGTCCTTTTGTATATTGACTCTATGTATCTTATGTGCATTTTGTCTTTACTGATACCATGTAATGTGCTACTTTTATGACACTATGCTGAAATTTACGCTATTGTCTAATGAATTGTCATTGTATTTTTTTTTTTAGTTTCGTCACTCTTTGTACTTTATAATGTTTCAATGTATTATTTATGCTGAGTATTGTGCTCTAATTTGCGCTATATATCTCTTGTACTTGATGATGTCACTAGTTTACATTCTTTCACCCATGAAGATTTAATAAATCAATGTACCCTATAACACATGTCCACAACATGAACTCATTCTGTTTGTATATTTTGCAAAACCAGTATACCAAAATCTCATTTTTTTCAAACGAGACATTAAGCTCATAAACAGAAGCACATGAAAGGGCAGAAAATGCAATACATACACACTGGCCATTAAAATTGCTACACCAAGAAGTGATGCAGATGATAAACAGGTATTCATTGGACAAAAACGTTATACTAGAACTTACTTGTGATTACATTTTCACGCAATTTGGGTGCACAGATCCTGAGAAATCAGTACCGAGAACAACCACCTCTGGCCATGATAACGGCCTTGATACTCCTGGGCATTGATGCAAACAGAGCTTGGATGGCGGGTACAGGTACAGCTGCCCATGTAGCTTCAATACGATACCACAGTTCATCAAGAGTAGTGACTGGCGTATTGTGACGAGCCAGCTGCTCGGCCACCATTGACCAGACGCTTTCAATTGGTGAGAGATCTGGAGAATGTGCTGGCCCGGGTAACAGTCGAACTTTTTCTGTATCCAGAAAAGCCAGTACAGGACCTGCAACATGCGGTCGTGCATTATCCTGCTGAAATGTAGTGTTTCGCAGGGATCGAATGAAGGGTAGAGCCACGGGTCGTAACACATCTGAAATGTAACGTCCACTGTTCAAAGTGCCGTCAATGCGCCAGCATGGCGATGACGAATACACGCTTCCAATGTGCGTTCATCGCGACGTCGCCAAACACGGATGCGACCATCAGGATGCAGTAAACAGAACCTGGATTCATCCGAAAAAATGACGTTTTGCCATTCGTGCACCCAGGTTCGTCGTTGAGTACACCATCGCAGGCGCTCCTGTCTGTGATGCTGTGTCAAGGGTAACTGCAGCCATGGTCTCCGAGCTGATAGTCCATGCTGCTGCAAACGTCGTCGAACTGTTCGTGCAGATGGTTGTTGTCTTGCAAACGTCCCAATCTGTTGACTCAGGGATCGAGTCGTAGTGTTTTTGGGAGAAACTGTCACAGAAGTTTTACACCCAATAACATTTTTTCCAACGTTCCTTTAAGATTGATTATGATAATGCCCTCTTATATTAGCATGCCTGACTGCCTTTTTTTTCTCAGGTTAATAATCATATTTCCAGGTTCCACAATTTATGCAATTCACCCTCATCTTTTTATATCTATCTCTTGATTTCTTGGAATATGTTACATTTATCTAGTCACTAAGATATATTGGTCTTAGTACTCCTGCATTGATGCTTGCATATACTATAATCAATTTTTTTTCTTTACTTTGGCCATAGCAGTTCTTGACTCAACACGAATGATGATTAACTGTTAATCGTTTTTTTTACATTTTAAGTGCACTGCCGTTGTCAATCATTCCCTTATCCTTTCTTGTATATATGTGCATTGTTAGAGATATGGGTCATTTAATAGATAGTTTTATGAGGCCCCGAGTGTGCTACACAACATTTAAATATTGTGTCTTTGCCCATACAATGCCATACTTTGATTTTATGGCGCTATTTGTCTAATATGTACTCGTACAGGCAATAAAGAGTCGTACTTTTATATAATACTGCCATTTATGCACTTTGTTCTTGTAAAAGCCATCTCGCGTTATGTTTTCTCATTATGAATTATTCTTACGACTCTGAGTGATATATAAAACTATACGTAAATGATACATTGTGATACTTTCTCAGCCACCTTGAGCAAGAAAAAAGGTTCTCTTTCACATCTGCTATTAGGATCAGCATTTATTTCATGTAAAACCAGACCACTGTGTGCCTCAAAGAACATTTTGTCACCTTTTAATTATTAAGGTCAGCAATTATTTATTTGTAAAACTTGGCCACAAATATGATGCCTGTAACATTATGTAGCTTCTAAGATCAGCATTATGTATGTAGAAATACCTCTTGTCGCCTCTGATTGACTTTCTTCAATTCAGTTGTTTTAGTTATTTAGATCTGCGTGTATTCTAAGTACAAGGCCACCTGGAGCCATTCAGTTCTTGAATGTCCTACATTCCTTATGTAATTACAACACAATATTGCGTATACAAGGCAACTGAGAGCCACAGTATAATGTTATGAACCAGTGATGTTCTGTGTAATGTTAGTTTATTCTATGTCTAATTGGCAACCTGATGCCACAGTTATTGATGTTAACTTATTCAGAGTTCACTTTCCCTTTTGCCTATTCACTCTGATGCAAAGCATTGTTGCTTCATCCATTTCATTAGGATACTGTACTTATTCCGTTTAGAAAGATTACTCAATGTTGACATAGATAGACATGGTCATGTTCAACTACCTTACCTTTGCTACTTATTTTGTACCTTCCACTGTCCAGTCTCCTTCCTCTGTTCATGGTATTGGAGCTATTTACTACTGCTATTCATACTTCAATATAAGCGACTATATTTTATTTGGATGTCATAAGAATCTCTACTATGAAGGGCAGTGACGATGATGGTCATCGCGTTACTGATCTTATGGTAGTCGCCAACTACCGTTAGTGGCAATCTGTTGCTGAGTACCTCTTATACTTCTGCACATGACTGAAGAAAATAATACATAGATGTCTTGGGTTACTGAATGCAATCCCAATGGATAACTATTAGTTGCTGAACCTACACAAAACAAGAACATATGGACTTTATGTAGTCACTTCAACATGCTCCTAGGCTTCAGCCATGACTCTTCCTTTCCCTTGTCCAATCCTATACCATTATCTTGATAATTAGGATTGTTTACTGATTCTGCTTTACATGATTTATTTGCCAGCAACTTTGTTTATGATATAATTTACTCATATTATCACCAGATTAAGATTTATACTAGTGCACCTGAGAACTATCAATTCTTTTGAGTTTAAAGATGTTCTAGAGTTAGATAAATTTACCCCCCAATTGTTGTACAAGGTACTCTCAAATATGTGCAAAATTTCTTAAACCCTGCTGGAGGGTTAAGAAAGGAGTATACTGGTTCACACCTGTATGTGGCACCAGAGTAAGATTAGAATGTTAATAAATAAAAATGAAACTAGTGTACTATAAGCAATGATTGTCTTTGATAGGCTCGATAACTTGGATCAGTGACTGTGCGTAACCACAGAGCCAAAGATACTGTACTGTGTTGTTGAAGTAAGAGAGCGCTGGACGCTCAGTTGTATGTAGCTGTCTGTGAGGGAAGGACCATGGGGTAGGCAGCTTCTGTGGTGCGCAGTGTGAAGCCACAAAGATTTAGATTAATGTATGTATGTTAATATTATTGAACCTGGAAGCAGAATTTTTCGCGCAAATAAGGTAAATGTTTAAATAATAATGATTCCTGTTTTTACCAGCGCGTTACTATGGATAAAAGTTGGCTGATAACTTGTAATTGTTGAGTCAACCCAGAATGTATGTAAACGGTTTTGATGAAAAGTCTAGTTAAATTTTTCAATTTTGTAGTGTTTTTAACATTTGTTAACAGAGCTATGTGTAATTTACTGATTTCCGTTTATGTTGGATTAATGAAGTTAGATAATACTTGCTGTTTGGATCTCATTGTTTTTGAATCATTTGTGAATAATGGTAGTTCAATTGTCGGTTGTTTTTGAAAAGACAGACTTAAGTTGCAATATAATTTTGCTAAAAATGTGGGTGTTAGTAGTTCACCACAATCAGTACCTTCTTGCAGTCTAGCTCATTTATTTTTTAAAGGAAGTCGTATTTTCTTAAACGTTCTCTTTTATCAGTCAAAAGAATTTCAAGTGCATTTCAAGTATTATGGCCAGCATTGAATACTGCTGAGCCTGTACTTTTTTTTTTTTTTTTTTTTTTTTTTTTGGTCATCAGTCTACTGACTGGTTTGACTCGGCCCGCCGCGAATTCCTTTCCTGTTCTAACCTCTTCATCTCAGAGTAGCACTTGCAACCTACGTCCTCAATTATTTGCTTGACGTATTCCAATCTCTGTCTCCCTCTACAGTTTTTGCCCTCTACAGCTCCCTCTAGTACCATGGAAGTCATTCCCTCATGTCTTAGCATATGTCCTATCATCCTGTCCCTTCTCCTTATCTGTGTTTTCCACATATTACTTTCCTCTCCGATTCTACGTAGAGCCTCCTCATTCCTTACCTTATCAGTCCCCGTAATTTTCAAAATTCGTCTATAGCACCACATCTCAAATGCTTCGATTCTCTTCTGTTCTGGTTTTCCCACAGTCCCTGTTTCACTACCATACAATGCTGTACTCCAGACGTACATCCACAGAAATTTCTTCCTCAAATTAAGACCGGTATTTGAAATTAGTAGGCTTCTCATGGCCAGAAATGCCTTTTTCGCCATAGCGAGTCTGCTTTTGATGTCCTCCTTGCTCCGTCCGTCATTGGTTATTTTACTGCCTAGGTAGCAGAATTCCTTAATTTCATTGACTTCGTGACCATCAATCCTGATGTTAAGTTTCTCGCTGTTCTCATTTCTACTACTTCTCATTACCTTCGTCTCTCTCCGAATTACTCTCAAACCATACTGCGTACTCATTAGACTGTTTATTCCATTCAGCAGATCATTTAATACATCTTCACTTTCACTCAGGATAGCAATGTCATCAGCGAATCGTATCATTGATATCCTTTCACCTTGTATTTTAATTCCACTCCTCAACCTTTCTTTTTTTTCCATCATTGCTTCCTCGATGTACAGATTGAAGAGTAGAGGCGAAAGGGTACAGCCTTGTCTTACACTCATCTTAATACGAGCACTTCGTTCATGATCGTCCACTCTTATTATTCCCTCTTGGTTGTTGTACATACTGTATATGACCCGTCTCTCCCTATAGCTTACGCCTACTTTTTTCAGAATCTCGAACAGCTTGCACCATTTTATATTGTCGAACGCTTTTTCCAGGTCGACAAATCCTATGAAAGTGTCTTGATTTTTCTTTAGCCTTGCTTCCATTATTAGCCGTAACGTCAGAATTGCCTCTCCCGTCCCTTTACTTTTCCTAAAGCTAAACTGATCGTCACCTAGCGTATTCTCAGTTTTCTTTTCCGTTCTTCTGTATACTATTCTTGTAAGCTGCTTCGATGCATGAGCTGTTAAGCTGATTGTGTGATAATTCTCGCAATTGTCAGCTTTTGACGTCTTCGGAATTGTGTGGATGATGCTTTTCCGAAAGTCAGATGGTATATCGCCAGACTCATGTACTCTACACACCAACGTGAAAAGTCGTTTTGTTGCCACTTCCCCCAATGATTTTAGAAATTCTGATGGAATGTTATCTAGTCCTTCTGCCGTATTTGACCGTAAGTCCTCCAAAGCTCTTCTAAATTCCGATTCCAATACTGGATCCCCAATCTCTTCTAAATCGACTCCTGTTTCTTCTTCTATCACATCAGACAAATCTTCACCTCAATGTATTCTTACCACCTATCTGCTCTCTCCTCTGCATTTAACAATGGAATTCCCGTTGCACTCTTAATGTTACCACCGTTGCTTTAATGTCACCAACGGTTGTTTTGACTTTCCTGTATGCTGAGTCTGTCCTTCCGACAATCATATCTCTTTCGATGTCTTCACAATTTTCCTGCAGCCATTTCGCCTTAGCTTCCCTGCACTTCCTATTTATGTCATTCCTCAGCGACTTGTGTTTCTGTATTCCTGATTTTCCCGGAACATGTTTGTACTTCCTCCTTTCATCAATCAACTGAAGTATTTCTTCTGTTACCCATGGTTTCTTCGCAGCTACCTTCTTCGTACCTATGTTTTCCTTCCCAACTTCTGTGATGGCCCTTTTTAGAGATGTACATTCCTCTTCAACTGTACTGCCTACTGCGCTATTCCTTATTGCTGTATCTATAACGTTAGAGAACTTCAAACGTATCTCGTCATTCCTTAGTACTTCCGTATCCCACTTCTTTGCGTATTGATTCTTCCTGACTAATGTCTTGAACTTCAGCCTACTCTTCATGACTACTACATAGTGATCTGAGTTTATATCTCCTCCTGCGTACGCCTTACAATCCAGTATCCGATTTCGGAATCTCTGTCTGACCATGATGTCATCTAATTGAAATCTTCCCGTATGTCCCGGCCTTTTCCAAGTATACCTCCTCCTCTTGTGATTCTTGAACAGGGTATTCGCTATTACTAGCTGAAACTTGTTACAGAACTCAATTAGTCTTTCTCCTCTTTCATTCCTTGTCCCAAGCCCATATTCTCCTGTAACCTTTTCTTCTACTCCTTCCCCTACAACTGCATTCCAGTCGCCCAAGACTACTAGATTTTTGTCCACCTTTACATACTGCATTACCCTTTCAACATCCTCATACACTTTCTCTATCTGTTCATCTTCAGCTTGCGACGTGGCATGTATACCTGAACTATCGTTGTCGGTGTTGGTCTGCTGTCGATTCTGATTATAACAACCCAGTCACTGAACTGTTCACAGTAACACACCCTCTGCCCTACCTTCCTATTCATAACGAATCCTACACCAGTTATACCATTTTCTGCTGCTGTTGATATTACCCGATACTCATCTGACCAGAAATCCTTGTCTTCCTTCCACTTCACTTCACTGACGCCTACTATATCTAGATTGAGCCTTTGCATTTCCCTTTTCAGATTTTCTAGTTTCCCTACCACGTTCAAGCTTCTGACATTCCACGCCCCGACTCGTAGAACGTTATCCTTTCGTAGATTATTCAATCTTTTTCTCATGGTAACCTCCCCCTTGGCAGTCCCCTCCCGGAGATCCAAATGGGGGACTATTCCGGAATCTTTTGCCAATGGAGAGATCATAATGACACTTCTTCAATCACCGGCCACATGTCCTGTGGATACACGTTACGTGTCTTTAATGCAGTGGTTTCCATTACCTTCTGCATCCTCATGTCGTTGATCATTGCTGGTTTTTCCGCCTTTAGGGGCAATTTCCCACCCCTAGGACAAGAGAGTGCCCTGAACCTCTGTCCACTTCTCCGCCCTCTTTGACAAGGCCGTTGGCAGAATGAGACTGACTTCTTATGCCGGAAGTCTTCGGCCGCCAATGCTGATTATTTATCAAAATTTAGGCAGTGGCGGGGATCGAACCCGGGACCGAAGACGTTTTGATTATGAATCAAACTATTCTGTACTTAGCATGTTCATATTTTTTATGAGAGCTCAGAATATATCGTATTACTTTGTTGCTGCGGTTAGAGGTAAGACAATTTAATTTATTTGTAATGTGAACAGGCCTTGCGATTTAGTGCTTAAGGGGCTGAATGTATTTTGCAATTTCTCTATTGGTATTGGGAGTTGCATTGCCCAATCGACTCGTAAAGTTTTGCTAACAATAAGGGAGAGTACACAAACCATTTGTTCTTATAACACCCAACACGACAATTCGAGTTCAGTACTCATTCCACAGCCACACTTCTTCTAACGTAATCGTAAAGATATATTTTAGATAATAAAGAACTTTTCACTCATCTCTACTACTGTGCTGGCGAAAACAGAAACCATAATTATTGAACATCTTTACCTTATTCGCCGGAAGACTTCTGCTTCCAGGTTCTACAATATTGACATACCTACATTAATCTAACTCAGCACACTACAGAAACTGCCTACTCCATCGTCTTTCCCTCACACACAGCTACCTACAACTGTGCGCCCAGCGCTCTCTTACTCCAAAAATGCAGTACAGTATCTTTGGCTCTGCGGTCGCGCACAGTCAGCGATCCACACTATCGAGCCTATCAGTGACATTCAATGTTTCTAGTATACTAGCTTCATTTTAATTTATTGATATTCTTATCTTATTTGGCGCCATATACAAGAGTGCTCCAGTACACTCCTTTAAAATTTTTATATCATTTTTGTGGCAACTGAGCTGTGATTGAGAGACCTAAAAATGTGTAACATAACGTGCTTAAAACTTCTCTGTCTGGGCTGTTTTCAAGAAAGGACTTTGGTTACGATGCTGCTGAGAAATGTGGAAAGCTGTCTCGTTTTTATGGCTGTGAAACGCTGAGCTGTTGGCGGGTTGACTGGGGAGGGAGAGGGTGCTGGTGAGGGTGCGTGTGGAAGGGGAAAGGGAGTGAGGATTGGAGAGAGGAAGGGGGGAGAGAATGGGGGGGGGGGAGGGCGGTGGCCGGGCTTTGTCTGGAAGGGTGTGGGGAGGGGAAATTCTAGGTCTAATTCTATCAAGAAACTGCTTTACATTCTTATCTTTATTCCCTTTATATCTAAATTAGTTACCTTGGTACACACAATGTTCCTTACATAAAACAAAAAATTAGACTAGCCTATTATGTTTTCCGACATTGTGTAAATAAGTTTTCACAACTCATTAAATATACTTCATGTTAGTTCAGCGAATTCCATAACCGAATATGCGGGAAGCAGAAACCACTATTTATTCCAAAAGACTTGCAAGTAATATCGGACGGTATGACGCGTTAGCTTCATTTGAATGTGGTATTTGAATAGTTTTATTAGAGCAGCTACAATTATTGTACAAAAAAAAAAAAAGAAATGGAAAGAGAAGAACGAAACTAATTGCTGCAGTGAGCACTCGATAGTTGACTAGCACACCGTGTGAATTAGTGCCCTCAGTTCCGCAGGCTAGCGAGTCAAATAAATTGAGTGTTAATTGTAATGCCTTTGGCAACATACATAGACTTATTTTGTTTGTATTCTAACCAGAAATGGGACGAGAGTAAAATTTAACAAGGACAGCAGAGCATGAAAACTAATAAACTGTGATATAGAAGCTGGAAACCTTATCTTCCTTTTTACTGGATTGAGCGTCCATAAAGACTGTAGAGGAAAAGTATAGTAGCATCCAGATGGTTGAGACAGGAAATGCGAAATACGCAGTGTAAGAGAATATATTGCGGGATATATGAGGTTAAGGTATTCCAGGCTAGTGGAAGAATCACATTGATCACATTTCGAGTCAGCCGCAGTGGTCGAGCGGTTCTAGGCGCTGCAATCCGGAACCGCACGACTGCTACGGTCGCAGGTTCGATACCTGTATCGGGCATATTTGTGTGTGATGTCCTTAGGTTAGTTAGGTTTAAGTAGTTCTACGTTCTAGGGGACTGATGACCTCAGATATTAAGTCCCATAGTGCTCAGAACCATTTGAACCATTTTGAACCGAACACATTTCAAGAACGGTCGTCGAATAGATGCACACAGCGATAGGATTACATAATAGAATTCACTTTATCGTGGCATTTAGTAACACGTTTTATGGGTACTTTGGTCGTCTATAACAGCAAGGGGGCAGGGAGGCCAGGTTTATTGCGTATGCTTTAACTTCAAGAGAAGTTCAGTACAATCCCGCACTGTCACCCACTGAACTACGTCATACAGTACCGAGGAAATATTGGGTTTGGATTGGTGGTTTCCTAGCAACTAAAACATAGTATGTCCTTGTGAAAGGAGATTGACGCTCAGAATTAAAAGTAGCTCGCACGTGCTATAGGACCTTTACATTCACAGTATAGATAATTGATAACATCGAAAGCTCCAAAAGGGAGTTCGTATGGCGTGCTGGTGTGCTTAGAGAAGTCACAGTACAAAACTGTAGTGAAATGCAAGAAAGGCAGCAGGGGACCAACATTTGGTACAAGGATTCTTTTAGGCTGCACATAAACATGTGTAACATATTACTAATAAACAGGAGAAGATTCCCGTTATTGTTTCATTACAAGATCGCCAAAAGCTCAGCACATAAAGCTGAATGTAGGAAAAAGATTCGTTTGGATAATTCTCACGAAGTGTAGTCAGTTCATGATGGACGTAGCTCTCAAAACACTCTTGTTGCTGATGCACACTGATCAACACAACATTATAACCACCCACTTAATAGACAGTATGTCCATCTTTGACACGGATAACGGTGGCGTCACATCATGGCATGGCAGCAGTGAGGCCTTGGTAGGCCGCTCGAAGGAGTTGGCACTACATCCGCGTACACAAGTCACCTATAAATTCCGGAGAGGAGGTGCAACGGTCATTCACATATTCACATCCCAGATGTGCTAGCTCGGGCTCAGATTTGAAAGGTGGGGGGGGGGGGGGGGGGGACCGGGACATCAATTGATTGGAATTCGTCCGAACTCCTGGCTTTATGGCACAGAGCATTATCTTGCTGAAAAATGCAATTTCCGTCGGGAAATGTGATCGTCATGCAGGGCTGTACTTTGGCTGAAACCGGTGTACAATACTCCTTGATCGTCATGGTGCCTTACACGAGCTCTACTGTCCCATGGATGACCACATGTATGTTCCCCTGAGTATAATGGAGACTACTCCAGTTTGTCTCCGACACGCAGTACAGGTGTCAAGAAGCTGCTCGCCTAGAAGACCACGGATTGGCGCCCTCTCATTGGCATGATGAAGAAAGTACCGGGCTTCATCAGAGCACTCAAAGCTCTGCCACCGCGCTAACGTCCAGTACCGATAGTCATGTGCCTATTTCAGTCTTAGTTGCTGGTGTAGTGTTGCTAATATTGGCCTCTACCCAGCATTAAAGTCTTGTGTTAGGTCAGTCACAGCCAGCCATCTGTCTGTCCAGCCTGCAACGTCCGAAATCTGTAATGAAGGGAGGCCGCATAACCCCATCACGCTTGGATGTGGTTGCACCTCGGTTCTCCACGTGATGAAGACACTCACCACAGCACTTCTTGATTACCAGACAAGTCGTGCAATCTCTGAAATGCTCGTGTCCAGCCTCCAGGCCACCACAAACTTCCCCATTGTACACATGAACAGCACGTTTGCTGATGCTACACGCTCCGTTCGTGTCTAACAATGATTTGTTTGAACAGATTTGTATGGATTGTAGTTCAGTGGCAATAATGTTGTCGGCTATCAGCGTGTGTTTATGCTGCTCAGTCTCTACAGATAAGGGGTCAGAGAGGCCAGCTGCCATATGGGGAACCCGGATTCGAAGCCCGATATCGCCAGGGATTAGTCATTCGTGGGAGGATTGATACAGGGTGTTCTCAGGCTCGTGAGGCCAGCTGACGACTACTCGATTGAATTTTAGTGGTTTCTCGCTCAAGAAACCCGACAAAGACTGGGAAAGGTGTGTACTGATCAAATGCTATTCAACTCCTCATCGGAAGACGCCATTAGCGGAGGACGACACGGCTGTCGGTATAGCCCGATATGTGCGTCAGGGCCATGACACAGACCTTACCTTAAATACTTACCTCTGTCTGATGCTCTTATCATGTTAGACCGGCAGCTGAAACAGTAAAAATCTAGTGAAGAGTGATACGTTTCCACTCGGTGTGGTTTCGTAACTCGAAGACGTTACGGAGAGATCATCCAACTCCAGTTGCAGAATCTACAAAGGTGGCGTTGTGCATCACGGTGTTGTTCGTTATTTAAGGCCAGCCGGTGTTGCCGAGCTGTTCTAGGTGCTTCAGTCTGGAACCGCGATACCGCTAAGGTCGTGGGTTCGAATCCTGCTTCGGGCATGGATGTGTGTGACGTCAGTAGGCTTGTTAGGTTTAAGTAGTTCTAAGTTCTAGGGGACTGATGACCTCAGAAGATAAGGCCCATAGTGCTCAGAGCCATTTGAACCAATTTTCACTCATGACCTCAGATGTTAAGTCCCATAGTGCTCAGAGCCGTTTGAACCATTTTTGTTATTTAAGTTACGAAAGCGTACGGGCCTAGGTGGGTCAGCCAATCTATTGCTAGCCCCTACAAGTGTCCCATGAAAAAAACCGTGAAGTTGATGTTAGAGGGATTGAGGTGATCCAGAGAAAAGCTAACAGTCGTCCTTCCCGCGAATCATTCACGCCTGGGAAAGGGAAGTTGGGATGCTACAGCCAGACTCGCTGAACTATGTACTTGCTTCCATTAACGGCGTCGCTACATACGCCAGATAGGCTGTGAGAACACCATAATGGGCTAGAAACTCGCTCTCCTTCGCCATGTCACGTCATTCGACGTGATCCCACGTCTCAAGTGCTATTCAGGTATTCATTCTACATGCTTCCAACATAAGTGCTACCTGCCGTGTTATTGACGAATTCCTTCCTTTTTTTTTTTTTTTTTTCCTTCCGTGTTTCCCGCGATTTATGATGGCAGAACAACGTACATGTTCCCAACTAGTAACTATTATCGATTCGCTGAAAGAACGTCCCTGACAGCCAGCGGTTATATTTCCAGTGCTACTACGCGCCTGTTTACCGTTGCGCCGTGTCGGTCGATATCCCAGCTGACAATTTTACGTCTGCTGTAATGCCGTACCACTGTAGCCCAAAAAAACACTAATAACATTGGGGGTTCTAAACACACTTTCTTCCTAATTAAGAAGAGGGGTTTTGAGAAAACTTTACAAAAGTAGTATTTTACTAGACATTTTAATGCATAGATACCTGTCTGAACTGCATTTTACGGAAGATGGTAGATTACACAGCTTTTCTTTTTAATCTACGTCTCCTATGTCCCTGCCACTATTATTACAATTCCTGCTGCTGCTCTCATCCTCTAACCTTATTATTAGCTTTTCCATACTTTCTTCCAATGCACCTTCTCATTGCCATGCCTTCCAAGACGTGCCACGACGGTTCAAATTACTGTACCATTTTCTGGGAGTAATACCCAAACAAATCGACGTCTTTTAATTTAAACCTTTCATTTCTGTCTGCAAAATACAATAGCCCATACCAGTCTGCAATTTTTTCAATCTCGTAAGTGATACTATGTGATTGTGCTCTTTCACGTTTGCCAGCAGTTCTGTCTTTCTCATTTCCCTATCAAAGGCACATACGGTGTTTAGAAAGGATAGATTGCATGCCGGCCGAAGTGGCCGAGCGGATCTAGGCGCTTCAGTCTGGAGCAGCGCGACCGCTACGGTCGCAGATTCGAATCCTGTCTCGGACATAGATGTGTGTGATGTCCTTAGGTGAGTTAGGTTTAAGTAGTTCTAAGTTCTAGGGGACTGATGATCTAAGATGTTAAGTACCATAGTGCTCAGAGCCATTTGAACCATTTTTTTGATAGATTGCATGCAACCGGTGGTGGTGTGTTTGTCGCTGTTAGTCGTAGTTTATCCTTATTAGAAAACTGTGGTAAATTATGGGTTTTGATGAGGGGTACAAATATAACTGGAATGCGTAATATATACAAAAAAGATTGTCATGACATATTTTGGCAACACATATCAAGACTATCACGTTCCAACTTGACCTATATATGAGTGACTGCTACAGTCCAGTCTGTCACCAAAGTCTCATAAAAAACAACAGATACAGCTGCAGTATACGTCACAATATGAAGAAAAATTCTCCTTGATGGATCGCTGTCTCCACTAGACCTATGCTGGTCTACTGAACAACGTGATCTAAGGCACCACACACAAGAAATAAACGAGGTTTTAAGAAGAAAATGTACGATCGACATTTGTAAGAAAGAAACGAGGACTCACATACGTCTTAACACTTCAAAGACTCTACTGATGACTCCTATTGGTCACTAAACCCAGGAATATTGCGTGTCAGAGTGAATTATTATGGGTTGAGGTTACATTCAACAACCGAGCTAGGTTAATAATTGGCTCATTTTACCGACCTCTCGACTCAGCAGCATTAGTGGCAGAACAACTGAGAGAAAATCTGGAAAACATTTCACATAAATTTTCTCAACATGTTATAGTCTTAGGTGGAGATTTCAGTTTACCGGACACTGGGACAATTTACTGGGACACTCAGATGTTTATGACGGGTGGTAGGGACAGAGCATCGAGTGACATCATACTGAGTGCACTATCCGAAAATTACCTCGAGCAATTAAACAGAGAACAGACTCGTGGGGATAACATCTAGGACCTACTGATAACAAACAGACCCGAACTTTTCGACTCTGTAAGGAATCAGTGATCATGAGGCCGTTGCAGCATCCCTGAATATGGAAGTAAATAGGAATATAAACAAAGGGAGGAAGGTTTATCTGTTTAACAACAGTAATAAAAGGCAGATTTCAGACTACCTAACAGATCAAAACGAAAATTTCTGTTCCGACACTAACAATGTTGAGTGTTTATGGAAAAAGTTCAAGGCAATCTTAAAATGCGTTTTAGATAGGTACGTGCCGAGTAAAAGTGTGAGGGACGGGAAAAACCCACCGTGGTTCAACAACAAAGTTAGGAAACTACTGCGAAAGCAAAGAGAGCTTCACCGCAAGTTTAAACGCTGCCAAAACCTCTCAGACAAACAGAAGCTAAACGATGTCAATGTTAGCGTAAGGAGGGCTATGCGTGTAGCGTTCAGCGAATTCGAAAGTAAAATTCTATGTACCAGCTTGATAGAAAATCGTTGGAAGTTCTGGTCTTACGTTGAATCAGTAAGTGGCTCGAAACAGCATATCCGGACACTCCGGGACGCTGATGGCATTGAAACAGAGGATGAACGCGTAAAGCTGAAATACTAAACACCTATTTGCAAAGCTGTTTCACAGAGGAGGACCGCACTGCAGTTAATTCTCTAAATCCTCGCACAAACGAAAAAATGGCTGACATCGAAATAAGTGTCCAAGGAATAGAAAAGCAAATGGAATCACTCAACAGACGAAAGTCCGCTGGACCTGCCGGGATACCAATTCAATTCTACACAGAGTATGAGAAAGAACTTGCACAGCCGTGTACTGCATGTCTCCAGAGGAACGGAACGTTCCAAACGATTGGAAAAGAGCACAGGGTCGTTGAGCAGATGCGCAAAACTATAGACCTATATGTCTGACTTCGATCTGTTGTAGAATTTTAGAACATGTATTTTGCTCGCGTATCATGTCGTTTCTGGAAACCCAGAATCTACTCTGTAGAAATCAATATGGATTCCGGAAACAGCGATCCTGTGAGACTCAACTCGCTTTATTTGTTCATGAGACCCAGAAAACATTAGATACAGATTCCCAGGTAGATGCTATTTTCCTTGACTTCCGCAATGCGTTCGATACAGTTCCGCACAGTCGCTTGATAAAGAAAGTAAGAGCCTACGGAATATCAGACCAGCTGTTTGGCTGGATTGAAGAATTTTTATCAAACAGAACACAGCATGCTGTTCTCAATGGAAGACGTCTACAGACGTTAAAGTAACCTCTGGCGCGCCACAGGGGAGTGTTATGGGACCATTGCTTTTCACACTATATATAAATGACCTAGTAGATAGTGTCGGAAGTTCCATGCGGCTTTTCGCGGATGATGCTGTAGTATACAGAGAAGTTGCAGCATTAGAAAATTGTAGCGAAATGCAGAAAGATCTGCAGCGGATACGCACTTGGTGCAGGGAGTGGCAACTGACCCTTAACATAGACAAATGTAATGCATTTCGAATACATAGAAAGAAGGATCCTTTATTGTATGATTATATGATAGCAGAACAAACACTGGTAGCAGTTACTTCTGTAAAATATCTGGGAGTATGCGTGCGGAACGATTTGAAGTGGAATGATTATATAAAATTAATTGTTGGTAAGGCGGGTACGAGGTGGAGATTCATTGGGAGAGTCCTTAGAAAATGTAGTCCATCAACAAAGGAGGTGGCTTACAAAACACTCGTTCGACCTATACTTGAGTACTGCTCATCAGTGTGGGATCATGACCAGATCGGGTTGACGGAGGAGATAGAAAAGATTCAAAGAAGAGCGGCGCGTTTCGCCACAGGGTTATTTGGTAAGCGTGATAGCGTCACGGAGAATTTAAGCAAACTCAAGTGCAGACTCTGCAAGAGACGCGCTCTGCATCGCGGTGTAGCTTGCTGTCCACGTTTGGAGAGGGTGCGTTTCTGGATGAGGTATCGAATATATTGCTTCCCCCTACTTATACCTTCCGAGGAGATCACGAATGTAGAATTAGAGAGATTCGAGCGCACACGGACGCTTTCCGGCAGTCGTTCTTCCCGCGAACCATACGCGACTGGAACGAGAAAGGGCGGTAATGACAGTGGCATGTAAAGTGCCCTCCGCCACACACCGTTGGGTGGCTTGTGGAGTATAAATGTAGATGTAGATGTGGAAACGAATGTACGCCGTTCTTCTGTAGCCTGTACACTATGTCACTCTCCCTGCTGCTGCGTGTAGCGGCTTTGTTTAACCGAACAGAGTGATATGGTGTATTATCCACTTTTATAGTGGAGTTCCTTTATATGTTCGGAAGCAAAAAGTATACTTTCAACTTTTTAAATTTTGTTGCTGTCATTTCCTAGAGGAAGTCCACAAATGTTTTTGATATAAACAGCAACAAAGTAATTGGTACAAACTCACCCAACGCTCCAGGTTGTAAAAGCGTGAGCCGACTGCCTCCCTAACTGAAGCTCTGATTTTCCCTTGTGCTGTGTCTTTTGGCCACGTTAGCGGTCTGGAATGCGCAGCATTTACCCATGTTTCGTCAAACTAAACGATTTCGTGAGGTTTGCGCTCAGATATTTCCTCCAAAAAACGGCCTCTCCAGACGACGATACCCTTTCGTTTAAGCACAACTCTTCTTCCCTAAAAAAGGTTTCCATCGAAACACTATTTCTACAGTACATCTGAAATACTGGTTTTTCCTCCGTAAAACATCTCACCATCTCGCGGTGAGAGAAGCAGGTTCTTCCGGATCGGATATTCTTTCCACGCATATCAGTCATGAATATGTCGCCGATTTGCGTCCTCTTGAAAATTATCCAGTTCTGTCATTTCAGCAGAAAGCATTATATTTTTCCTTGAAATCGAAACAGCATCAGTTGGGGGCTGTAGATCTCCGGCGTAC
The DNA here is from genome assembly GCF_023864345.2 of Schistocerca serialis cubense. Lineage (NCBI taxonomy): Eukaryota > Metazoa > Arthropoda > Insecta > Orthoptera > Acrididae > Schistocerca > Schistocerca serialis. The sequence continues at coordinate 527,947,457 of NC_064645.1, forward strand.
TTGACCCTGCTACATTCTTCAAATATGTCGCCCCAATTTCCAGAACAGCAGCTATTCGTTCAACTACTTTGGACAACGGTGTAAATAGTATCGTACATTGTATACGAGCTCACGCTTTCGTCCGTTTAAGGTAGAGCCCCCGCCTAATTTCCGATGGGTAGAGGGAGAGGCCATACCAAATAAATTTGAAATTAGCGACACTTTACATTCCACCGTTAACATGAACTAAGTCGGTAACTCATACGACAAACGATGAACACGCGATACATGCTTTGCAACCACTATGAAAACATGGCACCATGCCTGACCGTGACTGATGGAATGGAAACCCGGCACTATCCTCACAGCAACGCTTAAGAATTCCAGAGCTCGGATTGACGTTATAGTTCCCCTTCCCAAAATGCGGTCAGCCTGCTGGAAGTGTCAGAGACGATTTTTTAGCTGACTGACTATTGTGTTTTTGTTCGAAGAAAGCGAAGGAGCGCCGGCCTGTGTAGCCAAGCGGTTCTAGGCGCTACAGTCTGGAACCGCGTGACCACTACGGTCGCAGGTTCAAATCCTGCCTTAAGTTAGTTAGGTTTAAGTAGTTCTAAGTTCGAGGGGACTGATGACCTCAGAGGTTAAGTCCCATAGAGCTCAGAGCCATTTGAACCATTTGAAAGCGAAGGAGCGCAGTTTCCACCATCCGAAAAAAAAATCTTTTCAAGTGTTTTTGGATGGAGCTAATGAGGCCAGTTTCTTGTACGACGGACAACTGAAAATTGTTTTCAGTACATAGTGGTTCTAAAACACCCCCACGGCGTGTCTCTCATGTTACAGACAACTTGGCGCCAGTAATCGTCCCTCGGCCATACATCTCGCGAGCAGCTGAAGCGGCTCCGCGAAACCTGAGGTCTGAAACGGATCCACGCCCTCTCACTCCCCCGCTAGTGCGCCTTGCGATTTTTTATTCCTCTGCGCAAAAGAGACCTCAAAGGTAATCATTACACCTCAGACGATGAGGTTAAGGCAGCTTTGAAGTTCTGAATTCGAGAAAAGTCGAGAGATATTTTCACCCTGACGTAATGGAAAAACGTTTCACACATTGGCATAAATGTGTTAGTCTCAACAGTGAATATGTTTGAATAAAATAAGATATTGAAGCTTAAGAATTGTAGTTCAGTGTAATTTGACCTGATCTTCGTCACTGTTTTTGTTCATTTCCTATAAGTATGTATTACTTCTCAGCCTACCCTCGTCTTATCAAGACAGAAGACACGAAAGACGTAAAAATTTGTAGACCTTTCAGAACTCTCTTCGTGACTTGTAAGATATCGATTAAAGGCACGTAAAAAGCACTGGATTTTAACTATGTGCACATCCTGTGCATGTAGCACTTTAGATAACTGGTAAGAAATCATAGAACGGAACAAATACTATGAATTCTCCCTTTTCCATGGTTTCGTAGTAGCATTTGATTCACCTACAAAAAGCTTTGTACAAACAACTCGTTTCTTCGCCCTACGTGTATCAAACACTACAGGTGTGAGTTATGTAACATATCAGGATATCGAAATAATATTCTCGGAAAATGCTAACATGCAAAGGGACACTTATATTTGTTACGTGGTCAGAGCTTGAAATGTTTTTATCAGTCGAAATATTGAAGGACTACCTAAATCTTAATTCGTTTTTCTTTTGCTTGTGCCGTTATTCCCGCGGATACGTAGGGTCAGCATGGTTAATCGGATGTGGCAATGTTAATTGAAGGGGCGGCCGGATGCCCACCCTGCCGCCATCTCATAACCCCCCCTCCCCCCTCGGGAAGGAATTAGTGTATCCCAACATTCTGAGACTAGTGTAATCCATGGAATAGTGCGAAAGTGTTCAGATGTCTGCGAGCCGTGTAAATGAGGCGGGACGTGGTGACCAGCCCGGTAATCGCCGAGGGGAATGTGAAAAACCACCTAAAAACCACATCCAGGCTGGCCGGCACACCGACCCTCGTCGTTAATCCGACGGACGGATTCGATCCGGGGCCAGCGCGTCTACCCGAGTCCAGGAAGCAGCGCGTTAGCGCGCTCGTCTAACCCGGCGGGTGACTACCTAAATCTTAAAACGGAGGTGTAATGGTATTTACGGAAATCGAAAGATCTTCAGTGGAGAGTTACAGACAGAAAATGCTTGTGAATGTGGGGGTGGAACCGCTTCGTGGAAGTATCCGAGTAACGTTCTGTAACCGATAGGAGAAGCTGTTGGGCTGTAAATACGTTCAGTTTCACGGCTCCCCATAACGACTGAGTCTTCATTAAATGTTGAGCAAAACATGGGTGGAAATAGAATATCGCCTGGATATCCTTCGGGCAACGAGCATAGCTCTTAACTGTGTGTACACAAAAGCCTGAAAACCTGAATACTTCACCTTCCCTTCAAGGTAAAATATATGTATATATGTGCCATATTTTCTACCTTATGTATGTTTCTAAGCAGGGAAAAACTTCTGGGACCCTGTATAATTTTCCTAGCAACGCCTGATTAAACGCAATAACATCGTATTTCGTACAATGAACTTCCGATCCCTTGGCGTTTGTGGCAGAATTACATGGACGAACCCGTAAATATGTGTAATTTGTCCCTGAACTTTAATTCCCTTTCCACGTTTGTCCATGATATTCTTTAGTACTCCGTGCACAGATTGAGGATATCTACAAACTCGTCTCAGTCCCTTAGCAACCACTGCTTCGCTTTCATATCCTTCGACCCATAGAATAGCAGTCCGCTTTCTGTAAGATCTGTAGACAACTATTCGCTCGCTGTATTTTATACCTTCAGAATTACAAAGAGAGTGTTACAGTATACATAGGTGCTTTCTGTAAGTATCAAAATGCTATAAACTGTGCCGGTGCTCTATCGATTAACAAAGATTAAGGCCGCCCTCCGGGCGGTGCTTATGAGGGAATCCCGCGGCCCGGCTTATGGTTAGGGAGGGCGCGCAAAGTGCCTCACGCGGCGAGTGCCTGGCGAACGGCCGGCTAAGCCGGTACTGCCTGGTCTGGCTAGTGACGGCTTGTTGACTTCGTTAGAGGGAAGAGCTAGTGTGGGTCTCTGTGACTTGATGCTATTTAATGGACTCGTAGTTGCAGTTTGTATTGGAAAGAGCCGGCTGTGCGAGCTGTAGAGTTTGTTGGCGAATACAGCCGCATGCTACTGATGCTAATTGGACGCCTGAATACTGCAACGGACGGAGCTTACAGGCTCTTCATCGATTATTTGCCTGGCGGTTGATTGTGATACATGAGTGATAAAGTTTAATGTTGGAAATTTATTAGTACTTCAATACATGGAATGGTGAGCATGTTGTCCACTTGTAAAGCGTTTTCAGTTGGCTTTGACCAATGCCTCACTAGTTCTACTGAAACTACGGCAGATTTCGCACATCTGGAGGGCTAAAGGCACCCTCTTGTTGAGAAAACGTGTTTAGAGATTAATCTGTTTCTTTGGTGCAGTATTTTGCTTGTTTTTATGTTGGCTCACTTTCACGGTTAACGGCAGCTTATTCGGCAACAATGCTTTTAGAGCAATTTGTTTGGCTGGGTTCCATTCAGAGTTTTGAATAATCCAAGAACGAGAGCCTTTCTTTCTTTCTTCCGTTCCTTTTTCTCTTTTTTAAAAAAAATTCTGTGTAGCTCTAGTCTTAAGGTTTATGTGAAGAAAGCTCCCTTACAATTTTTCTGGTTAATAATTTTAAGACTGAGTTTTTCTAGCCGCTAATAAATTTATATGTTTCTATTAGTCACTGTTGAGTTGAATTGACTCAAGTTTCTTTTTAATTACGGACTAGTTGACGAATGTTTTATTTCGTTGAAATTTTACTCGTCAAATACTTTAATATTTTTAAAAAGTGGTAGAGCTGTTCTAGTCGCTGTCCCCTGAATTACTACTAAATTCAAGTTCTTAACTACAGCAACACTAGCCGACTAAACCCGATTTTCGTCAACTGCTGTCTCTTGTGCTGTAATATGTATGTTTTAGATTTTCCCTGACCTTTGTTTGTCAATGTGTGGCAAATTCCACGGAGCATATAAGGCGCTACAGGCCATCCATGGTACTGCCTACACCACTGTAACGTAAATAACATTTTTAATGTCTAATCCAGAATGTAATGTTTGCTGTTACAACTTTGATTGTTGTCACTCTTGTTTAAATAAATATGTATTATTTTGCCAGCTGCTGTGGCAGAGCAGTTCTAGGCGCTTCAGTCCGGAACCGTGCTGCTGCTACTGCCGCAGGTTCGAAACCTGCCTCGGGCATGGATGTATGTGTTGTCCTTCGGTTTAAGTAGTTCTAAGTCTAAGGGACTGATGACCTCAGATGTGAAGTCCCATAGTGCTCAGAGCCATTTGGAACATATGTATTACTTACTACAGCTCTTCTTGGTTTGTGTTTACAATCCTTCCACGGCCGAATTCAGATTGGCAAACTTGGTTATTTGTTATTTACTAGTTAAACACCTGATGCATCTTGGGTCAGTATTGCCTCGCGTCTTCCCAACTTTCCCGTAACCTTACCTGACCTTCCTCATGGTAGATTTCTAGTAGGCTCCCCATTATTTTGTAAGTAATTTGTGCTACTAACTTGCAGTCACGACTTCTTGTTAAACTGGCGATTCTGAAATACTTGCACTTGTGAGCACCTGCCTTCTTTGATATTAGAAATTTTACATTCTTGTTTCGTCCTTTCATGGATCTTGCATACCACACGGAATAGTTTGGTCCTGGTACCTTGTCCCAAGGATCTGAATAAATGTGAAGGATTCTCATCTATACCAGATGCATTATTCGGGTTCGATCTTTCAGTAGTCTGTCAAATTGTTTTCACAATGTCTCATCCTCATCTTCATCTATTGGCTCTTCTCTTCATTTCCCTTGTATAGTGCTTCTATACTGTCCTTCCACGATTCAGCTTTACCTTGTTTGTATAATACTAGTTTGCCACCTGCGATATTGTTATTCATACAGGCTCTTCTGTCCAACGGTCTCTTTTCTTTTCCTAGGTGGCATCTACTCTTCTATCGTGCTTTGAAAGTAAGTTGCGATATTTAACAGCTCAGTACGGAGCGAGTGGAAGGAAGCGGAATTGCCTACTCGGCACGGAATCTGTCAGACTCGGACTGCATGGACAGAAAGGCGTGTAAATCGGCCGATCTGAGATCTTTCTCAAACGATTTCAAAGAAGCTGTTACGAAATAACTCTCATTCCAGCACATATTATACTTTAATTCGAATGGCTCTATGCACTATGGGACTTAACACCTGGTTCCGGCGTAGGTTCGAGTCCTCCCTCGGACATGGGTGTGTGTGTTTGTCCTTAGGATAATTTAGGTTAAGTAGTGTGTAAGCTTAGGGACTGATGACCTGATCAGGAAGTCCCATAATATTTCACACACGTTTGAAACATTTTTGAAACTTAACATCTGAGTTCATCAGTCTCCTAGACTTAGAAGTACTTAAACCTAACTAACCTAAGGACATTACACACATCCATGCCCGAGGCAGGATTCGAACCTGCGGTTGTAGCAGCAGCGGCGTTCCGAACTGAAGGGCCTAGAACCGCTCGGCCACAGTGGCCGGTATTCTTTAATTCGTCGGCTTCATGATCAACAGCCTATCATTTCGTTAATGGTCATAGTTATTGTGATAGTTTGATGTAGGTAAACTACTGCAAGAAATTCTTAGTTTCCAGTGAAAAATAGGTATCACTATGGATTGGTGTTTCGTGCGTGTTAGGTAACATTAAGCTACTATTAACTGTAGACAATCTATTGGATTATTGTTTAAACTTCGAAGGATATCGCTGTCATTTTCCAAACTCCAGAAAATGAAAGGAATGTAAAGCGCACAGTCACGAACTCATATATCAGTGAAAAAACAAGAATGAAATACCAGAATGACATCTTAACTCTGCAGCAGAGCGTACGCCGATATGAAACTTCCTGGCAGATTAAATCTGTGTGCTGGACGAAGACTCGACATTGGGACCTTTGCCTTTCGCGGACAAGTGCCTTTAGAATGAAATATTTATAAGTTACTCGTACCTCACAATGGTAGATATCGGAACCAGAGTTTGGCAAATGATTGTGTGAAAAGAAGAGAGTATTTTGAATGTTGTTAATATTTGAAACTTCCATATTTACTGCGATATTCAAGCGACTTAAGATTTTTTAGTGAAATAATGTAATTGTTGAGCGTCATCGATAGGTGGTGAAACTAGAACTGCTGTGGGCTTTGCGACAATGTAAGTATGGAAGCTACTAGTTCATCTTTTTACTGAGGATTGGCTGTTTCATTAACTATCGACATGACTTGCAATAAGTTGTTAGTTTAATAATACACTATTTCAGGACTCTGTCGCCATTTTAACTGCATTAGAATGTTAGTGACATGAATATTTCTATATTCTGCTGTGTTTCAGCAACAGAAGCAGATTTCAACACGGCAACAAGAGAAGTTACATGTTTCTCAAATCACGTCACAGTCCTTCATGGATCAGTATCTCCTCAACTACCTGCTTGGTATGGCTGGCTAGTCCTATCCGGTCGTGCAACGTTTGCAGTGGCTTCTTTTGTCAAAATTTCAACCTTAGTGAACGTAAAGTTCTTGTTGATTTTTTGCCACATCACTTTTCATCTAGGTCCACATAATCTGTCGGACTTAAAGGAGCATGATATGGAGGTAGCATGATTAAACTATTCCCTTAATCGTTAGCCAGTTCAGAGAGTTGGTACTGTGGAGTTCTTGGTTTGTACAGCACTACAATGTCATAACTTTTGCCTTAGACAACTTTATCCCGTGGAAAATTTCTTTGTACCCACAGCAAAACATCCGCATTCCTCCACTGCGCTGTTGCAGCTTTATACTTCTTAACAGACTGGTATGCCGTTTTATCCATTACCATCATCGTATAGTAATGGACAAAATGTTTTGCAACAGAACGTTTGATTCCCAGCCAGTGAATGTGTTCTTGGACAACACTTTTATTCCAGATCTGGTATCCAGATGTACTTCACTGTTGTTAATAATGCAACGAGAACACTAAACACTTGTTCACAATACCTGACGGTTACAAAACACTTCGACGCCGGAAAATACGTGGTTACAGCGAGAGGTGAGGAACGTTGATGCATCTAAGGCGTTTATTTACAGTGTGAACAGTGGCTCTTTACCAGCCGAACCACGTGCGGCCTGGTAGGGAAAGCCTGCTCGCCGTTAGTGCTACCAGGGCAACGGCGTCGTGCACTCCTCCGATCAGCCAAACGTCAAAAGCCGCTACTATTTTTAAACCCACTATAGTCATTCGAAGATTGCCCTTTTTCAGTTTCTATGAACGTAAAATTTTATATGTTGAAAGTCTCCCTTTCGTTCTGCAATTTTATTTTATCCCACTATTTTGCTCCTGGTATATCTTCCCTCCTGAATTATTTCCCTTAAACGAAGTTTTTTTTCTATGTTAGCTGTACGTCATACAGTACAGTCCTGCTACGCTACCATATTACCTTAACTTGTAGATTCCAATAAGGACCCATGAATATTCTTATGCTTCAAAGGCCAGTCACAGAAATAACTTTGCAACTACAAAACATTAGAAGTATGTATTCTCCTTTAACATTAAACTTAGTGACATATGCTGAAATGTTGCAGCTATCGGCGCTTACAGAATGTGCTGTGAAGTAATCTTGCACCTTATGAGATATTAGAGTGAAACAAGTACGAACTCCCAAATACACTATGTGATCAGAAGTATCCGGATACCCCCAAAAACATATGTTTTTCATGTTAGGTGCAATTTGCTGCCACCTACTGCCAGCCACTCCATATCAGCCACCTCAGCAATCATTAGACGTCATGAGAGAGCAGAATGGGGCGCTCCGCGGAACTCACTGACTTCGAACATGGGCAGGTGATTGGGTGTCACTTGTGTCATTTATCTGTACGCGAGATTTTCACTTCCTAACCATCTCTAGGTCCACTGTTTCCAATGTGATAGTGAAGTGGAAACGTGAAGGGACACGAACAGCACAAATGCGTATAGGCCAACCTTGTCTGTTGACTGACAGAGAACACCGACAGTTGAAGAGGGTCTAATGTGTAATAGGCAGACATCTATCCAGACCATCACACAAATATTCCAAATTGCCTGAGGATCCACTGCAAGTGCTATGACAGTTAGGCGGGAGGTGAGAAAACCTGGATATCATGGCCGAGCGGCTGCTCATAAGCCACAAATAACGCCGGTAAATGCCAAAAGACGCCTCGCTTGGTGTAAGGAGCGTAAAAATTGGACGATTGAAAAGTGGAAAAACGTTGTGTGGAATGACGGATCACGGTACACAATGTGGCGATCCGATGGCAAGGTATGGGTGTGGCGCATGCCAGGTGAACGTCATCTGCCAGCGTGCGTAGTGCCAACAGTAAAATTCTGAGGCAGTGGTGATGTGGTGCGGTCGTGTTTTTCATGGAGGGGCTAATACCACTTGTCGTTTTGCGTGGCACTATCACAGCACAGTACTACATTAATGTTCTAAGCACCTTCTTGCTTCCCACTGTTGAAGAGAAATTCGAGGATGGCGATTGCGTCTTTCAACACGATCGAGCACCTGTTTCTAATGCACGGCCTTTGGCGGAGTGGTTACACGACAATAACATCCCTGTAATGGACTGGCTTGCACAGCGTCCTGACCTTAATCCTATAGAACACCTTTGGTCTGTTTTGGAACGACGACTTCGTGCCAGACCTCATCGATAGTAGCTTTTCCGCTCTCCGTTTTTTTTATTTATTTGTATTAGATCTACTCCTGCAGTCTCCCAATTTTAATTTATCAATGAGCACTCACCTGACATCAAGTCATGTTTTTCCTGTAACCACAGTTCGCTAACGCTCTCTGCTTGATTCCTGACGTTTTCTCGCCGTAGTTTTCTGTGACGTGACGAGATTGCGTTCGGATCATGTTGATTTCTTGCCACAATATTTCGGCTGGCAACCTAAATCTTCAGGTGAGTGTCCGCCACCGCACGCACATTCCTGAAGCTGGCCAGGTAGTTGCCACCTGAAATATTGTGGCAAGAAGTCAACACGATCCCGCTGCAGTCCCGGAACCTTATAGAATAACTCCCTCTATGTTTAAGCACTAACGTATCCATTTCCATTTTTAAATTCCTTAATCTACCTATCCGATTAAATGATCTATCTTCCCACGGTCAACACGTGGAAGTTTTCTTATTTCTAATGACAACATATTCCTGACTTAACGCCACTCAGGGATTCAAATAAGGGAATGTTCAGCTCCGGAATACTTCACCCAAGAGGACGCTTTCATCATTTACTCATATAAAACAGCCGTTTTTCCCTAGGGAAATACAACTATTACGGCGTCCCCTTGCATTCTGGCGTTCGTAGTATCAACATAAGGAAGACACGTTTCCTGATGCTACAGGTCTAGATCAGTCAACTACCCAGAAAAGCTACTGCCTCCCTTTAGAGAGCAAAGATTGATCTCGTCTCTCCACATACCTGTCCGTTGTAGTTGCAACAGTGTATACGTATGATTACAACACGGAAGGAACCCCCTTTACCGAGGTTCACAGTTCATAGATTTCTCACATACTTTTGCGAAGTATTTGTACATCAGCGCGCTTAACACTACTATATTAGAATTTTCATGCGCTTTCAAATGATTATAACAAAAGTTTTCTAGTGCATAAATACAGATAAATAAACATGATTGTTTCTGTTTCGAACCTGGTACAAGAGTTATGATCATTCAACACGTAACAAAACTAAATGCCTGTGTACGTAGTAGTAAAAGCAAAAAGTCTCATTTACACACCAATAACCATGCACGATGTAAATGGGTTTCTTAATTTACGCGAGTTTCCGAAAAGATTATAGAGTCGTAAGGCATTATTGGCAGAGACACCCTTAGGGGTAGATTATGTCGTCGAATGGGAAAGAATTTTCTTCCTCTGTACACATAGGCCCATTTTCTGGCAGTATGTAGATATTTTGGTTGAACCGAATGTGTTGAGTTTATGAAGATGTAATGGTTGTGTGCACCACCCAGTTACGATGTTATTGCACTTGGCCTCTTGTGGCCGTTAACCCAAAAACGCGGTGACATCACAGTAAACAGGAAGTGACTAAGGGAAACGCATGGCACTCTCAATGCTTCCAGTTGATTTGTCCTCTGTGTCAAGTGGATCAGCATGGCCTTCTGACATAACGTCAGCAGTGTAGTGCTGTGATATCTACAATTATGAATATGCCTGAGAGTGGAAAACAGAGGAACATGTCGTGAAAGTGGACGTATTGTGGGAAAAAGGAACTTATATTCAGAGGTGTACAATTTTACCAGGAAGAAAAAAGCAAAATACTTAATGATACCTCTGCAAAAAGAAAATTAGCGGGCGGAAAAAGTGTTAGGCAAGTCGGAAAGAACAGTAAAATATATTTAGAAATACTTTAAGAAGGAGAAATAAACTTGAGAGGAAACTGAAATTTCCTAGAAAACGAACGCCGTCTAGAAAGGTTATTTTTTTAGATAACTGCGATGAAGCACTTATTCGAAGAAAATTTTTGGAGGATTATGAGCAGAAGCAGCAAATCCCAACGTTGAGAAAGCTACTTATAGTTTCAGAAACACTGATATATGTACAGGGAGGAAGTGAAACACTTCGGAAAATTTCAAAGTAGGCGGGAATTAGTTTTCATAAAATGTAAAAAACAAGACAACCATCCTAACTGATATTTCAGACATTGTTGCAAAGTGTGCAGTCAGAAAAAATGACAAGGAGCCCAGTAAATCAATGGTATTCAAGGTCGAAATTTGGGGGCTGTACGCATTATTCCATGAAAAAGATTTAATACCAGTGCAGTCAAAGAGCTGCTTTTGACCAATCTGAAAGAGCAATGTGTCTCATAGACGGAGCGGAATTAATTTACTTCTTGAAATCTCAATCCAAAGACTATCACAATGATGTGAATGGTGATAATTAGCACAGATATTTCGAAGAGAAACTTGTTTCTAATATCCCAGCTGGTAGGTAGTATTATTCTTGGAGACGCACGTGTTATACTGTTCAGCCCAATAAAACCCCAGTACTAAAACTCACAAGAAAAACGTAACTGAATGCCTCATTCAGAACAAAATCAGTTTTGAATCTGGCTTAATACGCAATGGGCCATTAAAATTCAAGTGTTGTAATAAAGTAAAGCCTCTTTATAAAGCAGGTACAGTTTTAAAGAGTAAGGGATGTATGGAGGCTTCCACCATTGTGACCTAAGCCCTATAGAGCTAAACTGCAATATAACTCAACAAATTACTGTAGAAACAACGCTGCTTCCATTAAACTAACTCCCCTTAAACAAATAACGAAAGAGTCTTCATCAAAAATTACCCAAAACATTTGGTTAAAAGCTTGCGAACATGCAAAAGGAATTGAAAATGAAAAGGGATACGTTAATGGAACAAGCAGTGGAGAGTATAATAATCAGCGCTGGTCGGAAGAATGGATGTAGATATGCAGCACGCGAAGAAGACGACAATGACATGGAAAATGAAACGGCGGATGAAACTGGAACAGATTCGAATGAAACAGATACAACAGACGAAGAACTTGGCGCCTACCACTTGGTTGATGGCTCATCTACTTCGCAACTATAATTATCCATTTTAACACACATTTCGTTGCATAATTTTAGTTATACTTTAGTTCCTTCACTTTCCAACCCAGATTACGTGCTGACTCACGACACTGAGACTGAAGCACCCTCAATCCGTAGTGTAATAATGGTTCAAATGGCTCTGAGCACTATGCGACTTAACTTCTGAGGTCATCAGTCGCCTAGAACTTAGAACTAATTAAACGTAACTAACCTGAGAACATCACACACATCCATGCCCGAGGCAGGATTCTAACCTGCGACCGGAGGGGTCTCTCGGCTCCAGACTGTAGCGCCTAGAACCGTACGGCCACTCCGGCTGGCTAGTGTAATAATATTGTGATCGGCTAATACATTGTGGTGTCATGTTGTTGCGGTGTGATGATATGAGAAGGGGTAGCGTGAAACAGGATAGTGTTGCCTAGCCTACTTCTCTTGAACAGCACTAAGGACGAATTACCAACAGCAGTATCACAGATATATGCTCCATCAGATACTGCGCAGAGTTTCGAAATTTGATCCGGTGCATTACGGCAAAGCATGGTGATCAGTCTCTTACATGACAAACTCTCCTACAGCTACTGGCCAATATCTGGACCTCAATATTTCTTGACCACCGGGCTTCGAACTAGCTACCGCCACATCGGGCGTCACGGTACAGCCGAGCAACAGCCATCTCCCATCTACGAAGGCGGATATTTCCCTGCAGGTACGTCAATGGTAACAGCTCCCATTATAACATAGCAGGATAGTGAGAAATTCACAACTGAATGGTTAAGGTAAGGAAATTTCGTATAAAAAACTATTCTCAGTACAAATTCATAATCTCGGGTAATAAAGAAGAAACAGGTGATAATCGAACATTAGTTGTACCAAATTGTCCACTTTGGTTCTAGTACCGATAAACTGCATCAACGGAAGTCCGAACTAAGGAGCTACTGCCGCGCGGGCTTACCGCGTGGTCTTAGGCGCCTTGGTAACGTTTCGTGTGGCTCACCCCGTCGGAAGTTCGAGTCCATAGCGTAAGTTAGTTTAAGATAGATCAAGTAGTGTGTAGGCTTAGGGACCGATGACCTCAACAGTTTGGTCCCATGAGACATTACCACAAATTTTCAAATTTGAGGAACTATTTTGGAAGAAGGCTTGAAAATCATTTATAGTGAGACGGATGTATAACCAACACGTCGAAGGAACATAGCAGAAATTAACAATGGAGTCGGTCGTTTTGACTGATGTTCCACTCAGTACTGGTCTATCGGGTACAAGCTTGTCTATCTCCTCGTAACTATCACGTAACCTACCTACATCCATGAGAACCTGCTTAATGTATTTATAGCTAGAACTCCCGTTACAGTTTCTAAATTCTTTGTACTAGTTAATGAGTTTCATATTTAAGGCAGCTGTTGACGACACGACAGCGAAGAAATAAATAGGGACAAATTGTCATTTGTGTGTGTGTGTGTGTGTGTGTGTGTGTGTGTGTGTGTGTGTGTGTGTGTCTTTAATAGAGTTGTCAAATTAAAGTTTTCCAAGTGCCTGAAACGGGAAGTTTTCAATCATTGAGCAATACCACTTTTTTCTCTTCACAATGCCATACGGACTTCTAACGAGAACATCATTAGGAACTTACGATTGGTCGGACAGCAATGGTGTTACTAAGAAAGATAGGACAGCAAAAATACGCGTCAGTGATCAAACTGAAGTGATTGATGTAATTATGACTGTAATGGAATAGAGTTTATTACCGAAGATCTTTAGAAGAAATAAATGATACCTAATAGACTGTTGGTACATGACATTAGGAAACATGCAGGGGCGTCAGTGATTAGGTTCCGTACCTGTACTACACTTGTGAATTATAAGTATTGGCTGTGAAAGACGTTCTGAAATGAAATAATACGTGCAGTGCATTTCAATGCGAAATCCACGGCTGGGCATAGATGTTTATAGAGAAGCAACTTTCAAAACGGAAGCAGACGCACAAGGATTCTGGATAGTGACGAAGTCTGGAGAACAAAGGCTGAATCTCACTAGGAGAGACGTGTGGTGGGTAAGTGTGACTTCATTATAACTTAGGATTACCGCACGTAATGCGTTTAATGATCAGCTGCTTCGCAGAGGCACAGATTTGCACCTACCGCCGCCCCCCCCCCCCCCCCCACACACACACACAGACACACTCACAATGGAGAGGTGGGCAGGGGAGGAGGGATCAATCAGGTAGGGAGACGCAATTTTAAGCTCACCAAATGCCGAACGCCCTTACAGAAACTTGAAGTTGTGATGTGAGGTTGGTCAAGTCGTGTTTAACAACCAGAGCATGCTCCAATTCCCTTATATACTACTCAGTCGACAAGAAGCAAAGATACCCCAATTTGACAGGACAAGAAAGATATGAAAATTTTTGTGTCCGCAATGAGGAAAGAAATAAACACATATCGACGTCTGCTTCGCTGTAAAGGGAAGAACTGTTAGTGATTAAGACGTACTCGTCGTTATTCGAGTTTGTAAACTTACGCATTTAAAGAAGTCACCCTAGCTGAATTATTAAAAAATTGAATAGAATATCTTTTTGTGACTTTAGTGATGGTTTTCCAGACGCTCTGGCCCCTAAGTCACTTTAGCTGACTGAGTATTAGCTTATGCGCAATTGTGTTTTGCTGCAGGTATGAGGTAGTTTACGCTGTGGATACATTTGTTGACATATCACACCATGTTTCGCCCTCCCATTACCGAAAGGATGTTTTCCTCGTTCTGTCCTTTTCTTCTTCATCTCTTCAGGTATTAGGCGAAATTATCTGTTACGGTACCAATTGTTTACAGGGTCTCCCTGTATCTGTTCTTCGTTGGCATTTACATGTTCTAGACCTAAAAGCGAGTTTGTCACTCTCCATTCTTTCTATGTCTTCGTTCCACTTTTTCCTGCAATCTACAACTTTATCAATGTGCCAGAATGTGGCTTTCTTGATTTTTGCTAACCACCCGTGTCTAGCTTCCTTAAAGCAGTGTGAGGAGTGCAGCTGTGTTGTTGAATTTAGTTTGATTATCTTTCCTTGTTTAGTTTTTACGCTTTCTTTTAATTGTTCCACATATATGGCAAAATAAACGAAGCTTAATTTCCATATATTTGCTGTAGGCGTATGTCACTTCACGTCCTAGGTAAATAAAGTGGTTTACTTGCTCTAAAAATCATTTGATCTACCACTATTTTGATTCTAATGTGTCGTGTCCCGATGAGGGTCACGATCTTAGCTTTACCTGTTCATATCTCCACGACAAGTCTCGCATTATTTGTGCCACAGAGTAAATTCCTTTCTGAAGGTCCTCTTCATTATCTGCCAGAATCACTGCTGTCCAAGTATGTACCTTTTTGGTATTCTTTTTTCCATATGTGCATTGTTTCTGTATGTAGATATTAAAGAAAGATGGGGATTTACAGCAGACTTGCCGTTCTCCTTTGCTAGTTGGTATCTCATTAGTCGTTTTAGAGTGATATTTGTGTTATGATACACACTTTTCAACACATTTATTAGATGTTTTGGATATCGATGATTTGCAGTTAACTTCCAAAGTTTTTGTCCATTGATACTGTCAAAAGTTTTTTTTTTTTTAATAATGTCGATTACAGCAAGGTGTGTTTCTTTATTACATTCTCTGAAGTTTTGTATTATCTGTTGTAAGGCAAAAATCTTATCTATCGTAGAGTGTCCTTTCCTAAGACTCATTTGTTCCTTATGTAGTATTGCTTCCGCTGTGCCTTTAAGTCTTGTGTTTAAAATCTTAGCACGTGTCCTGTATGCTGAGACTATAAACCCATTCCTCTGTAGCTGCTGATAGGCATTTGTCTTCCTTTTTAAAAATTGGTATCATTCTAGCAATCTTCCAGTCCTTGGGGATACTTTTTCTCTTCCAACAATCGTTTAAGAGACATAACAGTTGCAGATGTAGCGGCATTCCTCTATATTTTGCCAACTGAACATTGATACCAACTCTTCCTGTAGCTTCTCTGTTCTTAAGTGATGTTAAGGCAGATTTCATCAGGCTTTATTTCATCTAGTCCCTTCTCATCCGTTGTTTCAATTTCAGTTTCATGTGCTCAACCATATAACATAGTTCTTCGCAATTATTTACGCATTGCTCTTCAAAAATGGCTCTGAGAACTATGGGACTTAACATCTGAGGTCATCAGCCCCTAGAACTTAGAACTAATTAAACGTAACTAACCGAAGGACATCACACACATCGATGCCCGAGGCAGGATTCGAAACTGCAACCGTAGCCATTGTTTTTCAACATTGTTTATTTTTATCTTCTCTTTTTACCTACTCAGTCCCCTTTCTAGGAGGACCAGGGTTTTCTTTGGGAGCTATTTGATTTAGCCGAGATGTTCTATTTATTTAAAGGCGCCGGAATACCTCGCCTTTCGACCTCTCCCGTTGACTACATAACGTACAGCTACGGTATGCCACGAATCGAGCAGAGGTGACGCGACTCACGTCTTCTTGGACGTGGGAGTAGAGTTTATTGGCAGAGATTCCTTGAATTCTTCAAGGTCTGATTCATCCATCAAATTACAATGGATGTTCCTCAGAGTTTGGTTCTGAGCAGGCATGGACAGCCTGAACAGACACTGAGATCCTTTTCCAACCTTTAGCCTTTAGAGGTAGAAGAGGAAAAAGGAAATGAGAGACAGCCGCACAACTCGAAACCTACTACCGTAGAGATCTAAAAACAAAAAGGATTGGCCAAAGGAGGCAGACACAAAAGAAAAAGAAATCCTGACAGAAGTAAGAGGAGGTTACGTCAGACTTACCTAAGAGCCCATGTGGGTGCCACCTACATACTCCCAAGAAGGCAGCATCCTAGGGGGAGTAAAATTTGTCTGGAACCTCAGCAGCTAACTGGTCTGGCATGGGTGACCCCGTCAGGAGCGTTGCTCCTGCCAGCATAGCTCAGTCGATCATTGTAAACATATAAATCAACTGCAGTTGGAACTGACGCAATTGTGTCTAGTGGTACATATTTTCAAATAGACTGGAAAATTTACGTTACAAAGAAATTGACTTGTTCACTATTGTTTTTTGATACAAAAAGAGGGGATGATAAAAGTCCGTTACCATTTAGATCTAATAAATGAAACCACGTAACTACCCATAAGAAACTTTGAAGTTCAGAACGCCATAACAACATGTTCCTCCTGAAATTATATTCCAGGAAATGTTACGATAAACACTGGCATCTTGATTCACTAATACTCTCTATGCGAGTCTGTAAGATTCTATTACTTGATCCAAAATATCTACCTCTTTGATCCTTAACACAACAGTTGTTGATGATAGGAGTCTTAGTGATGTTGTTGCTTGCTTTGCACCACTCAGGGGCACGTATAGTAAGTACAGTTTACGGTCGTAGCTACGGTTGTGAAGCAACAGAAATGTGTGCTTGACGTGCAAATTACTTGAGGGGCTGCGTTATAAAAAAAATATGCATCGACATACTGGAAATACTCGTGATGAACAGGCTGGACTCTGACCACCGTAGATGTGTGGTGCAAGTACAATCACTCAAAGCTTGCTTAAAAGCTGACATCCAGATAAAATTAAAGGTCTGTCCACAACAGGTGGTACTGTGTGGAGGCAGCGTGTTTTCTGTCGGCTGCTCCGTGTAATACCCTGTACAAGAATAGCACAGTTTCTTATCAATATGGTGACCGATGGACTGTTTCAGGTAATTATAGACAATGCCACTAGTGATCATAAGATCTTTAATAATGGACTGTCTCAAGGCTCAGTGCCATCTCGGCTACTATTTAGCTTTTGCGTGTACAGTTCAGATACGACAGCCTCTCAGTCAAGGAAGTGCTAATTATGAATTGTTGATAGAAACATAGCACAAATAAATCGAGGTAACTAAAGGTATATTAAGAAAAGACCTAAGTATAAAGGCACAATATTTCGTAAATTGAGATTTCAGCCGAAATTTAACAAAACTAAATCCACTTGTTTTCGTCCTAGTATTATCGTAGGCAACCGTGAACTGGACATATTTTTCGACAATAATTGCTGGCTCATATCAAATATCCACGATACCTTGAAGTTATGCTCGACAGTATGCTGTCATTTAAACAGCGTGTAACAAAGATTACGGTTAAACTAATGATTCTGCAAGAATTATATGGTACAATGTATGGTTCTACAGCTTTCATCTTACGGTCAACAGCCTTTGGCTTTGTCTAGTGAGCGGCAGAATATTACAGCACTGTCTGGATAAATAGCCGCCACAGGAAGACGGTAGATACGCAGCTACATCAGACAATGCGGATTGTTACTGGTACAATGCAGTCCACTCCAGTATTCTGTCTACCTGCCCTGAACCGCATTATACCACCCAACCCGAGCAGAAATAGCATCCTTCTGTAGGAATGTAAGAAAATCATTAACAATTCGTTAGGATATACCTGCCACAGGAATCAACAGATTCCGCTAGAGACATCCCCAGGTCATAACATTTAGCAACCGGGTGAACCAAAGCTTCAGTCTCTGAGATGCGTGGACGCAAGGCTAATATAACAGATAGCCAAGCAGGTACCCATAGCTACCGCCAAGACAGTAACAAACCATAGGATTTTGATCTGCTCCAGAGGACATGTAGTACACATTAACGGATCCGTATTAGCCACGGGAGAGTGGGTAAGACTACCACTGCGTTGTGCAACTGTGGCAGTCCGAAACAGACTTTCAGATAAAGTGATGTGAAATTACAATGCGATTAATAACAGCTCTTGTAACTGTTTCTTGACTTTTTGTAAAGTGCATAACTGCTGCTTATCAAAATACTATTGTTTATGTCTTTAAGTGTAAAAGTAAATGATCCGTTAATTTTATTACAGTTCTTACCCGAACCTAAATGGACAAGATGTTAGTAACCCATTTTTTCGTACAAAGCTTATTTTTCCAGCTGAGTCTGGTAATGCGACTGTATTCTTTATAGTGTATATAGGCAATATATGAAGGACGGCTGGAGAACATATTAAAGAGCACGAACTTCAGACGCGGTTAATACGAAGTGTGAAATCTACGGTAGTGGAAAATCAAGAGGACAATGTAAGTGTGCTAGCCAATGGAATCGATTTCAACAGCTGAGACACAACATGGTGATAAGTCGAGATTAAGGGTTCACTTTGCAGTCCATGAATTGTGGTCCCTTGAGATGAGGGTGTTAATGTTATATTCCCTGACCGTAATAGTTGGAAGACAGGGAGGAGCACAATCCCTACGGCATAGAACTTCACTGAGTTAACATATGTGTCACGTGTAGTACATAGTCTCCTCCTGCCCTCTCTCTTTGTCCATTGACTCCTCTCAACCCCCCCCCCCCCCCTCTCTCCCTCTGTCCGCCATCTCACCCGTCTCTCTACCCGTATCCTCGGACCCCCAATCTGATATTTCATATTTCTTTGTGTATCTCCTCCTTACCCTCTTTTACTCTTTCTCTAGGGGATGGCACTAGACGTAGAAAGACGGTGTCTAGAAATTCCGTCACGGTATGTGACTCGAGAAACAGAAAGGGAGAAGCGTTATAACTGTTCTGCCGGCTGATGACGATTGTTTCCTGTGACCATCGGCTGATGACGATTGCTTTCTGCTATCACGCACAATAATCATGACAGACTATCTGGAAAAATGTAAATTATATATTGTATGTCAAGCCCAGTCGTTGCTGGACATTCTGTGTTGGTAATTGAAATAGTTCTTGGTATATTCTCGGAAAATATTACCCTGGCTCCAGGACAACTGGTCCTGTTGCCAGAAATAATAATATAAAGACGGAAGTGCCCGGAGCGTAAACAACAGACCAGTTACAGACAGCAGTTTTAAATAAATCAAAGAGTATTGTTAGTAGTAAACAGAAGATTTTCGAGATAGTCTTCCACACAACATGGACGAAATCAACTCACAATTATGGATTAATGCTGTTGCAATCGTCTTGCTCTACGACAGTAAAAATATAACGTGAAAGAATAAGAAGCAACGATAAATCGTCAAATCCTTAGACAGTGGCATTTGAGGAATTTAGATGAACTCTTGGCGATAAATAACGAGGAAGAAAGTGGTGAGCCGTGAGGAATTACCGATACGAACGCAAAGACACTGCTTATGTTAACCCATCAGCACTGATGAAATCGTGGTACAGTATGCTCGCATCGCAAGCGGCGAAATCGCGCCATAAACATGACAGAAGTAACTATAGGCAATCTGTCGCGAAGCGTCTGACTAACTACACTGACTGCTACACACAGGTGCCGGAAACTAACTGAAGTACAATAAAGTGGCGACAGCTCTCGCACTGTTGCCAGGACGAGGTGACCTTCTAAATTCTCCAACCGAATGAGGGACCGTCAGATGCCAGCAAAGGAATGGGGGTTAGGGGAGCGTCTCTCTGTGGTTTTGCAAACTCGGACGCAGCAGAGTAGTGTGCCTCCTATTTACGAAGAGTCTCATATAGCAGACTTTACTGTGGATGGATGTATAGAAGGATTGGGCTGATTCCAGCCGGTGGGGAGGCTTGCCTTCTTGACTGTTAAGTTAGATAACCTGTTGTGGTACCAGGTCAACGAGCATGGGAGAAATTAGTGCCCGTGTGCAACGGCGTGTCTGCAAAAATTTGAACTTAGGGGCCCTAAACTCCCTGATTTTCGCCGCCGGAGTGGCAGAGCGGTTCTAGGCGCTACAGTCTGGACATGCGCGACGGCTACGGTCGCAGGTTCGAATCCTGCCTCGGGCACGCATGTGTGTGATGTCCTTAGGTTAGTTAGGTTTAAGTAGTTCTAAGTTCTAGGGGACTCATGACCAAAGGAGCTAAGTCCCATAGTGCTCATAGCCCAGCCCCCTAATTTTCGCCACCCTGTGGTCTAGGGGTAGCGTCATCTATTAGTAATCAAAAGGTCTTTGATCCCGGGCTCGAAACCCGACACCGGTTAAATTTTGATTAATGATGAGCGTTGGTGGCCGAAGACTTCCGGCGTAAGAAGTCATCCTCATTCTGCCAACGGGCTTGTGAAACAGGGCGGAGGAGCGGACAGAGATTCAGAGCACTCTCATTGGGGTGCGAAACTGCCCTTTAAGGCGTAAGAAATAAACGGCATGAGGATGCAGAAGACAATGGAAGCAATTGCTTTAATCACTCATGCCGTGTGGCCGGCAATTGAAAAAGTGTCCTAATGATCTCTCCATTGGCGAAGGATTCCTGGAAATACCCATTCGGCCCAGCACGAGCGTACTGCCTAAGGGGAGTTGACCGTGAGGGAAAGACAGAATAACCAAATCAACATTCTATGAGTCGGGGCGTGGAATGTAAGAACCTTAAAAGTAGTAGGGAAACTAAAAAACTGAACACGGAAATGCACGGGCTCGGTCTAGATATAGCACGGGTCAGAGAAGTGAAACAGAAAGAAGACAAGGATTTCTGGTCAGATGAGTATAGCGTAATATCAACACCAGCAGGAAACGGTAGAACGGGAGTACGATCCGTTGTGAATAGGAAGGTAACACACAGGGAGTGTTACTGGAACAGTCTAGTGATATGGTTGTTCTTATCAGACAGCAAACCAACACCGATAACGATAGTTAGGGGCATATGCCGACATCGCAAGCTGCAGATGAAGAGACAGATGAAGTATGAAGATACTGAAAGGGTATTACAGTACGTAAAGGGAGATGAAAATCTAATAGTCATAGGGGACTTGAATGTTCTTGTAGGGGGAAGGCGCGGAAGAAAAGGTTATACCAGAATGTGGACTTTGGACAAGGGATGAGAGAGAAGAAAGAGTAATTGAGTTCTGTAATAAACTTCAGTTAGTAGAACAAATACTCTTTTCAAGAATCACAAGAGGGGGGGGGGGGGGGGGTTTACTTGGAAAAGGCAAGGAAGATTTCATTTAGGGTACATCACGGTCAGGTAGAGATTTTGAAAACAGATACTGGATTTAGGCGCACCCAGGAACAGAAACAGACTCAGACGACAATGTAGTAGTGATGAAGAGAAGGCTGAGGTTTAAGAGACTAGTCATGAGGACTCAATTCGCAAAAAAGTGGGATACGAAAGTACTAAGAAATGACGAGATGCGCTGGAAGTTCTCTGAGGCTATAGATAGTGCAATAAAGAATATCTCAGTAGGCGGTACAGTTGAAGAGGAGTTCCTCTTTTAAATACAGAGGAAACAGCGGATAGGTGGGAAAAGTACATTGAAGGCCCCTATGAGGAGGGGGCAGGGGAGAATTCTGTCGGTGATTAAGAAGAAACACGAGTCGATTTAGAAGAAAGAGGAAATCCAGTATTACAATCAGAATTCAAGGGAGCTTCGGAATACGTAAGATAAAGTAAGGCAGAAAGTATTCCATTCCATCAAAATTTCTAAAATCATTAGGGGAAGTGGCAACAAAACGAGTAATCACATTGTTGTGTAGAATGTATGAGTCTGGTGACATACCACCTCACTTTCGGAAAAGTACCATCCACACAATTCCGAAGACTGCAAGAACTGACAAGCGCGAGAAATATCGCAGAATCAGCTTAACAGCTCATGCATCCAAGTTTCTTACAAGAATAATATATAGATGAATGGAAAAGAAAGTTGAGGACGTGTTAGATGACGTTAAGTTCGGCTTCAGAAAAGGTAAAGGAACCTGAGAGGTAATTGTGAAGCTGCGGTTGATAATGGAAGCAAGACTAAAGAAAAAACAAGACACTTTCATATCTTTTGTCGACGTAGGGAAGGTGTTCTACAAGATGTTATAATTTCTTTGAAAAACTGGGGTAAGCTGTACGAAGAGACTGGTAATGTACAGTATGTACAAGAGCCAATACGGAATAATAAGAGTGGACGAACAAGAACGAAGTGCTAGGATTAAAGAGGGTGTAAGAAAGGGATGTAGTCTTTCGGCCCTACTGTTCAATCTGAATATCGAAGAAGCAATGATGGGAACAAAAGAACGGTTCAGGAAGGGAATTAAAATTCACAGTGAAAGTGTATCAGTGATACGGTTCGCAGAAGACATTGCTAACCTGAGTGAAAGCGAAGAAGAATTACATGATCTGCTGAATGGAATGGACTGTCTAATGAATACAGAATATGAATTCAGGACAAATCGGAGAAAGACAAATGTAATGAGGTGTAGAACAGTGAGGAACTTAACTTCGGGAAGCTAAGGAATTCCACGACCTAGGCAGCAAAATAACCATTGACGGACGGAGCAAGCTGGATATCAGAATCAGACTATCACTAGCAAAAATGGCATTACTATCCAAGAGACGTCTACTAGTATTAGACATAGGTCTTATAGGTCTTAATTTGAGGAAGAACTCCCTGAGGATGTAAGTATGGAGCACAGCATTGTATGGTAGTGAAACATGGATTGCGGAAAAACCGGAGGTGAAAGGAATGGAAGCACTTGAGACGTGGTGCTATTGACGTATATTGAAAATTACGTGGACTGATAAGGTAAGGAATAAGGAGGTTCTGCGCGCAATCGGAGGGGAAAGGAATACGTGGAAAACACAAAGCGAAGGGACAGGATGATGGGACATCTGTTGTGACATCAGGGACTGACTCCCACGGCAGTAGTGGGATCTATAGCGGGTAGAAATTGTAGTTGAAGACAGGGAATGGAATACATCCAGCAAATAATTGAGGACATTGGTTGTAAGAGCTACTCTAAGATGAAGACGTTGTCACAGGAGAGTAATTCACGGCGGACCGCGTCAAATCACTCAGAAGACTGATGACTCCCAAATTTTGTTTTTCTAATTTAACTGAGCAATAGGCGTGTAAATTGATCTGCAACAACCCTAGGTAGGCAACCCACCGGTGGATATTATTGCCTCTTTCATCAACGAAGCAATGGTAGCATGTTTGTTATCGTTGAACTAGCGATTAGGTAAGCAGTTTTGCGTGATTAAAATGTTTGATTAAAATCATTTTGTTTGTGTGGAAGTGGAAGCGACAGCTGACAGCTTATGACCTGGTTCACATGTCTCAGAAAAGTCTCAGAGCTACACCCAGATGTCGCTATTCCTCCCTACCTCCTCCCCCCCCCCCCTCCCCAATTCCAGAACGGAAATCTGTCACCGTCTAGTTTCATTCCTTGGTGAATGTGTGAGAATGTTTCCTAATTGTCCTCGAATCCTCTAACTGAGTTGCAACACGTGAACCGTCCCGGCGTTCACCTACTCTGGTGTGATAAACTGTCTACAAATCACATCCAGGTTGACCGCCACACCGGCTCCCGTCGTTAATCCGCCATACTGATTCGAACTGGGTTCGTCACGCCTCCACGAATCCCGACCATCCAGTGGTGTCAAGACAGAGGCCGGAATAAATCTAACCAATCTAAAACATAATATGTATTCATAGTTAATGACACAGTATGTCCCCTGTATGTTCGTTACAATGTCACTCAAAGTGCTTTTATTGCTACGAATACGTAACACAACAGAGTTAAACTTGTTACGAATTAAAGTTCCGTGTATTCATAAATAACTCTCTGCCACAGTAAAATGTTATTACACTTCTAGGCACTGAAACGCTGCTTGTAACAAATGGCTGTATTACAATACTGCTAACGCTGGCACTTTTTGAGAGAGTCAAGCAATTAATTTTTCACATCAGTCGATAATGTATTTCATGTAATTTTGAACTTAATAGATTTGCAAGTCATTTCCCGCGACAGTTTCGTGGCGTGTACTAAAAACTGCTGCTCTCGTGGAAACCTCGCTGCTCACCACTCATAACGGTTACAGCAGCGCTTAATGCTTCTGTAATGTGTTTCGTGACCTACTCGACATTTATGTTTACCGCATAATCAATATACATCTTCCATTCTTACTATGCAACGATAGTTTGCATGAACTGCATTTTCTCATAAATATTATACGATGTGCATTGGTGGCACAAAGGTAATAAATAAATCAGGTGCGTTACCGAATACTATAGTTAAATTGTGGTTTATGAAAACAATTTTATATAAACATGCCGAAACATTCTCATATTCAGTATTTTCTCTTCCCAGAAGGTGCTGAAATTAGATTTACTGTTTCGAACGAACGACATATTTTCTGCGCGGTGACTGTTTTATCTTTTAATGTAACTCTAGAAGCCATTACACAATTTTGTGTGGAATATTTTGAAATTTTTGTTCCCGACTGAACCATAATGCAGTATGAGATGCCTAGAAAACGACAATATCAGGGAGTCAGCCAGCTGTGCTGTTCTGAAGTAATGAACAGTCTGGGCATCATAATGTTTATACTGTGATTGCTGACATACTCTTCCAGGACCAATTACTCACAAGTACTACTTGTACCTAATAATTACTTTCATTTAAAGTCAATGGGTATATACCAGTACTAATGAAAGATGCTGGCTTAGTGGAGGCAACTTTTGTAAGCCGCATGTATGTAAGAAGGTCGTACATTTTATCAATATATATAATATGTGCAGTGTTCGCTCAGAAGTCGTACCGTTTCCGTTCGCGTTTTGTGTTCCTGCGCCACAGACATGTAGCTACATATCTGGTTAAACTACCCGAAAATAGTATAGCTGCTGTATAACAGCAAGAGTTATTTAAACCGACAAGCGAATTCCTTCCGTATGTGGGATACCGCCCGGTTTTACGGACCAGCTCGCTACGCACCACGCTATATGAGCACCCACTGAATAACTTTGGCTTATATTACAGCTATGTATTTTTTAGTATCGTAACGGACGAATGGTATGACCATATTGCTGTGTACCTTGGAAATATCACCGAATTTTGCTTCGTCTACGATTTTTCATTCTTCGCTTCCGATTCTGACGACCATTGCACCGTCAACTGTCTAAAGATAGACGCTACATCAAAATTTAAATATATTCTATAAATACTGTTTAAGAATTACGTTTTGTTCGTACTAGACCCACGATCACTAGAAAATAAACGAAACTAAAAGCGTGGAGTTAGTATTAAGAAGCATATCGGGTAAAATGGTGGAACTGACTTTACGAAAAATCAAAAATTATTTTTTAATCAAGGAAATTATGTAGGACGTTCGCACTACAAGCAGCTGGAGGCAATGGACAATTTCCGATATGGGAGTTCGCTATTGTATCGCGTCGGGTATTGAATTTTGCTGCAAGAGATACCAGTTCTTACGCCGCTCTCATTTTACCCGTTACGAATTATCACATTATTATTAGTTCCAGTTATTGCTTTCATTTTTGAAATTCTAATTTTGGTTTCAATATTATTATTGCGTCGTAGCTGTAAATTTCTTTGTAATGAATTTGGTATATTCTAGCAGTTAGTCTGTTTGTCAGTTCACAGATAACGGAGTTCGGTTGGACACTCTTCATTATCGCATTACAACATTTTGGGAAACTAAATAAAACTGCCTCAAGATGAGAATAATACTGAGCCTGCATGTGATATGCTTCAGCTTCCTCTATCTTTATAGCAAAAACTACGTCAAGTGAAAGTATTTACCACCATTCTAGACATCCGTAAGACTTCAGTGATACGTAGGGATAAAAAGTGCTCGTATTACTCAAGGAGATTCCAAAACATACATGGAAAACGGAAGAAAAAAATCAGCAATGATTTAATCTATGCACATAAGAAATTCAATAGGCACAATACTATTCAGAAAATTACTATACCCCCATATGAACACATGTGGGCAAAACCTTGATAGATGAAACGTGTTTGAGAACATTCAGTATTAGCTCTTGTGTGGAATATATCATGGTAAACAGAAATAAACATGCAATTAAAACTTTGGGAGGTAACACTACTATCGTACTGACTTTCAACAAATTAATCTGTTTTTGTTGGTGAAAAAATTACAAAAGACACAATTAAGTTCTTTTAGGATGATCAGTAATTCTACAGCGAAACTGACGACAACATAATAACAACATATTGTCATGAAGATTTCTGATAGAGTAACAGAGGTTTACTGCAACGTACGAAGACATCCGACGAAAAGTAACAGGACAGCTATTAGTAGACATTAATATGGGGTGTGTCCACCCTTCACCTTTATGACGGCCTGAACTTTGATGGGAACACTTTCGCTGGGGTGTGGATATGTTTGTGGAGGAATGGGAGCCCATTCTTTCTCAAGAACCGAAACTACAGAAGATACTGTTGTCGAACTGGGATCTGGGACAAAGCCGATCATCTAAGCCATTATACAGGAGTTCCAGTGAATTCAGAGCAGGACTCCGGGAAGACTGTTCTATATCAGATATTTGTCCACAAACAAAAAACGCTGTTTTGTGACAGGGTGCATTGTCGTGCTGAAAGGAACAGTCATCTTCAACCATATGTCCATTAGGGTATTTCATTTCAAGAATTTGTCAACAAAAAATGCCTCATATACGCTGTTTTATGATAGGGTGTAATGATGTGCTGAAAGAAGCAATCATCTTCACCTATACATTCCCGAGGCTGTTTCATTTCAGGAATTTGTCCACAAATAACTGCCTCATATGTGCTGTTTTATGACAGGGTGCATTGTCAGAGAATGAGATTTTCACTCCACAGCAGAGTGTGCGCAGATTTGACACTTCCTGGCAAATTAAAACTATGTGCAGACCGAGACTCTAATTACCGAGTTCGAGTCTCGGTCCACACACAGTTTTAATCTGCCAGGAAGTTTCAGAGTGCATTGTCGTGCTGAAAGAAACAATCATCTTCATCTACAAGTTCAAAATGATTCAAATGGATCTAAGCACTATAGGACTTAACATCTGAGGTCGTCAGTCCACTAGACTTAGAACTCCTTAAACCTAGCTAACCTAGCGACAACACACACATCCATGCCCAAGGCAGAATTCGAACCCGCAACCATAGCAGCAGCACAGTCCAGACTGAAACGCCTATTACCTCTCGGCCACAGCGGCCGGCACCTACATGTTCCAAAGGTTGTTTCATTTCAGGAATTTGTCCGCAAACAACAGCCCCATATATGCTGTTTTACGGCAGGGTGCATTGTCGTGCTGAAAGAAGCAATCATCTTCACCCATATGTTCCTGTATTATAAGTAGTACACAATGCTGTAAAATATGCTCACATCCTTCGAAATTCAGCGATTCCTTAAGCGCAATAAAGGTCCATACCCCAACAACAAAAAATTTCTCCATACTGTAGAATTTCTCCGCACATCACGGTTGGCACTACACTTGATGTCAGGTAACGAGCTCCAAGTATTCCCCAAGCCAAACCCTTCCATGGGATTGCCACGGGGTATGGTGTTCATAACTCCAAATCACTTGTTTCCAGTCATCCATGTCTAGTGACGTCGCTCTTGACGCTACCTGAAACATAGCTTACTGTTGATACAGAAATGAGTGACTTATGAATAGCTCCCTGACTACTGTAATCAGTTCTTTTTAACTTCCTACTCATAATCATTGTGCCAGCAAGATTGCTGGTAACACGTTGAAAGTCCTAAGTAATTTTTCCTGATATTTTCATGCGATTCCTTACAACTTGCCTGTGCAACTCCCAGCTGTCTCTGTGCGTCAGCCGGCCGCGGTGGTCTAGCGGTTCTAGGCGCTCAGTCCGGAGCGGCGCGACTGCTACGGTCGCAGGTTCGAATCCCGCCTCGGGCATGGATGTGTGTGATGTCCTTAGGTTAGTTAGGTTTAAGTAGTTCTAAGTTCTAGGGGACTGATGACCATAGATGTTAAGTCCCATAGTGCTCGGAGCCATTTGAACCAAGAGCCATCTGTCCGTCAGCATATCCGTGGTCTCGGTTTAGCTGTGGGCATTCCTTCGCGTTTCCACTTGTCGTCCCGATAACCGAGAATCAACTTGGCCGGCTTAAGGAGCACTGAAATGTCCTTGATGGATTTGTCACAAAAATTGCGTCACTGATCAATCATGCTGTTACAGCGCCATGTGCTGCTATTGTTTCTCTACTGACAATCATGACCACCTTCTTTTATCTTAGCTGGTCCACACGTCGTGAGATCTAGTTCCTAATTCTGCATTACACAGGGTAGTGAGGAGTCTTCTGGTCAGATACTGTAGATCTCAGGCTCTGTCGCTAAGCTAGCGCAAGTGAGGGACAAAGAGCAGGTTGCATATGCAGTGGGGTGAAAAATTTGTTGTTAAGCAGAAAGCTCTCTATTCTACACACAGCTATTTTTTCAGTGTTTATATTATATGATATAACTCTGTTAAATGCGAAAAATCCATTATATGATAATTATGACAAAAAGTATCTACAAAGAATTAATGGAAGCGCGTAATCCCTCAGTAAATCCAGTTTAATATTTTCCATCGCTCGTAATACGGTACCTGGATTAAAGGTGATGCCAAATAACTTATCGTTTTTGCTCATCACATATGAAAA
This sequence comes from Schistocerca serialis cubense, assembly GCF_023864345.2. NCBI lineage: Eukaryota > Metazoa > Arthropoda > Insecta > Orthoptera > Acrididae > Schistocerca > Schistocerca serialis. The sequence continues at coordinate 527,976,548 of NC_064645.1, forward strand.
TATCTCTACACCTAGCTCTACCAGGGCGCTACCATCCATTGGAAAACAAAACAAAAATTATATTTCCGCAGACTGTCATTGTATTCCTCCCATTCCACCAACGTATCACATTTGTGTGACCTCTTACTGCACCAAAGAGAAAGATACCGCGCCCCAGACGTACGATTCAAATCCGTTTCTCGATAATAAATTCTAGATTTTTCGGATGATTTGTGAAGTGAATCGTTAAGGGATCAGTTGATAGCACATTGCGTAGAGAGCGTTCGATAACAGAAACATCCAAACCTGAACATTTTTTTTTGTGCAAAATAAATTACTTGTCTTGAAAGATTGGGTACTACCCTAAAGAAAACTTACACAGACACAATGATGTTGGCTCTGCCAAGCAAATTATGAGCATGTTGGCACGAGAGAGACACACTCTTGACAGTGCCAGCCGCAACCATATTGCACGACAATGCGTGTCTTCTTGACATACATGCAGTTGCTTCTCTTTTCTCCCTAGATACACTTAATATTCCTAAAGGGGGCATCAGGCTTTCCCCTATCTATGCATGTTTTATAGCTTTACATGTGCTGTCAATCGACTCGTGCTTAGTCATTTGGAACTTTCTCTCAATATAGTTTTTTAGGAGCCTGCATTTCCCTTCACCTGCTTAATTTTTATAATTTATACTTTCTTCAAGTAAATTCAACTACTCCTGAGTTATCCAATGATTTGTTCTAGCCCTTATCTTTCTACCTATTTGATCCTCTCCTACCTTCACTGTTTCATCTCTCAAAGCTACTGACTTGTTTTCTGTTATATTCCTGTCCCCTGTGCCAGTTCCACTTTGCCTAATGCTCCCCGTGAAACCCTCAAAAGCCTTTGGCTCGTTCAGTTTATCCAGATCCCATTTCCTTATTTCCCAGGCTCTCTGCAATTTATTCTGTTTTAGTCTACACTTGCTAACTAATAAATTATCGTCAGAGGCCATATATGCACCTGGAAAAGCCTTACGGTTTAAAATCTGTTTTCGAAATCTCTGTCATAGCGTCATATAATCAATCTGAAATCTTCCACTATCCCTAGGTCTTTTCCACGCATAAGTTTGCGACCGTCTTTCATGGTACTTAAGTCAAGTTTTAGCTAAAATTGAAGATGATACCGTGTGAAATTCTCTCAAGAGGATTGTTATTTCATACCCTTCACCTACTTCACGTTCTCCTGCTTTATTTCTTTTAATTCCTTTCACTGCTACCGACTTCCAGTTACCCAACACTATCAGATTTTCATCTACGGTTAGCTGTTTAAATAATCGTTATCTAATCATACATTCTTTCAATCTCTTCGTCAACTGCGGATCGAGTTGATTCATAGATTTGTGCTACTGTTGTAGGTTTTCATTTCGTATCTGTCTTGTCTATAATTATGAGTTCACTATTGTCTTCATAGTAGCTTACCCGCATTCCTATTTTCATTTCCATTGTTAGGCCTGCTCCTGCAGCACCCCACTGTGATTACGTGTTGATAATCCTGTAATGACCAGACCAGAAGTGCTGTTCTTCAGGCCATCGCACTTCACCTTTCTCGCTGTATCGTTCTTCAACTTATACTTTTCTCACTCCAGACTCTCTAACCTACCCGACCGATTAAGGAAACTACCATTCCACGTCCCGTCCCATAGAATATCAGTTTCGTTATAACTGAGGACGACATCTTCCTAAGCAGCTCCGGTCTGGAGATCTTAATTGGGGACTATTCTATGCCGGAATACTTCCCCTGATCGTACCAACATCATTAAGCCATAGAGTGGAGCTGCATGCCACCAGGAAAAGAAGTATGGTTTAGTTTTCTCTGGCTTTAATTCTCTCGCAAGGCCAGCACAGCAAGGTCGCGCTGGTTAAGTTACGAGGCAAGATCATTGAATCATCCAGACTGTTACCCCTGAAACCATTGAAAAGACGGCTACTCCTCTCCAGAAAACTTTGCATTGGTGAAGCCTTTCTACAATTATATCCCGCACGGCACTTGCAACTTGCATCCACAATTATTTTCTGTATCTAATCCAGTCTCCGTCTACCTCTACAGTTTTTGCTCTCTACAGCTCCCTCTACTACCATGGAAGTCATTTGCTTATGTCTTAATACATGTTTTGCCATTATGTCCTTCTTGTCAGCGTTTCCCATATGCTCCTTTCTTCGCCAAGTCTTTGGTGAACACCCTGATTCCGTACCTAATCAATCCATCTAATTTCCAACATTTTTATGTAACTTGTAATTGCGAAATAAAGTCACGCAAGAAGAATGCGACCATACTACATATGAATAAGAGTACTGCACAACAGCTGTATTGGTCATTAATAAGGTGTCACCAGCAGATAAACCAAAGATTTTGTTTAACACGTCCGGGTAGAATCCACCATCAGATTCAACTAGGAATACATAATAAATAACAGAAAATGTAATTATAGGAAGAATATGAAACTATAAGCAATGCGCAAAATTACACAGCTGAAATACACCTCTTGAACAACTTGGCGAAAAGGTGGGTAAAGACAGTCTATAACAAGGGAAACTGTCATTGCAGACTTAGTAACTGGCTATAACGCAATAACCAGGAAGACAATTTAAGCCACCAGACAGCGGTGATCAATACAAAAGTAGCGTCAAGTAGTGGCAAACGCAGAACTATTTTCGCCTGTTTAATAGAAAATACAGAATACAAAATTAAACATCTGTAAAGGTTTGCAAATTGTAAATAAACACAATGAACGCAGAATAGAAATTCAAGGTTGTATAAAATTGCTATGCACAAAAAATATGTTCATGTAAACTTACAGACTACCAGAACAAAAATTCCAGAACAGTTACATAAATTCAAAGAATCATAGAAAATTACATAAATAAAAAGCAAATGATGGAAAACAACTAGAAAGGTAAAAAAAAATAAAAAACAGAAATGACGAAAGTAATCATAAGACAGGGCACGGACTCAAACTTTCGCAAGATTAAACGGAGGAGATGATCCAAGTAAAACTCGTTGAAAGATGAAATACATAATGTTATAACAAATGACCATAGGAACACAAAGGAAATGAAAAGACGTAAAATAACTTCCGAAAGCACAAGAGCAAGCAGTAACAACATTCTTTTCAGTATGTGAGCATTAGTTCTTATGCTTTTAGATATCAAGGATGCTGGGGACTTGAACCCTTAAGAAACACTTATAACAAATGCGGTAATTATGGGAAACACCTGAACGGAGGTAGAGATATAAGGAATGGGATAATATATGCAGGAATGCTAGAAATTACTCACCCAGATTTCACTGAACGTTTTAAAGAATCACTTGCGTCAAGAAGACAACTGCTCGTTCAAAATTCAAGATGGGTAACGCAATTGGGGTATAAGGATTTGTAATCCCCTTAATATACCCAGCTCACGTCTTTTTAGTTCATTATGGAGTATCTGTAGGTTTCTATAAATGGGTGATTTGAGGTGGCCCTCTTGCGATAAATAGCAACTAAGTGAAAAATTATGTCTGTAAGAGTGTTCATGAAACCTAGTGACAAAGTTTTTACCTGTTTGACCTGCGTAAATTGAATCACAAGAACAACATTTAATTTTGTACACAGCGAGATCAGGGCTCGAGACCCTGGCATCCTAGGCGTCTAATAATATATGCCCAAGTATCGAAATGGCTGTCATTACTGCTTAGCCTAGTGCATTTGGTCATTATTTTACGTCCTTTATTTTCTATTTTGTTCGTATTATCTTTTCTTATTAATTTATCTTTCAACGAGTTTTACTTACACGATCTCCCTCACCTCATGTTATGAAGGTTTGAGATCTTGCCAAATCGTACGATTACTTTTGTTATTGTCATTTTATTCCACATTTTTAAACTGTTCTCTTTCAACTGTGGTAGTTATGCGATTTTGTCTGAAACTCTGAATTTATGTAACTGTTTTGGAAAGTTTACTCTGTTCATCTGTCAGTTTACATATCTGTCTCCTTTGTCGATAGTATTTTTTATATAACTGTAAACTCCAATTCTTCGTTCATTTTATTTATTTCACTTTGGAAACTACCGTAAATGTTTACTTGTGTGTACCACAGTTCTTACGATACATAGAAAAACAATTCTGCTTCTCTCGCGACGTTGCGCTACATTTCTATTCATCACCACCCTACACGTCGTACATTTAAATATGTGTATGATAAACTGAGAATAACTGGGTCGTTAACGCGTCAGAAACATATCTGGCAAAGGAAAGTTACTAACGAGAAAGTGCAAATTGGTACTATTGCCACTGTGGTTCGAGATTCTTGTGTCAAGGGAATCGGGCATGAGTCAGAGTAGTGTTGTTCGTGTTCTGCATCGCCATAAATACAATCCTGATCATATCAGTTTTCACCAAGATTTAACTGGTACGGATTGTATGCGTCACAGTGAATTCTGCCGATGGGCTCAACTTCAGGTTTAGAGGGGTGACACACTTATTAATTTGATTTTATTTACTGACGAGGCTACATTCACGAACCATGGAAATGTTAATTTACATAACATGCATTATTGGGCAACTGAAAATCCATGTTGGCTGCGGCAAGTTGCACACCAAAAATCGTAGTCGGTGAATGTAATGTGTGTTATTCTGGAAGACACAATTATAGGCCCCTATTTCATCGAAGGAAATCTTAATGATAGGAATTACACTACATTCCTGCAAGAAACATTAGGTCTGTTATTGAAAGAAATACCTTCAGGAACAAGGAACAGAATGTGGTATCAACGCGATGGGTGTCCGACACATATTTCGCTGATGGCTAGATATGAGTTGTAGAGACAATTCCCATATCGTAGGATTGGTCGCGGCGTAGATGTGTCGTGGCAGGCTCGTTCGCCAGACTTGACGCCTCTGGCTTTATTCTTTTGGGGATTCGTAAAAGACATTGTTTATAAAGTGGTTCCTACCACACCTGAAGATATTCGATAGAGAATTGTCGGAGAATGTGCTTCAATAAGTGCCGATGTGATACGGGATACAACTCAATCCATGATAAGTAGATTGTAGCACTGCATTGAAACAAATGGTCATCACTTCGAACACCTTCCGTAAAAGGAAGTGCATGCCACCTTTGTGACCTTCGTTGATCTTCAAAGACCTTACTGTTACACATCACTTGATTCGTCTCGATAGCCGCTATCAGAAAATGAGTACCAAAATACAGCATCCCATTTAAAAAGCAAAGTTGACTTTGATATCTCTGAGGCGATCCCACTCAGCAACAAGAAACCAACGTCATATTATGGCCCCCATATTTCCATGCAACATTTGTCCCAGAAATTTCTCAGCTACTGTCATACTTCCGGAATTATTCTAGGTGGCAATAGTTAGTGACCCACCCTATCTGATGATCAAGATTTTCATGGTGTGTATTTCAGCTGTTTAATTTTGACGATACTTGGGGTTTCATACTCTTGCATTTTCTTTATATTATTATGTTTTCTGTTATTTGCTACGTATATCTGATTTACGGAGAATCTGATGACGGATACTACTTGAAACACACAAATAAAATTACTGTTATATCATGCAGCGGCTTCTTATTTAGTGACGAATTGTGCCAATACCACTTGTGCCTACGTATTTTGAGTACTTTCCCTGTTTACTTCATGGAAGACAGATATGATTGCTAACTTTCCAGTCTATGTGCATTACGACATTGCTTATAGCAGTTGTTAGCTTACCATTATGAACCTTTTTCGCAAGATATACACTTTTCTGGATTTAGATCAATCTGAAGGTGATCACAACGGTCGAAACCGGTAACTGAAGAAACGAATATTCGCGACCAGTGATTGTTGTAGCTTACTGATTTTCAATGTCTGTGTTCGTGTATGTCACAGTGTATGTGTGGGGCGTGTCTCGGTCGAGCTTAAAAGAATATTTTTTCGACTTTAAATTTAAAGGGTTTATAAATTTTATTCACATTCACTGTGGAAGGAATTAGTAATAGCGCTAATAGTCGCTATGTTCGGCAGTCTTAAATCAGCATTACCCTACACATCCGATAATAATAAAAAAATTATTTGATTCCTGACGGTCACTTACTATGTAGTCTTAAACACTGCAGAAAATTATCAGTCGGCTCGCAATATTGATGAGTAGAATAAAAAATGACTTAACAGAATTACAAAGAAAACATCACAACCAACATTTTTCTCGAATGTTGTTTATAAAACGCAAGTGGCTGATCTGTGAGGCTGTGACAACGTTACCTGGCAGGTAACTTTCTTATTTCTTCATTGAGATGTTTCGCAGAGAAAGCGACGTTTCTGTATTTACTTCAAATTGAAGATGTTCAAAACGGTCGAACCCAGTAACTGAATAAACGAATATTCGTGTACAGTGATTGTTGTGGCTTACAGCTATTCAATTTCTATATTCACGTATGTGTATCAATAATTAAGCTCGAAAGGCGATGATTTTCTCCTTCGCTGACTGCGATTTGCCTTTAGTGCCAGAAAATCAGTACATCCGATGAATACAGGTGGTACAGTCGCAACCAAGCAGTGGTGCGAATGCTATAGACGTGCTGTTAAAAACTATAATTGCTTTGGAATTCTTAATTAATGCTACAGAAAAGCACGTGTAATTTCGATGCAGCGTGTAATCCGTGCATAGTAATTCTTTCGAATTAACTAACACCGGTTTGGAGTCGAAAAACAATAGCTTGTTGTAATTAAATGCTTAACGCCCATGGAATCGCGTAGCACTGATCGAACATCCAAGCGAGGGAATTACGGACCGCATTCTGCGCACGTTGGTCTGCGAAACAACGCAGATAGCGACAACGGCTATTACTCACCTGTGTTAACAACGCTATCACCCAAACAGCGATAAATTACGCACGACAGCGCTTGTACTCTAGGTAAGATAGGAAGAATGTAATCCGTCAGAAATACGTAATTACGGTCGCGATGCAGTACCTTGGCCCAAGGCTTCATTTACGGCGTGGTAACCAGCGTCGGTAGTACCTCATCCGCAAACTAGTCGACCGCCCAGGGCAGTGAAATTTAGCGAGATTTAAACTTTGGGCGGTAGTCCTGAAAATTACGATAAGCTGAATTTCTGCTTGTTTAACCTGCTAGTGGAATTTACTGCTGGCCAATACAATATAACACTAGCCACGTAAGAACAATGGCGTTTGTGGGAGAAATGTTTCGTAAAAGCAGCTAGTAGGTCACCGTTACGGCAAAGATAGCGTTTTTAAAATATTTAATGTTGGCAGTGCTGCACACCACCAGTTCATCTGAAAAAAGGTGTCACAGAAAGAGCAGAAAATTTAGTAACGAATATTTATTCACAGACAGCTACCTTGAGCGCAGATTTCGAAAGTAACCATGGGTCACTGACAAGTAAAACCGCAAGATGAAACTTGGACCATACACAGAAAGAACTGCTGCAGTATTGTACAGAACATAACTTAAAGAAATAGAGAATGAGACAAACAGATATGTCACTTTTATTGGCGAACAATAACTGCAATGAAGTTTCAGGGATTTATACTGCTTCTCTAAGCATTATACATTGAAGAGCCAAAGACACTGGTATAGGCATGCGTATTCCAATACAGAGATATGTAAACAGTAAGAATAGTGAGCTGCGGTCTTCAATGCCTACATAAGACAACAAGTGTCTTGAGCAGTTTTTAGATTGTTTACTGCTACTACAATGGCAGGTTACCAAGATTTAAGTGAGTTTGAACGTGGTGTTATAGTCGGCCCACGATAGACGGGAAACAGCACCTCCGAGGTAGCGATGAAATAGGAATTTCCCCGTAAAAACATTTCACGATTGTACCGTGAATATCAGGGATCCTCCAAATCGTCAGATCTCCGGCATCGCTACGGCCAGTAAAAGATTCTGCAAGAACGGGACCAACGACGACTGAAGAGAATCGTTGAACGTGACAGAGGTTGCAACACTCCCGCAAATTGCTGCATATTTCAATGCTGGGCCATCAATAAGCGTCAGCGTGCGAACTAATAAACGAAACATCATTGATGTTGGCTGTCGGAGCCGAAGACCCAGTCGTGTACCCTTGATGACTGCACGACACAAAACTTTACGCCTCGCCTTGGCCCACAAACACCGACATTGATCTGTTGGTGATGTTGCCTGGTAGGACGAGTCTCGCTTCAGATTGTATCGAGCTAATGGACGCGTACAGTTATGGAGACAACCTCATGAATCTATGGACCCTGCATGTCAGCAGGGGACTGTGAAGCTGGTGGAGGCTCTGCAATGGTGTGGGGTGTGTGAATTTGGATCGATAATGTACCCCTGATACGTCTAGATACGACTCTGACAGGTGACACTGACGTAAGCATCCTCTCTGATCATCTACATCCATTCATCTCCATTGCGCACTCCAATGGACTTTTGCAAGTCCAGCAGGTCAGTGCGATACCTCACATGTCCATAATTGCTACGGAGTAGCTTCAGGACCATTCTTCTGAGTTTAAACACTTCCGCTGACCACCACACCCTCCAGACATAACATTATTGAGCACATGTGGAATGCCTTGCAACGAGCTATTCAGAAGAGATCTCCGCCCCCTCGTACTCTTACGAATTTATGGAGATCCCTGCAGGATTCGTGGCGTCAGTTCCCTTCATCACTACTTCAGATATTAGTCGAGACCATGCCATGTCCTATTGCGGCACTTTTGCGTACTCGCGGGTGCCCTACGCGATTATCGATAAATGTACCAGTTTTTTTGGCTCCTCATTTGAAAGAGGAACATGGTTTTTAATAGGGAGTGTGAAACCACGGACGTCAGTGCGTGATCCTCAAAGTGATCCCACTGTGACCAGAAAGTGGGTGAGGATTTGTTGTGGTAGGACGTTCCATTCTTCCACCAGTGCTGTTGACAACTGCTGGATGGTTGGTGCATGTGACCGTGGAGCAGTACCTCTCCCCAATTTATCCAAAGTTTGCTCGATGGGAATTAAGCCGGAAAGAGGGCCGGTCACCGCCGAATATCCCCTTATTCCAAGAGCTCCTCCACTCGTAGTACTGAGCGAGGTGGCGCAGCGGTTAGCACACTAGACTCGCATTCGGGAGGACGACGATTCAATCCCAAGTCCGGCCATCCTGATTTATTTTCTCCGTGATTTCCCTAAATCATTTCAGCCAAATGCCGAGATGGTACCTTTGAAAGGGCACGGCCGACTTCCTTCCCCATCATTCCCTAATCCAATGAGACCGATGACCTCGCTGTTTAGTCTCTTCCCCAAACAACCCAACCGCACCACCAACCGCACTATTTAACTCGGTAGGCACTGTCCCCCATAGAAAAGAAGTGAGCGCCGAATGCATCTCTGAAAAGAGTCACATGGGGATAGAGTAAAATGTCACAAAACGTTGACCCATGAGTGTACGGGGTTCAATGATTAGGCGGTCACTAAGCCCACGCAACGTTGTACGTCCTCATACCGTAACACTTGTGCCAACAAAACGGTCATATTTCACAGTGATAGACTTACCCTTAGATGTTGAGGGATTAGAATACTTAATGCACACCGGAAAATTGTCGGTTGATATCGTTGGTGCTCCAGATGTCGTGATGTGGGGAAGCATAACGTTGCATTCTTGCACTGACCTCCAAATCCTTAAACACAGTACACTCAACTTTCAACGTTATTCTTGACATTGTATACCTTCATAATATGTGCCTTTCCAAGGATGCAGTTAGACTAGAGTGCTGCAACGCTCAATGTTTGACCGGTCACGGCTCGCCTGTTGACGGGGGGACCGAGCCGCTCGTGTCCGGCCCCACACGACTCGCTTCGGTCACGTATTCGCCCCATGTCTGTTGTCCGGATTCCGGACACGAGGATAACCGAGCATGACCGGTCACCGCTGACGTCTCACCTCGCCTCGCCCCGGCTCGCTGCACTGTACTGTACAAATCCAACGCCTCTCTCTCTCTATCTCTCTCTCTCACACACACACACACACAATGTATTTATCTCTGTCTCTCTTTCTCTTTTAATGCAAAAGTAACGTTTCCAAGAACGGGTACGTAACACAGCTACATTCATAGAGCACTTTCTTTTATAGTATTTACTCCCGTCTTCTTAACGTCCGGGAATTTTGTTGTAAGTGAAACATTGTTCACAAGAGACCAATCTGTGCTAATGTAATGTGTTGTAAGCGTCAAATAGTGCACCTGATTATGCGAATCAGTCCACATATCAACTGTCGCAGCACATGTTTTATTAATAACTTCCGCAATAACAGAAGGCAGTATGCTGTTTCGTATTGCATCAGCTTGTTTTTTGACATGTCTGCTTATAGTACAGGGATGTGGCATGACATCTGCCACGTTAACTCCTCCATAATGCGCACTTAGATGTATTAATTCTTGGTCTAGTTCTCTGCAACCTTCACCGGAAACAGCATTAAAAGGTCTCATATCTTTAGCACACATTGCAACACACTTTGCTGTAATACTATTTTTTATTACTGCCGTTATTCCTGAAGGAACTGTATCTTTGTGAGATTTCTTGCAACTGTGTTTCTTTAAATGAATGGTTCCCGATTGGAAACACAATAATGTGAAGCAGTTTATGCACCATACGTACCCAGTAGACGCACTGTTTTCGTCTACAACCAACAAAAACGTGCTCCATACTTAGCTTTTTAGACCTTCCCGTCTCTTCAGTGTGTAAACATTGGTTTCAATCTTACGTCTTACTGCACTGGCTTCCTCGCACTGCATGATTACAGAGAGAGAGACACACCACAAATGAGAAGCCCGTACTGGCTGCAGTCTCACACGGATAATGACACGTGTAATGTGTTTGAAGTTACGGGCTACGTATTCGGTCACGGCATCTATGCTCGGTCACTAGAACTAGTGCGGGCAGCCTATCTAGTTAGGATGTGCTCGCTTACTCGGTCATGCAGGACTCTAATTTAGACCATATTTCATTTATTGCTGACAATGCTCGACCACATGGAACAGCGTTTGGAACGAGAGGATTTTCGGCGAATGGCTGGCCTCTCCGTTCCACCTGATTAACTACCACTGACATCGAGTCGAATGCGTTGGAGAGACGTATTGCACAACGACCACATGCATTAACGACCATTCAGCTATTTTCAGCCACGCTGGTGGAGGTATCGGCCGGTTAAGCACAAGAACTGCTTACCAGCCCTGCGACCTAAGTGGAAGAACGTAGCACAGGCTTCCGTTGCCATGTGTAGCGATCATACTGTCCGTTGAGAATCGTGTCCTACCTTCTTCTAATGACCAGGGGACCACCGTGAATCGCGGTGGCTTCAATGGAATTATTGTCTTTGAATGAATTTCTGTTCGCCTCATTACATATCTCATTGATTTACGTTGTGTACTACACTGTAGCAGTTCTTTAAGTGTATGCTAAATGTTCCATCGGACAGTGTTAAATGGAAATGATATCATGTGAAAGTTACTTCTGTCAGTTTACTTTCATTTTTAAGGTTTGGACACGCGTATAATTTTCGAAAAAATTACGCAAAGAGTTCACACTAAATCAAGTTTAAGGAAGGGCCATTGGCGTCTAATACAAACATGTTCAGTGGCAACATCTTTCGCAGTGACGTGTTTGTCATTTTGTACATATTTCACCAGTTCCTAAGTGTAAGAAACGACACTCCATTGCACTGCTACACATACACTCTGGCCAACATCGTACAATATCGAATCTTTGGTACGGCTTGCCGTAATTGCTTCGTTTCTGCTGGGCGCTATTCGTATCAGAATTGTGAAACAATATGTAGGGTACATTCGTGTTTTACGAGGTCGTGAATCATAATACATCATATGGTCAATTTCTGCCACTGCAACTTTCTTTACTGGCTTTTCAACCAATTTCCGGAGGCTACCACCTAATATCTGGCCCTAACGAATAATAAGAAGCACAGTAGCTATGTAATGTTAACATTAATTCCATACACTACTGTAAGCATCCTGCAAGGTTCTCAACATGGGTTACCTGTGGAAGTGAGTCTGAATATGTCCTGAACTAAAACAAATTCACTCTCATATAGAATGCTTGGCTCCATGTAGCACACTAGTACTGCAGCCTGCTTATTCCATAGAATATTACCTGGAGAGCGAAGAACTGCTTTGCGCAAAGATTTCCAGTGAGCACAGCAAAGGATCACTGAATTTCCATGAACCTGAACAGCTGTAACAAAAATTTCACTTTGCATGAAAGTGAGTAAGCAACGTGGCTCTTAACCTCATGCAATACTGTGGGTATATGGATACAGACTGCGTTATTTCCTCAGAATTACAACATATCAAATAATCACAATTTATATACAATGAAATATCGCCACGTCGACTCGAACACTTAACTTTTCTGCTAGAATATCAAGCACTGACATGCTAAGTACTCCATTCACATAGTTGAGATGTCATTTGCAGTGAGAACACCATTAAAACTCTACTAATTAAGTGACTGTATGCTGATTGCCACATATGAGTCGGGAAAAAAAGCTCGTCTAAATAGTAAAGTCCTGGACAACTTAAATTACTTAGAAAGGACGTTTAGGTACAGATCCATATGATTGTCACGAAAGTCAGTAAACCCATAATATCACCTACAAGATCAATGTTCAGAAAAAACGTGTCACACAATATTCCAACACAGGGGAAAATAGGACAAAGCAGAATCAATAAAATTAGCAAAAATTGACCAATTTTCATTGATAATGAATGTGACGAAATTAAATATTCTACCATTCGGATGAAATGCAAACGAACATATTCTGCTCCTCACTAAAGGACAATGAGTAGTTCAGCACATAAGATACGTCATCCCAAGCTACGATATTTTCAGTGACAGACACTCTTTCCAGTTTAGCAGTACGAAGGAGGAAAATAATTAAGCATGAAGTAAACAGTTTCCGTGAACAAATAGCAGACTCATATAACTAATGCATTAATGTACTCCGTCAAAGTACAACGAACTACACAGAAAAACTATGAGCCTGAACCTGTATTACGCCCAGAAGAATACCAACTGATTGCTTTAAGCAGGTGACCGTGAATTCACCGCTAGAAGGGCCGTAATATGATTTGTCGTCTCAGCCGGAACTTAGAGGATTCTTCTTGGACATCTAGGAACAGACTGAAGACTAACTTTGCTGACGATAACTAGGGTCAGAATTATATATTTGCAGAAGTCTTGCGTTAACCAGTACGTGAAACTGTAGAACTGTGAGAGTTCCTCATGAAACAGCGAAATTTGCAAATATAACACAGAACTTTCGGTGTTAAGTACAGTAATGAAATGAAGACTTAGTTAATAACCAAACAAGTTCCACAATGCAGAATAATGGTTTACCTTCCGTGGAATAACCGAATACGTTTTCACGAGAAAAAGTCTTTAGTGCAAGAACATCGTCTACAAACTACAACAGAAGCTACAAAAATTTATTAATATTGTGATCCCTTTGGAGGTAAGGATAAAGAGAGCGAAATTGCCTTGTTTACTCAGCAGACCGCGAGAGCACAAATGTAGGGTAATATTTTCTCTGGAAGCAGTACCATTTAAACAATACATGGTTAAGCAAAGCCTCTAATTCCGAGGTGCATTTAATATACATTTGCAGTGATTGAGAGTCCGAAACACCAACTACTAACAAAGGAGAGACAGATGTTTGCTCAAACCAAAAGCACACCAGGAAAAGAAAGTCACATCACAAAAGCGTAAAGGAAATTTTGCTTTGATTCGATACTCAGATGTGAGCCCTGGAGCAGATATGTATACAGCGGAAAACAAAATGTACAAACCGGTCAATGAACATTATCGCGAATGCAAGATTGCACCGAAGCTTTATTGCGGAGTTCAGATATCCGCGATATTATCTAATACTTGCAGGAATGAAACGTTCATATGACTCCAGCAACTAATGCACGAACTAATCGTTTGAATGAACTGTCACTGGTAGTCTTGCACCTCTTAGGTGCAAACATTATTGTTTGCTTATAATGAAGAAGTTGGTAATCATATTCCTGTTCGTATCACAGTAGAATATCACAGTGCCACCCTCTGCAGAATAACATAGTCCAGCGTCTCACAGCCGTTATGCAATACTTACGTTAGAAACGCATCATGGAATACTATATTCACATTCGCAATTACTGTACAAAATACATAGGTGCACGGAACTTAAGGACTGCCAGGAACATAGTTCGATTAAATTTGGACCAACCATAGGAAACACATTGTAGTATAGAACAGAAGGTAAGTAAAACAGACGAACGGAAGTGACACTTTTATTCAATGAAAATAATTACACTGAAGTCTTCGTGATTCGTGATTGTCTCCAGCACAGTAAAAAATGCGAGGCATGTTCCTTAATTGGATGTGTGATGATCATAGACAGCACTGCGTGGTGTGCAACATGCCCCCTTGGTACCCAAAGGATTGGTAAGGATTTCTTGTGGTACAGCGTTCCAGCCCTCCAACAACACGGTTCACAAGTACAGTCTTGGAACCCACCATATGCGGTATCGTCCGTGGGTATAGAACAGTCGAGCGGAGGTGCAGTGCACCAGTTCGCTTGTGAGGCATCATTCAGTTAGCACACACCTATTTCCGAGAATTTCTACATCTACTCTGTCTTCTTCCCAGTGCTGACGGTGACTAGTCCTCACTGGAGAAAGGCGCAGGGTAGCACGTCCGCATCTGGGTCGGAATCTGCTAGTGCAGTCACTAGTGTTGCGTGAGGTCAGTGCTGAGGCCACGTCGCAGGACGATCCTGTCGCGTCGCTACAGCCAGGCGTGGCCGTGGAGGTCACACGTACTTGCTTGCCCCTGTTGTCAGTTGTCGAGATGGTGTGTGCATGGGAGACCCAAAAAGTAACACAGAAGACAGCCCAAGAAGCAGTCCCAGCATACAACCGTTAAGGCAACACTCGCACCGCCCAGTAATGCCTGAACAGGCGCCCTGCTACCAAGATGTATATTTCGTAGACGGTGAGGTCGGTTCTCCCTCCATGGAAGTTCGTCGCAGCCCTCAACTTCAGGTAGTCACATGTGTGACTGGCAAGAAAGCAGCTAGCAGAG
Source organism: Schistocerca serialis cubense (assembly GCF_023864345.2). Classification (NCBI taxonomy): domain Eukaryota; kingdom Metazoa; phylum Arthropoda; class Insecta; order Orthoptera; family Acrididae; genus Schistocerca; species Schistocerca serialis. The sequence goes on from NC_064645.1 coordinate 527,991,670, forward strand.
TTTTGAGTTCCCTCCAGATCCAGACGTTTGCAGTCTTGTAGCAATGGACTCCAAGCTGATGGCGGCTGCAGATACTTCGTTCCATTCACCAATCCGTCCTGCAACTATTAGAGCTGACCTTCCATCGATATCGGGGTTGGAGAAGGAGTGTCCAACTCTGAGAGTGAGTTGAAGGAAGGCAAGGGCCCTATAGCAGTAACGACCGAGTTCCCCAAGTACTGTTAACCGAATACACTCCCATTTATTGAGTCTTGGCTAGCCTAATGTTCAACTGCAGGGATTCAGAGGTTTCCTTTATGGAACGTTTGCAGCCTGAAGTTACTACATGTAGCCCTATTAAAAAAGTCTTGTTCCTGCTCTGCACTATTGTGTAAGTGCTGACGCACATATTCCTTACATCCTCTCTCACACACTTTGCGACAGTGATCTCCAATTTTGTTTGTACCTTTGGTCCTCGAAGTGTTAACAGTGGTTACGGCATGGTTGCTTTCTCAGCAAATGTGCTCCAGTTAGCATCGTCATGTTGGTTTCAACAAAATTTTATTCCTGCACTTAATTAATATTCTTCTGTACTACATTCGCCACTGGTCATAAATCTGGTCCCAAAATTTTGCGTATCACTAATTGGTATACACTTACCATTAATTAAACCTTTGTGGACTGTCTCTGTTTCAAAATTGAAGGCTGTTTCATAAATCTTAAATTATTACACTGTATCCTAATCAGTTCTTTACTCTTACTTCCTAGTGCTTAGGTTTGTGATTCGACTGTAACTACTGCACAATATTTTCTGGCTTGCTGATGAACCAGGCAACAGGTAAATGGTACAGAAATGATTCCGAGTGTTGTGCAAATGTACGTTACACAAATGGTGACCCAAATTGATATATTACTTGTAACTGAAATGTTTATGTTCAAAATTTGTGTATACTGCTTCTTATTCTACTGTTGAAAGTCTTGGAACATCTGTTCTGTAGAAATACACTCCTTTACATAATGAGTGAATCCACGTTTAAGGTATCGTTTAGAGATGTTAGGATTTGGAGTGGCAGTATATCTGACGGCTTCTCTAACCAAAACAGCAAACAGTGTCACAATTCGATCATTCTTATAGCCGTATTGTGACCGGTCGGCGAGATGTTGTCCCAGCTATATCTCATTTATTACGATTCAACTGTTTTTAGCTCCATCTTGGACATATTCTGTGACTTTAATCCAAAATATAATATCTGGAAAGTGTATCAAATATACCCCTGCATGACCATACTTTGGAATTGTGAACAGGGATTTAACACTTCCCTCTGACACTCTGTTGCTTCAAACTTCCCCAGGATCTATTAAATTTCACATGCCTGTTTGGGCAGACCATGATACACTCCTGATGGCAACCCTGTAGCTCATTCCTTGACATCAGTGGATAAGTTTCCCAGGTCTATGAGATTTTTAGTGCTTCACTAGTGGGTAATTGTACTCATTTCTCTTTGTGCTACATTTTACTGGATAATGGTGTACCATAAAACATTGATACTGCGTATTCAAGCCTATTACCAGAAATCATATTGGGACATGTAGTCTTAGTCCATCTACCTTCCCATTGACTGCTGATATTTGGGAAAACAAGTATAAATTTCACTCATTTTGTTCTGCTATATGCCATAACTCAATCATAAAATCCTTCTGTGCTTCTTGTAGACTAGACAGAACCTGCTGTGGTGGCAGTAATGTAGCGTCTGGTTGTCCGTGTAGAGTATGGAAGACAGATTCCTGTATGTTAGCATTTCCAATCTTGTGGCATTGATATTACCTGTCAACATTCATAACAGTCTAGCTACAGCTATGTGCCAATCTATCGCACTCAACTAATACTGTACCATTTTAAGATTATCATTTACAGTCTGCTTGGTGCTTTGTATATATTGCATGAATTCCACTGCTAATTGACTTAGCCATATTGAGTTGTTCAGTACAACCTGTCTACTGTTCACTAATTTGGTGATGTGTTGTTCTACCTTACCCTTTGTAGTATCTGCTAACACTTATATCTGTCCTAATGTGATGTTCAGATTCTAAATATCTTCGTCATATACGCTGTCCCGAACACTGTCTTCAGCAGTTGGCCATCTGTGTTTATGCTGCCTCTCTTTCTCTGAATGAGAGTTTTCCACAACAGATTGATCGCCTCTTTCATCTGCTTCCTCAGTTTCTCATAAGAGAATTTTATTCCTCAGTACTCTTTGTGAGCTTCCGCCAGAATTCTCTCCTTCTCCACTTCCTTCTGCAGTTCTCCAAAGGCGTCTTCTGAGCTGTGAACTAAATTTCTCATCGTCCATACATTTGCAGTATATCCAAGCATCCACTTATGATCTCTTAAAAGGACTCAGTTTTCCTTAAGAACACTGCACAAGATGTAAGAGGTTGGTTCTGTAATTCACTCCCTTCCCACTCCACCATCCCCCCTCTGGATGAGGTTTAGGCACAGCAGTATTATTATATTCATCCTGGCTGCCTGTACAGTCACATATCACCTCACCAAAAACTGTTAATGTGTAATAAAATACTACTGAATACTATAACAATGTGAACCCATTAGCATACCTAGAGTAAAAATGATATAAACGCTAAAACAAAGCAACGTCAACCCCAATAGTTCAGAAACGAAAAAATGTACACAATCAACTAAAGGAAACTATACATATGGTCTTAGTGCATATGGCATGCTACCTGAATTCTGCACATTTTTAGCTATTGACTTCTTCGCCATTTCGTTCTGTACCATCTTTGGGCTGGAACATCTGGTAAAGCATTTACCACTGCACAGAAGAGTGAGGTTTGGCTGATATGACTAAATGATACCTTTGTTGGAAGCTGCACCTTCACATTTATAGCGACGTCATCTCTATAACTTGATATGGACCCTGCTACAAAGTTAGAAAGCTTTAGAGCACCAATTTGGTGCTAAGGTTCTTTACCAAAGGCCACTGACTCACTTAATATTGCAGCAACTACCCCATATGTTGCCTCATCTATTCCTGAAGTTTGAGTATCTCTGTAACTGTTTGTTTGACTTTCTGTCAAACTTCTCTTAACCGTTTCGTGAATGTTTTCACTGACTCCTAAATGATATCTAATTTGCGTTTCAGAACACTGAAAGGAGGTGGCATCTTCCTACTGTTACACCTACAAAAGTGTGTGAAGTACAATTATCCATTAAGGCAACGTACTGAAGATCCTTGCCCCAGATATTATGCTGACATCTATAAAACAACTTACCATTTTCGAACTATGCAATGAACGCTTTCTGTATGCCCATTCACTTGTGGGATGGAAAGGACTAGTAAAACAGTTTAGGACACAGAACAGGTAAGAAACCTGCTTCAAGAGCTCCAGCATAAAATTTATACCCTGATCTGCAATTATACTACCAGTAACACCAAATTGTTAGTATCCAGTTAACAAGTATTGCATTTGCGAATGTGTTTGCATGCTGGTCCAGAATTGCTATCACAGCTATGAACACAGAAAAAGGATCTATTGTTATAATTATAACCTTATTGCATCCAAATAGCCACACAAATTAAAAGTACAATGATAATAATAATGGAAATTAGAACTTTAAGATATTGTGGTTTGCATAGTCACTTACTGACGTGTCCTTTTGGTACAGAGTTCTACATGGTAACGGTTGTATATTTGATGACACAATTTACACTCACGCATTGCGTATGGTGCATGATATGACGTGTTGCTGCAAATAAGGTGGTGGAAACCATGGGCCATTTGTGTAGCATCCCCACAAACTCCCAGTAATAATTACAGAGGCCTACAAACGACTGTAACTTCTTTGTGGTCTGTGACAGTTCAAAATCATGAACCGATGATATCAGCTAAGGACAAGTCTTTACTCGTTACTGGCTGATTACAAGTCACATATAGTTTTCGTTTGATCAAAATGGCACCTATCGGCACTGAGTATTAGCCATCCTGAATGTTGCATGTGGATGTGCAGCAGTACATCTTCCCAACACATCCTACATATTTTCGGTGGGACTCAAGTAGGGGGGAATGGGCCAGTCAGCCATTCACCGAATATCCTCTCATTCTAGGATATAGGAGGTGCAGACCAGTGCTGTTTGATGTGGTTGTGCATTGTCATCCATAGCAATGAAGCCATGGTCAAATTCACACTTGAAGAGACCCATATTGGGAAGGAGTACCCTACCACAATGTCGTTCACCGATGAGTGTACTGTGTTCAAAGATTAGGATGTTAGTTAAACAATAACATCAAGAACATTGGATGTATCCTCATATGGCAAGAGATGCGAACACCTAATGTACCAAGGGCCATTACGAAGCATGATCGTTTTGGTGGAGAAGGTATTATGATGTGGGGAGTCATAATGTTGCGTGGTTGTATAGATCTCCAAATCTTTGAACATGGTACAATCACCAGTCAACATTATTTAGCCATTGTACTCTTGGAGCAAGAGGAGATTCAGCAAATGGTGTGGTCTGTCCGTAGCTCCAGGGGATGCTCTGGAGAGACGTATTGGAGCACGTCCGCATTCGCTAAAGACCATCTTGCAGTTGTCAACCGTGTTGGTGGAGAATGGTTCTCCCTACCGCAAGAACATCTTACTAACCTTGTGGCCAGCATGGGAATACGTTCCAGAGAGTGCTCTCTCGTCTACTGCCACCGCACAATCTGTTAATAGTCATGTACCGCCGTTTTTAACGTCCAGTGGACCTTCATGACTTATGATTGACTTCACCACAACTACTGCCTCTAAATAAAAATGGGATTTCAGTTTGTCTTATTGCGTACGTCATTCAGTTACCTTCTGTACTATTCTATAGCAGTTCAGCTTCATTGAGCTATGTTACTTGGTAGTGACACATCATGCAAAAGTTCCTTTCGTCCTTATGTAGTGACAGTACTTTGGTAAAAAGGAAGTGCATTAGAGAAATAAACAATGACGGATTGAAAACTGGCATCCCTCACGCAACTGTGCTTACTGTAAAACTGCTGGAAGTATAGTTTTTGTATGTCTGCTAGTTATTGTTCAGTGCAGGATGAAGTAGAACATTGTGTCACACAGTTTGCGTATTTCTGGATGGCAGAGAACGAGGAGAAACACGTCTGCATAAAATTTTGCGTGAAACTCAAGAAAATCTTTACAGAGACGCACCAAATAATGCAAAAAGCCTACTGTGATAAGTACTTAAGCTGTACTCGGTGTTATGAATGGTTCACACCGTTTAAAAATGGTCGGACGGAAGTTAAAGGTGGTCGTCGTTCAGGACGCGTTTCGACGTCTACCGGCGATGCTTATGTCAGGTCCATCAACGAAATCGTGCCTACCAATCAAAGACTGACTGTCCGTAAGATTGAAGAAGCATGTAATCGTAACATTTCTGTTAGATCATGTCTTGAAAATCAGACACAGCATCTTGGAATGCGTAGTGTTGCCACCAAGATCGTCCCACGGTTCATGAGTCAAGACCAGAAGTACCTTCGCCTCACAATCTACGACGATCTTTTGGATCACGCAAATGAGAACGAGATGTTCCTTAAGTGAATCATAACTGGTGATGAGACGTGAGTTTACGATTTTGAGACCAAGGTTCAGTCTCCACAATGGGTCGGGAAAGGTTCTCCAAGACTATGAATCCTCGTCAGGTTAGGTCAAATATCAAAGCCGTGCTGATAGTTCTTATTTTTGTTACTCTGAAGGGTTAGTTCATCATGGAAATAAAATGGAAATGCCGTGAGGCTAGGGCCTCCCGTGGGGTAGATTGTTCGCCTGGTGCAACTCATTTGAGTTGACGCCACTTTGGCGACTTGCGTGTCGATGGGTATGAAATGATGATAAGGATCACACAACCCCTAGTCCCTGAGCGAAGAAAAATCTCCGACCCAATCGGGAATACAACCCGGGCCGTTACATATGACATTCCGTCACGCTGACCGCTCAGCTGCCAGGGACGGACAGTTTATCATGAATTCGTGCCACAGGATAAGCTGTTAATCGATGGTACCATCGGGACGTGCTGCGGCGCCTATGAGGAGTGCGGACAGACAATTCATGGTTCTCGCATCACGACAACGCACAAGCACATTCATCACTGTTTGTGAGTGACTATTGCTCAGAAAACGAAACCATTGTGCTGCCTCATGCTCCATACTCTCCACTCCTTGCCCCTGCAGACTTTCCTTTATTTCTAAAGTTGGAAATTCCGTTCAAAGGACGAAGACTTGCAACGACAGACGAGATAAAAGATAATTCGCTGACGCGCTTCGCGCGATCTAGCAACAGGCGTACCAAGACTGCTTCCTGAAGTGGGAATGTCGTTGGGAGCGGTGTATCAATTGATGAGGGAGAATTTCGAAGGATACCATGCACAATAAGTAAAATGTAAGTGTAGAAAAATTTTTTGAACAATGTCCCGGAATTTTTTTAACAGACCTCGTGCATGTGCCTGCACTGAACCAAATGTTACGTCAGGCCTTTCCGTTATTTCCTTGGTTACTTTCAAGGGTTAGCCGCCTCCTCTTTCTTCAGGAGTCGAGGCAGCAGACCTGTGCTTGAGGAGCTGTGTGGCGCCTTTGAGGGAGCGGCCGTGCGGCCCGCTTCGTCAGCCGTGTCCACAGGTTGGCCAGCGCTAATTGCCGCGCCCTCAGGGCCGCCGCCGTCGCCGCCGCCCAGCCCAGACCAGATTGCCGGCCGGCTCCCTGCGGTGTCCTGCGGCCTCTACGTGTCCCTCGTCTAATTTGTCTTCCCTTCGGGTCGAGGGCCAAACCCGGAACAATTCCTCACGCCGTCTGACGATCGTATACGCCACATGGAATACTTATTCGATCCGGAAGAACGTTATTTTAATACGATGAGCACCAAAAAGGGTCGGAACATGGTTCTGTAATACAGATGATACAGAACATATATAGAAAATATGTTTGATTTCAAAGTAATACTCACTGAGCGTAACAGTCTTTTATCATTCATCGTGAAAGTGTTAGAAACTTTAAACAGTTTCCCAATTTTTAATCACTTGGTATCACACTTTTCTCTGATTTACGTCGAAATTTCACGTAAATGATCATTACTGCGAAGTTTGCCTGTCAGACTCTAAAACGAACAGGTTGCGCTCCCACTCTTGGTAATGGCAGTTTTCAGGAAAGTCTTGTCATTCAGATGAGCAGTTTCCCTCCTGGTAGCCTTCTCCTTGTCTGTGGCTTAATCCATACTAGCTGAGAAATCTGACATTGCCCCAGTATACATTTTGCCAATTTTCTATTAGAAATGAAAACCAAAATCGAATTGTGTACTGTAATATCGAAAGAATGCATTTCCATGTATTCTTGAAAACACCTTTGAAATTATGACACAGGCTCTCTACGTTGAATGCTGCTGCTATCCATGTCTACGGTGTGATTTTGTATCTCTACAGCAACGAGTCTTAACGGCTCTATATGTGACTATCTCTGCAGCCGGCCGAAGTGGTCGTGCGGTTAAAGGCGCTGCAGCCTGGAACCGCAAGACCGCTACGGTCGCAGGTTCGAATCCTGCCTCGGGCATGGATGTTTGTGATGTCCTTAGGTTAGTTAGGTTTAATTAGTTATAAGTTCTAGGCGACTGCTGACCTCAGAAGTTAAGTCGCATAGTGCTCAGAGGCATTTGAGCCATTTGTGGCTATTCTCGTCTACAGCCATTTCCGCTACGCAGTTGACAGTTGTCAAAGGCATTGCCAGGTGCCACGGATTTCCTTGTCTAGATTTCAGACTTGCCTTAGAAGTAAACAATAAATGTATTAAAACTTCATTGATTATGTGTCTAGGGACAGATGACCTTAGCAGTTAAGTCCCATAAGATTTCACACACATTTGAACATTTTCGATTATGCGTCGTTTTTTCGTGAAAGTCAATGTGTATGATGCCATATCTCCGAATCTATGTGTCACACAGTGTTAGAATTCAACGGGTATGTTAATACTGGTTGAAAATGTGTTGTGAATACAGTTACTAGCAAAGAAGTAATAAATTTAAAATTCATGAATGATGAGGCAGTTCTTCATGCATTTAACTGTCGCATCTCCGAAACTAAGGTTCAAATGGCTCTGAGCACTATGGGACTTAACATCCGAGGTCATCAGTCCCCTAGAACTTAGAACTACTTAAACCTAACTAACCTAAGGACATCACAAACATCCATGCCCCTGGCAGGATTCGAACCTGCGACCGTATCAGACGCGCGGTTCCGGACTGAAGCGCCTAGAACCGCCCGGCCACCGCGGCCGGCCTAAACTATGGTCTTATGGGGCCAAACTGCTGAGGTCATCGGTCCCTAAGCCTACATACTACTTAATCTAACTTAAACAAACTTTTTGTTTTTTGGTCATCAGTTTACTGACTGGTTTGATGCGGCCCGCCACGAATTCCTTTCCTGCGCTAACCTCTTCATCTCGGAGTAGCACTTGCAACCTACGTCCTCAATTATTTGCTTGACGTATTCCAATCTCTGCCTTCCTCTACAGTTTTTGCCCTCTACAGCTCCTTCTAGTACCATGGAAGTCATTCCCTCACGTCTTAGCAGATATCCTATCATCCTGTCCCTTCTCGTTATCAGTGTTTTCCACATATTCCTTTCCTCTCCGATTCTGCGTAGAACCTCCTCTTTCCTTACCTTATCAGTCCACCTAATTTTCAACATTCGTCTATAGCACCACACTCAAATGCTTTGATTCTCTTCTGTTCCGGTTTTCCCACAGTCCATGTTTCATTACCATATAATGCTCTACTCCAGACGTACAACCTCAGAAATTTCTTCCTCAAATTAAGGCCGGTATTTGATATTAGTAGACTTCTCTTGGCCAGAAATGCCTTTTTTGCCATAGCGAGTCTGCTTTTGATGTTCTCCTTGCTCCGTCCGTCATTGGTTATATTACTGCCTAGGTTGCAGAATTCCTTAACTTCATTGACTTCGTGACCATCAATCCTGTTGTTAAGTTTCTCGCTGTTCTCATTTCTACTACTTCTCATTACCTTCGTCTTTCTCCGATTTACTCTCAAACCATACTGTGTACTCATTAGACTGTTCATTCCATTCAGCAGATCATTTAATTCTTCTTCACTTTCACTCAGGATAGCAATGTCATCAGCGAAATATCATTGATATCCTTCCACCTTGTATTTTAATTCCACTCTCGAACCTTTCTTTTATTTCCATAATTGCTTCCTCGATGTACATATTGAAGAGTAGGGAGAAAAGTCTACAGCCTTGTCTTACACCCTTCTTAATACGAGCACTTCGTTCTTGATCGTCCACTCTTATTATTCCCTCTCGGTTGTTGTACATATTGTATATGACCCGTCTCTCCCTATAGCTTACCCCTACTTTTTTCAGAATCTCGAACAGCTTGCACCATTTTATATTGTCGACCGCTTTTTCCAGGTCGACAAATCCTATGGAAGTGTCTTGATTTTTCTTTAGCCTTGCTTCCATTATTAGCCGTAACGTCAGGATTGCCTCTCTCGTCCCTTTACTTTTCTTAAAGCCAAACTGATCGTCACCTAGCGTAATCTCAATTTTCTTTTCCATTCTTCTGTATATTATTCTTGTAAGCAGCTTCTATGCATGAGCTGTTAAGCTGATTGTGCGATAATTCTCGCACTTGTCAGCTCTTGCCGTCTTCGGAATTGTGAGGATGATGCTTTTCCGAAAGTCAGACGATAAGTCGCCAGACTCATATATTCTACACACCAACGTGAATAGTCGTTTTGTTACCACTTCCCCCAATGAGTTTAGAAATTCTGATGGAATGGTATCTTTTCCTTCTGCCTTATATGACCGTAAGTCCTCCAAAGCTCTTTTAAATTCCGATTCTAATACTGGATCCCCTATCTCTTTTAAATCGACTCCTATTTCTTCTTCTATCACATCAGACAAATCTTCACCCTCATAGAGGCTTTCAATGTATACTTTCCACCTACCTGCTGTCTCCCCTGCATTTAACAGTGGAATTCCCGTTGCTCTCTTAATGTTACCACCGTTGCTTTTAATGTCACCAAAGGTGGTTTTGACTTTCCTGTATGCTGAGGTTGTCCTTCCGGCAATCATATATTTTTCGATGTCTTCACGTTTTTCCTGCAGCCATTTCGTCTTAGCTTCCCTGCACTTCCTATTTATTTCATTCCTCAGCGACTTGTATTTCTGTATTCCTGATTTTCCCGGAACATGTTTGTACTTCCTCCTTTCATCAATCAACTGAAGTATTTCTTCTGTTACCCATGGTTTCTTCGCAGCTACCTTCTTTGTACCTATGTTTTCCTTCCCAACTTCTGTGATGGCCGTTTTCAGAGATGTCCATTCCTCTTCAATTGTACTGCCTACTGCGCTATTCCTTATTGCTGTATCTATAGCGTTAGAGAACTTCAAACGAATCTCGTCATTCCTTAGTACTTCCGTATCCCACATCTTTGCGTATTGATTCTTCCTGACTAATGTCTTGAACTTCAGCCTACTCTTCATCACTACTATATTGTGATCTGAGTGTATATCTCCTCCTGGGTACGCCTTACAATCCAGTATCTGATTTCGGAATCTCTGTCTGACCATGATGTCATCTAATTGAATTCTTCCCGTATCTCCCGGCCTTTTCCAAGTATACCTCTTCCTCTTGTGATTCGTGAACAGGATATTCGCTATTACTAGCTGAAACTTGTTACAGAACTCAATTAGTCTTTCTCCCCTTTCATTCTACGTCCCAAGCCCATATTCTCCTGTAACCTTTTCTTCTACTCCTTCGCCTACAACTGCATTCCAGTCGCCAATGACTATTAGATTTTCGTCCCCCTTCAAGTACTGCATTATCCTTTCAACATCCTCATACACTTTCTCTATCTGTTCATCTTCAGCTTGCGACGTAGCATGTATACCTTAACTATCGTTGTCGGTGTTGGCCTGCTGTCGATTCTGATTATAACAACCCAGTCACTGAACTGTTCACAGTAACACACCCTCTGCCCTACCTTCCTATTCATAACGAATCCTACACCTGTTACACCATTTTCTGCTGCTGTTGATATTAACCGATACTCATCTGACCAGAAATCCTTGTCTTCCTTCCACTTCACTTCACTGGACCCTACTGTATCTAGATTGAGCCTTTGCATTTCCGTTTTCAGATTTTCTAGTTTCCCAACCACGTTCAAGCTTCTGACATTCCACGCCCCGACTCGTAGAACCTTATCCTTTCGTTGATTATTCACTCTTTTTCTCATGGTAACCTCCCCCTTGGCAGTCCCCTCCCGGAGATCCGAATGGGGGACTATTCCGGAATCTTTTGCCAAATGAGAGATCATCATGACACTTCTTCAATTACAGGCCACATGTCCTGTGGATACACGTTACGTGTCTTTAATGCAGTGGTTTCCATTGCCTTTTGCATCTTCATGTCGTTTATCATTGCTGATTCTTCCTCCTTTAAGGGAAATTTCCCATCCCTAGGACAAGAGAGTGCCCTGAACCTCTATCCGCTTCTCCGCCCTCTTTGACAAGGCCGTTGGCAGAATGAGGCTGACTTCTCAGGCCGGATGTCTTCGGCCGCCAATGCTTATTATTTATCAAAATTTAGGCAGTGGCGAGGATCGAACCCGGGACGGAAGACGTTTTGATTATGAATCAAAGACGCTACCCCTAGATCGCGCTAACTTACGCTATGGATAACACACACACCCATACCCAAGTAGGTCTTGAACCTCCGACGGGGGTGCCGCACGGACCGTGACAAGGCGCCTCAGATCGCGCGGAGGAGATGTGGAACACACACACACACACACACACACACACACACACACACACACTCACACACACACACACACACATATATATATATATATATATATATATATATATATATATATATATATATATATATATTTACAATGTACACTCCTAGAAATTGAAATAAGAACACCGTGAATTCATTGTCCCAGGAAGGGGAAACTTTATTGACACATTCCTAGGGTCAGATACATCACATGATCACACTGACAGAACCACAGGCAAATAGACACAGGCAACAGAGCATGCACAATGTCGGCACTAGTACAGTGTATATCCACCTTTCGCAGCAATGCAGGTTGCTATTCTCCCATGGAGACGATCGTAGAGATGCTGGATGTAGTCCTGTGGAACGGCTTGCCATGCCATTTCCCCCTGGCGCCTCAGTTGGACCAGCGTTCGTGCTGGACGTGCAGACCGCGTGAGACGACGCTTCATCCAGTCCCAAACATGCTCAATGGGGGACAGATCCGGAGATCTTGCTGGCCAGGGTAGTTGACTTACACCTTCTAGAGCACGTTGGGTGGCACGGGATACATGCGGACGTGCATTGTCCTGTTGGAACAGCAAGTTCCCTTGCCGGTCTAGGAATGGTAGAACGATGGGTTCGATGACGGTTTGGATGTACCGTGCACTATTCAGTGTCCCCTCGACGATCACCAGTGGTGTACGGCCAGTGTAGGAGATCGCTCCCCACACCATGATGCCGGGTGTTGGCCCTGTGTGCCTCGGTCGTATGCAGTCCTGATTGTGGCGCTCACCTGTACGGCGCCAAACACGCATACGACCATCATTGGCACCAAGGCAGAAGCGACTCTCATCGCTGAAGACGACACGTCTCCATTCGTCCCTCCATTCACGCCTGTCGCGACACCACTGGAGACGGCCTAACGGTGTGCGGGACCGTAGCCCAGCTTCATGGAGACGGTTGCGAATGGTCCTCGCCGATACCCCAGGAGCAACAGTGTCCCTAATTTGCTGGGAAGTGGCGGTGCGGTCCCCTACGGCACTGCGTAGTATCCTATGGTCTTGGCGTGCATCCGTGCGTCGCTGCGGTCCGGTCCCAGGTGCACCTTCCGCCGACCACTGGCGACAACATCGATGTACTGTGGAGACCTCACGCCCCACGTGGTGAGCAATTCGGTGGTACGTCCACCCGGCCTCCCGCATGCCCACTATACGTCCTCGCTCAAAGTCCGTCAACTGCACATACGGTTCACGTCCACGCTGTCACGGCATGCTACCATTGTTAAAGACTGCGATGGAGCTCCGTATGCCACGGCAAACTGGCTGACACTGACGGCGGCGGTGCACAAATGCTGCGCAGCTAGCGCCATTCGACGGCCAACACCGCGGTTCCTGGTGTGTCCGCTGTGCCGTGCGTGTGATCATTGCTTGTACAGCCCTCTCGCAGTGTCCGGAGCAAGTATGGTGGGTCTGACACACCGGTGTCAATGTGTTCTTTTTTCCATTTCCAGGAGTGTATATGGATATCACTGTAGAAGAGCGTATTTCGACAAATGTGAAATCAACTCTGAAGCAACACTTGTTATCTGGTGTGTTCACACAAAGCATTCTGAGAACACTCTACAGACATCAAAATTCATTAACATCATACCCCAATATTTAAAAGAAAGAATAAACACGAAGTCAAAGATATTAAATCTAAATACAATCACTGTGCAACTTGCGATTTTCTGCACCTTCATCCACCACACCACACAAACACCATCAGCTACTACATCACTCTCCACGACCCCCTTCCCCCCCCCCCCCCCCATGTGTTAAAGATATCTGCGATGAAACTTGACATGTCGTCCGGGTAGCGAGACATCTGATGTTGCCGTTTTGGAGTCGTCAGTTGTAGAACTAGATGTTCGTGGCCGTTATCGGCGGCATGTGGAAAGGTAGAGGATGGTACAGAAGAGTCCATAGGTGGTGAGATAGCTGATTTGTGTGCGCCATTATCAGCAGCGCTAAAGGAGGGTTTTAGGCGGTCGATGGAAACTGTTCTTCGCATTCCCATTAAGTCTGAATATTTTATCCTCCCTGCTGAGTTGGCTATATTGCCCACAGTACGGTGGTTGTAGAGGTTTATGTACCGTGTCGTGCCGAATGAACACTTGATTGCAACAAATCGACTAAGACAAATAGGCGGTCAGTCATATGCTCTCATGCTGAAATACGTCGAAGTTCTTGCATCTGTGCGCTTAGCGTGTCGACGAAATCCGTCGCATCGATGATAGCGTTCAAATGGTTCAAATGGCTCTAAGCACTATGGGACTTAACATCTGAGGTCATCAGTCACCTCGGCTTAGAACTACTTAAACCTAACTAACTAAGGACATCACACACATCCATGCCCGAGACAGGATTCGAACCTGTGACAGTAGCAGCCGCGTGGTTCCGGGCTGATGCGCCTAGAACCGCTCGGCCACAGCGGCCGGCGATGATAGTGTCCAGAATGCTACACAGAACTCTAATTGGCTGTCCATAGACCAGCTCAGCTGCGGATGTGTTCAGATCGTCTTTGATGGTTGCCCGGAGGCCAATCAGTAATATCGGCAGTGTCTCAGCCAAACGCTTTAACTCGTGACACCGAAGGGATACTGCGAGCTCACAGTGTGTGCATTCTATCAAACCATTCGCTGCTCGGTGGCAATCTGTTTTCCGGATGCGTTTACTACCTAACCGGGTGGCGTGTGCCTTGCAGAGATCAGATTTGAATTGTGTGCCTGGTCGGTAGTGATGCATAATGGTACGCCAAAAATGGCAATCTATCCCCGGAGAAAAGTAGTGGCGACCTCTCGGAGGTGTATCGGACATGAGGAATACCTCCAGCCAGCATCCCTCTGAAGCCGGCAACGGTCCACCGATGTCATTGGGAGCTTGTTCGAGACGTTGATTAGATGGAACGAACATGCAGAGGGCGGCACTAACATGATGAGAGTTATGCTCTCAGGCAATTCACTGGTAGAAAGAGGTCTTACAGTGCCTGTCATTGTTAGGCCACAAAAAAGATCTTTTCACCAACTGCGACGCAGCATGATCACCAGGATGAGACAAGTCGTGTTGTGAAGCAATTGCTTGTTATCGAAAACCTCGTTGACGCAGAGCCTCAACATACAAAATCACGTTTTGTGGGGGACACTTGATTAAGAAGCAACTGATGGACAGATGGCCGAGTCAAGAAATCTCGCAGTTCGTCGCCGAACTTTTGTGCTACATCTAGCGCCTCGTAATCGATAGCCTTTGAGACCACTCAGCGAGAGAGAGAGAGAGAGACTTCTGGGAGCCGGCCGAAGTGGCCGTGCGGTTAAAGGCGCTGCAGTCTGGAACCGCAAGACCGCTACGGTCGCAGGTTCCAATCCTGCCTCGGGCATGGATGTTTGTGATGTCCTTAGGTTAGTTAGGTTTAACTAGTTCTAAGTTCTAGGGGACTAATGACCTCAGCAGTTGAGTCCCATAGTGCTCAGAGCCATTTGAACCATTTTTTTTTACTGCTGGGATATTAAGTTCTCTCTCAGTGTGGACAATATTTGATGTAAACTTTCCTATCAAGTCCAGATGACGAAGATGGTGTGGCGCTGCTTTGTCGGGGCACTGATAAAATGCATTTGTCAACGGTTTGCGGCCCGTGACGAGAGTGAGTGTATGCCTTCGATCACGTGAAGGAGAAAGGTTTTTGCTACAAAATGTCAGAGGTTGTCACTGATCGTTCATCTATGTGACCGTTACTGCCCCTACTGCCATCGCTGACGCATTAGCTATTAAGGTGGGTAGCGCTTGATGGATAGGGTGCGCCTACAGGGAAGCCAACGCGACAGGAGACTCGCATTCACCATTCTGTCAACATATTTTATTTATTTATTTATTTATTTATTTACTTTTTTTTTTGATTCTGACTGGTTTCATGCGACCCACCACGAATTTCTCTTCTGTGCCACTCTCTTCCTCTCATAGTACCACTTACAACCTACGTCCTAAATTATTTTCGATGTATTCCAATCTCTTCCTTTACAGTTTTTGCCCTCTACAGCTCTCTCTAGCACCATGGAAGTCAGTAGTTCCCTGATTTCTTAACAGACGTCCTATCATCCTGCCCCTTCACTTTGTCAGTGTTTTCCTCATATTCCTTTCCTCACCGTTTCTGCGCTGAATCTCCTCATTCGTTACCTTCTCAGTCCACCAGTTTTCAACATTCGTGTGTAGCATCACATCTCAAATGCTTCGATTCTCTCTCTGTCCCGGTTGTCCCGCAGTCCATATTTCACCACCACACAATTCTGGGCTCCAAACGTACATTCTCAGAAACTTCTTCCTCAAATTAATGCGTATGTTTGATTCTAGTAGAATTCTCTTGGCCAGAAATGCCGTTTTCGCCAGAGATAGTTTGCTTTAGACGTCAATTCATCACTGGTCATTTTGCTGCCTAGGCAGTTGAATTCTTTAACTTCATCTACTTCGTATCCATCAGTACAGACGTTAACTTTCTCGATGTTTTCATTTCTACGTCTTCTCATAACTGTCACCTTTCTTCGATTTACTCTCCTGTACTCATTAGATTGTTGATTCTATTCAGCATATCGTGTAATTATTCTTCAATTTCTCTCAGGATAGCAATTTCATCAGTGAATCATATCATTGATATCTACTCACCTTCTATTACAATTCTACTCCTGAATCTGTATTTTATTTCCGTCATTGCAGATTGAACAGTAGGGGCGAAAGATTACATCCCTGTCTTACACACTTTTTATCTGAGTCCTTTGTTCTTAGTCGTCCTCTCTTGCTATACTCTCTTGGCTCTTGTACGTATTGTATATCACCCAGCTTTCTTCATAGATTACCCCTATTTTTCTCAGTATTTCGAACATCTTGCACCATTTTACATTGTCGAACACTTTTTCCAGGTCGACAGATTCCATGAACGTGCCCTGATTTTCCTTTAGTTTTTCTTTTATTATCAACTGAATCGTCAGAATTGCCTCTCTGGTGCCTTTACATTTCCTAAAGTCAAACAGATCGTCATCTAGCATAACTTCTATTTTCTTTTCCATTCTTCTCTATATTATTCTTGTCGGCACCTTGGCTGCATGAGCTGTTAAGCTGATTATGTGATAATTCTCGCACTTGTCAGCTCTTGCAGTCATCGTAAATGTGTGGATGATATTTTTTCGAAAGTCATATGGTATGTCGCCAGACTCATACATCCTATACACAATCGTTAATAGTCGTTTTGTTGCCACCTCACCAAGGACTTTAGAGATTCTGACGATGCGTTATCTATCCCTTCTGCCTTATTTGATCTTAATTCCTCCAGAACTCTCTTAAATTCTGCTTCTAATATTAGTTCCCTATCTCTTCTCAATCGATTCTTGTTTCTTCTTCTATCACATCATACAAATTTTACTCCTCACAAAGGCCTTCAGTGTACTCTTTCCACCTTTCTTCTCTCTTCTCCGTGTTTAAGTGTGGAATTACGATTGCACTCTTAATGTTATCGCTCTTGCCTGTCATTTCACCGAAGCCTGTTTTTACGTAACAATTTGCTGAGTCTGTCCTCCAACAAACATTTCTTTTCCAATTTGTTCATATTTTTATGCAACCATTTCGTCTTAGTTTCCCTGCACTTCCTATTTAATTCATTCTTCATCGACTTGTATTTCTGTATGCCTGAATTTTCCTGAACGTTTGCGTATTTCCTTTTTTCACCGATCAGCTTAATTATTTCTTCTTTTACCCATGGTCCGTTCGCAGTTACCTTCTTTTTAACCATGTTTTTCTTTTCAATAGCCATGATTTCCCTTTTTTAGAGATATCCATTCCTCTCCACCTGTACTCACTACTGAGCTGTTCCCTTTTGTTGTATCAATACCCTTATAGAACTTCAAATGTATCTCGTCATTCCTTAGTACTACTATTTGTATTGATACTTTCTGACTAATCTCTTAAACTTCAGCCTACTCTTCATCATTACTGCATTGTGAACTCAGTCTATACGCTTTCCTTGATACGCCTTACAAACCAGTATCTGATTTCGGAATCGCAGTCTGACCATGATGAAATTTAACTAAAATTTTACGGCTTTTTCCGAGTATACCTCCTCATCTTGTGATTCTAGAACAGAGTATCCGATATTACTAGCCGAAATTTGTTACATAATTCAGGTAGTCTTTTCCGTCTTTCATTCCTTGTCCCAAGCCCATTCCCCAGTAACCTTTTCTTCTACTCCTGCATTCCAGTCCCCCATGACTATGAGATTTTCATCTCCCATCTCCCTTTACGTGCTGTGTTACCCTTTCAATATCCTAATTTACTTTCTCTGTCTCCTCGTCTTCAGATTGAGACGTAGGCATGTGGACCTGAACTATCATTGTCAGCGTTAATTTGCTGTCGATTCTGATACGAACATCCCTATCACTGAATTGTTTACAGTAACACATTCTATGCCCTATCTTCCTATTCACAACGAATTTACTCCCGCTAACCATTTTCTATTGCTGTTGATATTACTCTATACTCATCTGACCAGATATCTTTCTCTTATTTTTATTTCGTTTCACTGACCCGTGCCACGTCTAGACTGCGGCTTTTCATTTTCTTTTTCAGATTTCATAGTATCCCTACCAGGTTCAAGCTTCTGACCTTCCATGCTCCGACCCATAGAAAGTATTCCTTTCGTTGATTATTTACGCTTTCTCTCATTATCGCCGCCCCCCCCGCCCCCCTCCCCCCCCCCCCAGGGGCATTCACCCCCACAGATCCAAACTGGGCTATTCCGGAATCTTTTGGCAATGGAGAGGTCATCATGTAATTTTTTTAATTACAGGCCACATGTCCTGTGGGTAAACGTTATGTGGGTTTGATGAAGAGGTTTCCATTGCCTTCTGCATCCTCATGCCGTTGGCCATTGCCGATTCTTCCGCCTTTGGAGGCAGTGTCCCACCCTGAGGACAAAAGAGTGCCCTGAACATCTGTATGCTCTTCAGACTTCTTTGACAACGCCTTTAGCCGAACGAGAATGACTTATTATGTCGCAAGTCTTCGGCCGCCAATACTGACTGGCAGCCAGAATTTAAGCAGGGTGGCGGTAGGGGGGAAAGGGGGTCGTTTGAAACCAGGTCTGAAGACGTTTCGACTGCTAATGAAAGAGTACCATTAGACCATGGGTGCACTTCGTATGTTACCTAGTCAGTGCGAAACGTGTAGGAGATCGTTCAGCAGGGGGAAAGGGGGGGGGGGGGGAGCAATAACGCCTAGTTCCGCACACAACGACGATACAAGTTCATGACGCCTAGAGAATACCGCAATTCACGATTTGGATTGTGCAGCCCAGAAAGTCCACATCCGAAGCTACAAAGACACATTTAGAGAGGTTGACAAGAAGTGCATGTGAACGAAGGCGTTCGAATACTGGCATAGATGTTCCAGATGCTCGGCTTTGGAGCTGGACATAACTAATACATCATCATTGTACACATAACAGAAGTTCAAGTCACTCGTCACTTCGTCTATGAAACGCAGGAATGTTTGTGCAGCATTAAACAACTCGAATGGCATTCTTGTAAGCTCTAAGAGGCCAGACGGGGTGGGGACAGCAGTTTTAGTTACATCGTCTGAGTCCATTGGTACTTGATAATATGAGTAAACAATGTCCAAGGCATACTGTAGAGGTTAAACATGAAGTCCTCAATGTATGGTTCAGGGTATCGAGCCGTACTTAGCTGAATATAAACACCGCACGTACGCCATCTACTGTACTTCTAATGCAAGACATGCAACGGTGACGCCCAGCTGCCACTTGACGGTTTTCAGAGGCCTAGCGCAAGCGTAGAAGAGAACTCTAGCTTAGCTACTCTCCGCTTCTCAGGTGTCAAGCGGTTTGGCAGGGCATGGATCGGCGGTTCGGCAGTTGTGAGGATGTATGCACTGTCTGGTGGCGTATAGATGTTAGGGTCGGTAGTTGTCTGGTGATCTCTTGAATCTGTTTGAGATGTTCGACGTAGGGCGATTCACCAATGATCATTCGAACGGCAGTACCATCTGTACAACGTACTCTAACTCTACTGGACAGATTGGTACTGGTATCGAGTAGTCGACCATGTCTGAGATTGGGTAATAGGCCAGCAAACGACGGAAAATTGGCTTCTATTGTGGAATGTCTCACATTCGCTACGATAAATAGCCATTCGAACTTCTGGACGTAGGCCTACGTTTAGCGTGCATGTCACTCGAGCGTTAGCAGCGAACAGGTAAGAACCATCACAGTTACGCCCAGGTAGACGAGCGGATGGATAGGCAGATGGTAAGAGGTATGCGATATATGCGCTGCCTGCAATAGGCAAAGCGTAGGAGAGTCTCTGACCAGAGAGCAGTATGTAGTTAGTTGTTGGTTGTCGCTAGTCGGCTTTAGTCTGCGTGAGTCGGCTAGTAGTCTTCAGTAGTCTGCGTGAGTCTGCAGTAGTCTGCGTGAGTCGGCGCGTGTCTGCGCTTGTGTGCAGTCTGCTCTGGTCGGCACTCTGGACGATGAGTATTATTGTAGAAGGTAAAGAAGCAGCCTTGCGCATATCTAGTTATGTATTGTAACTGTCATCCAATTTCTTTTAAAAAGATGCCCCAATAATAATTTTTATAACATAAAGTTATTTTTTTTTAAAAAAAAAGCTTTCATTTCAATTTAAAGAATATATCCAGTGCATGATCAATCCTTTCACGAATCACAAAGCATACGCCAGCATTGCACGGAGCTGTGCCGAAAATTTTTTATGTAAGAGCAGATATATTCGCAGTTTTTACTGAGGTAAGATTCTTTGCTTTTTTTATTCAGAATACAGGGCCGTGGCGCAGCGCTGCTGTCGTCATAAAATTTACCAGATTACTGAATTTTCTTTTTTTATTATTTCTGGGTTTAGGAATTGAATTTTGTGGGTACATCAAATGTGAATGCATTTCTGCACACAGATCATAAATGGGAGCAAATTTTGTTCAGAGGTTACAGTATTTAAAATTCATTTAAATTCTTATTTCCGTGGGAGATTATTCAAAATTAATTTTTATTAATATTTTTGTGGGGAGGTTACACTTGGCGACATCCGGCCAGGATCGTATTTCTTTGTGAATCTTCTGAGAAGTAGTCATATATCTGCTCTTATTAACTTAAATGTAGTTTGCATCTGGCGCAACGCATTTACTAATTTGTCACTCTTTCTTTCACAGATCATCGGCAATTTGTTGCTCTTTGTTGTAATTGTGTTTGTTGCATTTTTGCATTGTCCTTGTTTCATTTGTGCTTAATTTTGATTTGTGTAAAATGCAGCGAAAAACTGTTAACAGTACATCGCGATGTGCAATGAGTGAAATAGCCGACTGGAATAATTTGACCGATAATATTTGCGACACTCAGTGTAATGATGATAATCCGCTAATTGTAGACAGTCAGTGCGTACCGACCACTATTAATGATTTTAATGCTAATGATGAGCAAACAAATTCAACTGTCTCCTCTCTTAATTTAACGACAATTGATGACGCGGGACGTTCTGTTACAATGATCGGTGCCCAGTTCGACACGCCCGATTTGCAAAATTTTAATTGTGAACAGGTAAATTTTTCTAATGAAAATGAATAGTGTACTCAAAATACGACAGATTTATTTGATTCCGAGGTAGTGACTAACAGTGCACATCCGATTGGCAAACCTTTTCAAGAATTACAGAATGACCAAATGGTTACAGAAAACGTGACAAATGCAGATACACCAACACACAGCATAGAAAATAAGAGTCGCTAATTTTGGCTTGGATCAAATTATGGCAGTATTGCTACAGTTTAACAAATAATATGTCAACAATCACAAACAAATTAATGAGAAACAAGACAACAACTTCAAACAACTTAATGAAAAACATGACAACCATAATGAAAAATTAGACAACAATTCCAGGCAGCTTAGTGAACAGATTACAGCCGTTGCCGTGCAATATCATGATACTAAGGAACAATTACGTGAGGAGATTAAGGCCTGTGCTAGGAAAAGTAGTGAAGAAATTAGATCTGTGGCACAAGAATTAAATAATAGACATGCAGCCACAACTAAATAACTTAGAGACGAAATTAGTGCAGTCGGTAAACAATGCTCTGAAAACGCAACACAGTTACCCGACGAGTTTAAATAAATGTCATCAGAACTTTCACGCACACTGGATGCAAAATTAGACGCGAAATTTGACCAACAGAACAGTCAAATTGACGAACGTTTTAATCACCACCTACAAAACAGTGAAACGCGTTACCGTAAATTTATACAGGAACAGAATAAAGTAAAGCGACAAGTCCTGGAAACAATTACCGCACAGAGACAGGAAGATAAACGCAAATTGTTTACGAAATCAAAAACATACGTAGACAACAACATTGCTACAGTATCAGATGAAATTAATACAATCAAACAGTTGAACACAGAATTGCGTGATGAAATTTCCGATCTTAAAACAAAAACATATACACACACAGTAGACTTTCAGACAGTGACCGACAGACTCGAACAATTAGAGCTAACACAGGATTCCGATGTCATCAAAGCTGACGTTAAAAAATTGAACGAAACCACACGTAAAATAAAAAAAACAAATTAATGCTTCTGACACTAAAAACGATGATCAGGTAAAAATACTGACTGAAAAATATGATGAATTGGCCAGTCGTATTGACGTTATTGAAAGTAATAATGACAGCAAATCAGACGATACTTCACCGATTTCGATTAATCAAACACCTGAATTCCAAAATTTACAGCAGACGATCAGTGAGATAGATTCGTCTAATAATACATTACGTAGAAAATTGTCAACTTCACAGCAAGAGGTAACAGAGATGAAAAATGTTTCAGCGTTTAATACATCACAGCAGACGCCACTTTGCGAACATTTGCCAGACTCACAC
Source organism: Schistocerca serialis cubense (assembly GCF_023864345.2). Lineage (NCBI taxonomy): Eukaryota > Metazoa > Arthropoda > Insecta > Orthoptera > Acrididae > Schistocerca > Schistocerca serialis. Next base: position 528,014,454 of record NC_064645.1, read on the forward strand.
AGCCAGTATAATTTAGGTAATTTACAGAGAGTACGTGACCTAGATTTCGAACAGTCACAGACAAATAGATTCTCATACAATCGTGAACCTGTTCAGACGTACAGAGACGATAATTTTGATTACAAACATTTTCTATCAGTGAGAAAATTTGAAGTATTTAAAAATTACAGAACACAGATCCACCCCTTGGATTGGATACAACAATTTAGCTTTGCTTTTCCACCGACTTGGCCAGTAACGCACAAACTTGAATTTATTTGCAGTTTTTTGGAAGGCGAACCGGAAACTCGTATGAGACTGATCGCGAGACAATGCTACTCGGTAGAAGAATTTCAGAATGCTTTTCTGTCAGCGTATTGGTCGAAGACGACACAGCGCGGAATCAAGGATCAATTAATTAGTTTGCCAAATTATGAGAACTCAAATTTTTCCACTGTCACGCAATTTTTTGAACACATGGTCCAACAAAACCACTACTTAAGTGAACCATATAGTGAATCTGCACTTATTCAATTGTGTATTTCTAAATTACCACGATCATTAAGAGTGTCACTTTTAACGGGTGAGCAGAAGGAAAATATTTCGGCATTCAGAGATCTGTTACAGCTTTTGGAAGTGCAGCAATCGGATTATTCCTTTATAAACAAAAATTTTTCATATAGTAACCAAGGTCAAAAAACATACAGTAATTACGATCAGACACGCAATTTCAATAGCAAAGCTAATAGACGCTTCAGGAACGACAACCACCAGAACTTGAATAACAGACAAAATTTTAATTATCAGTATCGACAAAATTGTCAGCAACAGGAACCACATTTTGGTAACAATAGACGTTTTTCACCGCAACAGGATGAAATCCAACCGGTTAGCATACCTAACCAACAATGCAATGCACAAGATCAACCAAGCTTTAATGTTTCGCCGCGTGCACGTATAGCATCGGCCCCAACAAATAGTAACGCACAGCAACAAGGAAATCAGTACGTACAGATAACACACTGTTTCAATTCCTATCGCAGTGCACCGTATAGAAATGACTATCGTGACAGACGTAAAAATAATGAGCACAATTTTCAGCGTACGTTTAATAACAGTCGGTCTTATCAGCAGAAAGAACATCAGTAACAACATATTATCATGAATGAACCAGACAGTAGGTATCATCCAGAATGTAATACGTCTGGAAGAAAAAACAGAACAGTTCAAATAGTCGAAATGCCGCAGCATCCTCCTGAAAATAATAGCACGTCAGATAGAATTTGACTAGATACAGTACAGGTTGCATCTTCCAGAAACGCAAGCAATACTTTTGACACGCAGAATCTTGTTCACGAAAATGTTATTACTTTTGACGACATCCGAGACACTCTTTTGCAGGAAAGACCAGTTATTCAAAAAACCATTTCACACCCTGTCATCGAAGTAAAAATTGGATCATCGAAATTTTCAGCAGTAATCGATTCTGGATCTCCTATGTCAGTCATAAATGAGGAAACTTTCAACGAATGTAACAAAGAGAGTACCTATCCTACGTTACCATTAGGCAAAACTAAAGTAAAAGGAGCAGTATCTGGTAGGGGAGTAGATGTAAAATTACAGACACATTTATCATTTTGTATTGCAGGTCATACATTTCACTCAAATTTTGGATTGTTCCCTTATTGACGACAGACGTTATTTTAGGTACGAATTTTCTGGAACAACATGACGCAATTATTGACTTTCAAAACTCCTATTTAATGTTAAAGGATGAAAATGTATAACTGGCTTTAGAATTTCAGCAATCTTTATCTGCAGAAGAACAAACAATTAATCGTACAGAGGTCATTTCCGCATCAAGTAACATAGACTGTCATTCCACATTGTTCACAGATACGTACGTAGACAACTGTAATACTCCAGACGAAGCCGACTATGACGTTATACAGATGATTTGTGATAAAGTTAAACAGAGCAGTGTAAATAAAGACGACGAACGCATGCAATTACGCAAAATTCTTTTACAGCAAACTCCGGTTTTTGACAACGTTCCTGGTACTATATCCGGTTTTGTGTGTGAATTTCAAGTTAAACAGCGCGACACATTTAAAGCTAAACATTATCCCGTTCCGTATATTCATAGAGATCAAGTTAAGAAAGAATTGCAAGATATGCTTGACCAAGGAATTATTGAACCGGCAGTTAGTCCGTACATAAACCCGCTCCATATTGTTAAGAAAAAGGATGGTTCACTTCGCCTCGTACTTGATTCGCGTCACATCTATGACATTATTATTAATGAAACTGATCGCCCACAGACACTAGAAGAACTTCTACAGAAATTTCATGGTACTGCTATTTATTCCACAATTGATTTGAAATCGGGATTTTGGCAAATTCAACTCCATCAGGACTGCCGAAAGTACACGGCATTTCTCTGATTTGGTGACTGTTATCAATTTTGTAAATTACCGTTCGGTTTAACTATTTCTTCAGCAGCATTTATTCGCGGTTTGAATACAATACTTCCAACAGAACTTAAAGACAGAATCACAACGTATGTAGACGACATTCTTATTGCAGAAGCTAACTGGTCTGAACACAATCTGATTCTTGAAGAACTGTTACGAACTTTTCGTGCAAAAGGACTCACAGTTAATCTCAGTAAATCGCACTTTTGCAAAACTTCTTTAAAATTTCTTGGACATGTAATTTCAGCAAAAGGCATTGCGCCTGACCCGGAAAATCTTCAAGCTTTACGTGACATTACTGTTCCTACGACGAAGAAACAACTACGCCGGTTTTTGGGTTTAATTAACTTTTTTCGTAAATTTATTCATTACTCTGCTTTGGACACCCCTAGATTATGTCAATTGACTGGTAAAAACACTATTTGGTCCTGGGAAAAGTAAGCACATTCTGAATTTAAGAGCCTGAAAAAAGCTTTGTTGAATGCACCACTTTTATCACATCCAGATCTTACTAGAAATTTTTCCATTGCCACCGACAGTTCTAACACCGCTTTAGGCGTACACATTTTTCAGGAAATTGAAGAAGATGGTACTACAGTAATCAAAAACATAGCCTTTGCGAGTCGCATTCTGTCACCTGCTGAACGCAATTATTCTGTTACAGAACTTGAAACATTATGTGTTGTTTGGGCATTTACGAGATTTCGGCATTTTCTTTATGGAAGACATACGACCGTTTAAACAGATCATAGGGCTATACAGTTTTTACTTTCTGCTAAATTTACATACGACAGGTTAAGTAGATGGAAACTTTATTTACATTAATTTAATTTTACAATTGTCCATATTCCCGGTACACAAAATATTGTAGCAGACGCACTATCCCGTTCTCTCAGCAACAATCAGCAACACATCGCAACCAACTTCTTCAAAGCAAATTTCAGCGTCATGTACATTCAACAAGTTGCAGTTGAGAATTTCATTTCGTCGTCATTACAAGACATAGCACAAGAGCAGAGTAAAGACAACGTGTAGAAAGAAATTAAACACCTTTGGCAAGATAGGAATAATGTTACCATTGGAAACCATCACACTGTACGCAATAACATTCTGTTTCGCCGCTCTCACCCTGACAGCAACAATTGGTTATTATGCATTCCTGACGAACTTGTTAACAAATTAATCTGGTATACTCATTTATGTTACGCACATTACGGAGCCAGAAAATGTTTTCTTATACTGAGACAGAACTGTTATTTTACCAACATGGAGAAACGTATTCGACGAGTTTTGGCGTCATGTAAAATTTGCCAGAAAGGTAAGTCAGATACGACTTCACACATTCCTCCATTACATCCCATTGTACCTGTTAAATTGAGACACATGACCGCTGTAGACATTTTTGGTCCGACTCCCAGAAGTAATAGAGGTTTTTGCTACATCTTTGTCGCTGTTGAACTCACTTCAAAATTTGTTACCTTCACTCCGTTACGCAAAGCTACTGCTAAAACTGTTTCGAAAGCATTTGTAAAACATTTTCTATTTCATGTAGCGCATATATTGAAAGTAATTTCCGACAATGGACCACAGTTTCGATCTGCTATATGGACACGTATGTTACGAGCTAGAAACATTTCTCCGATCTATATATCCAGGTACCATGCTTCTTCGAACCCTTGTGAACGACTAATGAAAGCAATTGGTAAACTGTGTAGAATATACTGCCATAAAAAACATATTGATTTTGACACACACATACTGCCATTCCAAGATGTAATTAATTCCATACCAAATGAATCTACTATGCTATCTCCGACTGTTATACTGAAAAATGTTGAACCACCTAACAAAATTAAAGAATTAGTAACCTTTCCTACATCTCGTCGACTACGACACCATGAAATAATTGACGTTGCGCTGAACAACATCAAACGTGCCGCAGAGCGCCAGAGAAGACAGCAAAAACAGGTTTATACACGCCGTGACTTTCACATTGGACAGAAGATATTAGTACGCACACATTATTTATCTAACAGACGAAAAGGTAGATGTAGTAAATTTGAGCTTGTGTATGCAGGTCCATATCGAATTCGCAGCATTCCTCACCCCAATGCAGTAGACGAAACTCTGAGAACCAGAAAAACCAAAGGGCATCACCACGTCCCTAACATCAAACCCTTTATTGAATGAACATACTTCATGATTTATCACACTGTAATGCCATTTCCTGATTTTTTTTATGTAACCACTTATGGAATTGTATTTACATGAACACTTACTTATGATTATCGTATTTTTTCTTGGCAAGTTCCCGGCAAGGTAAGGTTAGCAGGTCGCTTTTCTTGTCGTTACACCTTAGACCATGCACATTTTTCCAGATAAACTTACACATTTTATGACCACTTAAGCAATTATGTCTATGTGATTACTTACTGACGATTTTCGTATCTTTTCTTGGCAAGTGCCCGGCAAGGTAAGGTTAGCAGGTCGCTCTTGTTGTCGTTACACATCAGACCGTGCACATATTCCATTTTTCATGTATATATGATTGTTCTCCTATTTTTTTTGTATGCACTATGAAATGTTTAAGACGTAACAAACACCAGTTGACCTTGTCATTTTGCCTTATGATATCTCAGCATCGTGACTATTTTACATTTTTTTTTTTGCTGCAACATTGTGATACTCTGTGTACATTTTTGCACCTGCACACTGTCTATGTTTTGGACATATTATGTTTTCTGTCATGCTATGCTGTATGGTCAATTATATCACTAGAAACCAGCTTTTATTTAATGGGTATATGATTTAAATGCAAGATATTAATCATTTTTCATCATTTTCAGAAAGAAATAACGTGTAAAAGATATAAATTAAACAAACCACAGTGGATTGCAATGAAATGGGAATTTCACATTCGGAATGAACGAAAGAAGATGCAATACCTCGTCACGAAGAGTAAATGGATCAGAATTAACAGGCATTAACAAGAATATACTATGCACATCGTTTGATAGCAGTCTTAACTAATTTTTTCTTTCAGAATACGAGGCGATTGATGCAGGCTGTCAGACAGAATACACATCTTAGTTTTAGTGATGAAATATGCTAGAAATAAGGAACTCTATACTATGAATAGTTGTATAATGAACAATGAAGGGACTTCTTTGTTGATGATAATGAATGATAATGAGTAGTGATACAGAATATACTAATATGGATAATGAAGTTTTTCTTTGCAGGTGATGATAGTAATGATAATGAAGTTTTTCTTTGCAGATGAGGATAATGTTGAAGTTTATGTTATTATGCTATGTAGTTATTTAAGTATTTGTTGCATTTCGTTTTGACAGTATGTCTTATGTCACATGGTATGATGACTGAAGGTTTTGGAAAGGACGGCTAAAGAACATATATATTTAATACACATTTCACTACCTGTTAATTCGAAGTTCACTACTTTTCAGCATAATATGCGTTTCTTCTTTCAGCTTAATAATCCATTTTGTATATTTTGTAGGAAAAATTATTCATGCAATTAATGTGCTATAAGCAGTTGGTCATTAAACCTTTGTCATTCATGAATGTGATCACATATACTCTATTTGTTTCATAACCTTGCTACAGCTGACTCATGACGAATGACGTTACACATCTTCATTTGCAGCAATAAGTCAAAAGCAAATATTGTTATGCCCCAGCAATTAATGATCGATCCCAATTCAATGCATTGCTAGCACTAAAAAAATGTATTACCAGTCGCAAATAATGCTACCAATTTAAAAGAATTACGAGTAGTACTGAATGATGTTTTCTAATCACAGACTTTGAGTAATAGTTACAGAGTGTTACATTTTAATTATGTCTTATGTCACTTAAATGATGAGTTCTGAGTAATAGTGAATGATATTTTGTAATAATGCATGCATGCTCTACACTCTTTAACTCCTGTTCTGAAGAATGACTTCTGATGATTTGTAACTGGCCAATGAGTGCCAATAACTATTTTTTAATATGTCGTATGTCACTTGAATGATAAAAAAATGTTTTGTAATATTCAGTACTTGCTGACCAATGAATTCCACTGTTTCTTATATTTTAAATTTAAATTGTGTCACTTTCATGCTATATATATGAATACCAGTAGCTTGATGCTACACTCATTAGCTCCTGTTTTGAATGATGACTTCTGATGGTTTGTAACTGGTCAATGAGTGCCAATGTTCTCTGTAAACAGATAACTTACGAACATTATTATTTAATACTCCATACATGGTAAAGAAATGTTCAATGACTGGGCGATGAGTGCCACGAATTACTCAAATTAGTTGTTAGACTAGTGTAATTATCAATGATGACTGGCATAAGACTTAATGTCCTTCACCTTCTGACCGAACTACCAGAAATTACTGCAATATCCATTTGTCGTGTCTATCCTCATGCTCATGGAGCACTATATTTGGTTTTTGCACTAATTCTACGTTGGTGTACCTTACAAGAACGTTGTGTTGACATGACATGCTGTCCACCACCTTGAGCGATGGAGATATTATTATGGTCCCACTGTTTGGTGTACCTAATGTACTACCAAAATGATAACATGGAATATTAATACGACATTTCAGTGTCTTGGCTACACTGATTAATACTTCAGGGAAAAGAACTTCAGATTGTGTCACTTGATGTTGTGCTTCTGTGGAAAGATATGGACTTTCAGTGCAGCTGCGTGCAACCTAATGTGCTGCAACCATGATGCAATCCTTCCCTTTCCTATCCTAGTTCTTGTAAAATAGCAAAAAAAAAACTACAGTGCGTGTGCAGTTTATGACATTTGTTAATATGATTTGTATTCATTGCGTATACATTTTGTGATTTTCTGATATGTTCTGTACTACAGTGCGTGAGCACTTTTGTCATTTGCTAATATGATTTGTACTCATTGCGTATACATTTTGTGATTTCCTGATATGTTCTGTACTACAGTGCGTGTGCACTTTTGTCATTTGTTAATATGTTTTGTACTCATTGCGTATACATTTTGTCATTGCTTGATATGTTCTGTACTCAGTGCATGTGCACTATATTTTATTTCATGTTCTGCACTTATATATATGTATATATTCCTTGGTTGTAAACTTAGTTGATTAAGAAAAATTAGTTACTCACGGCAAGTCCAATTGACTCACCATCGCTGCCAAATTTTTGGCCCCCAGTGGAGGGTTATGTAAGAGGTATGCGATGTATGCGCTGCCTGCAATACGCAAGGCGTAGGAGAGTCTCTGACCAGAGAGTAGTATGTAGTTAGTTGTTGCTTGTCGCTAGTCGGCTTTAGTCTGCGTGAGTTGGCTAGTAGTCTTCAGTAGTCTGCGTGAGTCTGCAGTAGTCTGCGTGAGTCGGCAGTAGTCGGAGGTTGTCGGCGCGTGTCTGTGCTTGTATGCAGTCTGCTCTGGTCGGGACTCTGGACAATGAGTATAATTGTAGAAGGTAAAGAAGCAGCCTTGCGCATATCTAGTACTGTATGTAAACTGTCATCCAATTTCGTTTAAAATAAGCCCCAATAATAATTTTTATAATATAAAGTTTTTTTTTTAAAAAAAAAAAAGCATTCACTTCAATTTAAAGAATATATCCAATGCATGATCATTCCTTTCACGAATCATAAAGCATACGCCAGCATTGCACGGATCTGTGCCGAAATTTTTTTATGTAAGAGCAGATATATTCGCAGTTTTTATTGAGGTAAGAATTTTTGCTTTTTTTATTCAGAATACAGGGCCGTGGCGCAGCGCTGCTGTCGTCATAAAATTTACCAGGTTACTGAATTTTCTTTTTTTTTTATTTCTGGGTTTAGGAATTGAATTTTGTGGGTACATCAAATGTGAATGCATTTCTGCACACAGATCATAAATGGGAAAAAATTTTGTTCAGAAGTTACAATATTTAAAATTCATTTAAATTCTTATTTCCATGGGAGGATACACATGGTTCATAATTTAATTAATATTTTTGTGGGTAGGTTATACTATGGTTCATTTTATTATTTCTGTGGGGAGGTTACAAGATATGTCAGAAGGGGTATCCACCGAAAACTGGAGTTTGATGTGGTGATCCCTAACGAACAATCGACGACTGCAGTTGGGAAAGCCAGTCGCCGCCATCACTGAACTCCTGTCAGGTTTCCCACCTCACATCGCGGTGTGCATTTCAGTGCTTTACGCCCCAACCTTCTGTGGTGCCAACAGATCTTAGATGGGGGCGATCAGTTACGTTTTTCCGGTGAAAACGACGACGCTGTCGCAGTACAGCGAGTTGCATGGCAAAGTTCGTAATCTGCGCCTGTAATGAAGATAGACCCGAATCCGGTGGTGAACTGACATTTGCTACTGTTCGAGACAGGTGCACTTCCATATCTCAAGCGCCTGCTGTGAGGATCTTACCATTCGTCTAGGGGGAGACGCGACAGCCATATATTCCTCAGCATACCTTCACTGACGGCATTGCTCGCTAGTGTTCGTAACCGGCGCAGCCATTGCTGAGGAGTGCGGTCTCATAACTCCCGTGTTCGCAGTGACTTTTCAAGTCATTTTGCTTCAGATTGCTATATTTGCAATATCAGAGCGTTATTGGGAGCTGTATATCGGTCAGCGCTCGGCAGTAAGACCAAAATACCCTGTATCTCGACAGAAACGACTTCAGTGAGTGTGGCTACGCCGTAACTGTACTTGGTTTCGTCCGCTCAGAAATTGGCGACCACGAATTGCCTTCCGAGTAGCGCGAACCATGAGATGGGGTTTGCACCCAAAAACGAGGTGATTTGACAGCGACAGTAACGATCGAGCTCGAGCGCTCGGGGACACGTCGACGGGTAGAGCCAAGTCCGACACTGCCATATTGCTCCATGTGGACAGCGCGCGGTGCGGTCGACGGAGTAGACCGGCTCTTGCCGTTCGAAGGACGTCTATGATGTACTACGAGGATGTTGGCGCGGTTACTTTGCGCTTGATGTACGACATGGCGAGTTTACAATGTTAGTTGCCACCGGAATGCCAGGCATGGTCATCAAAAATGTAACGACCAGTGTGATATTAACTTTGAAACAACACTTATTGTATAAAAGTCTGAATGAACAGATAGCATCTGTTGTGGATTGGCAGGAGCCAACCCACGGAGTTTGGAGGAAGCCGAAAGGCACGCGTTTAAGCTCACGCAGGCTGGCGTGAGGTCTGGAACAGGACAAGGAATTTAGACTTCAGAAAAAAGGTGGTACTCGGTGGAATACTTAACTTTAATCCATTATTGTTGAACGTAGCTCTTGTCTGTACATTATTTACAATATCAATAGTAACTGAATAATGGCGCCTTGCTAGGTCGTAGCAAATGACGTAGCTGAAGGCTATGCTAACTATCGTCTCGGCAAATGAGAGCGTATTTTGTCAGTGAACCATTGCTAGCAAAGTCGCCTGTACAACTGGGGTGAGTGCTAGGAAGTCTCTCTAGACGTGCCGTGTGGTGGCGCTCGGTCTGGAATCACTGATAGTGGCGACACGCGGGTCCGACGTATACTAACGGACCGCGGCCGATTTAAAGGCTACCACCTAGCAAGTGTGGTGTCTGGCGGTGACATCACACCATCGGTGACGATGCAGCTCATTAGAATGAAATTACAATGAAGTGAATTCTACTCGCTGCATACAGTCGTTGTTATAAGTCAACGGGGACAGTTGAAAATGTGTGTCTCGACCAGGACCCGAACCCGGGATCTCCTGCTTAGATGGCAGACGCTCTATCCATCTTTTTTTTATTTTTGCATTTTGTTCGTTGTTGATCGTTGTGTTTAGTCGTTGCGGACGTCACATGACGCGTTTAAGTTTGTATTGTAGATCTTTCCGCTCAGTTTTTTATTACATAGTCCAACCAGCTCTCTGACCGAACACGCTGAGCTATAATGCCGGCACGACTGCAGGGACTTATCTCTGGCACGCCTCCCGTGAGAACCACATTCGCAACTTATTGTCCCGCACTATATTCATAGTTCCCCTGCCCATTATAGTCATTACTCGCGGCTTTACCGCCGATTCCCGTAAGAGTTCGGGAACTGTTTGTGCATCAGCAGAGAAGAAGGTGGTCAAATGGCCGGTGAGCCTTATATATATATATATATATATATATATATATACGAAGATGGTATCTGTTCTTTCGGACATGTGCGAAAGAACAGATACCATCGGTGACCATGCAGATCATTAGAATGAAATTACAATGAAAAGAATTCCGCTAGCTGCATACAGGCGTTGATATAAGTCAAGAACAGATACGTATAAGCACCATATAATGCCCCTCTAAAACACCCATTAATAACCAGCTGTTCCCAGAATTCAATGACCAACGTGTGGCATTTTTTCTCGTGTAGGAATCTTATGTATAGTGAGAGCGTAGGGCTCGTATGTAGTCAGGAAGTACAAGGCCGCCATGGCTTGCCAAGCCGAATGCACGCTGGATGTATAAGCCAAATGCGGACTGAGGCTCGGTCTGTCTCGGATTTGCTCGGTCCGTCTCAGAAGTTCCCGGTACAGCTCGAAATTTCCTTTAGTATTGTTATGTGGCATTTTTAGGTAGGCACAACTCTCTCCATTTCGACAGAATCGTGGTGTCAGCGCTGTTCGTGGCACGAATGACGTTCACAGGTCAAGTGACCGTTTGCACTAACAGAGTAGTCTAGCGGTCTATCAATCACAAATTTTTAGAAATGAGTGGGAATGGTAGGAAAGAGTGGTGAGAATTCTCAGTATTTACACTCCTGGAAACTGAAATAAGAACACCGTGAATTCATTGTCCCAGGAAGGGGAAACTTTATTGACACATTCCTGGGGTCAGATACATCACATGATCACACTGACAGAACCACAGGCACATAGACACAGGCAACAGAGCATACACAATGTCGGCACTAGTACAGTGTATATCCACCTTTCGCAGCAATGCAGGCTGCTATTCTCCCATGGAGACGATCGTAGAGATGCTGGATGTAGTCCTGTGGAACGGCTAGCCATGCCATTTCCACCTGGCGCCTCAGCTGGACGAGCGTTCGTGCTGGACGTGCAGACCGCGTGAGACGACGCTTCATCCAGTCCCAAACATGCTCAATGGGGGACAGATCCGGAGATCTTGCTGGCCAGGGTAGTTGACTTACACCTTCTAGAGCACGTTGGGTGGCACGGGATACATGCGGACGTGCATTGTCCTGTTGGAACAGGAAGTTCCCTTGCCGGTCTAGGAATGGTAGAACGATGGGTTCGATGACGGTTTGGATGTACCGTGCGCTATTCAGTGTCCCCTCGACGATCACCAGTGGTGTACGGCCAGTGTAGGAGATCGCTCTCCACACCATGATGCCGGGTGTTGGCCCTGTGTGCCTCGGTCGTATGCAGTCCTGATTGTGGCGCTCACCTGCACGGCGCCAAACACGCATACGACCATCATTCGCACCAAGGCAGAAGCGACTCTCATCGCTGAAGACGACACGTCTCCATTCGTCCCTCCAATCACGCCGGTCGCGACACCACTGGAGGCGGGCTGCACGATGTTGGGGTGTGAGCGGAAGACGGCCTAACGGTATGTGGGACCGTAGCCCAGCTTCATGGAGACGGTTGCGAATGGTCCTCGCCGATACCCCAGGAGCAACAGTGTCCCTAATTTGCTGGGAAGTGGCGGTGCGGTCCCCTACGGCACTGCGTAGGATCCTACGGTCTTGGCGTTCATCCGTGCGTCGCTGCGGTCCGGTCCCAGGTCGACGGGCACGTGCACCTTCCGCCAACCACTGGCGACAACATCGATGTACTGTGGAGACCTCACGCCCCACGTGTTGAGCAATTCGGCGGTACGTCCACCCGGCCTCCCGCATGCCCACTATACGCCCTCGCTCAAAGTCCGTCAACTGCACATACGGTTCACGTCCACGCCGTCGCGGCATGCTACCAGTGTTAAAGACTGCGATGGAGCTCCGTATGCCACGGCAAACTGGCTGACACTGACGGCGGTGCACAAATGCTGCGCAGCTAGCGCCATTCGACGGCCAACACCGCGGTTCCTGGTGTTTCCGCTATGCCGTGCGTGTGATCATTGCTTGTACAGCCCTCTCGCAGTGTCCGGAGCAAGTATGGTGGGTCTGACACACCGGTGTCAATGTGTTCTTTTTTCCATTTCCAGAAGTGTATTAATAGGTACCTGCTATGAAGCGACATTACCATTCCATCCAGAAAGAAGGTTTAGTTGACAATAGAGACGCAAAAAATTACAAAGATCGAAATACGTCTTTCCTTGCTCTATACATCAAGAAGCACTTCGTGGTAAATTGGCAGCCATGGAGCACATGAAGGAATAATTTGTGGCTGATCAATGAAAGATCGGTTGTCATAAGCATTATTCAACTGTCAGTTACAAAAGTTTTCGATAGAACTGAACGAAGAGTATGGAGATTTTATATATTACTGCAACAGTATGCTGGTTAAGTCAAGGGTTATGCCTGGAACGACTTTTCGATTTATTCCGGTATTGTAGAATTTATGAAGGAAAGAGGAGTGCAAGAACGGAAATTAGAACATCTGGAATGGATTAACATCCATCGCTTTTTAAGTGGAGTTGACTGCTCGATGCACAAGGTAATACATTACAAGGCGACAAACAACTTATTTTGACTTTGTTCGGGATGCATTTAAAAAGAAAATTACTTGAAAAAGTGACAAATTCCGACCAATTTCGTAGTTTCAAAGATGGAACTCGCCATGGACGTCGGGGGTGAAGTTCCGCATCATGCAGAGTATTGCGCACAGTTTGAGTCGTAAGATTAAGTACTATGGCTGCATGGAAAGCATTATTCAACATGGTGGCGTTGCTGTCAGGGTTCCTCCGAACCATAATCTGTAGGTAGTGGTACCCACTGCAGTAGTACCCCTTGGGCGGACTGAATGACACATGTCACTGACAGTTCCTGTCTCTCTGTATCTCCTCCATGTCCGAACAACATCGCAATTCCCTTGTTGAGATCCCTTCCTGGCACAAAGTAACGATGCGGATGCGATCTAACAGTGATATTGACCGTCTGCGCTTGGTTGAACTATAGACAAAATGAGCCGTGTACCTCCTTCCTGGGCAATGATTGGAACTGATCGACTGTTGGACTCCCTCTATCTAATAAGCGCTGCTTATACATGGTTCTGTACATCTCTGCGCGGGTTTAGTGATATCTCTGAACAGTAAAATTGATTATTGAAATGGTTCAAATGGCTCTGAGCACTATGGGACTTAACATCTGCGGTGACCAGTCCTCTAGAACTTAGAACTACTTAAACCTAACTAACCTAAAGACATCACACACATCCGTGCCCGAGGCGGGATTCGAACCAGCGACCGTAGCGGTCGCGAGGTTCCAGACTGAAGCGTCTAGAACCGCTCGCCCACACCGGCCGGCAAATGGACTGTGTCTGTGACAAAATATACGCCGTCAGCGTCTATCTTCGGGATTTCTGGGAACCGGAGTGATGCAAAACTTTTTTTTTTATGTATGTGTTTAGCGAACAACATCAGTCCTGACACACTTCCTCCGGGAACACCTGAAGATTTAGATGCGTCTTGCATTGGATTTAAAAACTGTGACAGAAACGAACAACTTTGACAATGTTATGATTCACACAAAAAGAAGTCAGAGTGGGCACTCACCACTTCTAGTATTTACTTACTTCTACGATTATGGACACAATTTGCAGACTATGGCTCTGAAGCGTATAAACGGGGTGTGTATTCTTTCTTCCAAGTGCTCCACCTACATTGCTCTAATGTACTTCATGGGGGCCGACCTGTGTGGCCGAGCGGTTGTAGGCGCTTCAGTCTGGAACCGCGCGACCGCTACGTTCGCAGGTTCGAATCCTGCCTCGGGCATGGATGTGTGTGATGTCCTTATGTTAACTAGGTTTACGTAGTTCTATGTTCTAGAGGCTGATGAGCTCAGATGTTAATTCCCATAATGCTCAGAGCCATTTGAACCATTTTGAAGAACTTGACAAAAACATAAGAAAACGAAAGCTGCAACGTCACTGCAGAAGTGAACGTCGCATTTCCGAACCCTGTCAACACCAAAACAAAACGAAAGAATCTCCATAATCAAGGAATTGCAACGCGAGCTAGAATTACATAACCACACATCAATTAACTTGCTCATGCTGAGTAATAACAGACGATCTGTAAATATTGAACTTGAAGAAAGACAACTTCACACGACCACAATTGTAAAACTTTTATTTATGATGGTCGGTTTCGGTGAACAGAATAACCATCATCTGTTCCGTGAGTAGCCTACATAAAGTTTAAACATATTACGTTATGAAAACTAACGTACATGTCATTAATAAAACAAATATATTGAATTATTGATACACATACCTCAGTATAAGATAATACATCTGCTCGATTTCAGCTATAATTGTAGTTCATATCTTAATTAGCTAAACATTTGACGTAAGATGCACTGGCATATGAAAGTTGAAACCAGTACATACAATATGTTAAAAGTTAAAACCAGTATTTACAAAATGTTTCACAAAGTTCATCCGTACATATACAGCTTCATCTTTATAACTTATATTGTTATTACAAAATATGTTACCTAAACTGTTAACAAAAATGTCGGCCATCGTGCCTGCAAGACAATTGCCAATGGCCACAGTTCACTCTGATAATAGTTTTTTTAATGAAAACAATTAGAGGACAGTGAATGCTCCAACAAGTTAACCAACTTCACAGCCTGGCGCACCTTCTGACGTGTTAATTAATTAAGCTAAGGATCGTGTTATTTACTTGACATATCAGCGAGTCTTAGAGCTGAGGGTCACCTTGTTTCACTTTATTTAAGTTGGATTATGCTTGTGGAGTAATAATTTTGCTGTGACCTATTTCGCAGGCACGTTTTGTAGTTATGAAGTGTCGCCACACATAGACCATGAGCTGTGGGTTGGGTTGTGTACTTGACACTGAATGTCATCTTGTTCCGCTTCTCTTAAGATGGAACTATGCATGGGCTATTTACCTTCACGCGACCTAAATGTCTCTACATCGTATATTTGTCCTCGTTTATATCCACGGGCAGTACATCTCGTAAGTACACCTCATACTACATCCCTACTTTTTCTCAATATTTAAGTGCTTAGTGAATTTTCTTTGTCACTCCTGTCATATTATTATTTTGGTTTTAAGATTTCAATGTTTCCCCTTTGTAAAGATCTTTGAGAGTCCAAATTCACACGTAGATATCAGGCTACGTATCATGTGGTACATCTAGTTCGTGTTGCGTAAATGACCTCCTGATATATGTTTCCTACTTCAGGCGTCGGAGAAAAAAGTGACGTTAAAATGGCTTCATGAGGGATTGCCTCTTCACCGCCTACATGGTAAGCTACATACAGGGCCGTCTACTGTGCAATCTCGTCGTCAACTACTTTTACGCCGTGAAAAGATATTGCTAATAAATGTTACTGGCTTGGTACAAAACTAGAATTATGGAATACGACTTAGGTTGTAATCCTAAAGACATGTTCTCTTTTTTGTATTACTGTTTTACCCCCAAATGATTACTTCCGTTTTTTATTTTCAGAAAATATTTTAGCTTCTATCTGCTACTAAAATTAGACGTTTATATGTGCAGTTGAAAATGACACGAATACACAAGCAACCTCTAGCGGCGCCAAATGTTATCATGTTCTCTAGTACCTTTCGCTAAGCCTCAATTCAGCGGCGCTTTTGCATCAGTGATGTGCTGCGTGTGATTTTCAATATGGGACTTTGTACCAAGCACTAAACGGCTCCAAGCACTACGGGACTTAACATCTGAGGTCATCAGTCCCCTATACTAAGAACTACTGAACCTATCTAACCTAAGGACATCACACACATCCATGCCCGAGGCAGGATTCGAACCTGAGACAATAGCAGCAGCGCGGTTCCGGACTGAAGCGCCTAGAACCGCTCAGCTACAGAGGCCGGCCATGCACTTGGCGAAACATTTTGTAAGTACTTGTTTTAACTTAGAACGTATTGTATATACAGGTTTTAAATGAATGTGAATTTTACGTCCACCGCCCGTCTAATTAAGATATAGAGTACATTTAGGTCTCAAATTCACCACTGTACTGAGGTATATGTTATAATAAGTAAGTATATGTGTTTTACTAATGACATTTTCATAATGTAATATGTTTATCTACGTTGTTCATAGATCAGAAGAAGGTAACTCTGTTCACTGGAACTGGTCATCGTAAATAAAGCTTTTACAACTGCTATCGCGACTGAGAAGTTATCTTTCTTCAATTGAACCATCCCTCAGTGATGGAAAAGCCCGTAACAGGGAAAGGTGGTGCCGATGCCACAAAATCTGGGCTACGGAACAATGGAAGATTAGAACAATGTCATTTGCTCGGGTGAGTGTTGTTTCACACCGTTTATAGGTTCTGGCAGAGTTTAGGGCCCGAGAATGAAACATGGAGGGGTTCATTGATGGTTTGGGCAAACATATAGAGAGCGCACGGTTACTCTACAAAGTTATATTACTCCTAATAATTATGTGAACATTTAGGCTAATCAGGTACATCCCATGATATAGTTTTTGTTCCCCAGTGGTGATGATATGTTCCAAGAAGACACGCAACTGTTCACAGAGCTCACATCATTCGGGACTAGTTTTGTGAGCTTATGGACAAATTGTCACGTCTGTCCTGGCCACCACAGATCTCAATATTGTTGATGCTATGTGGTGTAATTTGGAGAGAAGTTTGCGTGATCGCTATCCACCTCTATCACTGATACCGAAACTTGTCACTGTTTTGAACCATAAATGGTATTAGATTCCCCTGAAAACCCAGGACCTGTTTCATCCATTCCGAAACGGCTGAAAGCTGTTTTGAATGCCAGCCATTTCCTACATGGTATTGGGCGTAGGTATGTGTTCTCTTTGTGGGGTAGTAGTACTTTTGTCCGCCGCCTGTAGAAATTTAGCCTCGTCAGAGAACGAAAGCTGAGAACAGGGAGAGGAGTGAGTGTTGGACGGCGTGGTAAGAGGTGTTACGATCGCCGTGACACGCCTCTCGTGTCTGTTTGGTGACCAATTCCCAACTGATTATCACCTGCGCAGAGACTAAAGCGTGGATAGTAGAGCACAGTAACAGATAGATAGTAATTCCCCCCCTCCCCCCTCCCCCCCCCCCGTAAGCGCGGCTTTTGGTTACACCTCTGGGCGGTGAATACGAGATGTATAAGTGTTTTAGTTTGTCTCTGATGCCGTCTGTGAATGGTGATAATAGTAGATGCCGTAGTTTCGCACAGTATATACAGGGTGGTCAGAAAATGTCAAAAATGCTTGCCGTGATGTTGTAAGGCAGATTGTACTGAGACAAAAATGTTAAGAAACAAATGCGATACGTTGCGCCGTTTCCGAGTTATTTAGCATTCAAGTTAGCCAATAAGGTCGTTGCGCGCGCGAATTCAAGTTTCTGCTACGCAAACAAAGCACTCGTTAGTTAACACCGTCCCTGGTAGGCCGCTTGAATGTGAGCGCGCGACGCCCCGATTAGCTACATTCATTGCTTAACAACTTGGAAACGGTGCAACGTATCGCATTTTTTCTTAACATTCATGTCTTAGTACAATCTGCCCTACAGCAGCCTTACGACATTTTCCGACCACCCTGTATATGTTATTTCCGTCTGATGCACTGGAGTTTTCGGACACTTCTGACAGTGGAAGCGGATCTTCTAAAATTGATAATGTAAAGTAAAATAAACATATCTCTACAGTATAATCTAAGGAGCCAGTGTTCAGAGGACATTAAAATGTGAATGCGTGTCCCCCAAAACCTTTGGAACAATAGTAAGGCCGGCCGCGGTGGTCTAGCGGTTCTAGGCGCTCAGTCCGGAACCGCGCGACTGCTACGGTCGCAGGTTCGAATGCTGCCTCTGACATGGATGTGTGTGATGTCCTTAGGTTAGTTAGGTTTAAGTAAAGTTCTAGGGGACTGATGACCACAGATTTTAAGTCCCATAGTGCTCAGAGCCATTTGAACCATTTTTGAACAATAGTAATGCTAAACGTATTGAAAACTGTAGGCGGTATGAGGTCTGGGGTGTAAACGATAACTGTTAACTTACCATAGGAAATGGCGAGAGGACCTACTTCATACAGAACTCTTGTGCTCTATCAAAATGGGAAACAGCCTCAAATCGTCGCACAAGGGCCATCTAAGCTAGAGCGCAATCGCCATGCGATATTCTGAATATCGCCTTATTTTCTATGGCAGTTGCATCGTCGATCTTAACTGTTTTAGCACATTTACTTTCTCGTAAAAATCATTCTCGAATATTAGAAACTTTTGTTATTAGTCTTATAAATTCCAAAATTGACCCTTTTAGTGTAAATTTTACCTCAAAATTTACTTAATTTTGGCAGCGTCCAATTAATAATTAAATTGTTTTGTATGATACTGCAGTGCCTGTATTGGCAAGAAGAAAGATGCAATATTCCTTCGGACAGGAATGCATTCTCTAAGCAACATTGCATTGTTGTATAAACAGTACAACATCGCAATTATTTGCCGATAGCAGGCAGCGACTGTCAACTAAAATATCCTCCCAGTCCTGGAATTACTTAATGTACGTACGAGTACAGGTTCTGCTCTACGAACGACGTCGGATGGAAGGTAATGTCGGGCCGTGAGTCGTGCACGAGTAGCCAAAGCGATTTAGGCGACCGCTCTCGTAAAGTGAGAAATTCGGATTCGAGTCCCGGTTTGGCATAGATTTTCATTGTCTTCATTCGCTTGTACACCAGATGGTAATTGGTATTCGCAACTGCAAATACAACTCATATAAATCCTTTGTCTCCCTGCCCTCACTACGAGGCTACCGTGCTTTAACGGGTTAAATTTAGATAGAATTGTAAACGTAATTAGTTTTTTCATAGCGATACGAAAGCCATTTTCTCTCATTACCCTCACAGGAAAGTTTAGAATGTTATTATGAACGACGCAGGAATTGTCAAAACCCTGACGGACGAAGCTGGAGGCGTAAGAGGGTGAAAGACAATTCAAAGTGTAGCGCGGATCACACGTGCCGTAGAGTAAGTGGCTATCGTCTTCATCATCATCATCATCATCATCTCCTTCCAACGATTAGGTGTCGTAATCACCTGTGGTTGCGTCTGGCACCCATCTATCCGTCAAATACGAGCTCTGCCTAGATCTTTCCAATCGGCAAACAATTCATTATCTTTTTCAGCAATCTGTTTTCTCTCAGACTGTCAACGTGATCCTCCACTTCATTCTATTTTATCCTGTCATTAACTGAAAATATTTTTAAATCTAATCTCATTATTTTATTCCTCATTTTTTCCAGTTTATTATGTACCTCATCAACTTCGTTTCTCCTGCTTGTATGTTGTTGTTGTTGTGGTCTTCAGTCCTGAGACTGGTTTGATGCAGCTCTCCATGCTACTCTATCCTGTGCAAGCTTCTTCATCTCCCAGTACCTACTACAACCTACATCCTTCTGAATCTGCTTAGTGTATTCATCTCTTTGTCTCCCTCTACGATTTTTACCCTCCACGCTGCCGTCCAATGCTAAATTTGTGATCCCTTGATGCCTCAGAACATGTCCTACCAACCGGTCCCTTCATCTTGTCAAGTTGTGCCACAAACTCCTCTTCCCCCGATTCTATTCAATACCTCCTCATAAGTTATGTGATCTACCCATATAATCTTCAGCATTCTTCTGTAGCAGCACATTTCGAAATCTTCTATTCTCTTCTTGTCCACACTATTTCTCGTCCATGTTTCACTTCCATACATGGCTACACTCCATACAAATACTTTCAGAAATGACTTCCTGACATTTAAATCTATGCTCGACGTTAACAAATTTTTCTTCTTCAGAATCGCTTTCCTTGCCATTGCCAGTCTACATGTGATATCTTCTCTACTTCGACCATCATCAGATATTTTGCTCCCCAAACAGCAAAACTCCTTTAATACTTTACGTGTCTCATTTCCTAATCTAATTCCCTCAGCATCACTCGACTTAATTCAACTCCATTCCATTATCCTCGTTTTGCTTTTGTTGATGTTCATCTTATATCCTCCTTCAAGACACTGTCCTTTCCGTTCAACTGCTCTTCCAAGTCCTTTGCTGTCTCTGACTGAATTACAATGTCATCGGCGAACCTCAACGTTTTTATTTCTTCTCCATGAACTTTAATACCCACTCCGAATTTTTCTTTTGTTTCCTTTACTGCTTGCTCAATATACAGATTGAATAACATCGGGGATAGGCTACAACCCTGTCTCACACCATTTCCAACCGCTGCATCCCTTTCATCCCCATCTACTCTTATAGCTGCCATCTGGTTTCTGTACACATTGTAAATAGCCTTTGGCTCCCTGTATTTTACCCCTGCCACCTTTACAATTTGAAAGAGAGTATTCCAGTCAATATTGTCAAAAGCTTTCTCTAAGTCTACAAATGCTAGAGATGTAGGTTTGCCTTTCTTTAATCTACTTTCTAATATAAGTCGTAGGGTCAGTATTGCCTCACGTGTTCCATTTCTGCGGAATCCATACTGATCTTCGCCGAGGTCGGCTTCTACCAGTTTTTCCATTCGTCTGCAAAGAAATCGCGTCAGTATCTTGCAGCTGTGATCTATTAAACTGATAGTTCGGTAATTTTCACATCTGTCAACACCCGCTTTCTTTGGGATTGGAATTATTACATACTTCTTGAAGTCGGCGGGTATTTCGCCTGTCCCATACATCTTGCTCACCAGATGGTAGAGTTTTGTCAGGACTGGCTCTCCCAAGGCCGTCAGTAGTTCCAATGGAATGTTGTCTACTCCCAGGGCCTTGTTTCGACTCAGGTCTTTCAGTGCTCTGTCAAACTCTTTACGCAGTATCGTATCTCCCATTTCATCTTCATCTACATCCTCTTTCATTTTCATAATATTGTCCTCAAGTACATCGCCCTTGTATTGACCCTCTATATACTCCTTTCACCTTTCTGCTTTCCCTTCTTTGCTTAGAACTGGGTTTCAATCTGAGCTCTTGATGTTCATACAAGTGGCTCTCTTTTCTCCAAAGGTCTCGTTACTTTTCCTGTTGGCAGTATCAATCTTACCCCTAGTGAGATAAGCCTCTACATCCTTACGTTTGTCCTCTAGCCATCCCTGTTTAGCCATTTCGCACTTCCTGTCGATCTCATGTTTCATACATTTGTATTCCCTTTTGCCTACTTCATTTACTGCGTTTTTATATGTTCTCCTTTCATTAATTAAATTCATTATTACTTCTCTTAGCCAAGGATTTCTGCTAGCCCTTGTTTTTTTACCTACTTGATCCTCTGCTGCCTTCACTACTTCATCCCTCAGAGCTACCCATTCTTCTTCTACTGTATTTCTTTCCCCCATTCCTGTCAATTGTTTCCTTATGCTCTCCCTGAAACTTTGTACAACCTCTGGTTTAGTCAGTTGATCCAGGTCCCATCTCCTTAAATTCCCACCTTTTTGCAGTTTCTTCAGTTTTAATCTACAGTTCATAACCGATAGATTGTGATGAGAGTCCACATCTACCCTGGAAATGTCTTACAATTATAAACCAGGTTCCTAAATCTCTATCTCACCATTATATAATCTATCTGATACCTTCTAGTATCTCCAGGATTCTTCCATGCATACAGCCTTCTTTTATGATTCTTGAACCAAGTGTTAGCTATGATTAAGTTATGCTCTGTGCAAAATTCTACCAGACGGCTTCCTCTTTCATTTCTCTCCCCCAATCCATATTCACCCACTATGTTTCGTTCTCTCCCTTTTCCTACTTTCGAATTCCAGTCACCCATGACTAATCAATTTTCGTCTCCCTTCACTACCTGAATAATTCCTTTTATCTCATCATAAATTTCATCAATTTCTTCATCATCTGCAGAGCTAGTTGGCATATTAACTTGTACTACTGTAGTAGTCATGGGCTTCATGTCTTTCTTGGCCACAACAATGCGTTCGCTATGCTGTTGGTAGTAGCTTACCCGCACTCCTATTTTTTTATTCATTATTAAACCTACTCCTGCATTACCCCTATTTGATTTTGTATTTATAAACCTGTATTCACCTGACCAAAAGTCTCGTTCCTCCTGTCACTGAACTTTACTAATTCCCACTATATCTATCTTCAACTTATTCATTTCCCTTTTAAATTTTCTAACCTACCTGTCCGATTAAGGGATCAGACATTCCACGCTCCGATCCGTAGAACGCCAGTTTTCGTTCTCCTGATAACGACGTCCTCTTGAGTAGTCCCCGCCCGGAGATCCGAATGGGGGACTATTTTACCTCCGGAATATTTTACCCAAGAGGACGCCATCATCATTTAACCATATAGTAAAGCTGCATGCCCTCGGGAAAAATTATGGCTGTAGTTTCCCCTCGCTTTCAGCCGTTCGCAGTACCAGCACGGCCAGGTCGTTTTGGTTAGTGTTGCAAGGCCTGATCAGTCAATCATCCAGACTGTTGCCCTTGCAGTTACTGTATAGGCTGCTGCCCCTCTTCAGGAACTACACGTTTGTCTGGCCTCTCAACAGATACCCCTCCGTTGTGGCTGCAGCTACTGTACGGCCATCTGTATCGCTGCGGCACGCAAGCCTCCGCACGAACGGCATGGTCCATGGTTCGTGGGGGTTGTATACGTGACCTTTTTCTATGTTACTGTCCATTATTCGGAACCATACACAAGTGTGGGTGCAGCCAAAACTATATAAATTTTCATTTGTATTTCTTTCTTTGTTTCTCTTTCCACATTTCTTCCAGTTGTTCCCAGATAGCTTAATATTTATTACCCTTCTTCTCGATGTCTTTGTCATACTCGAAACTAATCTCACATCCTACATTACTGAAATGGGATACGTGTTCCAAAGCTTATTTATTTTATATTATTTTCGGTCGACTGGATTCTTTCCTTTGAAATCCATTATTGTTGTCTTATATGCATATGTCGTTAAGTTGTAATAGATGGCATTTACGTTCAATCCAAATAATGATCTTTCTAAATTACATTCTGTTTTCCATACAATTGTCTAGTTATCAGCGCATAAGATCATTTAGAGGTACGCTGGACCCTGTTTTAATTCCCAAGAGTAATTCAAGCCTAGGTCGTCAGTATATAAATTACGGAAAGTGGGTCATAGACTGCACCCTTGTCGAACACCTCCATTAACTAAAACTTCATCTGACATTTCCGAACCCGAACCTCCAAATATTTTAGCATTTACGTATAGACTCTTTGTGATACTAGTAAGTTGTCTAGGAGAACCTTTTATGTCTAATATTTTCCACACAAAGTGTCCTTTTCTCTTATCAGAGACTTTCTCAACGTCAATAACTGGCTTTTGTAGGCTGATTCGAGAATCTTTCCGTGCTTGATAGACAAGAAGCATCCTATATTAAATTGTTCGTCTCAACTTCCCCTACGACTACGTGGTACATAGTAAATAGTTACTGTTTACACCGTGCATAGGCTGGACCTGTGGGGCGGGCACTATGGGAGAAAATTTGTATTATCTAATGTGTACCAAGAACATTTTAGAACTGTTTCTTACTTAAAGGTCCATAATACTGCTCTAAGGTTTGCTATTTAGTTGTATAAAATTTCACAACCAAGTTTATGGACTGACGAGACAAAGAATTAAAAGTTTTCATTTCAGTCAGCTATTGTATATGTTTTATTAAGACTGCTATGAAAAATGTCAGTTTAAAGAAAAAAGACAGAGAGAAAGGAACATAAACTTCAGATTCATATCAATGCATAGATCAGTGTTTCGAATTTTAAATAATTTGTTGTAAGTGTAAGCAAACATATTTTAATTAAATGCCAGATAAAGAAAGAAATTTATAAAACAAGCAAATTTTAAATACATTTGAAGTATCAATGATTTAGCACAGTAGCTCGTCTGCGAATAAAGTTACTGGAAATAACTATCCACAGCTTCAAGTCTTAATAATGTCCATAAAGTGACATAATTAAAAAGAAATAAACAAAATAAAATACGACTCCTGGTTTGGATGAAATGAGCGAAGGTAGAAATCGGCTTTCCGCGAAATTAATTTCACTTCAGCCTGTAAGGTTTCCTACATCCATTCTTTTATAAGGCTTATTGAATTACCAAAACGACGTTATACGGGCTTGTCCACTGAACAATTCAGCTAAATAAGCCCGGACTAAATATTAATAGACGTATTTCACAATTATAAAAGAACGAGCACAACTTTATTAAAGCGGAATCCTTTTATTTTAAAATTTTGTGGTACGGACCCCTTTTCGATGCAGGTAGATAGGCTGCGTCCTACACAGCCTACATCTAAATGCCTCCCTATGCGGGTGGTTTAAGACTGTGGAGCATTGCTGTCTACAAGAACTTGCACAGACGTATGAAATATGTGGTGTAGCAGGTTGTACTTTCTAGAAGGCAGAGAGAGTGTAAGAAGAGAAGTTTGGCACAAGCGTGAACTAACTGTCAGATATTAATTCTTGAGACAGAATCGTAAAGAAACTAAATCAATTACAAGAAAAGGCATTCAGACATAATACGTGATTTTTATTTCAATATAGCTGCAGCTGCTTTGTCATTTAACTTCACTTTTCGTATATAGGCTGCTACTGATCTGTTTCCAATACTGGTTACGTAGTTTTTGAGGACAGTATGAGTAGACATGTTTATGTAAACAGACAACTTTTCGTTTCACATCATATTTATGTAGAAAACTGGAACGACCACTTTAAATAAAATTCAAACAGCCAATGTAGTTTAATTTTTCTTTCAGAAATTTGCTGTGAGACTAAATTGAGTATATATACGAGTATATAGATATGCCTACACCCACCATGCTTAAGAAATTCGCAGATACCACTGGAAACACGCCGTTGGCAACCCACATTAAAAAAATTGTTTAAGCTGATCAGTCAGTTGAAGAGGAGCCCCAATGGCTCGAAATGTACAAAATATTGGAATAAAAACATCGATTTGTGATTGTGGGACTGTTTGTTATCTATTTTGCGAAAAGCAACACTGACAGCAGTGAATAAAATCAAGAAACTAAGTACTTTAAGTCGCAGGCAGGTGGCCTAAATACCAGATCCAAAAATTTTCACGCAATGGAGTTTGTGGACACAAAACGTTTTCGTCACGATTCATTGTTGAGCACCCGCCTAAGTTACCGTGAAATCACACTTCGCAAAACATAATATGGAGAGTACTGGCGAAGTAGCAGTTTACAGCCCCATCCTAAAGAACACGTCCAAGCTAAAGGGTCAAATCCTTTTCAACTCAGAGGTCTCTTCTGCAGTGTATAATGATGCATGGAGACTGCAAAAAGCACGTTGACTGGTCGATGTCGGTGTGCAACGGTTTATTTTGTCTCTTGCATGTCACCGAAAACGAGCAGAGTAGGACATCGTCGTACCCTTCCATCGTAACAGTTCTCATGGGCGCCGCTGACGAAAAGCCCTCCATTCTGCAGGAAAGTATGCCACAGAACTCGTTTGCGTCGTATTGTGGTATGGATTGCTATTGTATTGTATGGCGCTTCATATCGTGATTGTGCGTGTGTACTCCTGAACCTGAGGAAACCTCGGAATGGAGACCTACTTTGTCCTGCAAAGACAAAATGAACTTCGCCCCATACCTTCACATCTGCGTCCTGTAGCGTTACAGATGCACTTATAATACTACATAAAGCATGTGTAACAGCAGCAGCAAGAACTGGACGCAAGATAAGGCCGCCACTGAGGTTCAAACACAGAATAAATTCCAGACATTCGGAAATTGCTTCAATTAACTCTGGCCGTGCGGAGTGATCACGTGGTTTAAGGTGCCATGTCACGGATTGCGCGGCCTCTCCCGTAGGAGGCATGAGTGTGTGTGTTATTCTTAGCATAAGTTATTTTAAGTTAGTTTAAGTAGTGTGCAAGTACAGGGAACGATGGCCTCAGCAGTTTGCTCCCTTCGGAACTCACACACATTTGAACATTTAATTAACTCTGTCTCATCCTAAACTAAATTCCCGCGAATAACTACAATCAAGCACTATTCCTGTCCTCTATTATATATGTATTCAATATCTAGCCCTCTAATTGCCGTTGCAACAGGAGCGAGATAAACGAAAACACATCTTACTAATGCTGTGTAGTCAGACTTATTTTAATGCAGGAGATATCCATATTGTTGACAATGTACGAATTTATCCTTACTTATCTTCAATCGGTTGTGGCAGCATAGATGCCCCATTAACCAGCGAGGTCAAGCACTGGCGCCTTTCGATTTTGGTGCGCATGAGTGACACAGTCAGGTCAGACCCAGCGTACCGAATTCCGAGGGGACGCAATTTACTTAATCGGAAGTGGCACTGTGTTAATAGAACACTGGCACTAATTTCGTGTTCAGTGAAAGAATATTTAACAGTACGCTGCCGTAAGAGTAAGGAGTAACTAAGAAATACGTTGGATTGAAAATAATGGGACCGGCGATAAGGCAACGTAGGTACAGTTTGCTTGCGCCTAAAGAGTAATAACTCAGTTTTCAGTTGTGTCTTATCTGCAGAGAACCTTTCAATAATTTTATTATTATCATTTTTGTTTTTCGGGGCGGGGGGGGGGGGGGAGGGAGGGGGGAGTGATGTTCAGGAATCGCAGGATGTTTCGACACGACAGATGTTAGAAAACACAGTCAGAAAATTCAATAGCTTCACACCTATACTTTGGGCTTCAGCCTGTCCTCCAGAACTGTCATAAACGTTATGTTCGATGCTTAATAACTTAGACAGCAAAACACTAAACAGTGTAATATGTGAAACTGGGAGGGAGTTTACACTATCCAGCGTTCACTTGTGGCGAGCCCCAGTGAAAAAGTGACTTGCGTGATCGGTGTCGTATCCCGAGCAGTTGACAAAATAAATGTTGCGCCTGCGAACAGGGAGCTGCTACCTCGCTCACGTTGTCATTTTGATTTCAACGCCACCAATACGAATAACTATTAATCTTCCCAGATGATATGGAGGGAAACACAATGCTTGTTTGCCTTGAACGGAAGTTACACACTTCTTAATAACCAGGGCGTACACAAAATGTACAGCTGTGATCCGTGGATTCATGTTTTTGTTTCACAAAGAGCAAATCTTTCGCCCGCATGTAAATCCGTCGTCGTGACTTTTAATTTGTGACCGTGAATTCGCACGATTTATGAGAGCGACCACATCACTTGACAATAAACAGGATGTAACAAAAAGTACAACCCCACTTTCAGGAAACATTAATCACAGAGGAATAAAATCTGTTGTATAAGCATCGATCCGGAAACACTTTATTTCCATGATAGAACTCATTTTTCACTTCTCTTTGTAATCACATTGATCATGGTTAACGCAGCAGGTATGAATGATACCTAAGAAACAGATTTTAAAATGTTGTGTTCAATAATTCACACAATATTGGAAGCAGAAAACTTTTCATTGTCAATGGAGAGACCACAAAGAGGGTCCTACAAGGTCCTGTTTTCGGTCCACTCCTATTCCTGTCGACAGTTCTCACGAAATTGTGCAATCACGTCATCAACAAAGATTTTCTGTCAACGTCCGGGCCGGTATTGTTGGCGTCTGATTGCTAGTGCTGAGGCTGAGCTGAAAAACTTTGCATATTTTCATATAGAATACTCCACCTGTTTGCTATACCAGCAGAAAAATGGTTCAAATGGATCTGAGCACTATGGTACTTTACATCTGAGGTCATCAGTGACATAGACTTAGAACTACATAAACTAACTAACCTAAGGACATCACGCACATCCATGCCCGAGTCAGGATTCGAACCTGCGACCGCAGCAGCAGCGCCTAGAACCACTCAGCCACAGCGGCCGGCAGACCAGCAGACCATGTGTCTTTACGTGTGCGACAAAACGAGTTCTTAACGCAAGATGAGCTCCTCCTCAATTCGGTGTTATTACTTGTATGCTTCTAAATAACAGATTCTGTGGCTGATGGATGGGTAGAAGCGGACAAGTGCCATGGTCTCTACTCCCTCCGCATCTATATAAATTAGATCCTATCCTAGGCATAGAGTTGGTGCAATGGATGTTTTACAACTGTACTCCTTTTTATGTGTTTTGCAGGTCCACGTGGTGTCGTCTTCTATCGTCATAAATGGTTTTCATTATACTGATGGCACGCATGCATGTTAATATCAATTTTCTAAACTTGGGTAATCTACTTCCTATAGTGATGTATGTGTTTGTCCACTATGACTAATTCTCTTTGTAAAGGATTTACCTTCGCACATTGTAGATCCGTTGATGGCAGCAAGATTATATTGAAACCGGTCATTGTAAAGTAAAATAAAAATGCTAAGTGATCTTGGCTACAGAAAATTTTTCTACTCACTAATGACAGATCGCTCCCTACGAACATGTGCAACTAGAATTTTATTTGTGGGGTGCATTTGAAAGCTCTTGTGTCGAGGAACGCCGCTAAAAGATGCACAGTCTTCGCGCAGGTATCGTGAAAGGCTGTGAAACAAAATGGATTTCTCCAGGGATACATTAACGCAATATGGATTCAACGCTATGGCAAGTTGGCGCATGTATCCTTGCTAACGGAGGGCATTTTGAATATTTCATATAGGGCAGTGTTTCATACTCTGCTGATTCCTTCCTTTCCTATGTGTTTCCCATCATTAATGCGTTGAGAGTTTGTAGAAGCTGAGCTACAACATAGGAATAAAGCATTTCCGGACCAATGTCCATATAACATACGCTGACGGAAAGAAAATCGTGAAATAAGACACGGAGATGTGCGACGTATACGGATGTTGGTGTCTACACCAATTTTGTACCAGTCGCATGAGAGGGTGCTAATAGCGCCATTAAGAGGATGAAAATCAGGTTTGCTTTAAATACACTCTGCAACAATCGTGAGTGTTAGTTACCTATCAGGCTGGACGTGGTGAGTTGATGTTAGCCAAGGCGACGACGACATCCTTATGGACACCTCACAGAGTTTGAAAGAGGTTGTGAAATATGGCTACAAAAAGCCGCATATTGTTTCTGTGATACTGCAGGGACACTTGTCATGAATGTAGTCAATAGCCGTGACTGCTGGTGGCGGTGGTCAAAAGAATGTACCTTCGCAAGAAGACCGGGCTCGAGCAACATGATACTAACGAGAGGGAAGACCATGGTGTTCTGGCGAATTGTACTGCATCTGCAGCAGTAATTTTAGCAGCAATTGGTACCACAGTAAGACAACGAACTGATAAAAATCCTTTACTTCAAGGACAGCTCCGAGCCAAACGCCCTGTACCGTGCATTCCACTGGCCCCAAACAATCACTTTAGTGGTGTCAAGCGAGAGCTCATTGGTCGGCAGAGTGTTTTTTTTTTTTATAAAAGTCGGTTATGCCCCTCGGTTTGGAAGGGTGATGCATACAAGGAGGCAAGTAGACGGTCTGTAGCGTACTTGTCGCGTGCTAGACACAATGGACCTACTCCTCGAGTTGTGGTCTACGATGCGAATTAGTATGACAGCAGGAGCACTCTAGTGGTTATCCCACGCACCCTGACTGCAAATTTGGACATCACCCTGGTGATTCGGCCTGTTGTGCTGGCATTCATGAACAACATTCGAAGAAGTGCTTTGCAACACGATAAAGCTTGCCCACATACTGCAGTTGTAGCCTAACATGCTCTACACAGTTTTAACACGTTGCGTTTGTCTGCTCGATCACCAGATCTGTTTTCAATCGAGCAAATATGGGACACCACCGGACGATAACTACAGCGTCATCCCTAACAAGCATTAATCGTCCCTCTATTGACCAACCAAGTGCAACAGGGATAGGCTTTTCTTCTAACAAACTAATATCCGACACTTGTACAAAACAATGCAAAATTCTGGCGATTACACCAGTTGTTAATGTAGCAGCATTTCGCATTGGCAATGGGTAATCTCGCGCCTCCGTTAATCACTTAAATATGTTACCAAGACAGATACATACCCGAGATTGCGTTACTCTACATTAATCATTTCTTCGTACACCGATTTCTTTTCTGTTATTGAATATTCTTCCTGTAAGTGCTAGGAATGTTCCCAGTAAGTTTGTTCATACCTTCTTATTTACACCCTCTGCGGTCTGTTCCATTCCACGCCTGCGATCAGAACAGGAATCCTGGATATGCGACAAAAGCTTCGCCTGTCGGGCGAGCAGGCTGCTGCAGCGGCCGCCTCACCTGATGAACGTGATGACACCCACGCTGGCGATGTCGTCCTCGAGCGTCTTCCAGGCGTCCGTGAGCAGCTGCTTCTGCTGCTCCGAGATCTCCGGCGGCGGTGGGGGCGGCGGCGGCGAGGACGGCGATAACAGCGAGGAGGCGCGCTGCGAAAAGCGGCGCCCACTGCCGCCCACGCTGCCGCCCCCACCTCCACCTCCTCCGGCGGCCGCTTCTGCGCCACCGCCTTTCAGCGTAGATCCCGAGCCTCCCATGCTGTTACGGACCCGGCATCATGCAGCGCTTCCGCACCTGTCAGCACGTATACGTCACGTCACAGTTTCATACATACTGTAGAGGACAATGGGTTATATCTAGGAAATGTGATGCGAAATTGTGATTTAGAGTGTTTCAGTGCACGATGCACCAGCCTCACGGCAGACGGCGGACGAAGGCTGGCCGGCACGTTATGCAGGTGCAACAGTTTTGCAACGAGCGTCGGTATGTGTGTACGTGCGCGGCAGCCACCAACAGCCAGAATGCAGCATTAGCAGAATTACAGAGGCGCGGGCCGCGTGTGGCGCGGTTGCGTTAGCCAACTCATCGAGAACATTCCAATAAACACAGCGCCGCGTAACCAGCGGATTCAGCAGCGGTCTGCACTATTTAAGAGCATCAGAGGTGGGCGTCGGCATCAGTTCGACCGATTGGGAGTTCGGTCGCTGTTACGTCGTCTTCATCAGTGACGCTGTCCCCGAGGACCGGCCAGCGGAGGGCGTTGCCCGCTGCTGCACCAGCAACTCCTGGCGTCGTCACGAGCTGCAGCGTCTGCAGGAGGCGAGCTAGGCCGGGCCTCGTGCTGCTAACCTCCTACCACCTGTGCAGCCACTGACTGAGATCGGCGGAGCGTTCCCCGGGCTGCACACATCAGCACGTCTCCACCACGACACGAGCGGTGGGGCCGAGCTACCGGAAAATGTATTGGCAGAACCAACAATAAAGAGGAAGATTGCTAAAAACAGCCACCTTCTTCCACCCAGCCACGCCCTACAACCCCGACCCCGTCACCCGCTCCGGTCATCCTATTACAATACTGAGGAAGTACACACATCAATAAATGTCTTGAACTACCCCTCTTGAAATAACCCTTTATTTTGAAATTGAAGACACATAAAATAAAAAGGAATAAGAAGTAGTGGATCTCAGAGCCGCGAGAAACTTAACATCTGAATTGGTTATCACGATGTAGATGATGGTAAGGATTTCCGTTACCTAGGCAGCAAAATAACCCATGATAGAGCAAGGAGGAAATAAAGAGCTGACTAGCACTGGCAATTAGGGAATTTCTGCCTAAGAGACGTCTGCTAGTACTAAATAAATGCCTTAATTTGAGGAAGAAATTTCTGAGAATCTACGTTTGAAGCACTGCAGAATATGGTAGTGAAACCTGGATTGTGGGAGAACCGAAATATAATCGAGGCATCTGAGATGCGGTGCTACAAAATAATGTTGAAAATTATGTGAACTGATAAGGTAAGGAATGAAGACATTATCCTCTGAAACGGCGAGAAAAGAAATGTATGGAAAACACTGACATTGAAAAGGGACAGGTGTTGCGGCATACACAGAGACATCAGGGATTAACTTCCTTGATACTAGAGGGAGCTGTAGATGGTAAAAATTGTAGAGGAAGTCAGAGACTGAAATATGTCCAGAAAATAATTGAGCATGAAGGTAGCAAGTGATTGTCAGATGAAAAGAATGGTACAAGAGAGGAATTAATGGCAGACTACCTCAAACCACTCAGAAAACTGATGACCCAAAGTAAATAAATAGAAGTTTTCTCTGAGGTATGCATATACATTTGTTTGTAATGTAATTATATAACCAAACGAAAAAAATAACATTTCTGTAACGACGAAACATAGGTTTCCAGTGAGAAGGGTTTACAGCGCCGCTAAATAACGTAAACACGTTGTGGGACGTCACATAGCACGGTATACCGTCTGTGAGATCGTCAAACGAGCACTGGTACAAATGATATCGTCGCGATTCTGTCTACATCGTGCAGAGTAAATGGTCCTTGTCGACAGGAAAAAACACATCGTTTGGATCGATCCCACATATAGTCGATTGTCTTCATGTCCAGGGAGCAAGGAGGTAACCATTCTGGTGACCCTAACATGCTGGGAGAACGTGTTAACGTATGCAACGCGATAAGTACGAGAGTTCCATACATCAAAATGCTGGTGATGCGGTCCCGCTAATGGATGCAGAACGTCATACCTGCACCGAAGAGCTGAGGTACGGCCTCAGGATCCACAAGAGGTTTACGGTGGACACTTGTAATGCCAGCTCAGAACATCACTCCATCACCACCTTGTTGCAAATGTGAACAGAGGTTTGCAGGCGTTTGGTATTACCGAATTATCTCCTCACACGCTGTGTGCGATTATCAGAGTACACACAGATCTGAGTTTCGTCAGTAAACAACATCCGATGCTAATCCTCAGGCGTCTGTTCTGTGTGGTTGCTTGCCGTCTGTAATCGCGTACAGGGTGTTATGGTGTGCCACGTGGTGCCCGCGGTGGTCTTCGGGAATGGAAATTCGTGTCAAGCAATCGTTTCCTAACAGTCTGAAGCGATACGTGGCGCCCTGTAGCCTCTTCTGAAGCGTAGTTCCCTTCTGGAGCACTCGTCCACGGTACCTTTACACAAATATCTTAGATTTCGAACGTCCTGAGCTCCTGTGTAACGTGGGCGGCTTGTGCAGTGCAGATCTGCAGCAACAAACGGGTTTGAATACCTCGAACAGTGACTGGTACCCAATCTTTTCGAAAGAATAGCGTTTTCATCTCTACTAAACAAGATAGAAATGTGCATATCGACTGCCCAAGATAACAAAACGGCACTTAGAGAGACTAAAAACTGAAAATCTCTGACGAGAAAGCTTAATCAAGTGAGGTTCCAGGACAAACTACCAAGAAAGATGAGACGATAAAGGCGAATGGATAACTCAGCGATAAAGTGCGGCCGGACGGGGTGGCCGAGCGGTTCTAGGCGCTACAGTCTGGAACCGTGTGACCACTACGGTCGCAGGTTCGATTCCTGCCTCGGGCATGGATGTGTGTGAAGGCCTTAGGTTAGTTAGGTTTTAGTAGTTCTAAGCTCTAGGGGACTGATGACCTTAGCAGTTAAGTCCCATAATGTTCAGAGCCATGTGAACCATTTTTGATAAAGTGCGAAAATAGTGGGCGATCATCAAAAGCCACTGCAAATGCAATAGCTGTATGACGTGGTCTTTGACTGGCCTATCTGAAACAAAGAAGCGATTCTCTCAGATGAAACGGTGTACAGTGAGAAGAAAGCACATAGAGATCGAATTGGGGAAAGATGATTATACATTACGGTTTATAAAAATGACATAACTAAGAAATAAAAACAGCCCGATTTTGGAAGATGTGTAAGCATAATAGCAACAAGTTACCACGAATGAAGGCGAGTGGAACATGGGAAAACGTGGCACCCAGAAAGGTTGCTATTCCATCCATCTCTATGGAGCCACACACGAATTAGGTAGTGACTGTAATTGCCAAAAGGAACAATATCATCATGTAAGAGAGTTTTGACAGTAATGAAACGAATATACAGGACGTATACATTTGAATGATATCTGTTATGTTCAATATCGTTCAAATGGCTCTGAGCACTATGTGACTTAACTTCGGAGGTCATCAGTCGCCTAGAACTTAGAACTAATTAAACCTAACTAACCTATGGACATCACACACAACCATGCCTGAGGCAGGATTCGAACCTGCGACCGTAGCGGTCGCTCGGCTCCAGACTGTAGCGCCTAGAACCACACGGCCACTCCGGCCGGCATCTGTTATGTCAGACAGCCTCAATTTCATATGAATCTACAGGGGTTGGACGAAAATATAGACACACCCCGAGACCGCATGCTTGAACATAAATGCTGATGCTAGCCAAGCCCGAGGATTGCTCTGCTGTATTTGACCAAGAATTGCTACTGTGCAATGGCATAAATAGTTTGCAAGCGTCAGTAGTGGTCAGAACAATGTTATCTACCGTTGTGAGCACATTCCGTCGAAGTATATATTGTAGGTGTATTGTACGGGATATTGTAGGTACTATTATTATAGGTGCTTCAATAACCTAGTTCACTGAAGCTTTTGGTGTTGTCAAGAGGCACCTAGCCAGAGACTTATAACGCACATAGAGAAGGCGCAAAAACATCATCCGAAAGTGATAACGTAGACGAGAGGGGGGCTGAGGGGAGAGATTTCATCAATTGGTTGAGGATGCTTGTAGGTGTGGGAAGACGGATGCGGAAGGGGACCTAGGGTACTTAGATTTCTATAACGTTTGGAGTGGTAAAATTTTGGGGATGCGTAGATGCGTGTTATGTTTGTAGAGGCGAGTATGCGATTAATAGTGCTTTTGTAGGCGTGCTTTGTCCGGCACGTTAGCAGTTTCTACATCTACATCTATACTCCGCGAGCCACCTTACGGTGTGTGGCGGAGGGTACTTATTGTACCACTATCTGATCCCCCCTTCCCTGTTCCATTCACGAATTGTGCGTGGGAAGAACGACTGCTTGTAAGTCTCCGTATTTGCTCTAATTTCTCGGATCTTTTCGTTGTGATCATTACGCGAGATATATGTGGGCGGTAGTAATATGTTGCCCATCTCTTCCCGGAATGTGCTCTCTCGTAATTTCGATAATAAACCTCTCCGTATTGCGTAACGCCTTTCTTGAAGTGTCCGCCACTGGAGCTTGTTCAGCATCTCCGTAACGCTCTCGCGCTGACTAAATGTCCCCATGACGAATCGCGCTGCTTTTCGCTGGATCATGTCTATCTCTTCTATTAATCCAACCTGGTAAGGGTCCCATACTGATGAGCAATACTCAAGAATCGGACGAACAAGCGTTTCAGCAATTTTAGTCTGTTGTGGGCCTTCTGTTGCACGGTTAGTCGACTAGAAAGTTATTTTAGTTTCCCAGCAATGGTTAGACCAAGATATTTCAGTGTTTTAATACGATTAACAGGACTGTTAGTGATGATAAGATGGCAGCCGATTTTTAATTTCTGTATGTGTTGTTTGTTTGGTGGAGGAGACCGGACAGCGAGATCATCGTTCTCATCGAATTAGGCAAGGACGGGGAAGGAAGTCGGTCGTGCCCTTTCAAAGGAACCATCCCAGCATTTGTCTGGAGCGATTTAGGGAAATAACGGAAAACCTGAATCAAGATAGCCGGACGCGGGACTGAATGGTCGTCCTCTTGAATGCGAGTCCATTTGTTAACCACTGAGCCACCTCTCTCGTTCTGTATGTGTGTAATGGCCCTTAGAGTGATGTTACTGTCACAAAATACTTCTCCCTTCATGAAAGCTCCAGATGCTACATTGTTGGAAATCATTCCCGTATAGTTGTGGCGAGTAGTATGCAACCCCTCCTTAAAGCAAGGTGGGAGTTTCTCTTGGATACTTTCTTGGCCTGTACGCTCGACTAACATATTCGCTATCAGTCATGAAAGAGACTTTCCATTGTACAGCGACTGATTCTGTCACATGCGTGCTACGTAACATACTTGCGTCTAAAGTACATGTACAGATCTTTAATCGTAAACATTTTATGCAATCATGCATTTAGTTTATGGTGTAAAGTCTGTATCAGCCTCATTTAATGTAAGAATTCATGCCTCCAGGTGTGAGACTTACGACGGTCTTTATTGTTTATTACAAACTTTAATGGTCTTATTCGCTATATAATGTAATGATAACTATAATAACAACAAGTTGAATTTACCAGTTTTTATTACAGTATGTTGTGACCAATGTCTTTAAATTTATAATAACCACATTATGTTCTATACTACACTGTCAAGTGATATTAACGTGGCCACCTGTCAAAGGCCTGAATAACCACCTTCTGCAGCGCGGACCGCTGCAACACGTGAGGGGAGAGTGTCAGTGAGAACGTGATTTTCACTCTGCAGCGGATTGTGCGCTGGTATGAAAATTCCTGGTAGATTAAAAGTGTATGCCGGGCCGAGACTCGAACTCGGGACCTTTGCCTTTCTCGGGCAAGTGCTCTACCATCTGAGCTACCCAAGCACGACTCACGCCCCGTCCTCACAGCTTCAATTCTGTCAGCACGTCTCCTACCTTCCGAACTTCACAGAAGCTCTCCTTGCAGAACTAGCACTCCTGGAAGAATGGATATTGCGGAGACATGGCTGCCGGCCACGGTGGCCGAGCGGTTCTAGGCGCTTCAGTCCGGAACCGCGCTGCTGCTACGGTCGCAGGTTCGAATCCTGCCTAGGGCATGGATGTGTGTGATGTCCTTAGGTTAGTTAGGTTTAGGTAGTTCTAAGTCTAGGGGGTTGATGACCTCAGATGTTAAATCCCATAGTGGTTACAGCCATTTGAACCATTTTTGAGACATGGCTCAGCCACAGCGGGGGGGATGCTTCTAGAATGAGATTTTCACTCTGCAGTGTTCTGCACTCATATGAAATTTCCTGGCACATTAAAACTGTCTGCCGGACCGAGACTCGAAATCGGGACCTATGCCTTACTTCTACCATTTGAGCTGCCCAAGCACGACTCACGACCCGTCCTCACAACTTCAATTCTGCCAGTACCTCGTCTCTTACCTTCCAAACTTCACAGAAGCTCTCCTGCGAACGCCGGCCACTGTAGCCGATGGTTCTAGGCGCTTCAGTCCATAAGCGCGCTGCTGCTACGGTCGTAGGTTCGAATCCTGCCCCAGGCAAGGATGTGTGTGAAGCCCTTACATTAGTTAGGTCTAAGTAGTTCTAAGTCTAGGGGAATGGCGACCTCAGATGTTAAGTCCCATAGTTCTCAGAGCCATTTGAACCATTTCTCTTGCGAACCTTGCAGAACTAGCACTCCTGGAAGAAAGGATATTGCGGAGACATGGCTTAGCCTCAGCCTGGGGGAAGTTTCCAGAATGAGATTTTCACTTTGCAGAGGAGTGTGCGCTGATATATACCTTCCTGCAAAGGACCCGAGTTCGAGTCTTGGTCCGGCACACAGTTTTAATCTGCCAGGAAGTTTCAGTGTTAGTGACGATCCGGAAGGTACTGACAGGGATGAGGAGCCATGCCGATCTCAGTGCTACACGAAATTTCTCGTTTGAGCTTCAAT
The DNA here is from genome assembly GCF_023864345.2 of Schistocerca serialis cubense. Classification (NCBI taxonomy): domain Eukaryota; kingdom Metazoa; phylum Arthropoda; class Insecta; order Orthoptera; family Acrididae; genus Schistocerca; species Schistocerca serialis. The sequence goes on from NC_064645.1 coordinate 528,052,428, forward strand.
GGCCTGAGGTGCCCCATCGAGGTGGTCCCATAGAGTCTCGATTGAGTTCAAATCCGCGAAGTTTGCTGGCCAGGAAGGTATGGCGAATTTATCCTGGCACTCTTCCAGCCACGTACATACACTGCCAGCTGTGTGACAAATCGCATTGTCCTCCTGGTAGATTCCATCGTGCTGTGATGAAAGAACTGCATGTAGGGCTAGACAAGCTCCACGAGGACAGACGCATACCTTTGTTGATCCACTGTGCCTTCGAGAATGACAAGATCACCGAGAAATGCCACAAGAATATTCCCCAGACCATAACGTTCTCTCCTCCAGCTTGGACTCGTTGCGACGATTGTTGGAGGGTATTTACTATTAGTCCGATAGAGCGTAAAACGTGATTCATCTGAAAATGTCACCCGCCGCTACTCAGTGGACGTCGACACGAGGTAGGACACGCAGATTCCAGTCTTTGTCACCGATTAACAGTCAGCATCGGTGCATGAACCAGGCGCCTCCTGCTAAAGTCCATTTGAGTTACAGCAGGTGAGGAGACACTGTTGGTAACTCCTCGGTTCACCTGGCCGGTCGGTCGCTCAACAGTAGCACGTCTGTTCCTCTGCACACATCTCCGCAGCCGTCTTCGGGCCGTAGTGCACCACAGTTGCCTCGGTGCCGACGTTGGTTATCGCCATATTGCCGCTCACGGTATATATATCCACGACGGCACTCGAACAGTTTACAAACTTACCTGTTTTAAAAACGCTTACACACTTGGCGGGAAAAACAATGATCGTGTGGTTTCGGACGTCAGATGACTTGCTCCGTTTCCTCAGTAGACTGCACGTTTTCCGCGTCCACTGACACACTTTATATAACCTCCACTGCTCGTACTGCAACATGCCGTCTATGTGTATCATGTCGATCGTAGACGGTGGTCATATTAATGTAACTATACCATGGATATAAATTTTACCAAAGTCTCAGACATGAGGTGACAATTAATGTACAAACAAGAAGAAAGATGCAGAGTTCCACCACGCTGTAAATTAGTCTTAACAGGACAAGTTTCAAGAGTCAGATGTCTCGTCATCAGGTTGTTGACACGTTTATGTATTTTAATGATTAATAAATGAAGTGTTAGCATCGGGTTATCGACCCCCTGGTGCTAGTTTATTTGACGCCACTTCGGCGAATTGGGCTCCTTTGTGAGAACGATGAAATGAAATAATTAGGGCTACACCAACATACAGTCTGCGAGTGAAGAAAATCTCCATCTTAGTCGAGAACCGGACACAGGACCACGTGATACAGAGGCAGCGATGCTAACTTCCAGACCACCACTTGCGCACTCTGATTAACAAATGTCGTGGAAGGTGAAGATGTTCAGTAACTTGGCTGTAACATGAACTAACCTGGTCATGTGGATAGGTAGGGTCATGTTCCATTTCGAAGCAGCATGTCTAGTTAGCTCACAGTGCGAGCGTGAAAAGTGACTGTGGAAAATGATGTGATGGGAACCCCGTGAACTTGCTGTCAATGTCATTACCTTTACTGCAAATGAGAACGAAAATGATGTGAAAAACCATACAGGGAAGCCGACGTAATCTTCAAGAAATGTTGACAGAAAAGTTAAGTAAGGAGAGACAATGCCGAGCAAAGCAGGATCCAAGTATCAGCCTTGAAGCAGAACAAGCAAACTTCGCACAATAAATTTTTTATTTCTCTTATTATAGTGAAATGTGATATTAGATAGCAAGTCCTGCGATGCTTTGAACAGTAAAGTACCATCATGTTCCCAAATACTTCACAACTTTTCTCTTCTAAATACGGACCTAAAATATAGCAAAGAAACTCTCAGAACTGCTCCATCTATGGAATTTGTTTTTAGAAGGTGCCAGAATGAAGAAATCCATATGTGCGAACTTAAAAGCACCAGAATTATACCGGATAGAGGTTTACTCAGACGAAACAGGGATTCACGAACACTGCACTGTAAAGAACTGATGCATTGTGACAGTGTGTGTAGAGAATTCTCATAGAACAGCGCCAGGCAGCGTTTGATTGCTGTGAGAGCAATTCACTGTCAACTTCTCCTTTATGTCTGCAATAGGAAAACTTCTGATTATCACGTATAAATGGAGAGAATAATTCAAAAATACGTAGAGACTAGGAAAACAGAACTTTTGGTATTAATTAAGGAACACCAACTATCTCCTCTTTATTCAGTTCAGAAAATTTTACTAAAGGTTAGTTCCCTGACTACTGATCCCATAGCTTATAGAACTGGTATGAAATCTTACATTAATTACAATCCGTTGTCCTAATACGTTTACCATCCAAGCAAAAAAACTAGGACTGATGCCTTTCCCGCTTCTAGATAACCGTCGCGTCTTACCTACCATCAAGCAAGCCGTCTGATGTAACGGGACTTCAGCGAATATAGCGTCAATTTTGCTGATTTTATTTTCTACCAGCCACTCATTTGACTACAGAAGACTGAGTGGACCATTCTTTCAGATCTATTCCACGAGATAATAATTTGAGTTGGTCACTGGGAATCAAAACTCGCTAACCAATAGTCCATTGAATGACTTTGCCTTCATTCCTGCGCCGTTAAGGTATTAGTGTTACGACGCTAGACGATTATAAAGGCCGTGTGGCGGACGAGGAAACTGAAAATACGCATAATAAAATCGGTCGTCATGGAGAGTCTGAACCATCCCCCTTGACTGAACCAGCAGACGATGAAACAGCAAGACACTGGCTTAGAAAATATTGAAGCCACCCTGAACGCAGTTTAACATGCCTTTCACACTGAGACGATGCTACAAGCGTTAAGACACGTTGTCATAAAGGTCGCACCACGCAACGCTTATAAGTGCAACAAACGATTTCCGGATGATACGATATGCGATACAAAACGCAATGCGACTCGCCGATCGACAAACAAGGCAATGTTTCAGGTTTCAATTGCAATCACTGAAGAGGACGGTCTTGTGGCCTATCATTATTTATAGTTCACACAGCTGAAGAAGAAAACGAGGTACTGGCTACAAAAGTGATCAAAAGTATCCAGACACCTGGCTGAAAATACTTACAAGTTCGTGACGCCCACCATCGGTAATGCCAGAATTCAGTATGGTGTTGGCCCACCCTTAGCCTTGATGACAGCTTCCACTCTCCCAGGCATACGTTAAATCAGGTGCTGGAAGGTTTCTTGGGGCATGGCAGCCCATTCTTCAAGGAGTGCTGCACAGAGGAGAGGTATCGATGTCGGTTGGTCAGGCATGGCTGAAGTCGGCGTTCCAAAACGTCCCAGAGTTGTTCAATAGGATTCAGATCAGGAGTCCGTGCAGGCCAGTCGATAACAGCGATGTTATTGTGGTGTAATCACTCCGACACAAGCCGTGTATTATGAACAGTTGTTCTATCGTGTTGAAAGATGCAATCGCCATCCCCGAATTGCTCTTCAACAGTGGGAAGAAAGAAGGTGCTTAAAACATCAGTGTAGAGCTGTGCTGTGACAGTGCCACGCAAAACAACAAAGGGTGCAAGCCCCCTCCATTAGTTAGTTAGTTGGTTAGTTACGTGTTTCATTGATCAATAGCACATAAAACCGTTATGTTATGGAACGTGTCAAACGCACAAGAAATGCGCACAGGAAACAAGTACTTTTTCTTAAAAAAAAAAAAAGACACGACCACGCCATTAAACCACCGCTTCCGAATTTTACTGTTAGCACTATACACGCTTGCAGAGAACGTTCACCGGGCATTCGCCATACCCACACCCTGCCACCGGACCTCCACATTGTGTACCGTGATTCGTCACTCCACACAACGTTTTTCCACTGTTTCATCGTCCAATGTTTCACTCTGCTTACACCAAGCGAGGCATCGTTTGGCATTTACCGGTGTGATGTGTGGCGTATGAGCAGCCACTCGACCATGAAATCAAGGTTTTCTCGCCTCCTGCCTAATTGTCATAGTACTTGCAGTGTATCCTGATGCAGTCTGGAATTCCTGTGTGATTGTCTGGATAGATGTCTTCCTATTACACATTACGACCCTCTTCAGCTGTCAGCGGTCTCTGTCAGTCAACAGACGAGTTGGGCACGTTTTCTTTTGTGCTGTACGCGTCCCTTCACGTTTCCACTTCACTATCACATCGGAAACACTGGACCTAGGGATGTTTAGGAGTGTGGCAATCTCGCATATAGACGTATGACACAAGTGACCCCCAATCACCTGACCACGTTCGAAATCCGTGTGTTCCACGGAGCGCCCCATTCTGCTCTCTCACGACGCTGATATGGAGTACCTGGCAATAGGTGTCAGCACAATGCACCTAATATGAAAACCGTATGTTTTTTGGGTGTCCTGATATTTTTGATCATGTAACGTATAAATATCAATCATTTCTCGTGAGATATCTCACCCTGAAAAATTTCACGAATTCTACAGGTTGAGCGGAGACAGTTTTCCATTTTTGGAGCAACTAGCATCAGCTACTCAGACAAAGCATGACGCAGATTTTCAATTATCATTTTCTCCTGCTGAGGAGCTAGTCATTACAATAAGATAAGGTTGTGAAAGTATGCGAATGATGTTACTGATTCCACCATGAAATTCTACTTTTTGTAAGTCCACCTACTGTGGCACTGTATTCAGTGTAACACGTGCGTAAATAATGGTTACTAATTGATAAACCTATAAACCTAGGATAGTATTTCTACAAATATTCAGCTTCGCAAAGTGAACCGTGGCGCCTCCTCTTCGTCTCCGGTGTCAATCGTGTGTCGGCCCTTCGCCTTAGCTTGCTTTGCTCTGACGTGATTGGCAACGTGAATTTTGAAAGGAGCGTTCTAAGACGGACTGACAGGTCGGTTTCCGGCGAGGCTGGAGGGAGTTAGGCCGCTGTCATAGTGGCTCATATATCGGTGAATTCCTCCGACGACCGACCTCGCCCGGAGACGGCCGATCTTTTCAAATCAGTACCCCACGACGTGCGCGGTTGCACTACAGCCGATCCTATCTCACGAGCATACAGACTTCGGACGACAAACGGTGAAAATCAGATCCGTTTGTTTTCTTCGGTCACATCGACCAATGTTTTTGCACACGAAATCTGGAGCGTGACAAATTGATAAGTTTAGTCCAAGAGAGATTGAGTTTATGGCATCCTGAGGATGAAAATATCAAAATCGGGGTATAGTCCGGCATCTATGGAGTCAAATCACAGGTTCATCCGGAACCTCATATAGGCAAAATCTTTACTCGAAATTTGAGGCATAGATTATAAATTCAGAAATTAATTTGTTCTAATGAAGAGGGTGGTGTATCTTACATGCTTACAGCTACTGTACAGGATCTTTTTGTGGTAGGTTGCCATTAGTTTTCTACAAATTATTACTACTGGTTACCGGCGTTTTATGCCAGTAAGGTACAGATATTGTTAACATGAAGTGGTTTGCAAATGTGGTGTACGTATGTATAGTGCTTTGGGTGTTAAGAGAATCTTACGCTATACTTTATGTCTGTCTTTCACACATATGCTGAATGACAGACATTGATGGTTATTTTACATATGCCTGCACAACGTTAAATAAATTCAGCAAAACAGGTTTCGAGTAGGCCCCTATTTGTAGAGGTGTGATTCGAGGTCTGTTTAAAAGTCCAGTTCTCACATAAAGATACATTGACACTTTGATATTTGATATATGTCGATTACATCTTTCCAATAATTAGGCCTGTACCACTGTTTGATAAGTACAGTTCCTAAGTTTTTGTGTGATATGTCAGACGTTATTTACAATCTGATTGTCTAAATATTCAGGCAGTACTGTATTGATTTTCACCACTTTTACAATAAAGTGAGGTGCTGTGAAACCACAAATCTATCGATCATTAATTACATAATACTTTCTTCCTTACACACAAATTTTAATGATGGGTCATATTCGCTGAAGACGCAAAGAAACTGGTACAAACATGCGTATTCAAATACAGGGATGTGTAAACAGGTAGAATACGTAGCTAAGGTCGGCAACGCCTATATAAGGATACTGTCTGGTGCAGTTGTTAGATCGGTTACTGCTGCTGCAGTGGTAGGTTATCAAGATTTACGTGAGTTTGGACGTGGTGTTATATTCGGCGCACCAGCGATGGGACACAGCATCTACGAGGTAGAGATAAATTGGGAATATTCGGTACGACCATGTCACGAGTGTACCGTGAATTTCAGGAGTCCGGTAAAACATAGAATCTCCGACATCGCTGCTGCCTGAGAAAGATGGTGCAATAACGGAACCAACGACGACTAAAGAGGATCGTTCAGCGTGACAGAAGTGCAACCCTTTCGCAGATTGCTGCCGATTTAGATGATGGGTCAGTCAGCGTGCGAACCATTCAACTAAACATCATCGATATGGGATTTCGGAGCCGAAGGCCCACTCGTGTACCGTAATGACCGCACGACACAAAGCTTTTCGCCCCTCCTGGACCGGTCAACGCCGACATTGGACTGTTGATGACTGGAAACATGTTGCCTGGTTGGGTGAGTCCCGTTTGAAACTATTGAGCGGATGGGTGTGTACGGGTATTCAGGACCTCATGAATCCATAGACCCTGCATGTCAGCAGGGGCTGTTGAAGGCTCTGTAATGGTGTGGGGCGAGTGCAGTTGCAGTGATATGGGACGCCGGATACGTCTAGACACGACTCTGATAGGTGACAAGTACGTAAGCATCCTGTCTGATTACCTGTGTCCATTCTTGTCCTTTGTGCATTCGGACGGACTTGGGCAATTCCAGCAGGACAATGCGACATCCCACATCTCCAGATTTGCTACATTGTGGCTCAAGGAACTCTTTTGAGTTTAAAGGTATTATGGGACCAAACTGCTGAGGTCATCGGTCCCTAACCTTACACACTACTTAATATTACGCTAAGGACAACACACACACCCATCCCCGAGTGAGTACTCTAACCTCCGCACGGACCGTGACAAGGCTCTCTGACCGCGCGGTTACCACGGGGCACTTCTGTGTGCTCGTAGGGGCCCTACACGTTATTAGGCAGGTTTACCAGTTCCGTTGGCTCTTCAGTATAATAGAAACATGTATTTTTAACACGTAGATTAACCATTATGTGCTGATAACCTCACTGGAAAAACTTTACAGATCGACGTCACACGTCCTGCCACTGTAGCATAATAAACCACACTCTGAACAACGTGTTTTGTAGAGACCATTAGTACAGTGTATCACTGAAACTACACATTTCCGTAATACACGCGTTTTAATATGAAAAACGTCAATTACGGCCTGTTAATATATAAGGTATTCGTCCTTTTTGACGCTAATCGCTATTGAGAAAAGGAAAGTGGCGTCACAAAGTTCGAAGTGTGTAACTTTTGTAGCATGGTGTTTTTCCCTTCGTCACGTATATTCGTAAGACTTGTCTGGTAATTGCAGTAATTGACGACATAGTGTACAGTACTTTCCACGTCCGTTTCGAGACAGATACAACTCATTTACATCTCATAATAGCAAGAGCCGCAATGCAGCACTCGTCTCCAAGCACAGAGGCGTCCCACGTAATGGTGTGCATCCGTCATTGGAGGTTAAAATATAACGCACTTCACAAATAATTAGATGGTAACTTAACCTCCTAGAACTACAGTACTGGCCATTAAAATTGCTACACCACGAAGTTGACGTGCTACAGACAGAAATTTAACCGACAGGAAGAACATGCTGTGATATGCAAATGATTAGCTTCTCAGAGCATTCACACAAGGTTGGCGCCGGTGGCGTTGTTGTGGACTGACACGACAGCCAGTCCACAGTGACGGGTACTCGAAAGGCACGCGCTTAAACTCACGCAGGCTGGCGTGAGGTCTGAAACAGGATACGTAAAGAATGCTATAAAGAAAAGTACGTAGCTGCTGGAATACTTAACTTTAATCCACAATTGGTGAACATTGGTCTTGTTACTGTACATGCTTCATTAGATACATAGCAAAGGATAAATGGCGCCTTGCTAGGTCGTAGCAATTGACTTAGCTGAAGGCTATGCTAACTATCGTCTCGGCAAATGAGAGCGTAATTCTCAGTGAACCTTTCCTAGCAAAGTCGGCTGTACAACTGGGGCGAGTGCTAGTAAGTCTCTCTAGACCTGCCGTGTGGCGGCGCTCGGTCTGCAATCACTGATAGTGGCGACACGCGGGTCCGTGGTATACTAGCGGACCGCGGCCGATTTAAAAGGCTACCACCTAGCAAGTGTGGTGTCTGGCGGTGACACCACAGGCGACAACTACAACGTGCTGACATGAGGAAAGTTTCCAACCGATTTCTCATACACAAACAGCAGTTGACCGGCGTTGCCTGGTGAAACGATGTTGTGATGCCTCGTGTAAGGAGGAAAAATGCGTACCATCACGTTTCCGACTTTGATATAGGTCGGATTGTAGCCTATCGCGATTGCAGTTTCGCGACATTGCTGCTCGCGTTGGTCGAGATCCAATGACTGTTAGCAGAAACTGGAATCGGTGGGTTCAGGAGGGTAATACGGAACGCCGTGCTCGATCCCAACGGCCTCGATCACTAGCAGTCGAGATGACATGCATCTTATCCACATGGCTGTAACGGATCGTGCAGCCACGTCTCGATCCCTGAGTCAACAGATGGGGACGTTTGCAAGACAACAACCATCTGCACGAACAGTTCGACGACGTTTGCAGCAGCATTGACTATCAACTCGGAGACCATGGATGCGGTTACCCTTGACGCTGCATCACAGACAGGAGCGCCTGCGATGGTTTACTCAACGACGAACCACGGTGCACGAATGGCAAAACGTCATTTTTTTCGGATGTATCCAGGTTCTGTTTAATGATCATGATGGTCATATCCGTGTTTGACGACATCACGGTGAACACGCATTTGAAGAGTGTATTCGTCATCGCCATACTGGCGTATCAGCCGGCGTGATGGTATGGGGTGCCATTGGTTACACGTCTCGGTCACCTCTTGTTCGCATTGACCGCACATTGAACAGTGGACGTTACATTTCAGAGGTGTTACGACGCGTGGCTGTATCCTTCATTCGATCTCTGCAAAACCCTACATTTCAGCAGGATAATGCACGACCGCATGTTGCAGGCCCTGTACGGGTCTTTCTGGATACAGAAAATGTTTTACTGCTGCCCTGGCCAGCACATTCTCCAGATCTCTCACCAACTGAAAACGTCTTGTCAATGGTGGCAGAGCAACTGGCTCGTCACAATAAGGCAGTCACTACTCTTGATGAACTGTGGTATCGTGTTGAATCTGCATGGGCAGCTGTACCTGTACATGGCATCCAAGCTCTGTTTGACTCAATGCCCAGGCGTATCAAGGCCGTTATTACGGCTAGAGGTGGTTGTTCTGGGTACTGATTTCTCAGGACCTTAGCACCCAAATTGAGTGAAAATGTAATCACATATCAGTTCTAGTGTAATATATTTGTCCAATGAATACCCGTTAATCAACTGCAATTCTTTTTGGTGTAGGAATTTTAATGGCCAGTAGTGTAGTAAAGAACTGTCGAATGAGATTGGACGCACTGTGACCAAGCTGTCGGACGATGTTATCGCGATACCTCTGGCGACGGCCTCTGACAACCGTTGTCGGTGCCACTTTCATCTCAAGTTATCGAGCACGTTCCGGAGAGGGCAGTGCACTCATGTACCGGGCACGGTACGGCTACGGCGGTATCAGCGAACAGCAATCCTTGGATCAGTGCGAGACCACTGTTGGTTTGGTGTGACGCAGAGGAGCAACACCGCTCAGAGGTCGGTACGGCGGGCCGACGTTGGCGTAGCGGAACTCGCGTTAGCAGCGTCCGCAGTGGAAGCCGTTGCTGTCAGTCGGCGGCGAGGGCAGGATGCGGCTGTGTCCTGTCCTGTGGCAACACGCAGTATCCCCAACCCTCATACTGCTGTTACAGACGACGTCCTCTATAGAGGTTGAGCCGCTTTGAGTACTGTGTTCCGAAATACCAAGCTGTTGGATACCGTGTCATGTTGTAATTGCACTACTTTATTTCCTTGTTTAACAGTTCCCGAATCCTGTCCTTTCTATGTATATTTAAATAGGTTTGTTGTGCATTTAAAATGAGTATTCTACGATCGTGCCAGGCACGTACCATTTAAAATGTCTTAACCTAAAACCAATGAACAACGCTAAGCTCCTGTAATTCTGTTAGTTATTCTTAAACTACATTCAGCCTGGGAGGTGTCGTTATAGACACTCTAAATCTCAAATTTGCATGCCGAGCGTTACTGATATTCGGTTTTACTTACGTTAGCTAAGCCTCTTAATCGCCCTCTGCTTCTGTATGTTGAGTTGTGTATTTAAACACTAATATGCTGTCAAATGGGTTACGTAAAGAGCTAACAAGGGGAGGCCGCCAATTGTGAAATTCAGATTCGATTCATACTGCGCATAATAAAAGCTCATGGCCAGAGGTGTAATGTGGCAAAGCACGAAGACGCACTTCTCAGCCGCTGTCGAGAAAATCGACAGTTAAAAGAAACCGTTGCGGTGAAATATTCTCTACGATTTATAATTTTATACAGCGTCGTGGCGCAGCGGTAAGCGCTCGGGTTCGTAATCCGAAGGTCGCCGGATCGAATCTCGCGCCATGCAACCTTTTTTTTTTTAGTGTTTGTTTTTTTGTAATTCAAATATGTATACATACACACACACACACACACACACACACACACACACATATATATATATATATATATATATATATATATATATATATATATATATATATATATCAAACAAAGTTGTATTTCACAAATGTTACTAATTGTCTTCACAATGTTAACCACGTATAGTTAACGGAAGACGTAGAAACGATATTCCGAAACGAATACGTATAGCGTAAGTCAAACGTTCGAATTGGAATAGAGACCCCACGAATACAAATTTGCTGTGGCAGGTATGAAATATAAACTCCGTTACTCGCTCGTTACACTTGAAGGACAGATGTTGAATGGGCCGAAACGAGCTGCCGCATAACAGCGTAGTAACCGGCTAACTTCGAAAGAAGGTAGATGCGGTCCCTAGCGCAACTTATAACATCGTTAAAAATCAGTGCGGACGTGGGAGCTTTGGTACAGCCTGTTAAACAAACGGAAAAATGGAGGCGGTACAATTGGAGAGCGATCCGCCTTCACCAACATGCATAAGCAATTCATTAATAGTTTTATATATATATATATATATATATATATATATATATATATATATATATATGTGTGTGTGTGTGTGTGTGTGTTTGTATATAAGAATTACAAAAAACTAATAATAAAAAATATTGCATGGCGCAAGATTCGATCCGGCGACCTTCGGATTAGGAACCCGATCGCTTACCGCTGCGCCACAACGCTGTAGAAAATTATTAATCGTAGTGAGTATTTCACCGCAACTGTTTCTTTTAACTGTCAATTTTCTCGACAACGGCTGAGAAGTGCATCTTGGTGCTTTGCCACATTACACCTCTGGCCATGAGCTTTTATTATGCGCAGTATGAATCGAATCTGAATTTCACAATTGGCGGCCTCCCTTTGTAAGATAGAAGCCGACTAGTCATAACTAGTTATGTCCCTGCCTGAAAGTTTGTATGAGCCACAATATCAGCTGTGTCGTATTTACCGAAACTACTGGTCCCTCTGATCGGTTCATTCAGTGTTTGCTGTCATACTGCTTAGTAAAAGGCTGACAACTTTACAGGAGTCGTAACGCTTGGCTATAAATTTATTGGTTTTTCCATATGTTGTAGAGTGCAACTTGTTTGTCTGTAGTTTCTGAGGCTGCCTTAGGTGTTACTATCGTCGGGCGCTGTCGATGGGGCCTACGATCTCTCTAGTGCCGTAGTGCAAGGACATGGCGTTGATGTGAAAGAGCCTTCATTAAGAAAAAATTTAGATGTAGATCATGCTGTTATAAGTAAGAGGAAGTAGAAGGGTTTTATACTACTGGGTCCATCAGGCTCCAGAATAGACAATCTGAAACTGACATTTGAAGGATTTTGTTTTTTCTAATTTTCTCTGAGTTGAGATGGTGTAAATGCTGTGCAACTGTGTCGTGCTTAAAGTCTATTTGACAAGTGACTCGTTGTATCTTCGTGATGATTAATCTTCTTATGCAGTTACAATTTTTTTAAGTTGAAATTTAAATTTAGTTATATAATTTCACTATCCGTACCTATTTGTTCACGTTACAAGAGCGATTTCATTTTACGTTGAGGTACCCATGCATAAATATTCCATTTTTCGTAAGAGTTTACGTTTTTAATTATTGTGTGTTGTATTTCATGGTTTAATCACCGGTGGCACCTAAATATAAATTCAATACATTATCAGTTTCAGTGTAACGTACTTTTTGAAAAAAAATTATCTTTTGGTTACAATGAATTAGTGCCTAAACTGAAGAATGGATTCATAATTGAAGTTATCGTGCAGCGTGTTGTAACTGCAAGTGGTACGCTTATTCTGTGTTATTATTAGCAAAAACGTGATACGAATTGATTGGTCAATGCAGCACCAATACCATTGAAGAAATAGTCCCTGCAAAATACATCAATCCCACTAGGCACTGCCGGCCGCTGTGCCCGAGAGGTTCTAGGCGCTTCAGTCTGGAACCGCGCCACCGCTACGGCCGCAGGTTCGAATCCTGCCTCCGGCATGGATGTATGTGATGTCCTTAGGTTAGTTAGGTTTAAGTAGTTCTAAGTTCTAGGGGACTGTTGACCTCAGATGTTAAGTCCCATAGTGCTCAGAGCCATTTGAACCATTTTGAACCATTAGGCTCTGATTCCTCTGGCCCTGTTCAAAACTGATAACTTTGGTCCTTGTATACATAACAAACAACACTGACTTACCTCTAAAGCTGCAACGGTGGAACGCAATATATTCTGGTCTCTCATTTAAAAAATAAAAATATGCTACCTACAGGCTCAGGGGTGAGCAATTCTGGTCGTAATACTTTTGAAACGTACATGAAATTTTTTGGGTGATAAATGAAAACACTTAAGAAAAATCCAACGTCTTTGAAAAAAGTGTGACCTGGGAAGGGAGGTGGCAGTGATTGTGGTGAATTACTGCCACAGATTTTTTTTAGTGAATTATATTCCAAGTTAAGTTGGCTTTCCAAAAAATCTGTCAACTGAATTTACATTACTCAGAAAAATTACATCCTTTTTGTTAATTTATTGACAAACAATGAGATTTTAGAGCACGTTTTATCTAATATCACTAAAAAAGCGTAAATACAAATCATCGAATTATATATACCTGTGTTAACAAATCTTAGAAACATTGCCAAAGGGGAATATCTAACTGTCTTTTTCATCAAATCATTTTACGTACATTCTGGGGTTACTCAACAATTAAAAATTATCAGCCAACTCATCTACACTAGTTTGCTGGCAAAACGAGAGTCATAAATATTTAACATCTTTACCTTGCATGCGAGAAGACAGACATACATCGTTGACAATATAATAGTTTCATTTTAGTTTGCCGCGCGGGGTTGGCCGAGCGGTTACAGGCGCTGCAGTCATGGCCTGTGCGGCTGGTCCCAGCGGAGGTTCGAGTCCTCCCACGGGCATGGGTGTGTGTGTTTGTCCTTAGGATGGTTTAGGTTAAGTAGTGTGTCAGGTTAGGGACTGATGACCTTAGCAGTTAAGTCCCGTAAAATTTCACACATATTTGGACATTTTTTTCATTTTAGTTTACATTAATATTATTATCGTATTCGGGTGCCACATACAAGTGTAGCCAATTAGACTCCTTTCATCAGTTTTTCATTTTACTTAAAAAAATTTACCGGCTGAGAACCGAATATTTTAGGTTGAATATTGATGCTGATATTGCCGTGCCGTGCTGTTATGTTATTATCTTGTGGTAAATAAAGGAAATAAAAAGAGTATTGTTAAACAGTGTCCTTAAATGGGTCTGGTCCTTCTACTCCCGCAGCCATGTTCTCTGCAATGAGCTATCTCAAAGTGGTACATGATTAATCTTGAGGAGTATTCAGAAGAAACGTGGCTGGATTTGAAGTGAGGGCAGTCAGCAGCGATTTGTGTAGCAGCTGGTGGGGAACTCTGTGTAGGAATAGAAAATGTGATCGAAGAAATGGAAGAAGCCCACTGTGATAAAATTCCTGATGTGCCCTATTCGGCATAGTCCTGATGTTCATTTAGAAGTAACGGCTAATTTAAGTTCCCTTATACGCATGTCACAATGTGTCCTGAAATCACAAAGTATAAACTGAAAACCGACTGGTTTACATCCTCAGGTGATGGCTTCAGATGTCTTTTCTTTTAGGTTTTTATTTTTTTTTTTCGTTTCCAGTTTCAGCTTGTACCGGCAGCCTACAGAAAAGAAAAGCACGAGGCAGCTCCACAATCGGCATAGCAGGTCCAAGCAGGCGGTAATAGTATCGCGTATGGCGCGTAGTTGCCAACCTTATTGTGGGCAACCTCCAATATAAAGCGTGCAACAAAAATGTACGGCACAAAATGCCGGACCTGCCCCGACGCCAAACGCTCATTTCCATTTTACCACCGGACGCGCTTCCGGGTAAATGATGGTTCAAACGAAATTACATAGACATAACCAAGGACCGCTCCAGAAATAAGGCTAGCCTTACAACTACAGTACACTGAAACGAGTAAAGAGAAAGGAAATATAACACAGGACTCAGATGTAGGTTTTCCGTGACTTCCCTAAATCGCTCCAGGCAAATGCCGAATGATTCCTTCGCAGGACACTGCATCAATCCAAACTTGTTCTCCGAACTATTCGTCAAAGTGATGTTAAACCGTAACGTTGCAAGAAAGTGAAAACAGTCTCTGTTGCAAATGGTTTATTGGTAGTAAGGGGCTTCGCTCAGTTAGGGCACCTTAAGATCGTCTATCGTTAGGTCTGATGCCGATCAGTGGGATAGCTAAGCTGAAGGTCAGAAGTAATGCACTTATGCCTTGAACAGCGGAGACCTATTCATTTAGGTTGACATTTCGGTCAATTTTCATAGTTGGCTTTATTCGGTATTTATTTTATTTCAGCCTCTTTTCACTATTAGCGCAGCTAATTGGCTCTTTCACCAAATTTTGTTCTCAAGTTAATCCACTATGCAGCCCACCCGCTTCAGCATATACATTGTCTAGAGCACTATTTGTTTACCACTCTGATTCATGGCTGTGATCCCTAACCTATCTTCGCACGGCATATTTCCGTGGGTTGGTGAGTTTCTTTTTGGTTCCTAATCCTGTGCTCACTCAAATTTAATTACTTATTAATGTTGTAACTTTACGCTTTTAATTCAGAAGTTTTCACTTGTTGTTTCTGGCCTTCCTGTGTTTGTATTCGACTATTGCGGCCTTCGCTTTGATACCACCATATTAATTGCTTTTAAACATGGCTAATGCGGTCTCCGCTGTTCAACGGAAGTGAATCACATTATTATGTAAATTGAAGGGAGAAGGAGAACATGAAAAAGGGAAGAGGAGGAAATAATGATACAAGCTGCATTGGGGCTTTATGCGGCATCAGAGCGACGAGTGAAAATGTGTGCCTGACCGGGACTCGAACCTGGGATCTCCTTGCTAGACAGTTGCGTTTACCACTGCTCCAAACGGACACTCTTCGTAGTAAATGCGCGGACTATCTCTGCACGCACCCCAGACGACCCATGTTCCCACCTAGCACCATCAACCCGCATGTTCACTCGTCATCGCTGATTCTGCATAAGATCTCGATGCACTTGATGTCATTAGTTCTTTCCTTTTCCTTCTCCCCCGTCTGCCCTCTATTTACATAGGCCCCACAGCTTCCGTTCATGTCCGAAGGAGCAGTCACTACGCATTGATATAAGTAAATTCAAAAATGGTTCAAATGGCTCTGAGCACTATGGGACTCAACTGCTGAGGTCATTAGTCCCCTAGAACTTAGAATTAGTTAAACCTAACTAACCTAAGGACATCACAAACATCCATGCCCGAGGCAGGATTCGAACCTGCGACCGTAGCGGTCTTGCGGTTCCAGACTGCAGCGCCTTTAACAGCACGGCCACTTCGATAAGTAAATTACATTACTTCTCACCTTTAGCTCTGCTATCCCACTGATGGTTGCTGGATAGGTTCGCGAATAAACTGTTGGTATTTACAGAAAACCTGTGAGTACGCTAACTGCACGAAACGCGTCATTATTAATAAAACACGCCCAAAAGACACTGTCCTCAGTTTTTCTAACATTGAGCCAATGTTGCTGCATCAGGCCAAAATGGCGTGGAGTGGTGCGTGAAAAAACCCTAATGTTCCTTCCCTCCTCCTTTTCCCCAACTTGCTTTCGTAAACCCGCAGTATCCTCCGTCATGCCGGAATCGCCTGTGCGCGATGCAGCAGAAATGAACACACAACCCTCGCGGTGCAGAAAGGTGCGGCGCGTTGTCCACACACGAGTTTGGGCGAGCGCAGCGCAGATAACAGTCTCGTGGAATCACACAAAGGCCGCGGCCGCAGCGCCAGCGAACGGCCAAAACAAATGCCGAACAATAACCACGAGTGGCTGTCGCGGGCCGGCCGGCGGCACGTGAAAATCGGCGAGCTAGCCGACGCGACAGCCACTCGTGGGGCGCGACGGCCGTCTGGAACAGGCACAGCCGAAAGGGCACGTCACTTTCTCTCGACGAGGGCGGTTCAGCCGTTACTGGGTGTCAGTCGCAGCGTTGTGCGGAATAAAAGAGCTGGAGAACGTTCCGTTTACGGTCGCCAATTCAGCGCATTGAATATATTAGTCCTGCCACCGTCCCCACACTCCGCTATTACCGCGTTGGGAATTTCATTACGACCTGCTAATATCCCACTGGCCATTAATACTGCCCTCAGGAATGCGGCAGTTTTTTAAATTCTGATGAGGCTTTTAGTAAATGTCGCGACCGACATAACTGAACGTTAATATTTATCAGTGCAAACATTATTGCCACACCATTGTACAATCTCTCATTGTGTCTGATTAAGCAACGACAGAAGCCACTTAATCGAAAACTTTTGCTCGCCTAGTAGCCTAAGCTCAAAATCACATCCCGGTTCTCGCAGAAAGATATATAAATACCTTGGAGAACGAGAAATGGAGATAGCATTTTCGATATTAAAACCCACGAAACTATTTTCGTAAGTATTTCAGGAGGTAAACAATGGAGAATAATACTCGACGGGAGCTGTAGCACTAAAGTATAGCCTTTTGTTGTACTTCCTGCATTGATCAGTGCAAATTATATGGAAATATTTCCATTTAAGACGGCAGGGGTCTCCGAGCGGTTCAAGGCACTACAGTCAGGAACCATGCGACCGCTACGGTCGCAGTTTCGAATCCTGCCTCGGGCATGGATGTGTGTGATGTCCTTATGTTAGTTAGGTTTAAGTAGTTCTAAGTTCTAGGGGACTGATGACCTCAGAGGTTAAGTCCCATAGTGCTCAGGTCCATTCTTTTTTTAATTTAAGCTTCCTCATACGGTCTATAAAAGTAATGCCTTTTGTTCAATCAGATATCACTGCTTAATAAGGAATTCTAACTTTGATAGTTAATCTTATGCGATTTATCTTCATATTCAATATTGAAATTGGCATGAAAAGATTCTGAAACGAAACTATCTCAAAGTTAGGAAGGATAAATGAGATCGCATCTCCGGATTTAAAAATCGTCCACTTAATTAGAAATGGAAATATGGAGTGGTGGACTTAACTGCAAAACAATTAAAACGAGATCTTCTCTGACTCCAAATTAAAAATTCTGTTATGAGATAATACCTGATAATATATTACCAGATCAGAGCACAAATATTTTCCACAAAATGTGGTCTGTGAGAAATGATGGAGCACGGATGGAAAATTTGCGTACAACTGACATTTGTCTATTTTGAGATGTTAAGGTTTCGATGATAATAAATGCGAGATGCATACGAGAGACCGAAATTCTCTCTCGGTCCATTACAATTCATTGGCTTTCTGAACGTGCCAATACAGCCAGCTCAGTATTGGAAAAGGCATATTACAGTATTTTCCGACAGTTCAGGGTAGACCTTAGTTTAACATGTACCCTGTTACAAAATTACGTAGGCATAACCAATGACTGCTCCAGAAATAAAGCTAGCTTTACAACTACAGTATACGGAAAAGAGTAAAGAGAAAGAAAATGTAACACAGGATTCAAAGAGGTAGTATGCTATAGAAATCCTTCTCGTAACACAATAAGAAATGATAAATCGCTATTGATTCACATTTGGGAAATTACCAATGCAGTCCACATTTATGACTAAGTCTCTGAATTAAAAACTACCAAAATTCTTTTGGGGTTTCATCAGTCTTTATACAGTGACGGAAAAAAATCGCAACATCTTATTTATTTAGAATAATGATATATCGGGAGTACATTTGCCAGTGTAACATACGTTAAGCGATTAACATTACAGGATCACAGATCAACACAACAGGGCGATTCATCAGACTGGCGTACAATCTGCAGTAAGGGCGCTTGGGATAACCACGGGGCTGCTCCTACAGTCATCCGAAATCGTATCCCACACTATAATTACAGATGTAGGTCCTGTGTGTCTAGCACGCTGACAGGTTGTTTGCCGGTCCAAAACTGGCCTTCTTGTAACCAACAAGCGGTCATCATTGGCACCGAGGGATAATCTGCTATTTTCAGAAAAAACGACCTCCACCAGGTCGTCCAATAGCTCTCTCTTGACACCAATGAAGTCGCAAATGGTGATGGTTTAGAGTCAGTGGAATGCATGCTACAGGGCGTCTGGTTCGGAGCTATCTTTGAAGTAACCGAGTTATTGCGGTTAGTTGTGTCACTACGGTGTCAACTGCTTATGAAATTGCTGCAGCAGATGCAGTACGATGTGGCAGAGCCATACGCCGAAACGATGGTATTCCCTTTCAATACGGCCGGCCGGTGTGGCCGTGCGGTTCTAGGCGTGTCAGTTTGGAACCGCGTGACCACTACGGTCGCAGGTTCGAATCCTGCCTCGGGCATGGATGTGTGTGATGTCCTTAGGTTGGTTAGGTTTAAGTAGTTCTAAGTTCTAGGGGACTGATTACCACAGATATTGAGTCCCATAGTGCTCAGAGCCATTTGAACCATTTTTTTCCCTTTCAATACTGCTACGTGGCTGTCGGGAGCCCGGTCTTGTTGCGACCGTACATCGTTGTGGACACCGCTGCCAGCAATAATGTACAGTGGTTACGTTTCTGCCGTGTCTTTCTGCAGTATCGTAGAAGGAACACGCAGCTTCTCGTAGAACAATTGCAAGACCTCGTTCAAACTCAGTTGTTGATAATGCCGTCTTTGTCGTTTCAAGGCGTTCTTGACTAACATCAGCTCACCACCTTAAGTCTCAATGGTACGTAACTGTCACGGCCGTTACAGAGCGTATTTAAGGCAAGCCTGATGAGCGTTCTCAAAGTACACTTTCCATTCTTATGCGACTGGCGTGTAATTTTAATAGACATCATCATTCAGATTTCGTGAAACACCCTTTTATTGTTTCGATTTTTTTCCGTCAGTTTGTGTATAGTTTTCAATGTTTTACCTTATCTGAAGTTCGTTACATATCAGTTTCTACTTTGTAGTTAACTTATTATCTCTATATGTCTAGCAAAATCGACTTTTTCAGTTAACTGCTTCCAGTGTCTGTTAACAATCATTCCCAATGATTCCATAAATGTAAATTCAAACATCTAAATTTCATTGGATCAGACCTGATATTTCTGTGTAGTTTTCCTGAAATTCTTGCAGAATTCCCTGCAGACTGCAGCATATTTCAGTGGATTTGCAGCAGCCCTTCAGTTAACCAGGTAATGGTGTTAAGTTATTTAGTTTTTGCATACACCAACCGTAGACTAGCTCATTATACTACAAAAAAAAAGTATTTTGTCAAATTGCAATACATTTTCGTGTAGGTAAGGGGCCACACTTGACCGTCGTATATGAAACTGCAGACGTGACGCCACGTATACCACAACAGCACTTGTGGAGGAACAGTTGGATTTTCTGAAAGAAGTTTATGAGATGTTCAATGTGGAGACATGAGAAACTGATTGTTTAAAAAATACTTGTGTAGGGGGACAAATAAATATAAACTACCGTAAAAAGATTAGTGCTCAGTTTTAGAGGTTTACAATGCACTCAAGATTTAGTGTTGTAACAGCACTCTTGCAATACATGAAATGATTACACTTACATATTAATAACAAAAGCGGCTCTGAGGTACCAGATATCGACACATGTTGAGACACACATGTCAGTACTTGGGGCAACCTCCAAGGGGGACAATGCAGGCACTGGCTCTGGCATCCAGTCGATAGTACAGGTGACGTATACTGACCTGGCTTACACTATACCAACCTGCCTGACCTGTTCAAGTTGTTCTGCGAAAGTTGTTGATTAGCGAGTCTCACGAGTTATTATTCATCCCATCATTTCCCACACGTGCTCGATTTGAGACACTACCGCAGATGATGCTAGCGTGGAACGTTGCTGTACGTCTTGCAGAGCACGTTGAGCTTCACGCTCAGTGATTGGGCTGAGCATTATCCTGTTGGAACACCACATCACCTTCCTGCCCCAAGAACGCCAAAAGGACGGGTATAAAAAAACATCTTGCATGTACAAGTGCTGGTTAGCTTCCCCTGCAGAAACGACAGAGGTGAACGAGAGTTGTAACTTATCGTCTGCTGTCTATGACAGCTCTCAGCATGTCTGCGCCGTACGCGCAAATGGCCATCACTTGTGTGCGGGCAGAATCTGCTCTCATCGCTGAACACAACGGAGCGCCACTCCATATTCCAACTGATAATCTGACGGCACCAGCCAATCCGTGAATGTCGATGCTGTGGCATGAGTGGCGGGCTAGAGGTGTGGGTGTCCGTTGTTCCACTGACAATAACCGATTGGCAACAGTTAGTCTTGGCTCACAAGCCCTCTTACCGGTGCTGTGGTAGCTGCACGATCTGCCACTCTCGTCAGGGCGGGGTCGGTCGTCTGCGTTTTTGTTACTACGCTATCGTTCAGTCCACCTACCTCGATAGGATTCTTTCCGATTTCCCTTCACTCTGTGGTAGCAGATACGTGCTAGGCAGTGTAAAGCAGCGTTGATGAAACCACCACCTAATACCTACCACACAGACGCCACGTAACTCTAGAAAGTCAGTTCCTTAAAGTTCATGATTAAAAATGGCTCGGTTCAAATGGCTCTAAGCACTATGGGACTTAAACATCTGAGGTCATCAGTCCCCTAGACTTGGAACTACTTAAACCTAAGGACATCACTCACATCCATGCCCCAGGCAGGATTAGAAACTGCGACCGCAGCAGCAGCAAGGTTCCGGGCTGAAGCGTCTAGAAGCGCTCGGCCACAGTGGACGACCGTGATTAAAAAATCGGACGTTCGGGATCTTCAGTCCACTTGCAGAAAAGCGTTTAAATTAGATTAACTCTACTTTGTATTCACATTGAAACACATGAGTAGGCTATCCAGTCCGTATTTAATATGATAAAACGTTATCATTCAAAGTTCACTGTCTGTATAACAAATATACACTCGAAAAGCAGCCAGAATTTTAGTAAGTCCAATACAACTAACTTTGACGTTCTACCAGTCACAGACCCACAACTATTCGCGAATTAAACATTCGGTCGTTTCAGTGGTCTTCTTCATAAGATTTGCTCGCCAAAATATTCCGTACAGAGCGCGAATCATGTGGTGTCACCGCCAGACACCACACTTGCTAGGTGGTAGCCTTTAAATCGGCCGCGGTCTGTTAGTACACGTGGGACCCGCGAGTCGCCACTATCAGTGATTGCAGACAGAACGCCGCAACAAGGCAGCTCTAGAGAAACTTCCTATCACTCGCCCCAGTTGTACAGCCGACTTTGCTAGCGATGGTTCACTGACAAAATACGCTCTCATTTGCCGAGACGATAGTTAGCATAGCCTTCATCTATGTCATTTGCTACGACCTAGCAAGGCGCCATTATCAGTTGCTATTGATCTTGTAATTCATGTACCGTCAGACCGACGTTCACCATTAATGGATTAAAGTTAAGTATTCCACCAGCTACGTCCGTTTTTTCTAAAGTCTAATTTCCTTGTCCTGTTCCAGACCTCACGCCTGCCTGCGTGAGCTAAAACGCGTTCCTTTCGGCTTCCTCTAGTATTCCTGGGTTGGCTCTCCTGCCAATCCACAACAAAGCATGCCACGCGGAGTTGTTACTACGACCAGAACGTTCAAACGCTCATATCTCTCAAACTATTTAATTTAGAGACACCAGACTTTCATTAAAATGTTAGTAACTCCAGTCGCTTTAGTCACGGGATGTTCGAAGCGAAATTAGCTCACTATTTCCTCACATTACAGAGTATTTTTAAGGGGCGATCTGACATCGTCTTATCCGTAGAGCGGCTGGCAAGCCACACCTCTCGCGGTACACTCCTATCGCGTGGGAACAGCGTAAATGTGATTGGCTGTTGATCTAAACAATCAATGAGAATGTTCCTTCCAGATCATTCTCGCGGCAAATCTTGCCTTATCCAATCACTGATTTGATAGTGATTAATGTCAGCAAACTTCAAATTCTAGTATTTCATTTGATCAGAATAAATGTGTGAAATATTCCTCAAATTGGTAAATAAACTTATTCCGGCTCTAATTTCCATTCTGGCTACCTTTTTTACAAAAACAAGCACATACAGACGTACGTCACCTGAATCGTGAGTGCAACATAACTTTCCCACGGTTCGTTTGTACAAGGTTTTACGTAAAATGAAATATAAATTTTAACGTCTGTCCCACAAACACTCTCTCAATCATTATCACGCACTCACACGGCAAAATAAAATAAAATCATAATTTTGACCGATTTTTATATTACGTAATGCGCAGTGACTAAAGTTTTAAAAAGGAAATTCTATTTAATTGATTTTTATGCACTGATAACTTTGGAATGGCTTCAAATGATAATGAAATTCAATGTGTTAATGTTCCTAACTTAGTTTTTTTAAACAAAAGTGCAAGTTTTACGAATTTTAGGTAATTCTCTTTATCTCCAAAACTATAATAAATAAAAATCTGAAATGTTGACAGCCTCATTGCATTAATAACGAATGGCTGTGTACCAAATAAAAGCATAATCGGATAATAACTAATATGGGTAATTTAGATTCTTAAAGGGTATGAATGTTCGTATCCACTGAATGTTACACTATGCAGTTCTCACTTCAGGCAGCATCAACTGTTCTGTGAAGAAAGCATAAAAAAAACCTCACACACATAGTCATCCTGGAGCTACCGTACAAGGTGGCAGCGTGCCTTACTGCAACGAATGTCATCTCGTGATAACTTGCTGCTTTACACACTGCCGCCCTTATAGTAAGACGATACTGGCAGACGTCTGTGCTGCGCGGTTGACCAGAATCTCATCTACGGGTGTGAGAATCTTCACGAGACCACTGCTGCCAGCATCGTTGCACCACTGACGCAGCACATACAACTTGTGTGACCTTTCTCCGGAAAGACCATCCCGCCGTTCGGAAGGCCACAATATGACCTCTTCTGAACTCCCTCACTTGGCTGCAGGAAGCTCGAGTGCATCTCCGCCGTGGCATGGTTGCCTGCTTGCTTCACACGTTCGCACTACACTGAGGCTTCTCGTTGTAGGCATTCCCTGTTTATGGGTAGACACTGATGGCGCTGTGTTACCTATGCCACTACGCTATCTGTTGGCGGACTACGTCAAAACCATTATCAGCACGTCAACAAACCTAGAGGTGGCATATGCCGTCATCGGATCAAAAGCGACGGCTTCTTTCCAGGCGTACTAATTATTTTTCCAGCAGCGTAGAAAGCCAGGCGTACCGCATGGACTTCAACGCCTTGGAGGTACTAGTAGAAAATTGGTGGAGTAGATACTCTAATAACTTTGAAATTGGAAAGACTTTGTAGAAATACTGGATGGTGGGGAGAGATGCTAGAGAAATACTCGACCAGTTAGTAGCTTGGAGAACGTCGCATCAAAACACCTTTCAGCTATCTTCATTTCCAATACTTATTTCATTGAGGAACCAGTTTCGGCGATATATTACGCCATCTTCATGCCCCATGACAGAGATGTAGGAAGGTTCCCACCTCTGGTCCTGTCATAATACGGATGAACATTCAATAACTGGTGTTTGTAGATTTTCGGCAGTCATCCCTCGGATAGTGAAATGTAATTTTTTAGACACGTTATGATAGAAGATAATTTTAAAACTAAGGCACAACAGATAAAATAGTGGTACATGATTGCTTGACACTTCATATAGCGAACAGATTCTTTCTAACACAGGTGTTAAAACTATTTAAGAAAACCGAAATGAAACGCCTACGGTCCGCTGTAGCTCTTGAGGTCACTTATAAACCCACACCCGGTTACGCAACTTTTGAGGTGCGTCTACTGGTACAAATATCTACACAAAATAGTTTTTAAGAGTTAATTCATTTATCTGAGATATCATAAAATACTGAATAACTACACAAACTTGGGAAAAAATATTACGTATCAAGCTAGAAAACTGGTGTTGATCACATACTCCCCGGAAGAACGGGATTATGTATATGTAGGTCGGAATTTAAATAGTGGCAACACTGCTGTGGAGACACGCTGCAATTCGATCTACTGCTGTCGATGAAAGCACACGTTTTTGACATACCTACCTCACTTCCGAGCAAATGTACACGCCCGTCCCATGTCACCGGATTGCGCACAATCGAGGGAAACACAGTCACTTGTGAGCGAGCGGACTAACGTAAGGACGTCACTATGTTTTCGAGACAGGAACAACGGAGACCAAGACAGACCGTCGATACACACTATTATTGTTCGTTTCTGAAGAATCACTAGTGACCAACTTTTAAAGATGCGGCGACGCTTTCTGCACAGCCCACCCATCATTTTCCACGACAATGCGCGTGCGCATAAGTCGGCCGCTGTGGCTGAGCGGTTCTAGGTGCTTCAGTCCGGAACCGCGCGACTGCTACGGTCGCGGGTTCGAATCCTGCCTCGGGCATCGATGTGTGTGATGTACTTATGTTATTTAGGTTTAAGTAGTCCTAAGTTCTAGCAGACTGATGACCTCATATGTTAAGTCCCATAGTGCTCAGACCCATTTGAACCATTTTTTTGTGGGCGCATACAGCGCAAGCTGTAGCTGCTTTGTTCGGTCCATGGTTCTGGGAAGTACTGTAGTATCCACCATACTCCCCGGACTTAGGTCTTTGTGACTTTGATTTGATTCCGAAGGTGAAGGAACCACTTCGTGTCATTGGCTTCAGAACTGTTCCAGAGATTCGACAAGCAGTAGACCGCTCCATTCGCACCATCAACAGAACAGGCTCTGCTAGCGGTATACTACGCCTTCCACATGGCTGGCAACGGGTTCTACACAACACTGGTGACTACTTTGAAACCGATCGAGGTGGCGCAGTGGTTAGCACACTGGACTCGCATTCGGGAGGACGACGGTTCAATCCCGTCTCCAACCATCCTGATTTAGATTTTCCGTGATTTCCCTAAATCGTTTCAGGCAAATGCCGGGATGGTTCCTTTGAAAGGGCACGGCCGATTTCCTTCCCAATCCTTCCCTAACCCGAGCTTGCGCTCCGTCTCTAATGACCTCGTTGTCGACGGGACGTTAAACACTAACTACCTACCTACCTACTACTTTGAAGGACAGTAACAGGTGCAAATATGTAACTCTTTTGTATCGGTAGTGAATAAATAGTTGCCACTATTTAAGTTCCCACACTCGTTTATGTACAGGGTGGTCCGTTGATCGTGACCGGGCCAAATATCTCACGAAATAAGCGCCAAACGAAAAAAACTACAAAGAATGAAACTTGTCTAGCTTCAAGGGGGAAAGCAGATGGCGCTATGGGTGGCGCGCTACATGGCGCTGCCACAGGTCAAACGGATATCAACTGCGTTTTCTAAATTACGAACCCCCATTTTTAATTACATATTCGTGTATAACGTAATGAAATATGAATGTTTTAGTTAGACTACTTTATTCGCTATGTGATTGATGGTGCTGTAATAGTCACAAACATATGGCTCACAATTTTAGACGAACAGTTGGTAACATATAAGTTTTCTAAATAAAATACAGATCGTAGGTACTCTTCAGCATTTTATTTTGGTTGTTCCAATATGATACACGTACGTTTGTGAACTTATCATTTCTGAGAACGCGTGCCGTTACAGCGTGATTACCTGTAAATACCACATTAATGCAATAAATGTTCAAAATGATGTCCGTCAACCTCAATGCATTTGGTAATACGTGTAACGTAATTCCTCTCAACAGCGAGTAGTTCGCCTTCCGTAATGTTCGCATATGCATTGACAATGCGTTGACGCACGTTGTCAGGCGTTGTCGGTGGATCACGATAGCAAATGTCCTCCAGCTTTCCCCACAGAAAGAAATCCGGGGACGTCAGATCGAGTGAACGTGCGGGCCATGGTATGGTGCTTCGACGACCTGTCATGAAACATGCTATTCAATACCGCTTCAACCGCACGCGAGCTGTGTGCCCTACATTCATCTTGTTGGAAGTACATCACCACTCTGTCATGCAGTGAAACATCTTGTGGTAACAACGGTAGAACATTACGTAGGAAATCAGCATACATTGCACTATTAAGAATGCCATCGATAAAATGAGGGTCAATTACCCTTCCTCCCATAATGCCGCACCCTACATTAACCCGCCAAGGTCGCTGATGTTCCACTTGTCGCAGCCATTGTGGATTTTTCGTTGCCCAATAGTGCATATTATGCCGGTTTACGTTACAGCTGTTGGTGAATGACGCTTCATCGCTAAATATAAAGCGTGCAAAGAACCTGCTATCGTCCCGTAATTTCTCTTGTGCTCAGTGGCAGAACTGTACACGACGTTCAAAGTCGTTGCCATGCAATTCCTGCTTCATAGAAATATCGTACGCGTTCAATCGATGTTGATGTAGCTTTCTCAACTTAGACATTTTGAGATTCCCGATTGTCGCGCAATTTGTCTGCTACTGATGTCCGGATTAGCTGCGACAGCAGCTAAAACACCTGCTTGGGCATCATAATTTTATGCAGGTCGTGGTTGACGTTTCACATGTGGCTGAACACATCCTGTTTCCTTAAATAACGTAACTATCCGGCGAACGGTCCGGACACTTGGATGATGTCGTCCACGATACCGAGCAGCATACATAGCACACGCCCGTTCGGCATTTTGATCACAATAGCCATACATCAACACGACATCGACCTTTTCCACAATTGGTAAACGGTCCATTTTAACACTAGTAACGTATCACAAAGCAAATACCGTCAGCACTGGCGGAATGTAACGTGATACCACGTACTTATACGTTTGTGACCATTACAGCGCCATCTATCACAAAGCGAAAAAAGTGGTCCAACTAAAACATTCATATTTCTTTACATGCTACACGAATATGTAACAAAAATGAGGGTTCCTGTTTGAAAAAACGCATTTGATATCTGTTTGACCTATGGCAGCGCCATCTTGCGGGACAACCATAGCGCCATCTGGTTTCCTCCTACAAGCTAGACGACTTTCGTTGTTTGTAGTTTTTTCGTTTGATGCTTATTTCGTGAGATATTGGGCTCGGTCACTATCAATGGACCACCCTATATATATATACATATGTATATATATAAATGCAACTTTTCAGTTCATACCAAAAGGAAGTACTCGCAAATGTTATGTCAGAGATTATAGAAAGCCTCTGTGAAACAACTGACATGGTTAGGTAATGATTTCAGGACTTCTCAGTTTGTAAAAAGCCAATGGTAAATAATACCTTCGTCAATTATGAAAATCATTTCTAAATCGCAAGAATAGAATTAGGTATCAGATCAGATCCTTCCTCAAGGAAGAAAAGGAAGATAAACTAACTCAAATGAAAAAGATCCTCGCCATGTGATGCGGATCAGTTACCAAAAACGAGACTGAGTATTTCTTCGGGAACTGTGCACATTACGACTAAAATACGCTCTTGCCCGGCTAAGTCAAGTAATAAAATGCCACTCATGGACGTTATTCGGGGAAGTACTGGATCCTGTTGTGATGAAAACTAGTAATTTTAATCCATTGAAATCTACTGAAAATTATTTTAGCTGTTGTTGGGGCGCCGACATTTACCGAAAGGAGGAAGCGTATGCTGCCGATCAAACTTACCGAAAGTGACACGCTCATGTGAATTTTCCACCAACACAGCAGGTGACGCCATCCACGGTGGTCGAGTGGTTCTAAGCGCTTCAGTCCGGAACCGCGCTTCTGCTACAGTCGCAGGTTCGAATCCTGCCGCGGGCATGGATGTGTGTGATGTCCTTAGGTTGGTTAGGCTTAAGTAGTTCTAGGTTTAGGGGACTGATGACTTCAGATGTTAAGTCCCATGGTGCTCAGAGACATTTGAACCATTATTTAACCAGCAGCTGACAACATATGCAACGAGCGTCCCGTGTGTTGTCGAAGTGTGCGCTGTGGCTGCTGTCCCAGTACTGAGACGGTGACGGAAACTGATTAACTCGGGCAACACGCAAAATTAAAAGCACAACTACAGTGCTCTGTTGTCGACTTACGTTCACCGCGTAAAATATTAGACGCGGCTCTCTGTGCTACATAAAGTTGAGTCTGAATTATACTACATATAATAATGTTGCTAAGATGAACTACTTATTTCAAATGAGTAAAACTTACTTCTGAATTATTATAAAAGTGTAGACATTAAATGGAGGAGATGACTAAGTGGACGGAAAAGAAACTGTTCACTATACGAAGTCTCTTGCGTTGATCGAAGGGATCACAGTGTAAAAAATATACGGATACTAGCCATTGAAATGTGGCCCTTGTTTTGACTGGAGCAAAGGTGGGAATCATCGAACAAATCTATCATGGGACCTCAAGATGTCATAATATATCCACGAAACGCGTTGCTCACTAAAATAACTGGTTGGAAATTTAGACTGATGAAAGGTGTTTTGATTCGACATTCTGTGATCCCACAACCATCTGAATGAAGATGGACATACAGAGTTTGTAATTTTCGTTTGTTATAGGCTTTCTGTGAAATGACTGGGTTGCCTGTAGAGACAGTTTTGCTGCGATACGAATCACAAACGCATGACAGCGTGCGAGTGACATGGCGCAACAAGTGGTAACGTATTCGAAAGTAATGGGACAGTACGATTCTTACGTGTAAGACGTCTAAACTACACTAATATTCACCACGAAATTCATGCTATTTGTGGACCAGATGCGTTGTCGTATCCAGCTAAGGCAAAATGGTGACAAAAATTTGACCAACGCCGCACAGATGTAGGTTATGCTGATCGGGAAGGAAGGTATCCGACATAGAACACAGACGAAATTGTCCAGGAAGTCAATGAAGAACAGCTCAAGGGAAAGGGATTTTCCGACGTTGAGAACCTTCACACATAGGTCCTCGAATGACTGCTTGACAGAGGAGGAATTATTTACACTGACTTGCTGAGAATTATGAGAAATAGTATCACATGCCAGTGTCACTTTGAAGTGTAATGCTACTATCGATAAAATCTTCCGTTATTAGCTGTTATTTTGCATTCTGAAGTCACCTTTTGCTTACCTTAATTGATGATAGTAAGAAATAAAAAACCTAATGGAAGCGATTGACCCAACAATTATTAGTATAATAGCACAAGTTAAGAAGGGAGCGCACAGTGGAGATTACCGGAAGCAAAGGGTTATAAAAATGCTATCATTTATAAGCTGTAGGATCGATTTTTGGGAGTGTAGTGAGGTCCTTCTTTTTGTGTTAATGTCAGGTGCACCCTGAAGATGTTTGCTCTAAAATTCGTGTGACCGAAGCAACACTTCTCCACTGCAGAGTGTAACAATCAAAGAATATGTTGAAACGCGAAAGTAAGAGGGGAAATGCAATATCAGTGTCGTCACGCCTACCATGCAATCTATGGCGAAGTTGGGTAGGGTACCGCAGATAGCGTCCACGTCGCATCAAACACTGTGTGTGCTCCGTTTCATCGCAATTTCGAGCAGCAGTCTCGTTCTGCCAGTTCCATAGGCAGTTGGCGTATACAGCCGCAGTAACTGCGTTTGGAGTCACGGCCCGCTTTTATTGCGTTCGCAGCTCCGGCCACCGCGAGGTAGTGCCACACAGGTTCATGCGCCTGCTTATTGCCACCATATATCAGCCGGCGAAATCGCTGTTTGCTGCGCAGAACACTACAATGTCTGCTCTGCCAAGCAAATTGCAAGAGCCTCTCAAGCTGCCTATTCTGCATCCTGGTGAAGGCAGAGTCGGCAAACGATGCCTCACTGCGACTAGCACAGTATCACGGACTCCGTGTGTTCACACACACACACACACACACACACACACACACACACACACACATACACATACACATACGTATACATAGGCAGGGAGGTCAGTTGTAGTCTGGAAAGAAGGTAGCGGTATTGTAGGGGAGGTTGTGCTGCGAAATAAATCTTATCAAAAAAAATTTTATCCGTGGCACCGATTCCGAATTATTTAGCATTGAAGTTAGCCAGTCAGGTCATCGCACTCACAAGTTCAAGCACAAGCACGAGCTAAAATGCGTTAATGTACGGACATCTGTACGTCCGGGAGATGCCACTTGTCCAAATGCTCGTTACCAGTTAAACTCTGCTTTTTTAGAAGCGAAAATTAAATTTATGAAACCAACAAATAACACGTTTGCCATTACTGTCTCTGGCAGGCTGCTTGAATTTGCGCTCACAACGACCAGATTGGCTAGCTCTAATGTTAATTATATCAGAAACAGCACAGTATACCAACTTTTTTTCTTAACAGTTGTTCCTCAGCAAAACCTATCCTATGATATCCTTACAATATTTTCAGGCTGTTTCTGATCATCCTTTATATATACAGTCTGTAGTGACTGAGGATGGTGGATGAACAACATGACATCAGTATTTACGTCATTTCCAGACTAATATTTATAGCTACTGCAAGTCACATGTTTTTAGGTTGGTTGGTACCTCCAAGTATTTGGGACAAGAGCAAGTCTTTAATGCTTATTTCCCAGTCAACAGCAGGTCATGTGTCGAACCATGGACATATCGACGCAGAACAGTTAGTCTGTACTGATTGGTGTAGTCCACTTAGTGGAGCAGTTACGACCATGCAGAAAACATAATGTTGTAAAGTGCGATAGTTGTTCGTGGGGTTACAGTTCGACAGGAAAAAACAACCATCACATTGATATGTCTATATATTAAGGTACCACAAATATAATTATGTGCTCTTGAACCTCTAACTCCCTGTGCACTGCAGATATTTTTATACGTCGTAAAAAAAATGGTTCAAATGGTTCTGAGCACTATGGGACTCAACTTCTGAGGTCATTAGTCCCCTAGAACTTAGAACTAGTTAAACCTAACTAACCTAAGGACATCACAAACATCCATGCCCGAGGCAGGATTCGAACCTGCGACCGTAGCGGTCTTGCGGTTCCAGACTGCAGCGCCTTTAACCGCACGGCCACTTCGGCCGGCTATACGTCGTACCTTAATATGTAGACCCATCAGTGTACTGCACTTTTTTTTTTTGTCTGCTTCGAACAATCATCCATCAAATCCGTCACAAACTTCCCGACCTGATATTTTCTGCACAGTCTTACTGCACCACTAGGTGGATATGGCTCTCAGTATAGACTCACCATTTTGTGTCCACATGTCCACCGTCCAATACGTGACATGCTGCCCAGAGGAAAATAAACATTATTGGCTTACTCTTGCCAGAGGCATATACTTGGAGGTACTAACCAAACTGTCATCACTGTATTTACTAGTCTGCAAGTGACTTAAATGCTGATTTAACGCTGTTCGGTAGACCAGCCTCTTAGTGATGAGAATATCTGCTCTTATACCCATTACATCCTACCTAAACACGCACATGTATATGGTGCAACCAAATGGCTAGAGGGAACTACTTTTGTCAGAGACCAAATGTTCACTGATGTATCATGGTGTCGGTAGGCATCCTTTGTTTCTTTTAGGCCCCTGTGAGATGGCAGAGTGAAGGCACTACGCTGCATGCATGTGTAAAATGTGTTGCCATAAACCAGTCAGCTGTTCTGTGTGAAGGGTCTGGGCGAAGCAAAACTGTTGTTTCTGACTCGCTTCTGAAGCCCGTTTCACACTGGGACACTGGTGACGGTCGCCAGCGAAGGTCACCGGCAGACATACATTCGTTTCAACTGGAGCATTCACAGCGAGACACTACACCGCCTCACCGAGCCACTATCAAGCAGCAGTGACTCAACCTCGCCACATGTGACGGACACGGCCACTGTGTTCACAGCAGTCACCGCCGGATGCACATTAGTTTGAATTGGAGTGTTCGCACTGGGACACAGATCACAGACACATCGCTGCAGATTTGCCAACTGACAGGCAGTCATTTCTGAACCAGTGACGCGAAACATTCATTGTACATTATACTGTACACATTGTAGCCATGAGTTTAGCATTATACTATTCACATTGTAGCCATGAGTTTAGATTTGATTAACACGGAAGATTTTATAAGTGAAGTAGAAAGTCGTCCTGCTATGTCAAAAGTGATGACGACAGCAAAGAAGTGGTGAAAACGGATGCGTGGCAAGAAAATACAGCGAAGTTTGTGCCTGGTTTTAATGAGAAGACCGTGGATGCAAAAAACAAAATTGGTAAATTGTATGTACTTTTTTTTCAAATTTAATATCTTATTTTTAGGCCCATAAACGACTAGCGAAATTTAGTTGCTATTCCCGTATGAGGCTAGGACGGTAGTAACCTTCAAGCAGATTTGCATCCCTCGCCCCTTTTCTTTTGCGTTTGCCAGATCAAGTGTACCGTCATGCAGTCTTAATGCGATAAAAAGGGACAAAACGGATGAGCGTGGAAACCATGAACTCACCCCTGCAGGGCGAATGAAGAGAAAGTCTAAAATAATACTTATATTTAAAAGTTTTCATAACAAAATTAAGGGTGTGTCTTGTCGCCGTCTTAAGGCGTTCCGCCTTATGGTCCAAAAAATAGGGTAAAAATATTATTCTTAATTACAATTATTTACACATATGTGGCTAGTACAATAATGAATTTTATTTATTTATTGAAATATTAATCAAGTTCCTGACACGCTATAATTTTAATTGTAAGTTCCAATCAGTTGCCGGCTGTTGTGGCCGAACGGTTCTGGGCGCTTCAGTCTGTAACCGCGAGACCGTTACGGTCGCAGGTTCGAATCCTGCCTCGGGCATGGGTGTGTGTGATGTCCTTAGGTTAGTTAGGTTCAAGTAGTTCTAAGTTGTAGGACCTGATGACCGCAGACGTTGAGTCCCAAAGTTCTCAGAGCCATTTGAACAATCCAATCAGTTCAGTGAATACAATAATGTAACTTCTTACAGTTAACATAGTAATAATTGCACAAAGCACATCACGAATACAATGCCACATGAACAATGAGGCCTAACCACATTAACATTCACTTAATATTTCGAGCAATCACAATTTTGCAGCTGCCAGGGCTAACGAAGTAGTTTGCTAAGTCATTTCTGATACTATTCGCAATATTTCCTCCACAGACTAAACAAAGTGACATGTCCTGCAATCCCTGAACAGTTAACGAATCCTCAAACGACATAAAGAGTATAAAGCAGTCCTTTCTCCAGCCGATCATGTAGCAGTGGATGTACGTTTAATGAAAGTTTTTACTCTCCTCCTCCTCCTCCTCCTCCTCCTCCTCCTCCTCCTATTTAGTAGTACCAACAAAAGATCCTCCTCGCTCGAGTCCATTTCACTAACTAATCATTGGCAAAACCTGCGTTGTCGGACACCGGTAATCCAGGAGTGTTCACCACAATTACCGGTCACTGGTGACCGTCACCAGTGTCCCAGCGTGATACGGGCCTAAAAGTATGCAACACCCCTGCTTCGCCATGTCTGTCGTTAGGTGCCTGGAAGTTACTGAAGGATGCTTATTGTAGCTAAAAGCATCAGCAAACATTTTGTATCGAACAGAAGATGTTTCCCATTATATTTGCAGGGTGTTTCAAAATTACACCGACAGACTGCGAGGGGATGTAGAAGGTTTCTTGAGTAACAAAATATCGATAGGCACCCGCGTCGGGAAATATCATCCAACGACGCTACAGAGCGTCGGAGATATAGGCGCTGGCGTCTGTACATGTGTGACAGTGCAGGGTGATCCATGATGACGTTGCGGACTTTCAGGGATAATGAAAAATGATAAATGTATCAATGTGATCTAAGGGACCTTGGTTCGGAAGCGATCGAGTCGAAACTTTCTGATACATCTTATGGCTGAGGAGAGGCACCAATACTGTGGTTGCAAAGATGTTTGGGTATTCGACATTCAAGGTATGGACAAAATCCAGACAAAATATCTATTGAACATGAGCTCTAAAACCTCAATGCTCCTCAATGCTCCTCAAGAATGCATTTGAGGGTCCATGTTTAGCGAAATTTTTCCGTGTCTTTTTCCACACAACCACCTATGAATGTTTCCTACCCTCCAAAACAGTACCGATACAAGTATTTCACTGTCAGAGTTATCAGAAAGACTTACATGTACAAATTTCAACTCGTTCATTCCCGGACTCATGTCCTGTTCCTCAAACTGACACATTTGTCCGTCACCCTCATCCCTGAAAGTTCGTAACATCATCACAGAATTACCCAGTATATATACACACAGTCGCCGGTGCCTTTAACTTCGACACACTAATGTGGTAGGGTGACATGCGGACACTGGCTCCCATCCTCATTTTATTCCTCAAGACACTTTCTACATCCTCTCGAAGTTTAGCGGAGTAATTAAATTTTGGAACATCCTGTGTAGGTATACATTTTGTCGGAATTTTCGGCAAATATTGACAATAGTTATTTTGCAATGTGTAGCTGGAATCAGCGGAAACAAACAATGCTCATCATATCATTCATGACGCCCAGCGTCGATGGGAAGCGTCTCTTTGGTATCAGTTACAAAATAACTTTGAAACCGGATAGAGTGGTTTCAAATTAGTCAGGTGAGATTTTCGTTTTATCAATATGTATTAACAGGGACATTAAAAGACGAAGAATTAGCAGTATTACAGCAGAGACTGAGCAGCAGTTCGGCTTGATGGTAACAGCTCAGGCAAGAGCGATGCTGTCGCTGCTATGGCATCGATTATTCTTCGCATTCTCATCCGCTACGCCACTCCTAGTTGGTCGAGTCCCCACGCTGTTGGCCCAATCGCTCGTGCCGCTGATCAGCAGATGTCCATGGGACACAATGTATTGGTCATCTGAAAAAGAGGTCACACCTAAGCAGTCGCTGTACCACTGAAGAGCGTCAAACTGTGTGCCTAAACCAATTTAAAGTTGTTTGCAATTGCACCCACTGGTTGATACAATTTTTTCTTTTTGCCTATGGTACTATGCAGCGGTCAACTGAAGCGATCACCTTGAGAGATAGCAGGGCACTCTCACTTCTTTAGCCATTTTTGTTTTGTGATGTTAAGAAAGAATAAATCTATTGTTATTTAGACCATAACTCCTCCCATTGTTCTGATTAATATTACCTTTGCCATTTTTATTAAAGTCTTGTTTGTAATTGATAGAGCAGAATCTTGCAATCTGATGCTAATGTTACCGTGATCGATCGCCTCCTCTTCTTCGGACAGCGGTTCTTGTAGTTCAGAACGCTCACCACGCTCCTGGGCTGCGCTAATCGCACGTTATCCCTCTTACAGTTACCTGATGGATATTCCTTGTGTCAAGTGATCCAAATATCTCTGGACCAAGTTGGAATGAACAACACCACGACAGAGAAGAGCAACTGCCCGCTGATTGACAAACATTTTTTCTCATTCCTTCAGCTGTTTCGTCTGTTTGGGCCAAACAGTCGTGCTACAATAATGAGAGTTGTGTTTACATGACTGACGTTTACGGAACCTGTGTTGGTTGGCACGGAAGAGACCATTCTCTCACAATGTAGTTGTCTGCCGGCTGATTTCAATGTAGAGCTTCTATAATACTTACAATGATCAGCTACGACATTATGACTACCGACCAGCTATCGCGATTGCAGCGTTTCCTGGCGAGGAATACATGCCTGTCAGACACACGCACGGTGCATGTAGTATCAGCGAGCGTCCTGTCCGTGTGTCAAATGGGAAAGGCGCACTATCTATCAGAGTATCTTCAACACGTGTCGAAACCATGGCGAATCCACATCTAGACGTCGTGGAATTGGCCGACCACTCTTAATTACAATTGTTGGATGCCGTAGGCTGGGCCGTCTGGTAAAACAGGAGAGATTGCGAACTATGGAGGAACTAACATCAGACTGTTATGCTGCGCTGAGTACAAGTGTGTCTGAACACACAGTGCCGAACACCCCCAACGATGGGGCTCCGCAGCCT
This sequence comes from Schistocerca serialis cubense, assembly GCF_023864345.2. Lineage (NCBI taxonomy): Eukaryota > Metazoa > Arthropoda > Insecta > Orthoptera > Acrididae > Schistocerca > Schistocerca serialis. The sequence goes on from NC_064645.1 coordinate 528,089,049, forward strand.
ACGAGCTATAGCCGGCCGAAGTGGCCGTGCGGTTCTAGGCGCTACAGTCTGGAACCGAGCGACCGCTACGGTCGCAGATTCGAATCCTGCCTCGGGCATGGATGTGTGTGATGTCCTTTGGTTAGTTAGGTTTAATTAGTTCTAAGTTCTAGGCCACTGATGACCTCAGAAGTTAAGTCGCATAGTGCTCAGAGCCATTTTGAACCTACGAGTTATACATGTGCCAATGTTAGCATGAGCGTCGCCAGTGGACATTGGCGCAGTGGCAGAGCGCTGCATGGTTTGATGAATCCCGATAGCTTCTTCACTATGCCGATGGAAGGGCGTGAATCCGTCGTCTTTCAGGGCAACAACTCCTTCACAACTCTAATGTGGGACGGAGACACGCTGGTAGGTACCCCATTGTGGCCTGGGAAACATTCACATGGACATCCATGGGTCAATTGGAGCTCATGCAAGGTACCATGATAGCCAAGGAGTGTCGTGCACCGGTTACACACCTCGTACAACCTTTCATGGCGACATGTGGCAGTGACAGTTTTCAGCAAGATAATGCGCCATGTCACAAGGCCAGGAGTGTGATGGAGTGGCTCGAGAATACAGTAGCGAGATCCAGTTGCTCTGCTGGCCCCACAACTCGCCAGATCTTAACCTGATGGAACACATCTAGTATGTGATTGAACGTGGTGTCAGGGCTCATCGCCACCATCCCAGGAATTTACGGGAATTAGGTGACATGTGTGTGTAGATGTGGTGTCAACTCCCTACAGCGACCTAACAAGGATTCAATACAAAGACGCGCCACCGCTGTTATCGATTTGTACATAGCTTGCAACATGTCCTTATGTCGTTTCGTCGTTACTGTCGAAAATGTAATGATATGAGCTGGTTGTAACAGGCAGATATTTCACACAGGTTTTGCAGACGGACACTGTAGACGTGGCGAATGTTGTATCCACGAGTCACTAGATGGATCCCTTACGCAGTAGAAATCTTAAACTGCGGTCCGTTGGTAGCATTCACCTTGACTGCATTGAGCGTCATTATAAATGAGGAATAGGCTGCCTTGCTACTGGCAATAATTAATTAGACGTCATTATGACAGTTTCGTCGAATCCCTACCACTAGTATTCACATCATTTTGAAGAAAAGATAAGGCGACAATTTTTTAACAGTCGTTATAACCAAAATTTGACCATTATTTTAGGGAGGTCTACGCGAGATTTACTCATAGAAAACTGCAGCTGCTCAACTACATTACATTTTCATTGAGCGGCTGGCAGTAGACATATAAAATCAAAATAAATGGCATACATAACTTGCTTTTATTCTATTGTGTCATAGAATACCATATTTTGCGTTAACTCCACAAACCGAGACAGGGTTTCCAGAATGCGAAAGCGTGTAGTAAGACTCATTTGTGGAGACAATTCAAGAACAGCATATCATAACCTATTCATAGAATTAGATATACAAACTACTTTTTCTAGCATATCCATTCCTTGATGGATGTGTTTTTTAAGTAATACGTGCTACATATTCATTTCCGCTGCGAGAGCACATCATGAAAGCTGATTCACTTTACGAAACGGTAAAAAGTCTACAAAAATCGGAACATTTCGTTTAGACTATCCTCTGTTTTCGATTGCTGCTAACTTAAGCGATTAAGCAGTATTGGTTCTTTTAGAGCGTTGTGGATTGCTGTTTTGTTGTGTGAGTAAATGAGGAAATGAATGATGTAATGAGTGCGTTTAAACATGAACTTCCCTCACTGTGGCAGACGTAATCGGCTCAATACAATCAGCAACTGCACTGACAATCAAAACAGTTCTCATTTATTCTTCAGTCTAATTCGCACATCTGTAATTTCACGATGTATTTCGGTCACTTAGGATCATCTGTTTATATCTAAATAGTTACGTCAGCGATCCGTCTTGTCTGTTTCAGAAATTATCATCAGAGTGCTGTACGTATTGTCCTAGTCAATCAGAGGCCAGTTATCCCTAGCAATGCCACGTAGCAGTGCATTTTCCATAATGCATACTACCATTGCCAGAGGGGGGTGTGGGGTGTACTCTGTGCCCACCACAAAGAAAGGAAAAAAACGATTTCTTTATGTGCTGTTAACGTTTGTTAACACGAAGAGGAGGGGTACTTCATGGCCAACACAAAAAAAAAAAATAATTAAGAAATACAGATTTCGTTAATTTTTGCTGATTTTTATTCACAACAAACTTTTTAAATGTATGTACATGTGTAATAATGGTGCTGAACATGAAAAAAGAATATGACGTTTGTTTCGGAAAGTCACATTCACTTCTAAGACTTTTTTGGCTTGTGATACTGAAAAATTCAAAATAACAGCGGAATTTGCTATAAGAGATCATTAAAGACAATAAATGTTTTCTGTCGGAACCTTAAAATATCAGAAACCTCACTTTATTACAATATTTTCAAATGGAGGGCATAATGTACCCCGCTCATTCCAACCATTGATTATATCGAGGGCTAAGGCAACAATTTCTTATAAAAACGTTCTTTGGATAGCCCTTGGGAAGAGAGTAACTTATTTATCAGTCGTTTCACCGGTTCGGCCTTGCGCCCAGTGCCTGATGACGAAACATCAGGTGGAATACAGTTGTACTTATCCTCCCGTGCCCATTATTACAGTTACCATATGCAGCATCTTTTAGATGGGACGACTGTTTCCCAATACAGGAAAATGGTGTGTCATCTTTTGTAGGTCCCAGCAAAAGCTTAGTTAGCCGAAAATGTTACAGTCTACTGCTAGCCAATGTACTAATGGTTAATTCTGATGTACAGATTTAATTATTAAAGGACGAAATTGTCTGTGGCATTTGTACTTTTTTATAATGTTCGTGGTATTATTAGTTTGATTTGATTTCGATGCTGCTATCTATCTGGTCCAGACATCAGATTTCGGCAGAAGCTGGCTCTGGATATTCGAACAGTCTGTGGCGTTGCTAGTGTGCAACTTGTTCGAAGAGCAAACCGCACCACGGCAGAAAGACGAGTCGATACGGTCGCGAGTGGGGAACTGAGACTGGATCTGACGTGCCATTCCGCGTTCCAGCCCGACCGCAGCAGTAGTTCGCTGAGGGGACTCGGCAGCGGGGCAAGTGTCTCGCCGGCTCAACTCGTGGTAACTTCTGTGGCTCGGTTCTGTGTCGCTGCCTGGGAGTTTCTGTCGGCATATATACTATGAAAAAGTGACATCTACTCCTACAGTTCCGTGACGTACTAACCGTTCTTCTCACGTTTACCTGTGATAGCAGATTGATTTATTTCCTCTTCCTCCTTAGTGGCTCATAGCGAAGAAGTCAAATGACTTTTTTCTCTTATCTCACCATTTAAGTTTCCTTTTGTGTTATATAAGATTTTTGACAACAGGCAGAACCTAAATGAGTAATAAGAGCGGTTGCTCGAATATGACCTTACTGTCTCGTAAGGCACCACTGTGCCTATGTTTACTTCAAAATAAATTACACTGAGTCGGATCTAGGCGCTTCAGTCTGGAACTGCCCGACCGCTTTGGTCGCAGGTTCGAATCCTACCTTGGGCACGGATATGAATGAGATCCTTAGGTCAGTTAGGTTTAAGTAGTTCTAAGTTCTAGGGGGACGTATGTTATGTCCCGTAGTGCTCAGAGCCATTTGAACCGTTTGAAAGTACGCTGGGAACGTCGCCAAGAGAAAAAATAAGAAACAGAACAGTGACATTTTTCGGCTGTGAACGAGTAATGTAGCTCTAATCTTGAATCTTTACCGGACGACTTGTTTCACTTAGAGTGCCACAGAGTTCACATTTCTATTAAGCCGTCACGTTGCGTGGTTGGAGCTGCTATTATTTCATCGTCGGTAAATAACTGCTTCATTGTAAACAGAATACGCATTGTAGTTCTCTCTAAGAATAAACTGAGTTACACTGACACAATAATCCATGTATATATTCAGCCTATATAAATATAGGGTGAATCACCTATAACTTACACAGCAAATAATACTGAAATATTGAGGTGCGATATTCACAGAATGGATTGGTAGTTAGGCGCTCGTACTCTTACCCAATAAAACATCGTAATAATACTGACAAAGTATTTTTCGTGCAAACTTATTCTTCTTAAAAAAAGAACATTCTCCATTAGCATTAACCAACTCAAAGTAGGCAAAATTAGAAGAGAGGGAGTGAGCGACGGAGAAAGAGAGAGAGAGAGAGAGAGAAAGAGAGAGAGAGAGAGAGAGAGAGAGAGCACGATAAAACAAAGAAATTATTGATGGGGTTGCTAGCTTAGCGTCTGCTGCTCCGTGACCGTAAACTATATGGTGTGCACCTGCATACCTGCAAAGGTTTACTTTTCCTTTAATCGAATTTGTATGTTGGCACGTCCATTGCAGCCAGTCGTTGGATAGTTAAAGTGTTCTAGCGGGTTTCATTTAAATTCGTATAGCAAGTTAAAAAAAAAGAAAGAGATAAATCAGATAAGTTGTTCTATAGCGCCAGTCTAACAACCGAACGCCGCGCGGTTTAGGGCGCCTTGCCACGGTTCGCGCGGCTCCCCCCAGTGGAGGTTCGGGTCGTCCCTCGGGCATGGGAGTGTGTGTTGTCGTTAGCGTAGGTTAGTTTAAGTTAGATTAAGTAGTGTGTAAGCCTATGGACCGATAACCTCAGCCATTTGTTCCCGTATGACCTTACCACAAATTTCCAATTTTTTACAACCGATGCTAAATTCTCTCATCTCAAATTGATATTCTTGCACGTGGAATCGAACATTAGCGTGGTATTTTTTTTATCTTAAGTAAAGATTAGTTTGCGTGCTAATCACAACAAAAATTATTTTATAAACCCATATTAGGCCTTCTGAAAATTTAATGTATTGATTATTCGTATCATTTTCTGTGCACTTCTGACAAAGCCGACTTGCGGTGATGACTGTTAAATAGCTTTCTCTGATTTAGTTCACAAACTGCAAAACCTTCAAAATTTTCACGCTAATTGAGGCCATAGGAATTTAGTATTTCCGTACGTACTTATGACAAAAAAGCGATGACTTATATAAATATTTTCACCCTCTATTTCAGGCCCCTCAGGAGCTTAATTTCCAAAAACACGGAAACAAGTATTTTTTATTTCTAATCGAGATGTTAGTTTCCCATTTTCATAGATGCAGCTGTAAAAGTTCTTAGCAGTTCTTCAATAATGATTTACGTAAAAGAACACTTCCTTTTCAAAAAATAATGAAACGTGTAATTTTTTTAATTCTGGCCGACAAACCAAACACCAGATATCGTAGTTCCAGCTTCAAAATCCCCTTGACAGCGACATACTTTCGAAACATCTTTCATCCCCTGTTTCACCCCTATAGCCGCGAAATTTCGAGACCCGCATTCTCACACGATATCTACAGTATAAGACCGACACCCTACACAAATTTCAAGTTTTTATCCTCACAGCTTTGTTCTGGGTGATGATCAGTTAGTGAATCAGTCAGGTATTTCCTTTTACTTACAGAGAGAACTGTTTAGTTAAACTATGGATGGTACCGTACTATCACTTTGCTTTGGTTGCAGTGATACTGTTATCTTTTTGGTCGAAAGTCTAGTTTACACTTGTCGGAAATACGTTTCATCATCATATCGTGGTAATGTTTGACGAAATGCATGAGAGCGCGCCTTATTTGTTGGTGTGTGGCTCCATATCGCCCATACCATTAGTGAAGTGGTCGGTCACAGTTCTTTCTTGTTTGCCGATACTGAACATGAATTCTCATTTTACTAAGGTATTTAGCTCCTCTTTCTTCCGTGTTTGCGATTCAAAAACTAGGTGGTTTTGGAAATCAGCCTTATGCAAACACAATCAGTTTATTTTTATATTTACTCAGACATGTTCCGTCACCAATGTGTTATCTTCTGTGGGTCAAATTTTTATTTCAGTCAAGTACAATATCACATTTGTAATACTTTAACCGCTTTAGGCCCAAGAAATACAACATTTGCAATTTGCTGCGTTTTGTTTGGACACTCATCTTAAAATTACATCGTTAACTGAGTTGTATTATTATACACCGAGTTTAGCTCTCCTTTTCGTCGATTTTTTGATAGCATGTCAACTCCAAACTAGCCATGAAGAAAATTATTGCGTATCTGTGGAGAGCTGTTTCGAGGGTAGAGGTTATGTACGTTTCTGTACTTATATTTTCCGTCCTGTTTCGTGTCCCTGATTGGTTTCTCAATCAGCTGCAGTTTAGTGCATTGTTTTTACTCAGTTTACCACAAAATTTCCGCTCACTACTTCACCTCACATGCATTTACACAGCTTTTGCAGACCATCTAATACAAGAAAACCACCACCCAAAAAACATGGAGACTGATCTGAAGAACTTCAGAGAAAGGACTTATACGACATACAAAAAGCAATAATAAAGGGAATGAGAGTCCTGAATGAAAATACAACACTGTGCAACAAAACACGTTTTGGAACACTCAATGAGCTGTACAAAAATGACGCCCCACAAAATTCATATAAAACTTCTGTTTTCTTGGTTCTCAGCCCTCCTCTTTTCCCATCTCTCTCTCTCTCTCTCTCTCTCACTCTCTTTCTCTCTTTCTCTCGCTCTCTCTCTCTCTCTCTCTCTCTCTCTCTCTCTCTCTCTCTCTCTCTCTCTCTCACACACACACACACACACACACATACACACACGCACACACACACGCACACACACACATTCAAAATCAGTGCCATAACAAACAAAAAACCAAAGATGAACAAGTGATCAATGACGATGACATGACACCTCTCATTCAGTGTGTTGTCAGAAGTGTCTGTGCAGATCATATTTCGCCACATTTTGTGTAAGTGCATGTGAGGTGAAGTAGTGAGCGGAAATTTTGTGATAAACTGAGTGAAAACGATGCATTAAACAGCAGCTGATTGAGACACCAGCCAGGGACACGAAAGAAGACGGAAAATGTAAGTACAGAAACGTACATAACCTTTACCCTAAAAACAGTTCTCCGCAAATACGCAATAATTTTCTTCATGACTAGTTTCCAGATGACATTCCGTCAAAAAATCGACGAAAACGAGCAATAAAATCGATGTATAATAATAATACAGTTCAGTTAGCGATGTAATTTTAAGGTGAGTGTCCAAACCAAATTAAGCAAATTACAAGTATAGTATTTCTTAGGCCGACAGCAGTTTAATTATTAAAAATGTGATATTGTAATTTACAGGAATGAATATTTGACTCACAGAAGATGACACATTGGTGGCGAAACATGTCTGGGTAAATATAAAAATAAACTAATTGTGTTTGCATAAGGCTGATTTTCTAAACCACCCAGGTTTCAGAACATGAAGGTATGATATTTTCCTTTACCGTCTCACGGAATGTTTATTAAGAGAACAGTGCTCCGTCGTACTCTTCTACCAAGTGGACGTGAACTGCATCTGACTGGAAAATTTCAGTGATTTTGAGGAATGTTCTCAAACCGTAAAGGGAAGGTTGGTCTTGAATTGGCCATGTCCTATTTCAGAATGATCTTCAACGGTGTTAGACGCTCTGGAACAGGAAACAGTGTTGAAATACTGGGAGAAGTGAAGCTGTGAGGATGGGCCGTGAGTCGTGCTTTGGTAGCTCAGACGGTGCCGGAACGTTAGTTCAGCATGTTCGGTCAGAGGGTTATCTACCCTGTGTAAAAAAAAAAAAAGACGGTAGAGCACTTTCCCATGAAAGGCACAGGTCCTGGGTTCGAGTCTCGGTTCGGCACACAGTTTTAATCTGGCAGGAAGTTTCATATCAGCGCACACTCCACTGTAGAGTGAAAATCTCATTCAGTAAATAATGTTCTGTGCTTGAAAGCTCGATCTTAGACTGAATTTTTATGGGAATGGGAAACAAAGTAACCTACTGATAATGGCAATAAAACTTAACTCGAAAGTTGTGATCAAATTTCCCAGCTCTTGTCTGAAACCTGGTACTCATTTTCTTAAGATATTGCTAGCCACAGCGTCCAATAGAGCTGGAAAACTCTGAAAGAACGTGCATTTCACGGAATGTCAGTAGAGAATCTGAAAAACTAAATAGCAGCTGGGAGCTTAGTAGGCGTGCTGAGTCAAGCTCTGTTATAAATAGCAGCGCGAGACTAACAACACAGTCTGATTGGAGTCCGGGCAGCGAGTACGTACAATAGCACATTCGCAGCATCCGATGAAAGCAGCTCCCTCCGTTGTCGAAATATTGGCCATAAAGCTGAAATGACAACTTCACTGAACAGCTGGAAGCACGTAATGAGCGTGAAACTAGCTAATTCATTCATAAAACGGTAACATTCCAAATATTTCATGTACCTGCATCATATAAACGAAGCTATTTCTTCTTTCTGTAGAGAAGAAAGTCCAGAGGATCATAAACTTAGAAACTTCGATAGACCTCCAGGCTTGGCTTGAAGCGCTACATGGTGAATATTATTGAATAAACGGTGCAACCACAGCACATCAACGTAATAAATCAAGTAGTTACCCACGCAGTTGCTTGTTCCGATAACATAGGGCTTGCTGCCTGCTTCGGCCACAAGGGAATTCCAAAGGATGTTCCGATGAATACTTAGCTCTTAATTGCAGACTACTTCATTTGCAAAATAATAAACATCGAAGAGGAATTTTCGTCCTCAATTTATCTACACTTTCTGCAGGCGAAATTCCTATAGACATCGAAAAACCCTGTATACAGCAAAATTTCGCCCGAGTATAGCATTAAAAAAAACAGCGATTATAGGTAGCCGCACAAGGCAGCACGAACGAGTGAATAGAGGAATACTGTATTCCGGAACATCCTTGCCGACGGGAAGAAACGGAGGCTTCTAGTAACACCGATTACTTACAATACTTTCAACGTCAACATCAACATTTATACTCTGCAAACCACTGTGAAGTGCATAGCAGAGGGTACGTCCCTTTGTATCAGTTGCGCGGGCCCTTCTCCGTTCCCTTCAGGTATGGAGCATGGGAAGAATGACTAAATGCTTTCGTGGGCGCTGTAGTTAAAATTTTGACCTCGCGATCCATCCGTGAACGACACATATTACTTAGGAGGACTGGAAAGTAATGTCGTTTTCCTACTGTATGTTGAAACAGATAATTTGTTGGCTAGCTTTTATTCTTAATCAGTGTTGTAATCAACCCCCCTATCAGTAACATTTTGCAGCTAAAATTTGAAATGTCGGAACGATACAAAAAATGGTTTTTGAGAAAAATATCTGGATATCAAACAAAGTTTACCTTTTTTCCACATAGAAAATGTTGTAGCCAACGGAATAAATGGAAATCCGATGGCAGAATAGCCCCCACCCGAAATCATAAATTTTTTCAGTGGTTCATCTTGCGCCGTGCGGTCTTGCATCATCGTGTTGAAGAACAACGCCTTTTCTACTGACGATCCCTTCGCAGCTTCCAATTAAAGATTGATCTACTCGATCCAGTTGCTCACAGTAAAGATCTGCATGCACAGTTTGTCCAGGTTTCAGCACTTCAAAATTAACAACCCCGCAAATACTCCACCAAACACACAAAAACACCTTTTTTAGGGTGTAAATCTAGCTTAGCTGTACTTCGTGGCCTTTCATTCGGAGAGAGCGACTATCTTGCGTTTTGGGTTATAGCAGAGGTTCCATTTCTCATCTGCAGTGATCATGCGATCAAAAAACTATTCTGTGTTGCGCTGCCGATGCAATAAGTGGCAAGTGATGCATCGGTTAGCTTTGTTTGTCTTGACCAATCTTGTGCAAATGTTTATTGGACTGTCGCACAAGGTTAGTTAGAAGTGTCTGACAGTGTACGACATGTATTTTTTTTCCACTTCTGACTTTAACATGTCATTTTCTAAGGTTTTTGGTCGTCCTGATCGATAAGAGTCGGAAAGATAGAAATTACCAGGTCCAAACTTAGACAACCACCTTTTCCATTTACGGACGTCTAACGCACTTGAATAAACATCTAAAATGTTTTTTGGTAGCAACTGTTATGTTACTACACTTGCGGAACACGAAAGTCATACAGTGCCGGATATGTGTATATCTCTTCTGGTATTTCGTTGGACATCTCACCATACGTTGCAAAAACAAAATTAAGATTTAATTATTTACGAGTAAATAAGTCACTCTAACGTTAAAACCCCTTGGGACGATTTTGAAGAACACAAAGTGCTGATAAATGGAAGTGAATACTGAAGAGAGAGGAAACGACATTACCTCTCCGGTCCACCTAATATATTCCTAGAGCTCTTGAAACCTTGTAACAAGGTTCTCTCGGGATAGTTTTCGTCTATCTTTGATATTCTGCTAGTTCAGTCTGTGCACTATCAATGTGACACTCTCCCATTCTTGCAGCCCTCTCTGTATACGTTCAATGTCTCCTGTTAGTGCCGGCCGCGGTGGTCTCGCGGTTCTAGGCGCGCAGTCCGGAACCGTGCGACTGCTACGGTCGCAGATTCGAATCTTGCGTCGGGCATGGATGTGTGTGATGTCCTTAGGTTAGTTAGGTTTAAGTAGTTCTAAGTTCTAGGGGACTGATGACCACAGCTGTTAAGTCCCATTGTGCTCAGAGCCATTTGAACCACTTCTCCTGTTAGTCCTATTTGGTATGTGTCCCAAACGCTTCAACAGCGTTCTAATATGGGTGCATGCAGCCTCCCTTTATTTGGCAGTATCTCCTTGCTTCGGAACTATCCTCGACAGATACGACATTCGATGTGTCTTTCGACCCCAAGGATTTTGTTGCGATCAGTAAAAGACAAACTTAACCTTCGGAAACAAGGCATATTCAACATTCCGTGTGAGTGTCGTGCATCGTATATTAATGAGGCAGGTCGTACAATGTGAGACCAAAGATATGAACACCGTCGTCATACACGCCACGGCAGAAATGTCTTCAACATAGAGCATTGCCTCAAGATGATGTACGAAAAGCCGAAGACTGTATCTCTTTTTACGCCCTTCTAGGGCTATTTGGCAAAGGAGGCAACGTTTATTTACACGATGGAAAACCTTATAAATAGGGACTAACGATTACAGCCAAATTCAGACTGGAATCCCGCTGCCGTTAGAAATAGAAAAGAACAGTAAGTTCCAACAACAGCACCACTGATACATTGTGTTATTGACAATGCTTCCCGTAGCCTGGCTGCCGGCTCCCCCACCGTACCGTGAACATTTTTTTGCCTAATGCTCAGTTCATACTCGAGCTGATCCCGTTTTAGAAACGAAATACCGGGACACTGACGTGGATCCATGGTGCGGCTATGGACAAAAGAGAATAATTAGACAATGTCCCGAAAGAATAAAGTACAAAATTTAAACTGAAGCAGGTTGGGTGCAATGAAAATCGTATCAAACCCCCCCCCCCCCAGCCCCACCACCCCCCCACCCCGCTAACTAGTCGAAAACCACGCTCTGTTACCCCAATGATACGTGGTACTTACTGTACTTACTGGAATTTAGGAAAACTTGGAACGGAGGACACACCAATATAACTTTGTTTTCACACAACCTAAATATTTATCAATATATAGCCTGTGTTTTACACATAATCGAAGCATTTAATCATAAAATTTTCTTTAACAAAAAGAACAAATTTGCAAAATACTTTTGAACTTAAATCTTAAGTTGAATAAGCTTTTAACCTATGCAAAATAAATCTGAAGTGCTGTATTGTAAAACAGCGAACAATATGACAATGATTACAAGACGGCCGGACCTGTAACATGCCCGTTATCGGGTGAAACTGCTGTGTGTACTATCGCACTGGACACGCTCTCCCTTATTAAACCCCCTTCTGCAACACATGAAAACTATGTAAGCACCATTGATGACAAGATTGATTCGATTACTCAAAACAGGTGACTTAACTTTTAATTCGAAAGCTGTATGTCGAAAGGTACGGAGTTAAGATACGCACCTGTGCTTAAAGGTTAAACAGATTAGCAAACAATATGACAATGATAAGGCTTACTCCAAAGCAATCAACCTCTTAACTTTATTTGGCAACAAAATTGCGACTTGATACCAACCCGTCCCTTCTGACAATTTTATTTTGACTAAAGCCCTGGTGACAGTTGGCTGTTAATATTTTCAAAGTTAAAGTGACTGTTAGTTATTAGGACCACTCTGAATGAACGTCTTGAAACATTAATTGTGGACACTTATTACAAGAGAACTCAATCGGCGGAACCACAAGAGCCAGCTAAAATGCATCAAAAATGACTCGGACTGTTTAACACATAAATGAACAGCGTAGTACAACAGGTTGTTCAGATTGTAACTAATGGCTGAGAAATGCAATTACAATCAAAGAATTAAATCGATTAACTGCTAAATCTAACCATAAGGACCCTCTATTGCTTAACGGCAACCTGTGTCTTAGTACAATTGTTCCGGCTGTATTTACGAGCAAGAGCGGATTAATTAGAACATTAATGATCGTGTACAAATCATAAAGGAAAGGCAATGTAATAGCGGGACAAATTTTCAAACGACAACTAGTGTCTTCGTACAATACTACTGCCTATATCTACGACCAAAGAGCCGACCGAGTAAAACTGTGAGGGTCGGGTACAAACTAGAAAATAATAAGGAGGGCAGGTAGACAATGAAACAGATCACCACGTTGATTACACAATGTTCCTCCCCTTTATCGTCAAGCAGTTCCATGGATCCACGGTCCATCGCAGTCGTTACTGAGTGGTGCCCATGAAAGCCAGGTGGAAGAGGGCAGCCAGGCCATGAGCGGTCGCCGACACGAATGTTGCCAACCAGCCGACGGATTGTCGGCCTGCTGCTTGTAGTCGACGCAGACCCCGGTGAAGTACTCCGGTATCATTCTTCTGCGCAGGTCCTCCTTGCGCAGCTCGTGGCTTCGGCCGCTCGGACCTCGTGACCACCTCTTGTCGCGACGCAACCGCCAATCACCAAATTTCGTGCCTCCCTCTCGAGCCAGCGCAACCCGTGTTTACATCGGGAAGCAAAGGCCTTCAAAGGACACAACCCACAAATACCAACTCTTTCTCATAGGTATAGGCAATGGGGCTGCAAGAGGGGTCGATACTACATCTGAGCCCGTGGCGCCAGACAGAACAGTGTATTAACGCAGTGGCGCCACGGCTCAAGTCATGCAGGTACTAATGCATGGATAGGATGTGTATCGCAGGACCTGTTAGTATATATGTCGATCTGTACCATACACATAATCATTTGGGCGACAGATGGGAAACAGTACTAGTGAACTTAATGGCATCATTAATCTTATATAAAAATAAAACTCATATAGAGACGCAACAGCGTGTATTTGCGTAAGAGTAATTAAAATATGTGTTTTCTGCCATTTCATTACATAAGGTGTGATTAATTTATTTTGTATTCGGGAACCCAAAGTAATAACCAATAAACACTGTATGCTAGTGAAATCTTATACAGGCTAAAGATAATAACGTGAAATATCCTGTTACATTAATTACTTACAGTGTTCAGCCGTAGCATTATTGCCACCGACCTACTATCGATATACACCCGTCGAGGCTACAGCAGTTGCTAGTCAGACACACGCACCACAATGTACGTCGTATCAGTAAGTGTGCTGTCCAGGTGTGTAGAATGGAGAAGGCGATCGTTTAACCAAGGGCAGACTTCAATTGCCCTGATGCTCAGCATTTCGAAAACTGCGCGACTTTTCGGGCGTTCGAGCAGTGCTGTGGTAAGCATCTTCAACATGAGGCGAAATCAAGGTGTAACCACGTCCAGACGTCGTGGGTTTGGCCGGCCACCTCTCATTACAGATGTCGGACGTAGTAGGCTGGGCAGACTGGAAAAACAGGTTAGGCTGCTGTGACGAAACTGACATCAGACTTAAATTCTGGGCGGAGTACAAGTGTGTCTGAACACACAGTGCACCGACCACTTCTAACGATGGGCCTTTGTAGCATACGACTCACGTGTGTGCCAATGTTAACGCCCCGACATTTTCAACTACGACTTGCTGGACTTCTCGCAGTAGCAGAGCGTCGCATGGTCTGATGAATCGCTATATCTTCTTCATCAAGCCGGTGGGACGGCGAGAATCCGTCGTCTTCCAGCGAAAGAGCTCGTCGACACCTGTACTGCGGGACGGAGACAAGCGGCACCATCACACTCGCGTAACATTCACGTGGGCGTCCTGGACATCTATGGGTGCAGTGGAGCTCGTGGAAGGCACTATGAGGCCAAGCAGTATCGTGCACTGGTTGCAGATCACGTAAATCTCTTCATGACGATCATGTTTCCCGACTGAGCTGGTGCGCCGCTGGCGCCAGTCTCCATCGATTCTCATGACGATGTCGGAGTCGATTTTCGATGCCTGCTTGGCTTCGTATCTTTGGCGGATGGCTATTTAACTGCGGCGCGCGCGCTCTCTGGGTCTTAAGGTCGGGTATCAACTGTGTCAGCGACAGTCACGTCTGGCGTTGTGCTTGTATGCAGCGTGGCGAGTGGCCGAGTCGGTTCGACGAAGGAGCTTGGGTCGCTGCTGCGGCGCTTTTAGCCGTTCTAATGCAGATCCGCTGCCGACGGTGATTGGGATTTCTTGGATATGTGAAAGACAGATATCCATCGTGTCTCTTGCATGTGTTTCAAAGTCAATGAACTGGAGTCGTCGAAGTGTTCATCGATGGGTTCTGTTCGTGATAATTGAATACCCCTGTACACTGTAAACTATCTTGGCTATTTCAGTTACCTTTGATCTTGCTGCCCGATATGTTGACGGCATTTAAGGGAGTGGTAGGGATGCACAACCAGCTGACATGAAGCCATGTTTAATCCATACCAAGCAGTGCGTAAGTTTGTGCCTGGTGTTCAGAGATGGACCGAAAAATTTTCTCTCATCCCTTTTCTATTTTATTATTTTATTTGTTGTTTTAGGGGTTGTCTAATCAAATCTCAAGACCCACTATCACGCACGTCAAGTATGCTCAAGGTTCATTTTGATAACTGGTTGGGTTAATATCCTTGTGTATCTGTTGCGTCAGAATGTTGTCTGCCGCTAATGTGTTTATGTTTCAGATAATTGGCGGTGGTCGACCCGAGCAAGCTCCGATCGGTGGAAGACTGAAACTTAAGGACCTGGATCGGTGTCTATGTTTACGTTGTTAACGTGCTGTAATTCCATCTTGCTGGTGGAGTGCTGTGGTTTTCCGCAAGCTTACATGTAAATCAAAGATGGGTTTATTTTATTTCACCTTCTGGCTTATGCATCTCCTGTATCTGTTACAAATTTTCGGTTTGTTTGCGTCCATCACAAATTTATCGTAAAGTTGAAGCGGTCCCATGTTAAGACAATTTAATATGTCATTATTATATTGAATGTGTTGCAATCCTGTTAATTTGTCAGAAATTTTAAGACCAAGTCGAAAGATCTGAGCTTGTTAGACTTAAGTGGATTAATGTACTTAGCCGGGTCCTGAGTTACATGAAAAGAAAGTTTCTATGTTAGTAGAAGCATGTTTGGGATTTCATTAATTGCGGTTTTATGAATATTGTTTAGTTAATGGAAGTCGGTTAAGCAAATTTTGATAGGTTAGACAAATTTTTGATGATCTGAGTTTGTTAGAGTTAATGCATTCTTTACATGTTGGAAGTAGTCAGAGTTACGATGTCAGTCATGTGGAAAACAGTTGCATCTCAGTCATGAAATTTGTGTGATTTAGTTCAAATGGTTCAAATGGCACTGGGAACTATGGGACTCAACTGCTGAGGTCGTTAGTCCTCTAGAACTTAGAACTAGTTAAACCTAACTAACCTAAGGGCATCACAAACATCCATGCCCGAGGCAGGATTCGAACCTACGAGCGTAGCGGTCTTGTGGTTCCATACTGCAGCGCCTTTAACCGCACGGCCACTTCGGCCGGCTGTGATTTAGTTCACTCAGTCTTATTTGATTAATGATGCTATTATGAACATCGGTTTAATCAATTAAAATTGGTTCAGACAATTTTGAAACATATGTGGTTATATAAGGCAAGCCCCTTTCTATGATCGTTGCTACTGTTAATTTGATAAGAACAATTTGTTTGTAATAAAGAAGTGTGTGGCAACTGCAAATTGGTTATGTGTTTAATTATCGATGTGTCGAAAGAGTTCCACCATCACCGATGGCAGTGGAATTTTTCAGCAACGTAATTCGCCATGTCACAAGCCCAAGTGTGGTTCGAGGAAAACAGTGGCGATATGAAGTTGATGTGCTCGCCCCCCAACTGCCAGATCTGAACCAGATAGAATACATCTGGGATGCAATGGAACGTGGAATCAGAGCTCATCGTCCCCCTCACGATAATGTACGTGAACTAGCTGACTTGGGCGTGCATATGATGTACCAACTCCTTCATCGACCTAACCAGGTCTCATCGCTTCCACGCCAAGACGCGTCCCCCAAGTTATCCGCGCCAAAGCTAGACGTAATGGCTATTAGGTGGGTTGTCACAATCTTCTTGCTCATTAGTTTACATGATTATTAGATATTAGAATCCGGGCTACTCACAATGGGGCTGTTTTACAAATACCGCTCAAACTACCGGGACCTCCTCTCTTAAGACGATGAATGAAGTAGTACACTACACAGATGCTAGATGGCAGTTGTGGTCACTGCGTATAGTGAAAGGACAGTGCTTGTTTGTTGCTACGGACAAGGAGGAAGGTGACTGTCATTGATAAAATTGTACAGCGTAGTTTCTGTGGAAGAAAGGGTCAAAATATTGATAAACATTTAACTGCGGTTTGTGGCCAGGAAGCACTTTCATAAAAGACTGTTCACTACTGGATCGTATGTTTCGCAAGCGGAACGGTATCTGCAAGCAGTAATGTGAGTACTCGTCGTCTGTCATCAAATTTGTATTCCTAACACATTCGGATAGACAGGTCGTTAGTGCTGGGCGTAATGTGGATATTTTCCAGTATGCAACGACTGCTCTAGCAGTTTGGCGACCTTCGGCATAAACGACATTCACTTTATCGACTTTTAAACGTTCCAATAGCCTTACGAGCAAGTTGTTTCTTTGCTACAACAGCAGAAGACAGAATGGTGGGGTTCAAGCGCACAGATAAACCAAGGACGATACCTGATTTACGTGTGTGCTTACATTTTGTATAGTAGGACAGACGTTTGTGGAACCTCTTCTCCTGGAGGAGGAGCAATGATTTGCGTGTGGTTTTTTTTTTATACTGCTTGATTTGGTCTGATACATGTTAAGTCGTTAAAGTTGACTAACAAGGTAAATGAAACAACAAGGTTACTGTTACCGGTCACTGTTCATTTATCTCCACGACGCGTTTCAAAAGTTTAAACCTCCACCATCAGGTGGATTTATATTTGTTGGAATGACAAGTGTTTGTGTTTTGTGTTAGGATTTTTCGGAGGAACTTGTGACACTGTCTGCAGCGGTGACCGGTTCCTTTCCCGACGCCAAATTTGTTTACAAAGTATTACAGTATGCATGTGATGTGTTACGATAGTGAAAGGAACCTTGGCCACTGGAGACAGTGCCACATGTTCCTCCAAAAAGTCGTAAGGCAACACACAGAGACATGTCATACTAACAAATGTAAATCCACCTAATGATGGAGATTTAAACCTTAGAAACGCATCGAGGAGATAAATAAACGGTGACTGGGATCAGTAAACTTGTTGGTTCATTTAATGTCAATAATAGTCACGGTAAAGCCTAACCAAAAACGTTCGCATTGTCTAAGAAGCTTCTTTCAAATTCCATAGAAAAAAGTAGGCCCCTATGTTAGTTCAATTAGCTGAAACGTCTTTGTCGTTATTTGGTGACTATAAACGATAAAAAGTTACTTTCGACCATCAGAAAATTTGCAGTAATGGCGTAAACCCAATCTCGGTGTATTTATTTGTTATGGATGTATTTAGGATGGCCTCTCTTAACTGTCTCTGCCTGTATAAGGCCCAGAAAGCAACCGGATGAGGTAGTACCATGTTTGACACTACACAGTCCAGGACCTGTGACAGTCTGGGACAGTGCTTCTGCAAGAACATTTCCAGGATCAGGATTCTGAGTGGAGAAAAAGAGCGCTCGAATATATCAAATTGGGGCTTGAAGATTCCCTGTAATAACTAAAAACCAGTTCACTTCAGCGAGTGAAGCCATTGTGAACTTGGAATTTTAGCTTTACCAGCAAGAGAACACTACATTTAAAAAAAATTATTCTCCTGTGTAAAATTAAGTGAGAGCTTTAAGAGCTCAACAGACATTTGTGAAGTTGCACAGATTTAGAACTTTCACTGATTTCAGGCGCAGTGAACAGACTTGAGTGATTATCTGATACGTCCAAGCTAGGTGTTTGATGGCGATGTAGGACCTTCTTCTGTTCTCGTTTCTACGGCATGTATGTCCTCTCAACTGTGGAATAGTTAAGACATGTAGATTTTCAGTAAACGAATATTAAATTTTATACCATCCTGGGCGCCCGCATCTCGTGGTCGTGCGGTAGCGTTCTCGCTTCCCACGGCCGGGTTCCCGGGTTCGATTCCCAGCGGGGTCAGGGATTTTCTCTGCCTCGTGATGGCTGGATGTTGTGTGCTGTCCTTAGGTTAGTTAGGTTTAAGTAGTTCTAAGTTCTAGGGGATCGATGACCATAGATGTTAAGTCCCATAGTGCTCCGAGCCATTTGAACCATTTGAACCATCCTGGGCCACCAACCATCATTTGGCTAAGAACCTTCAGCCTTACAAAAGTAATTTCTCCAGAGAACTGCAGGGAGTAACACTTCGGAGGTTAGAGATGCATTTCGCTAAGTGTGGTCCTCCTTAGACAGATAGCGAGCGCCATTGATGACAAATTCAGCGGGTGTCAGATTACGCGTATGTAGGCAAGTTATTGGGTCAGCCTACAATGGCACGAATTGAGGTGAATTTATTTGTACAGCTGAACGCTAGCCGATGGCCCCAGGGCCAGCAAAGCGATAGTTATGGCTTTGCCGAGGTACAAAGACTTTCAAATGGGAAAATTTCCGGTGCAGGGAATTTGCTGGCTTACCTGAAGAACAGCTGATGGACCAGAAATCACGGAGTGTTAGACATTTTGAAATATGGTTGCTTACAACTCTAAGATTTTTCTGTACGTTTACATATTAAAGCAAATCTTTGAAATTACATACAGTTACACAAAAAAATAAGACCGAATACATTGGCGATCTCAGAAAAATGAGGCGCATACAGTGAAGCAGGTGTTCAATATCTTAAAAACTACAAAATTTAATAATTTACTGTGGCTGATTACTATCACCACTTCCTGGGTAGAAATGATGTCCACAATCCGCCGTGTAGAAGTAATCTTTATTTTAATTTTAATATACAACTCGACTCTGTTAACAGATACTACTTCGAATTTTTAATCCTGTGTGACGCTAATGCAGCTATTATCTGAAGTAGTTTAATATTTATTCACCCACGTTCTCACATCAGATATAGGTACTTTCTATTGTGTTCGACTCAGTCGCTTCCAGTGCCTCAGAGTTCTACGCGTCTATACAGCGCCAAAGTATTCGTTCGTCTTCGAGTTTGGTCTTTGCTCATGATTTTGTGTCAATGTTTCCCAGATTTTTGTTTTCTGACGAGTCCATTGTAATTAACAAAATTTTCGGTCATTTGTTCATTCACAGTCCATTTTGGTTTTGCGGATGTCTGGACTGTATTCCCATTTTCCTCATCGGCGATGTTTCTGGCCTCACGTATTGTAGTAACGTCGTTTGATGTTTCTGCAGTAGCCGGTATTTTGTCAGTTTTTGAGACAAGTGGTTTGTTCCTTTCCATATCTGTTAGTGAGGAGTTACTTTTTAGGGACGACCTGTTTTTCCGGATAATTCGCTAGCGTTGCGGGTGTATGCAAATGCACACACATATGTTGGACTGTTTGTTGAGATTTCTAGTTCCGCATCTAGATGCAAGCGAAAGTTTTTGCTCGTGTTTTTGACTTTTGCTTATGTTGAGTGAAAGTGCTGGATGGATCCAGAAGTGGTGTAAGTGTTTTGTTATCCTTCATATATTACCAAGGTTTTAAATCCATGAACGGATGAATATGACGGGGTACATTTCCGTAAATCAGATACAGCACTTTTTACACTGTCATCTTCGTACTGACGGTCCATTTTTAGTAGGTTATTTACAGAACCATCCGGTAACAAGCAAGTGCCTTCCCGCATTAGTCCAGTGTTACTTCAAACCGAACAATGAAAATTCTGACTGCCGTAATTCCCAAACCTGCATAACTGGTAGCTACCTAATTGAGCTCTCCGTATATACGCAATAAGTTTTCAGTTTCTTGGCTTTCATAGATATTCTAATACATGTCTTGTCGTCGCAAATTTGAATGTACATCGCACTTGAAACAAAACTGTACTGGAAACCTTTCATTTTATTACAATCAATTTTATTGTGAAATCACTCATCCAATCAGGATTCCTTTGGCCGATCAGTACCCCAATGGAATGCAAGTTCCAAGTTACATTTGCGAATATTGGATTCCCTGTTTGTGTGTGTCTCTGTCCTCACAATAACGGTTCTGCTCTGCTGCAGACTCCGCAGACGCGTACTGCGAGTTAGAGATTTTGACGATTTTACGCGACAGGTGAAACGAATTTGGCCTGATATTCCTCACGAGGACATCCAGCAACTCTATCAATCGATTCCAAGCAGAAGAACTGTCTGCATAAATGCCATAGATGGACCAAAGCGTAATTTACTTGCTCAATTTGTGAGACTCTTTCCCTTGAATGAATCACCCATTTCTCCTGAAATTGTAATCATTTGTTTGTTTGTACATGTAAATCACATTTACCCCGTCCTATTCGGAGAGGTGCATTTCGATTGGTATTTGATTTGTCTTAGAGAGCGTTCCTGGTTCTAAATACTGATGCTGTTGACAAGATTCTTACTTAGAGTGCGCCAAAAAAACAGAATCTTATCCAAGTGAAACGGACACACTTTCTAAAAGAAACCTGGTGTGACGTACATATAACAGTATTACCCGCTTAGGTAAATTTCGAAATGGACGAGTACTAAAAGGAACAGACAACGGAAACTACGGAGCCGAAACGAGTTATCAGTTTTTCTACAACTCTCCTACAATGTCTGTGGATAGTTAAAATTCCGGGGAACGATCGGCTGTGAGAATGGTTTGTAGTGGTTGTTGAGTGTATCTAAAAGGTGAGTAAGGTCTTTAAACAGACAGTGACAGTAGAGCTGAGCCCGGAACGCCAATCGAATTATGTATCTAAAGGGCCGAACCACTCCCGCTAGCTGTTGGTCTTCGATACTCAACAATGTGTGAGCCTGAGGAATAGTACTTAAGATTGCACTTGGTATGTAGTTTGCACATCTCGGAGCCGGCCGGGGTGGGCGAGCGGTTCTGGGCGCTACAGTCTGGAACCGCACGACCGCTACGTTCGCAGGTTCGAATCCTGCCTCGGGCATGGATGTGTGTGATGTCCTTAGGTTAGTTAGGTTTAATTAGTTCTAAGTTCTAGGGGACTGATGACCTTAGAAGCTAAGTCCCATAGTGCTCAGAGCCATTTTGCAGATCTCGGAGAGACATCAAGCGGTAAGTGCGCTGATATGAAACTTCCTGCTAGTTTCTAAGTTAGTCAACGAGGACTCCAACCTGCGACCTTTGCCTTCCTAGGGAACTTACTGTAGTGACTGAGCTATCCCAGCAGGGATCACCACTTGCTCTCGCAGTCCATACTGTGTGGTAACAGGATAGAGGGAGACAGATAGCTGGAAGTGAACCTGTGAAGGCAAATTTTGAGTCATGCTTGGATAGCTCAGCAGATAGTTCCATCGTGGCCGTGGTTGGAGGACCCTGCACATAATGCTCCAATCCCTCTCATTTTGGGAGAGATCCGGCGTCTTTTCTGGGCAAAAGAAGATTTCGCAAACACGAATTATCTTGCTGTAACTTAAGAACAGGGTGGTTTGCTATGAAGGGCAACAAAATGGGGCGTAGAATATCGAAGACTTACCGCTATATAGTAAGGGCGCCACAGATGGCAAGTAAAGGGGTTCTGAAGGGAACAGAAGTGACACCATAGAGTGTCACATGAGTTTGTAGGGCTGTATGGCGGGCCACAGTCAGGTTGATTTTTGTATGTCCATCCTTGTGATCGGATGCCTTGGGAACTTCAGCCGTTCATTATTGTAAGAAAATGAAACACTAGCAGCCGTATATAGGATGTCATTTATTGTATGGCTACCAGTACCGGTGCTTCAGTGCACCATATTCAGGCCTTAGCTGATACTAAGGGGCTTAACATCATCCGTATACACGTTGCATCAGTAGCCAACGCAACTGGTTTATACAGACTATCTGCGACTGTGATGTTACAGCACCACTGATGCATCGTGTATACGGATGGTCAGCTATGGCCTGAAGATGGTGCATTGAAGCGCCGAAACTGATAGTTATACAATAAATGCCATAAGGACGGCTTTTCTTACATTATGTCATGTTGGTATCCCCCCGCTGTCCGGAGCGTTTCCAGGGACGTTGTTGAAGGCTCCAGCCAATGATATTCCAGTCTAAGAGGTGTGTGGAGACGCCCCGGAAGACGGGACTCATCACTGAAGACAATTATACTCCCGCCAATGAGATTCTCGGCCGAATACGTGTCTGCAGACGTCCCAGACAGCGGTTCGATGACTGTCACCGGCCATAATCGCTGAGATCCAGGAGTGACTCAGTGACGTGCAATTTCTTTTCATAATACCCCCCCCCCCCCCTTTTGGTTGTCATCCTCCGCACGTCCCGTTTTGTTGATCTTCCTGGCAAGCAAGATAATTCCCGCCCACACACAGCGAGAATTTCTGGTGTATGTCTTCGTGCTTACTAAACCCTACTTTGGCATCAAGATCGCCGGATCTCTCCCCAGCTGAGCACTGTGGGTATGGGCTTCAAACCACCTCGAGATTTTGACGATCTAATGCGCCAGTTGGACATAACTCGGCACACTATCCCTCAAGAGAATATCCAATAACTCTGTCATTCAATACCAAGCCCAATAACTGCTTGCGTAACGGCCTGATGTGGGCCAACACGTTATTACTCGCTCAATTTGTGAAGCTCTTTCTCTTGAATATGATATTGTAATCATTTCTTTGTCTGTACATGTACATCAGATATATCTGTTTCTATCCGATTCTGATAATTTCTTCGTGGTGCGACGTTTCTATTGTCTTAGAGTGTACTCTTTTGCTATAGTAGTCCTTTTTTTCACCTTCACCAATCTACTGCTGACATCGTGTTGTTTCTACTCTGCAGATCACAATTAAGTGCTTCACAAAAGGCCCAGGTAACTACTTTCAGACTGTTTCCCGACAGTTCCACTCCCGAATAGAACGTGGGAAAAATGAACATCAAAATCTATCCATGCGAGCTCTGATTTATCAGAAATGGTTCAAATGGCTCTGAGCACTATGGGACTTAACTTTTGAGGTCATCAGAACTACTTAAACCTACCTAAGGATATCACACACGTCCATGGCCGAGGCAGGATTCGAACCTGCGACCGTTGTGGTCGCGCTGTTCCAGATTGTAGCGCCTAGAACCGCTCGGCCACCCAGCCCGGCTCTGATTCATCTCATTTTATTACGATGGTCATTTCATCCCTAAGTAAGTGAAAGTCAACAAAACATTTACGCATTCCAAGAAGAACAAGAAAGTTGGGGATTGAAATATTGTGAAATGATATTACCACATCAAAGACCCCTATGTGTTAATGATTGCCACTCCAGCCCGCGTGTCATATCCGTGACACTGCTCTATTTCGTGCCATTCCTTAAGGTCCTTCGATGTCCTCCGTCAGTATTAAATGAGGATCTCCCATGGCGCACCAACACTAGCGAAGGACGGACAAGCGTGTTGTAGGCAGTCTCTTTAGTAGATTTGCTGCACTTTCTGTTATGCCAACGAAACGCAGTCTTTGGCTCTCGTTCCCCGTAATGATTCTTGTAAGTATTTTGTTGAATCGACAACATTTAAATTTATCGTATTTATCGTGAAACTGAAATTTAATAATTCTTGTGGAGTGCCTCACACACTTTATTTAAAAATCTTAGACTATTTATTGTTCATGGTCATTTGCCACTTTTCGCGCCATACAGATACCTTGTCTTTAAACATTTTTTAATTTCTATTGATCGTCTGATGATTTGAATGGATTGTAAACGACAGCGACATCATCAAACTATCTGAGAAGGCTATTGACAGTGTCTCTCAAACCATTTATAGAGATTAAAAACAGCAGAAGGCCTACAGAACTTCCTCAGGAACGCTGGATTTCACGTCCGTCTCACTTCGGAAGTTCTCAATTTTGAAGTTACACCAAAACACTAATCCCTTTTACCCTACTCTACAGCACTCCCATTTTTAACCATGCGTATCCTTAAGCCACTGTTGCAGCTACTTACTTCTCTTTATACGAGGCCAAGGCCTGATATACGTCTGCTATACGAGCCTCATCCGTTGCCTCCCGTCGAGTGCACTGTTTGTGGACTTGGTGCTGTTCATCTTCGCTTTATTCTCCCGGGTTTTATCTCGCCACCTAAGCCTGGGTCTTCCTCCCGTTGTTCTGCAGAAAGTTATTCTTGACAGTATATTCTCCATCATTCTTACTGAAAGGTCAGCCCATTTCAACCACCTCCTCCTTTAGACTTCGATGATAATTACATTGTTTGTATCCTCGATTACATGATATTTCCATCAAACACAGGTCTAAAAATTTTCATTTCTATTTCTCTATCAGGTACTAACACCTTTTCCTCATCTTTCATGCTAAATATTAGTGTTTAGCATCCATATAACGTTACCGGGGTAACAGTCGATTGATACAAATCGATTTTGAAGTCAATGATAGGTGCTCTTTTCCTTTAAACATAAAATATGTTTTCTTAGCTGTTGCTTGACGGATATATATTTCAATATCCGTTGTAATTTTGTTACTAATAGGTCTCCCTCAGTACTTGAAGTGGTATGTCTTGAAAGTGAATCTATCTGCAGCAAAAGATATTCTGTCTTTTCTTCGTTAACATATAACCCTTTCTTCTGAGCGATTTTTAATCATTCTGATTGATTCTGTTTTTTAACTACTTATTAACGGGTAAGCAAGTCTAGTAGTGTTCACCTCCTGCAGTTAGATCCGTTGTGGATTATTTTCAGCAAATTTTCCACTGATCTTCTCTAAGGCAAGGTTAAATAAACCAGGTGAAATGGCGTCCTCCTGTGTCAGTCCAGTGTATAGTCAGTTAAATATGGCATATAATTTAAATCTTTCCCCCTGTAACATATAAGGATTCTGTTGAAATTATTTATTGTAATATTTTTCGGCGTGGTGTTTAGGTACTTTAATATACAGGGTGGTCCACTGATCGTGACCGGGCCAAATATCTCACAAAATAAGCGTCAAACGAAAAAACTACAAAGTACGAAACTTTTCTAGCTTGAAGGGGGAAACCAGATGGCGCTGTGGGTGGCCCGCTAGATGTCGCTACAATAGGTCAAACGGATATCAACTGCGCTTTTTTAAATAGGAACCTCCATTTTTTATTACATATACGTGTAGTACGTAAAGAAATATGAATGTTTTAGTTGGACCACTTTTTTCGCTTTGTGATAGATGGCACTGTAATAGTCAGTAACATATGACTCACAATTTTAGACGAATAGTTGATAACAGGTAGTTTTTTAAATTAAAACAAAGAACGTAGGTACTTTTGAAAAATTTATTTCGGTTGTTCCAATGTGATACATGTACTTTTGTGAACTTATCATTTCTGAGAATGCATGATCTCACAGCGTAATTACCTGTAAATACAACATTAATGCAATAAATTCTCAAAATGATGTCCTTCATCCTCAATACATTTGGCAATACGTGTAACGACATTCTTCTCATCAGCGAGTAGTTCGCCTTCCGTAATGTTAGCACATGCATTGACAATGCGATGACGCATGTTGTCAGGCGTTGTCGGTGGATCACGATAGCAAATATCATTCAGCTTTTCCCACAGAAAGAAATCCGGGGACGTCGGATCCGGTGAACGTGCGGGCCAATCCACCTGTCATGAAATATGCTACTCAATACCGTTTCAACCGCACGCGAGCTATGTGCCGGACATCCATCATGTTGGGAATACATCGCCATTCTGTCATGCAGTGAAACATCTTGTAGTAACATCGGTAGAACATTACGTAGGAAATCAGCATACACTGCACCATTTAGATTGTCATCGATAAATTGAGGGCTAATTATCCTTCCTCCCATAATGCCACACCATAAATTAACCCGCCAATGTCGTTGATGTTCCACTTGTCGCAGCCATCGTGGATTTTCGGGTGCCCATTACTGGATATTATCCCGGCTTACGTTACCGCTGTTGATGAATGACGCTTCATCGCTAAATAGAAAGCGTGCAAAAAATCCGTCACCGTCCGGTAATTTCTCTTGTGTTCAGTATCAGAACTGTAAACGACGTTAAAAGTCGTCAACATGCAATTCCTGGTGCATAGAAATATGGTACGGGTGCAGTCAATGTTGATGTAGCATTCTCAACACCAACGTTTTTGAGAATGCCGATTCTCGCGCAATTTGTCTGCTTCTGACGTGCGGATTAGCCGCGACAGCAGCTAAAACACCTACTTTGGCATGATCATTTGTTGCAGGTCGTGGTTGACGTTTCACATGTGGCTGAACACTTCCTGTTTCCTTAAATAACGTAACTATCCGGCGAACGGTCCGAACACATGGATGACGTCGTCCAGAATACCGAGCAGCATACATACCACACTCCCGTTGGGCATTTTGACCACAATAGCCGTACATCAACACGATGTCGACCTTTTCCGCAATTGGTGAACGGTCCATTTTAACACGGGTAATGTATCGCGAAGCAAATACCGTCCGCACTGGCGGAATGTTACGTGATACCACGTAGTCATACGTTTGTGACTATTACAGCGCCATCCATCACAAAGCAAAAAAAGTGATCCAAATAAAACATTCATATCTCTTTACGTACTACACGAATATGAAATAAAAATGAGGGTTCCTGTTTAAAAAAACGCAGTTGATACACGTTTGACTTATGGCAGCACCATCTAGCGGGCGAACGAAAGCGCCATGTGGTTTCCCCCTTCAAACCAGACGAGTTTCTTTCTTTGTTGTTTTTTCGTTTGATGCTTATTTCGTGAGATATTTGCCAGGTCACTATCAATGGACTACCCTGTGTAACTATTATTTTTAGGGGTTCTCCAGCAGTGTTGGAAACTTAATGTACTGAATCCAGGAACAGTATCATTGCACTGAACACTGGATGTGTCTCGGCTGTTGATATCAGCGTGCAGACCTAAGCTACTTCTTCTCTTGTGGTGTAAATATTGCACCACCATCACGGCCGGTGTTCTGGCGAGCAGTGTCTCGCCTATTGGGCGTTTCTCGCTAGATGATGCTTCCGCTGTCCTACAACCGTTACCATCAGCTGGCACAAGCTTCAACGTTCTCATGACAGAGAAAGAGACTGATACAATGCCGACGGCACTCAGTATGAATGCCGTGTTGAGTGATGCAAGTCACAAGGTTTGCTCTGCTAGATCAGTGAAATGTTAATTATGAACATACCGTATCCTGAATAACAGAATCTAATTTTCTCTTGAAACGTGAGTATTTTGATGCACTACCGGAAGGAAATAGATTTGGACTTTTCTTTAACTTATGACCATATCTTCAACGTTTACCAAAGTTAACACGTGAACAGTGCCGCCTGGTAAAAACCGCGGATGTACCACACAGAGGAGCATCATAATACATGTGGTTTACTATAGTAGTGTTTGATTTCATAAAATAGATCTAATTTCAATTTATTCGTCCAGAATGACATATGTCAAAGATTTTTCGTGATACGCATTTTGTATTGAACTGCTAGAGGCTACGCTATTTGATGTAGGTAATCAAATTGAAACTCAGATATAATATTGCTATTTATACTCTGCCACATATTTTTATGTTGCCTTTCTAAACCCCGCCTCCCGATCCCGCTCTCCCCCTTTCTCTCTCTCTTTCTCTCTCTCTCTTTCTCTCTCTCTCTCTCTTTCTTTGCCAACAGAAATACTAAATTTTGAAATAAGTAAACCAACATTGGAACAGAATTTAGGAGAGCTAACTGGTTGAGCGGCCAAACACGAAACATGCAGAGAGAGTAATGTCAACCTTGTGAATTTATACATCAGTATAAAAAACTATTTACAATATCTTAATAGAATGTACTCTACCTTCTTTTGCTTCATTACAGTTCTAGATTCGCTTACGGTAGTATAAGCGTCAATATGTTTACAGACTCGCGAACAGTATTGGCTGCTGTTTTTCACACAATCGTGACGAAAGATCTGCGAAGTGTACTCCACGTCATGTTTGAGTAAACGGTGGCTATTTTTAACAGCAGCTTTCACGTCGTTAAATGGCCACAACGGGAAAGTCACAGAAAGTCGAGGTGACGAAAAATTTCATTGCCTCTCGCTATTTTCATGTAACATTCGCTGATGGAACAAAAAAAAGTGGGAGGACGGGAGAGTTATAGTAATCCATTTGCATTACAGCATACTCGTTGTTCTGTATGAGACCGTTAACGGAGGCCTATACTAGGGTCACATTAGCAATTGCCTTTTTCTTCCCTTTTTCTTTTTATTTGTTCCATGTCGTTCCCCATATTCTCTTTCTCCTCCTCCCTTTCTGCATCTACAATCAAATTATTTCCCCTGAGAAATACAGGTTCTAAGAATGATTATTTTACGGCATTAACGAAGGAGGCCGTTGTTGTACCCTTAGATCTAGCTGGATGTAGGGTAAGTTATGCATATCCTTTTTCTTACAAAACATTTAACAGTTATCCTCTGACTGGAAGTTCGTTATGAGAAAGATCAATAACGAACAGTTTGCTGACGACACAGTTTTTTCAACGGATACTGCTGCGTCTATGGCAAAAATGATCCCCTAATGAAACTGATACAGCCTATTAAAAAAAAAATAAAGGAATGAAAAAAGTCTAGAATTCAAGTTTATTGTTTTCACGGCTAGGGTCGCACGCAGTTATTGAAATTAAAACCACCCTTCCATGCAAAGAAGCGTTTGACTGCAGATGCATTTCAAAATATGTTTTCCATTTTTACAAAACTATCTCGATATGGTAACAGTAGGACACATGAACTGGCATGTTTTGCTTCTACAGGAAATACCTACAGCAGATACTACTGAAATTTGTGCTGTATTATTCGCAACTCTCCACTTATGGTATAATGTCTATTTTCAGCCTTAAATCTGGTTTAAGCGGCAACTGAAGGGCTCCTCGATCCATTCGCAGGGATTATCTCGCTCTGTGTTCGATATTAAACACCAACTGAATCTCATAAATGGAGCTCTGTGCTTCGAAAATGCAGTTTGTTTGGGTGAATGGGATCACTAGGCAGTAGACGTAACTTTTAGAACGTGTAATTGTCCAGCATCGTTTCTATATTTTCTCCCGCAAATTTAAAGGGCAATAAACTGTAACCGCCAGTATAATCCGAAAGGTAAACGTTTGGTAGGTTGTAATCACACGGAAAAGCTATCCTCTGATATAGGATTCCATCCCGTATGGCAAACTAGGTAACTGCCTATTGACTCATGTGTGATCAACGCCTATCACACTGAAACCGATTAAAAACGATTTATGTCATCAACGTTAGCACAGCAAACAGTCATAAAACTTGGGACGACGACACTTACTCCACGAATGATGAGAACGGGTCAGGTCTACAGAATATGTTTCAATGGCAAAAAGTAACAAATGCAACAACAGAAACAACACTAACAACAATGATACCGGTGGATGATGAAACAGTGTCTCAAACATCAGTTGTTACTGACGTATGTTTCAATATCTCCACAGTATCTGTCTAGAATTCTGCTACCCAATTTTGGCGTGTTTTCACGAAAGAGACTGGTACTCGTATATCTGACGCATTAGCAACTCATCAGCGTTCTCCAGGTTACTGAAAAAGAGTTTAAAAATATTTCTTGTTTTGGATAAACTCTGATATTATTTGTATTTTGCATTAACCTAATCGCCGGCCACTGTGGCCGAGCGGTTCTAGGTGCTTCAGTCCGGAACCGCGTTGCTGCTACGGTCGCAGGTTCGAATCCTGCCTCGGGCATGGATGTATGTGATGTCCTTAGGTTAGTAAGGTTTAAGTAGTTCTAAATTCTAGGGGACTGATGACGTCAGATGTTATGTCTCAAAGTGCTCGGAGCCATTTGAACCACCTGGCGACATCGTATCCTTGCAACATTATACGAGTGGCGTCTGCGATATTTATCCCGAATTCCCTGTCACTTCGTACTTTCTTCGTCCAAGTTGGTGTCTCCCATAGTTCCCCCACATTCCCACGAGATTGGGGTCCCGCAGGGCTCTGTAATGCGTGTATCTCTATTTTTAGTGGCCATTAACTGTCTAGCAGCAGCTGTAGGGCCGTCTGGGTCACCCGCTCTCTAAGCAGACTACTTCTGCATTTCGTACTGCTCCACCAGTACTGGTGTTCCTGAGCGGCCCCTACAGGGAGCCATTCACATGTCGCAGTCATGGGCTCTAGCCCATGGCTTCCAGTTTTCAGCCACAACGTCATGTGTTACACACTTCTGTCGGCGTCGTGCCGTGCATCCGGAACCAGAACTTTACCTTACTGACGAACCCCTCACTGTAGTATCGATTTTTAGGACACCCGATTGACTAGGCTTCCTCGCCTTCATCAGCTTAAGCGGAAGTGCTGGCAGCACCTCAACGCCCTCCGCTGCCTGAGCAACACCAACTGGGGTGCAGATCGCTCTACGCTGCTACATCTCTACAGCTCTGCCTTGACTATGGCAGTCTGGTTTATGGTTCGGCGGCGTCATCAGCATGGCGTTTACTCGACCCAGTTCGCCACTGTGACGTTTGAATGGCGACAGGAGCTTTTAAGATGAGTTCGGAGTCCCTCCACAGCAGGTCAGGCGTGCGCAACTGCTCGCCAGTTACGTTGCACAGGTTCGTACTTCTCCTCCGCATCCGAATTCCGTCTCTCTTTCCCACCCACAGCGTTTCACCTCCCGCATTGTCGACCCAGTTCAAGGCCTACAGTTCGCGTCCGATCCCTTCTATCTGAACTGTAGTCCTTGCCTTTACCACCTATACTTGAGGTCCATTCGCGTACGTCTCCATAGTTTACACCTAGGCCGCGGCTTCGCCTGGACCTTTCACATGGCCCAAAGGACTCTCCGCTGTCACTTTCTCTCGATTCTTCGTATGTATCGAGGCCATGAAATGGTTTACACAGACTGCTTGGTGGCTGATGGTCACGTCGGCTTCGCTTATGTACATGGAGGACGTATTGAACAGCATTCCTTGCCCGATGGCTGCAGTGTTTTCAGTGCAGAGTCGATGGCTGTATCTCGTCCTCTTGAGCACATCCGCTCATGCCCTGGGGAGTTATTTCTTCTGTGTACTGGCTCCTTGAGCAGCCTAAAAGCTATTGACCAATGCTCCCCTCGTCATCCTATGGTACAGACCATCCAGGTGTCCATCTATGCCCTGGAACTGTCTGGTCGGTCAGTGGTGTTTGTGTGAACCCCAGGACACGTCGGAATCCCAGGCAACGAACTTCTTAACAGGTTGGATGCACACGAAAACGGCTTGTGGAGATCGGCATTCCAATAACTGACCTCCTTTCGTTTTTACGCCACCAGGTTTTTCGACTTTAGGAGACGGAATGGCATAGTCTCAGTACGCCCAACGAACTGCGCGCCATTACGGAGATTACGAATGTGTGTCGGTCCTCCATGCAGGCCTCTCACAGGGACTCTGTGGTTCTCTGCCGACGCCGCATTGGCCACGCTTGGGCGATCCTCGGCTAGCTCCTGCGCCGTGAAGACCTCCGCCTCAGTGTCAATGCGGCGCCCGGTTGACAGTGGCCCACATTCTTGTGCACTGTCTCACTTTGACTGCCCTGCAACGAAAGCTTCTGTTACCGGACTCGTTGCCGCTAATTTTATCTGACAACGCCTCATCGTCTGATGTAGTTTTACGTTTTATTCGTGAGGGTGGGTTTCACCATTTGATCCAAGTTTTAACGCTTATCCTCTGTCCCTCTGTGTCTTCCATCCTCGTGCTTTTAGGTTGACGGTTGAAATATGTTGCAGAGTGATTGGTTTCTCCTTTTCATTGTGATGGACAGCCAGCCATGGTTGTTTTAATCTCTTCTACCTGTTTCTTGCGTTTCTGTGGCTTTCTTCTCCTCTTTTTTCCATTTAAGTGTTTGTTGCCCTTCCGTCGTTCTTGCGTTTTTTCCTTTCTCTCCGTTTTGTGTCGTCAGTCTCGCTTGTTTAATTCTCACCCTTGTGGCATAGTTTTATTCGGAACAATGACCGATGACCTAGCAGTTTGGTCCCTTCCCCCTTCTTTTAAACTAAACAGGTAACTCGTATAAAATTGTAGAATTCTTTCATTCACGCTGGAAAAATCAAATAAATGCCAAATACAGCACAAATTGAAACTGCTCTGCTCTGTTTTGATCAATAAGTTACCGATCGACATTTAAGTATGTTTCATACTTTCTCCACAAAACTTTAAAATAAAAAATAGAGAATATGTCAAATGTTTTATGAATTTTTTTTCTAAAACTCATATTTTTTCATCCAATCCAGTGCTGCAGGCGTAAGTTAGCGGATTTCTTTCTCAAAGCGAGTATTTATACATTCGAAGACTATCTGGGAGATTATTAGTTCCTTGGCTTCACACTTTCCACATGAAGGATTTTCAGCCATCCGCCACTGAAACAGGGATTTACTGCATATTTCCTGTCTAGCTCGGATCCTGTTGCGGTTGCACCACAAACTTCTATTATGCTCGTAACGTCGATTGTCGGGTTTTTTATGAGGTTACAGTCTCCAAGGAGATCGCCAATGTCGTCTACAGTAAATGTCCAAAGTTGTGTTGCTGTACTCATGGGGGGATCTCTTGATTTCAGTCTTAGTTCCATATGTTCGTTTGTAAGTTAGACATAATCGGCGTCAATATGCAATGCTGGCTTGTTGTAATATTTTTGAAACAGAGATTTCAGAACAGCAAGACGTCTGTTACGGGACTGTGCAGTAGTGTTCCATAGTGGGCAGAAATTGGATGGTAGGGTTTGATCCTTCCCGTAACTAATGTCATTGCTTGGTTGACTTGGACGTCAACAAAAGATTTGTGTGGTAGCCTTTGAGTCAAAAAGGAGCGCGATACTCAACAGCACAGCAAAGCGAAGGATGCCGCTGGTTGTCCAGTTTATGACATCGGCTCCCCAAACCGTGTTTGCTAAATATTGGATTGCGTTTGTTCTGGTTTTTGCTTCAGCTGAGACATTTTTCAGGTGTTGTTTGTTAGACAAAATTTGATTCAGCGTTCGTCCTAGACATTTAGGTTAACAGTAAACTACTATAACACACAGAATAAAGTCCACATATGGATAGAATGGGCATCATCTCCCTTACGTTACGTGACGTGATTGTCATCCGACCACGAATTCCATAAATTATGCAAATGCATCTGCCATATCACGAATCAGTGGGCTGCAAACAACGTGATGCACGCTAATAAAGGATGGGAGGGTGTCCTAAACTAACAGCATCCAGGTAAGAAATCAGTGTTCTTTAATAAATATGTAGTCGTTCATTGATATAAATAGCTTACAGCAACAACCATAACTGTTGAAAATCATGATCGTCAGTCTCAATGCGACAGAGGGAGGTGATGCAGTAGTAATTCAGATAGACCGGAGTTAAAATGTACTTCCGGCCATCCATGCTTACATTTACCGCCTCTTAAGGCAAAGTCTTTATGATTTCTATAGAAGTAAACGTGCTTGTACTTCTTTCCTAAATACCTTGTCATCGACGGGTCCTTACATACTAACATTACTTCTTCCTTTACAGCCTCAAATTAAAACATGCATAAAATATTACCACACTTCCTTTCAAATACCCCTTGTTTTATACGATGAATGATGCACATGAGCGCTAGAAGGTAGTTTCCTTATGGTGTCGTACACCACCTTCATTTTACCCCGTACAAAAGAATCCATATGAGTGATATTTAGTGATTAGTCAGAATTTTTATATGTTGTAGAGATATTGCTAACAACCAGCGGCCAGAGAGGCGTATGCTTCGAAGGGCCTTCCTGCACAAGGAGGCAGTAGAGGGCACAGCGTAGCTTGGCCGCCAATCATGTGCTCGGCAAAACGATAGAAGCCGCCGGATAATACACTGATGCGACGAAAGACATCGGATAGTGATAAGCACGGATACAGACGGTACATGACGTACACAAGGTACAAAAGGGCAGTGCATTGGCGGAACTGTCATTTGCACTCAGGTGAATCATGTGAAAAGGTTTCCGGTGTCATTATGGCCGCACAACAGGGATTAACAGACTATAACGCGGAATGGTAGCGGGAGCTAGACACATGGGAACATTTCCATTTCGGAAATCGTTAGAGAATTCAATAATCCGAGATTCGAGGTGCCAAGAGTGTGCCGATAATGTAACGTTTAGGTATTACCTCTCACGATGGACAACTCATTGGCTGAAGGCCTTCACTTAGCTATCGAGAGAAGCCGCGTTTCCGTAGAGTTGTCAGCACTAATAGACAAGCAACAGTGCGTGAAATAACCACAGAGATTAATGTAGGACGTACTACAAACGTTTCCGGTAGGACAGTGCGGGGAAATCTGGCGTTAAGGGACTATGATAGTAGACGACCGACGCGAGTGCCTTAGCTGATACCACGACATCGCTTGCAGCGCCCCTCCTGTGCTGGTTACCATATCACTTAGATCCTGAAAGACTGCTAAAACCGTGGCCTGGTCAGATAATTCCCGTAGGTTTCTAGTGTGGCGGAGATCCCACGAATCCATGGACCTAGATTGTCAACAAGGCACTGTGCAAGATGGTGGTGGCTCCATTATGGGATGGTCTGTGCTTCTGTGGCACAGCCCAGTTCCTCTGGTTCAGCTGAACCGATCATTGACTTGGAGACGATTTGCAGATACTCATGGCCTTCATGTTCCCAAACAACGCCTTGTCACCAGGCCAAAACTGTACGCGAGTAGTATAAGAACATTCCGGCAATTGGACGAATGATTTCGCCACCCAGATAGCACAACATGAATCCCATCGAACATTTACGGGGCACAATCGAGAGGTCAGCTCGTACACAAAATCCTGCACCGGCACCACTTTGGCATTTATAGGCGTTTATGGAGGCAGCATGGCTCAGTATTTCTGCAGGTTACTCCCAACGAGTTGCTACACTCTGCCAGGCAAAAGGAAGTCTGACACGATATTAGGAGGTATCCGACAAATTTTCTCACTGCTGTACACATCGGTGTACACAAACAAGAGATTACACCGCATGAATTTCGCCAATCTTCAAACAGAAGGAAGCGTAACAAATTGCTGCTAAATAGAAGTTACTCTCTAAGGTGAAAAAATAAGTAAACTTTTGTAAGAGAATCACCGCAATCGATAGACAACA
This sequence comes from Schistocerca serialis cubense, assembly GCF_023864345.2. Taxonomy (NCBI): domain Eukaryota; kingdom Metazoa; phylum Arthropoda; class Insecta; order Orthoptera; family Acrididae; genus Schistocerca; species Schistocerca serialis. Next base: position 528,124,730 of record NC_064645.1, read on the forward strand.
TTGGATGTAACTACAGAAACGAGTCATCGTCAAAGCGAGCGACGGAGCAATGGTTAGTAACCTGGGCTCACATTCGGAAGTACGACGGCTCAAATTCCGGTCCGGCCATGGAGACTTAGGTTGTCCTTAATTTTCCTTTATCGCTTAAGGCAAACGCAGGATTGGTACCTTTGAGGTGGTACGGCCGAGTTCCTTCCCTAAACCGACCTTGTGCTCCGTTTCTAATAACCTGGATGTCGAAGGAACGTTAAGTCGTAATCTTCTTCCTTCCATTTCATTCTGAAACGGCAAACAATAGATCTCGATACATAGAAAGGTATCGCTCCATTTCCCGTAAGTGCAGAGCTACAAGCTATCATCATATTACGACTGCAACCTGAAATTACAGCCTCTAAAATATTTTGGCTCAACAAAACCACCACAAATGTTCGTAAAGCGCAATCAACTGAAAATTGACGGGATCGATAGACAAATGAAATCTGAGCGGTTTTCATTGTCTTACGAGGGAGTACGCATGAGAAACCGACGCTTTTTAACGAATCTATAGACTTTTCAAGCACAAGCCTTCAATTCCCTACAATGAAAATTCCACCTGCACTAATAAACTTGCATAATCTTTTATTCCGTTACTGAAAAAATCCTTAATTTCATCTTTTGTCTCATGTTTGTCAGCACATTCGTCGTTTTCTTCACATCAGCAACATTAGCAAAACGCTTTCTATTTTCGTACTAATAAACAGAATAAGAAGTAGCACGGGGAACCATCGGGTGAATATGCGGCGAGAGGTGGTGGCGAAGGAACAGGGTTCACACCATCTCTGTCAATAATTGTCGTACAGAGAGGGCTGTGCGAGCAGGAAGACTCTCATGATGGGATAACAAGTCTCTCAATTCCATAATACAGGCCGCTTCCGCCGCACACTGCTGTGCAGTCTTATCAAAACTTGTACGACTCGTTAACTGCTTGACCCTGCTGAACAAATTCAGCACACCCACATCGAAGAAACGTGTCAGTATTGTTTTATTACTTGATTTCACCTGAAGACGTTTCTTGAGGGTGAGGGGGTAGGGAGACGACATTGTCTTCCACTGGCTTCACTGTCTCTGTGCTTGAAGATCGTTAGCATAGCACTATGTTTTGTTATCTGTGATAGTTTTTGAAAAAAAAAATTGGATCATACCAGGACTTTTCTTTCAAAGCATAGCATGCTTCCCGCCACCTTGTTTTTGTTTACTTGTCAGCAGTCGTAGCGGGAATTTGACAGCCACCCTTTACATTCCCAAATCTTCTGTCGAAATTAAGTGCACTATACCCCAAGCGACTCCCTATAGCTGCACAATTTCTTCAGTCGTCCGTCGTCGTTCTTCGTTGATTATTGCACGAATTTTTCTACATTTCATGCTTTCGGCCCGTGGAAGGAATACCAGAACAAGGATTGTCATTAATTTACATTTCACCATTTTTTTAAACGGAAAAACTACTGAGCACTCGTAGTTTCCCCAGAGCATCGGCCGTGTACACCTTTTTTATTATTTCAGGAGTTTCTGTACCACTTTTTCCAAGCAAAAATCAGAATTTCACCGCCGTACGCAGTTGACAAAAATCAGAAGAGGTCTGACCTTTTTCAGCGTCGGCACTTGGCTTGTAGACCCTGGAATGCTGCTACCTGCAAAACTCGATACTACAAACGCTAGGTTCCCCGAAATATTAGTTCTGTTTCTTTACGGAAGCACCTCGTATATGGGTTCCGATAAATCCTATTTCCCAGAAATGAAGAAATAAACTCCTACGACTTGTGTACCTAAAAGATAAAAGTGGGCCGACGAAAGAGCCGCTGGCTAAGGAGCAGAGAACTTGTGTTTGACGCATACTGCAAGTTTTGTTTATAATTTGTATTTTCTCCACATGTAAATAAGCAGGAATGGGAGGGAAACTGTTGTGTTGTGTTGTGGTCTTCAGTCCTGAGACTGGTTTGATGAATCTCTCCATGCTACTCTATCCTGTGCAAGCTTCTTCGTCTCCCAGTACCTACTGCAACCTACATCCTTCTGAATCTGTTTAGTGTATTCATCTCTTGGTCTCCCTCTACGATTTTTACCATCCACGCTGCCCTCCAATAGTAAATTCGTGATCCCTTGATGCCTCAGAACATGTCCTACCAACCGATCCCTTCTTCTAGTGAAGGTGAGCCACCAATTTCTCTTCTCCCCAATTCTATTCAACACCTCCTCATTAGTCATGTGATCTACCCATCTAACCTTCAGGATTCTTCTGAAGCACCACATTTCGAAATATTCTATTCTCTTGTTGTTTAAAACATTTATCGTCCACGTTTCACTTCCATACATGGCTACACTCCACACAAATACTTTCAGAAACGACTTCCTGAGATTCAAATCTATACTCGATGTTAACAATCGCTTTCTTGCCATTTCTAGTCTAGATTTTACATCCCCTCTAATTCGACCATCAGCAGTTATTTTGCGCCCCAAATAGCAAAACTCATTTACTACTTTAAGCATCTCCTCTCCTAATCTAATACCGTCACCATCACCCGATTTAATTCGACTACATTCCATTATCCTCGTTTTGCTTTTGTTGATGTTCATCTTACATCCTTCTTTCAAGACACTGTCCATTCCGTTCAGCTGCTCTTCCAGGTCCTTTGCTGTCTCTGACAGAATTACAATGTCATCGGCGAACCTCAAAGGTTTTATTCCTTCTCCATGGATTATAATTCCAAGTCCTAGGCTACAACGCTATCTCACTCCCATCCCAATCACTGCTTCCCTTTCATGCCCCTCGGCTCTTATAACTGCCATCTGGTCTCTGTACAAATTGTAAATAGCCATTTGCTCCCTGTATTTTACCCCTGCCCTCTTCAGAATTTGAAAGATAGTGTTCCAGTCAACATTGTCAAAAGCATTCTCTATGTTTACAAATGCTAGTATTTCGCAGCCGTGGCTTATTAAACTGATAGTTCGGTACTTTTCACATTTGTCAACACCTGCTTTCTTTGGGATTGGAATTATTATACTCTTCCTGAAGTCTGAGGGTATTTCGCCTGTCTCATACATTTTGCTCGCCAGATAGTAGAGTTTTATCAGGAGTGACTCTCCCAAGGCTGTAAGTAGTTCTAATGGAATGTTGTCTACTCCCGGGGCCTTGTTTCAACTTAGGTCTTTTAGTGCTCTGTCAAACTCTTCACGCAGTATCGTATCTCCCATTTCATCTTCATCTACATCCTCTTCCAATAATATTCTTCTCAAGTACATCATACTTGTAGAGAACCTCTATATACTCCTTCAACCTTTCTACATTCTCTTCTTTGATCAGAACTGGGTTTTCATCTGAGCTCTTGATATTCATACAAGTGGTTCTCTTTTCTCCAAAAGTCTCTTTAATTATCCTGTAGGCAGTATCTATCTTACCCCTAGTGAGATATGCCTCTACATCCTTACATTTGTCCTCTATCCACCTCTGCTTAACCATTTTGCACTATCTGTCGATCTTATTTTTGAGTCTTTTCCATTGCTTTTTGCCTGCTTCATTTACTGCAGTTTTATATTTTCCCCTTTCATCAATTAAATTTAATATTTCTTCGGTTATCCAAGGATTTCTACTAGCCCTCGTTTTTTTACCTACCAACCCTCAAAGCTACCCATTCTTCTTCTACTGTATTTCTTTCCCCCATTCCTGTGAATCGTTCCCTAATGCTCTCTCTGAAACTCTCTACAACCTCTGGTTGTGTCAGTTTATCCAGATCCCATCTCCTTAAATTCCCATCTTTTTGAAGATTCTTCAGTTTTAATCAACAGTTCATAACCAATAGATTGTGGTCAGAGTCCACATCTGCCTCTGGATATGTCTTACAATTTAAAACCTGGTTCCTAAATCTCTGTCTTACTGTTATACAATCCAGCTGAGACTTTCCAGTATCTCCAGGCCTCTTCCATGTATACAGACTTCTTTTATGATTCTTGAACCAAGTGTTGGCTATGATTAAGTTATGCTCTTTGCAAAATTCTACCAGGCGGCATCCTTTTTCATTTCTTACCCACCTTCCGTATCCACCTATTACGTTTCCTTCTCTTCCTTTTCCTACTGTCGAATTCCAGGCACCCATGACTATTAAATTTTCATCTCCCTTCGCTATCTGAATTCTTTCGTTTAACTCATTTTACATTTCATCAATCTCATCGTCATCTTCGGATCTAGTTGGCATATAAACTTGTACTACTGTGGTAGACGTGGGCTTCGTGTCAATCTTGGTCTCAATAATGCGTTCACTATGCTGATTTTTAGAAGCTTATCCGCACTCCTATTTTTTATTCATTATTAAACCGACTCCTGCATTATCCTTATTTGATTTTGTATTTATAAACCTGTATTCACCTGACCAGATGTCTTGTTCCTTCTGTCACCAAACTTCACTGATTCCCAATACGTCTAGCTTTATCCTACCTACTACCATTATTAAATTTTCTAACCTATCTGCCCGTTTAAGGGATATGACATTCCACGCTCCGATCCGTAGAACGCCAGTTTTCTTTCTCCTGATAACGATATCCTCCTGAGTAGTCCCGCCCGGAGATCCGTATGGGTGAATATTTTACCTCCGGATTATTTGATCCAAGAAGACGCCATCGACTTTTAATCATTCAGTAATACTGCGTACCCTCGGGAAAAATTACCGCTGTAGTGTCCCCTTGCTTTCATCAGTACCAGTACAGATTTGCCGTTTTGGTTAGTGTTACAAGGCTAGATCAGCCAATCATCCAGATTGTTTCCCCTGCAACTACTGAAAAGGCTGCTGCCCACTTCAGGAACCACACGTTTGTCTGGCCTCTCAACAGATACCCTTGCGTTTTGGTTGCACCTCCGGTACGGCTATCCGTATCGCTGAGGCATGCAAGCCTCCCCACCGACGGGAAGGTGGGGGGACTAGTATAAGTAAATCAATAATGAATAATAAGAAGATAGGCAATAGGCAAATAAATTGCTCCAATGACTTCAATTGATACCGAACTATAAATTTACAATAACTCTGGCTTTCACTCTGTTACATGTCCTCCATTTCATACGAACCAGTAGATGGACGGTGCTTGCGATATAAACATTCGAGCAGCGCGTTGAAGTGGCGTGGTCTAGGCGCTTTGCCACGGTTCGCGCGTCTCCTCCCGTCGGAGGTTCGAGTCCTCCCTCGGACACTGATGTGTGTCGTCCTTAGTGAAAGTTGGTGTCAGTTGGATTAAGTAGTTTGTAAGCCTAGGGACCGATGACCTCAGGAGTATGGTGCCATGGGAACTTACCACAGACTTCCAAAATTTTAAACATTCTAAGGAAAAACAGTCGGGCACCTAGAATGTGTAATGAATGTAATCTCCGTATTACTGCACCGTTCGTTCTGAAAATTCTGCTAAAAACATGTTTGTTCGACATGTAAAAATCGTTACTTTTCTCGAATAAATGTTGATGTATACCACGGAAAAGATTACGTTGCCTGAAAATTCGTGCTGAAGGTTGACTATAAATTGTGCTGTTGATCGTTATCGCATCCACGCGGATCTGCGATATCCGGTGGGTTTCCAGAAGCAGACAGTAATTCTAAAGTCTAGGAATAATTTCCTTAACTTGGAGATAAAAATAAGCATTGCAAGACTGGCACACAAATATGCAGTTTCGCGTAATTACTTCTTACTGCAAGTCGGCTGGCCCTCGTCACCTACTGGCGCGCTACCATACGTTTGGGTATTAGTTTGTTCACTCCATAAATCCAGTGTCAAACAAAAGTTGTTAACAACAACGTATTGTACTAAAATGTTTATATTTTGTAAATTCAGTTTCTCTATTTCCTGGATTTGAGACAAGTCTCATAAACATATTTTAAGTAGTCCATTAAATGAATGACTTTCTCTATACCCTAAGGACACAATTAATAATCATTTACTTGTAACCACACGAAATTTTAGTCAACATCTTTCAAGACTCAGTTATGGAATACTGACGCGTATGAACGCAGCAGACTCACTCGGAACTGTTTCCTTAAAACATTGCTTAAAATTTTAATTATTTAGTTACACAAGTATTTGCCTACCTTGTTCATATTCCCTACTGACCTACTTCTTCTTCTTTCATCACGGTATAGGCCATGGGTCTTTTGCGTCTTCTATGCAAAATAGATATGGGAGTACAAAGCATATTCTCTGCTTTCCAGCCAGATGCCTTGCCCATTTTTCAGTTACCTATCCATCCCGCCAGTTCTGACCCATTTGCGCGTAATGACATGTTGGGATAGTTTTCTCAAAAACTTGGAGGTGTTGAACCAAAATATGTTGAAGTCTTTCATTTTGTGTGGTACAAAAGAGTCTTGCAAAACATGAAGCGAATCGATTGGCGGCAAATTTACAGACTTCATCGCATACAGAACAAAATGGACATTAAGAGCATCTCCGTGGAAAATGACATAAATGTGTACGATGTACTAACGACACATACATTAGCTACCAAGAGAAACGCAAGAATGTTGCTTCACAAAATGAATTTTCTCAAAAGGACAACCTCAAAATTAGACAACGTTTATACAGCTGAACCACACTCTTTAAACGGAATGAAAGTTACCCTTTGTAATTTAAAGAAATAGTGAAATGATAAGGCAAGAAATATTAGCACTGGAAAAATTAAATACGTACAGGATAGGGACACAGCAAGACCAAATTCTATTCGCAAAAACTAAATAAATAAGAGCTCCTTATCCCTCTAAGTTATCAGTCCACTCTAGCAGAGTTCTAAAACTACCGTAGTCTACCGTAGATTACCATAACTAAGCGTAGACTACGGTACTTTTCCTAATAGCTTTGGTCAGTTAAGGTCATATTTTCATTAACTGAGTATTTGTCGGGAGTTACGTCATAATGGTCGCTTCCTTTACACATGTGATCAGTACCTTACTAGACTCCCCTAAGAACCGGAGGCTGTGAATCGTCTAGAAACTGAGGATATATAAAGGGCCGGGTGGAATTTAAGGTGATAGGACCTGGATAAACTCCCAAACCAGAGATTGTACAGAGTTTCAGGGAGAGCTTAAGGGAACAATTGACGGGAATGGGGGAAAGAAATACAGTAGAAGAAGAATGGGTAGCTTTGAGAGATGAAGTACTGAGGGCAGCTGAGGATCAAGTAGGTAAAAACACAAGGGCCAGCAGAAATCCTTGGGTAAGAGAAGAAATATTGAATTTAATTGATGAAGGGAGAAAATATAAAAACGCAGTAAATGAAGCAGGCAAAAGGGAATACAAACGTATGAAAAATGAGATCGACAGGAAGTGCAAAATGGCTAAGCAGGAATGGCTAGAGGACAAACGTAAGGATGTAGAGGCTTATCTCACTAGGGGTAAGATAGATACTGCCAACAGGAAAAGTAACGAGACCTTTGCAGAAAAGAGAGCCACTTGAATGAATATCAAGAGCTCAGACTGAAACCCAGTTCTAAGCAAAGAAGGGAAAGCAGAAAGGTGGAAGGAGTATATAGAGGGTCTATACAAAGGCGATGTACTTGAGGACAATATTATGGAAATGGAAGAGGATGTAGATGAAGATGAAATGGGAGATACGATACTGCGTGAAGAGTTTGACAGAGCACTGAAAGACCTGAGTCGAAACAAGGCCCCGGGAGTAGACAACATTCCACTGGAACTACTGACGGCCTTGGGAGAGCCAGTCCTGACAAAAATCTACCATCTGGTGAGCAAGATGTATGGGACAGGCGAAATACCCGCAGACTTCAAGAAGAATATAATAATTCCAATCCCAAAGAAGCAGGTGTTGACAGATGTGAAAATTACCGAATTATCAGTTTAATGGATCATAGCTGCAAGATACTGACGCGATTTCTTTGCAGACGAATGGAAAAACTGGTAGAAGCCGACCTCGGCGAAGATCAGTTTGGATTCCGCAGAAATTGATTGCCGACTCCATGTTGTCTTGTGCACTACGACCAGGTAACAGGTATACTTGAAAAAAGAGACAGCATTGGTCGTATATTTTTTACTATTGCAAAATCGATTTTCTGTCACTGAGTGACCATCTTCAGTGCTAGAAGTTAAAAATTTTTTCTCATTACGATCAGAGAGTACAACATAGAAAATCACAATTACATCTGCATATGAACATAACACTTGTTAGAAACAATCCTATTTTGTATAACTTAAATTGGGATGCACTGTTGTCACTAAGCTTACGGCAATCACATAGACTGAGGTCGCTGTTTACCTGCACTTGTTCAGCAGACCTCGGTGTGACGGGGCTTGACACGCCCTCTATGTGACATGTGTCACATGAAGACATAGTGTTATTGGTTTTGCGAATTATTAACACTAAGTAACTCTTGTACTTTTGTGAATGGTGTAGGATATGTTGAAAGTAAACAAGTAACCTTCTGGCCCAAAAGCCGAATTAGAAACATACATACATGTGTGTGTATGTTGTCTAATTCAGAAGAAGGCCTTTTGGCAAAAAAAAAAAAAAAAAAAAAAAATGGTTCAAATGGCTCTGAGCACTATGGGACTTAACATCTACGGTCATCAGTCCCCTAGAACTTAGAACTACTTAAACCTAACTAACCTAAGGACATCACACAACACCCAGCCATCACGAGGCAGAGAAAATCCCTGACCCCGCCGGGAATCGAACCCGGGAACCCGGGCGTGGGAAGCGAGAACGCTACCGCACGACCACGAGATGCGGGCCTTTTGGCAAAAGCTTACTTGTTTAGCAGTCTTTTTGTTGTGTGTCTGCAACTCAACACCTCTGTTATACAGTGAGCAACTATCTATCCTTTTCATAATATTGCCATTACTCAGCATTTTTCATAGCTGGGTAAGTTGCAGGGAGAGTTCCCAATTGTGCATTTCGAAAAAGGTGGTGATGTAGGAAGGATCCAGATGGCACAAGCTGTGAGCAGTCATTGAAGTGAAGAATATTGTGTAGAGCAACATACTCAGCAACTGGGTGGTCCAGCTGTCTCTTGACCATAGCTTGTCAATGGCCATTCATGCAGACAAACACCATGTTGGTTGTCCTGCCCATGTAGAATGATGCATAGTAATTATAGCTCAGCATGTAGATCAGCATTCAAAGATAACACTACCTTTGATAGGACATGTGATGCTTGTGATGGGACTGGAATAGGTTGGTGGGAGGATGTATGGAACAGATGTTCCATTTAGATTTGTTAAAGGGATATGAGCCATATGGCAAGCGGAGTGGGGAAGGGATGGATGAGGATATTCTGTAAGTTCTTTGGGCAGTGGAATACCACAGTGGCTGGGATGGGAGGTATAGTGGGTAGGAGATTCTTCATTTCAGGGCACAATGAGAGGTTGTTGAAACTCTGGTGGAGAATGTGATTTAGCTGCTCCAGTCCTGGCTGCTACTGGGTCGTGACGGGAATAGTTCTTTGTGGCTGTTGGTGGGACTCGCTGAAGGTGGTACACGGGTGGAGAGACAGGGCAAAGAAGATCTATTTCTGTACAAAGTTTGGAAGGTAATTTCAATCTATGAAGGTCTCCATGAGACCCTTGGTATATTTTGAGAGGGACTGCTTATCACTACATATGCAATGGCTACGTGTGTCTAGGCTGTATGGAAGGGACTTCTTGGTACAAAATGGGTGGTGCAGTTGGGATAGAGGGAGTGGGAGGGGGGGGGGAGAGAATATCTAAAATACATTGGCATATTGTTTTTTATAAGCTATAAAACATAAAATAGATCGATGATAAGTTGTTAGAGTGCAGAACATATACAAAGCAAAAGATAATGCCAAAGAATAATAAATGAACAACATAAAAAGAGGCGCAACACAGGTCTCTCTTAAAAAACGTAACACCCACCATCTGGCGTGGGAAGTCAAAAGTACAACGTTCGTAATTTATGTAACAAACGTTAATACCAAGGGGTCAATATATATAAAATAAGAACGTTAATACCAAACAGTCAAATATATAAAAAATAATCACAGTACGAAACTGCCGTTACTTAATAATTAAAATGCCATGCAAATGTAAGGTGTGAACTAGTAGTATACATCAATCATCGAGAAACCATCATGAGGAAGGACAAGTAACAGTGTCACTTATACCAAAATGTACAATGTACTTTAGAGAAATTAAACATAGACTATGCACGATATCCAGCACTTATTCAAATAGCAAAAGAATTGTTAACATACATTAAAAATAATTACGTAAAGTGATAACCGGTTTGTATTACTTTGTGTCAACGCCTACGAGATGTCGACTGTCATAAAATTATGTTCAGTAGGTGTCCATAAGTTCTGTAAATTACAGAACAAAAAAGAAAGAACATCATTTAAAAAACCGAAATTAGTAATGTTATTAAAACAAACTGAAAACATGTGTGTCAATTGTGTTGAGATAGTTGAAATAGCGGCCATTATACGTGTTCTCGTAGCGACTATGACTGAGGCGTTGTATATAACGGATAACAAGCAGCTGACTGTGAACAGGTTCCTCACAATCGTCCTTCAGAATGTTCATCCCTTTCAGCGCCCCCACACCCTCCAGCAGATCTCCCTCGCCGCCCGTACCATATTCCAACTCAAGATGTACGCCACCTACTCCAACGACCAGGCCCATTTCACCTTCTCCCGCCTTGACACCCTCGTCTAAATCCCTGTCATGGCGCGACAGCAACGTATCCTTTTCAACAACATCCGCTCCCTTACCGCCAACAAGAACCTCTTCCTGCACATACTTGCCACCCACCACGTGGATGCCTTCCTCCTTAATGAAAGCTTCCTCCAACCCCACCACACCATCCACACTGCGCCCTATCTCCTCCACTGCTCTGATAATCCCCTCCCAATTGCGCGTGGCGGAGTTGCTATTGGTCACCGCCGCCAGATCCTCGTTCAGCTCCAACCTCTCCTTCCCGACCCCACCGAACACCTGATCCTTAGTCTCTTCTTCCCCGGCCTCACTGTTACCTGCGCCACCATCTATGTCCGCCACAACGCTCCTCTTCCCTTCGACTTCCTCTCCCACGTCGACCGTACCTTCTCCTCCTACGTGATCGCCGCCGACTTCAACATCCATAGTCGTTCTGCTGCCCAGTTACGGCGGTGGCATCGGTTCCTCTCCACCCTTCAAGGCGATCTCATCCCCATCCCCCAGCACACCCGTCCCGAATCCAACTCCACTCCCAATGTTATTCTCTCCTCCCCCAAGCTCCTTGGTTGCATAACGGTGGATGTCCTGGAGCCTATTGGTAGTGACCATCTCCCTGTCCTCATCACCGTTTCAGACGGACGTCGCCCCCGACCCGACCCTCGTACTGACCCTCCCCCTAAGTATGCCCATGACCATTCCCGTGCTGACTGGAATGCCTACCGGGATACCCTCTCCACCCAGGTCGATAGCCAACCCTTCACCTACCGCCACCCTGACGATGTCACCCATGCCGCCTCCTTTCTCCAGCAGACCTTGTCTGAGGCCGTGGAGGCCCACGTCCCTACTGTCGCCATCCACCCCCACCGTCCTACCTTACCCCCGCAGGCCGTTCTCCTCCTCCGTGAATCCCGTCGTCTCTACCGTGCCTTCCTCCACACGCGTGACCCGGACACACTACGACGCCACCGGCAACTCCAGCGACACATTCGTAATTTGCTCGCGGCTAAGAAACGCCGGGACTGGCGACAGACATGCACCCGTTTAATGCTACCCTACCAATCAACTCGTCCAAGTTCTGGTCCGCCTTCCGTCGCCTTACCGGAACTAAACCCTCCCCCTTTTATCCTCTTCTCCATGATGATCACCCTTTCCCTGACACCCTTTGTAAGGCCAATCACTTGGCCTCCTACCTCTCTGATGTATTTTCCATCCCCGATGATCCCCAGTTCGATTACTCCCTCTTCCTGGATATCCGCGATCGAACTGACACCTCCGTCCCTCCCCTCGCTCCTGGTTTCCAGTACTTGGGCAACATTGCACACACGGAACTCAATGCCCCAATCACTACACAGGATCTCATTGCTGCACTCTGCACCAAACGCAACACCGCTCCTGGTCACGATCATGTCACCTACCGTCACCTTCGTGAAGCTCCTGTCTCTTTCCTCTCCGCCCTGGCCGGGCTCTACAATGTAGTCCTGTCCACTGGTTACTACCCCGACCTGTGGAAAACCTCCCGTATCCTCATGTTCCTTAAACCTGGCAAACCGCCGTCCGCCGTCTCCTCCTACCGTCCCATCAGCCTTACCTCGGTCTTCAGCAAGGTCCTGGAATCTCTCCTCACCCGCCGCATCCACCAGCATCTCCGCCAGCACCACCTCCTTCCCGTTACCCAGTGTGGCTTTCGGCCGTCCTTCTCTTCCGACGACCTTCTCCTTCACCTCACTCTTCTCCTTTCCGAACAGCTTAATTCCTGTCGCTCCGCAGTCTTCCTCTCCCTGGACCTCGAACGTGCCTATGACCGCGTATGGCATTCCGGTCTCCTGTTCAAGCTCCAAACCTTCGCCCTTCCCATTAACTACGTCCGTATGATCGGCTCCTTTCTCTGCCGCCGTCCTTCCTATGTCACCATCCATCACACAGATTCCTACACCTTTTTCCCCTCTGCTGGTGTGCCCCACGGCTCCGTCCTCTCCCCCCTTCTGTACCTTTTGTACACGGCGGACATGCCACCGCCGTCACCGCCCGTCCACCTTCTCCAGTTCGCCGATGACACTGCCTTCCTTGACCTTGCTCCCACCCTACAGCGCTCCCAACACCTTCTCCAATCCCATCTTGACCGGTTCACTGCTTGGTACAACCAGTGGTTGCTCAAGGTCAACCCCTCCAAAACCCAGGCGATCATTGTAGGCAAAACCACCCCTTCCTTCCGCCTCCTTGATTTCTACATCACCATCTATGGCCGTCCTATCGCCCTCACTCCCACCCTTAAGTACCTTGGCGTCACCCTCGACCGTCGCCTCTCCTTTTTATTGCCTCTCCAATTTTATTGCCAATGGGACCATAGAAAGGCAATGTGATAAATTTTTGATTTTCAGTTCCGCTTGTCTCATTCCGCCTTAAATTGTCTTTACTATATTTTTTGGATGTAATCTCATAAATGTTCGTGACATATTTCATCGGGTAATTATTATTTCTTGCAATTTGTTTAACTATGTTTAACTCTTTCTCATGGTCCCATTAGCAAAAAAATTGCCAGTGTATTCAAGAAGAGAAATATTAATGTAGGTTTCCCGACGGCGAACAGACTGGGCGTGCTTTTAAGGAATAACATTCATGAACGCAAAGTCTTACATGAATCAGGTGTTTACAAACTTGTGTGTGCCACGTGTAATGCAAGTTACATAGGGCAAACAGGACGAAAATTAGAAACAAGGTTCCGTGAGCACGTTGCGCTTGAGAGGAAAGATATTGCTGAAAAATCGAATTTCGCAGCCCATCTGGTAGCAACTGGTCATACAACTCCAGATTTGACATCGCAATTGAAATTGTCGCACAAGGGTAAAAAAGGTCGCCTTCTCGACCTTATGGAAGAGATGGAGATCTTTTTTCATAATAAAGCTCCAGATATCACGCTGCTCAACGAGAAACGATATCGAGAAGCACACATTTTTGGGAATGCTTCTCCGACTTACTATGAAATAAATTCAACTTGGGGTCATTTATCACAATTTGCAATTCATAGTCAGCTGCTTGTTATCCCTTATACACAACGCCTCAGTCATAGTCGCTACTAGAACACGTATAATGGCCGCTATTGAAACTATCTCAACACAATGACACACATGTTTCCAGTTTGTTTTAATAACATTACTAATTTCGGTTTTTTAAATGATGCTTCTTTCTTTTTTGTTCTGTAATTTACAGAACTTATGGACGCCTACTGAACATAATTTTACGATAGTCGACATCTCGTAGGCGTTGACACAAAGTAATACAAACCGGTTATCACTTTACGTAATTATTTTTAATGTATGTTAACAATTCTTTTGCTATTTGAATAAGTGCTGGATATCGTGCATAGTCTATGTTTAATTTCTCTAAAGTACAATGTACATTTTGGTATAAGTGACACTATTACTTGTCCTTCCTCATGATGGTTTCTCGATGATTGATGTATACTACTTATTCGCACCTTACATTTGCATGGCATTTTAATTATTAAGTAACGGCAGTTTCGTACTGTGATTATTTTTTATATATTTTACTGTTTGGTATTAACGTTATTATTTTATATATATTGACTCCTTGGTATTAACGTTTGTTACATAAATTACGAACGTTGTACTTTTGACTTCCCACGCCAGATGGTGGGTGTTACGTTTTTTAAGAAAGACCTGTGTTGCGCCTCTTTTTATGTTGTTCATTTATTATTCTTTGGCATTATCTTTTGCTTTGTATATGTTCTGTACTCTAACAACTTATCATCGATCTATTTTATGTTTTATAGTTTATAAAAAACAATATGCCAATGTATTTTAGATATTCTCCTGCGTCTGCTATGTGTTGTACGCACATTTTAAATTTGAATTACTACACCATTCACAAAAGTACAAGAGTTACTTAGTGTTAATAATTCGCAAAACCAATAACACTATGTCTTCACGTGACACATGTCACATAGAGGGAGTGTCAAGCCCCGTCACACCGAGGTCTGCTGAACAAGTGCAGGTAAACAGCGACCTCAGTCTACGTGATTGCCGTAAGCTTAGTGACAACAGTGCATCCCAATTTAAGTTATACAAAATAGGTTTGTTTCTAACAAGTGTTATGTTCATATGCAGATGTAATTGTGATTTTCTATGTTGTACTCTCTGATCGTAATGAGAAAAAATTTTTAACTTCTAGCACTGAAGATGGTCACTCAGTGACAGAAAATCGATTTTGCAATAGTAAAAAATATACGACCAATGCTGTCTCTTTTTTCAAGTATTCCGCAGAAATGTTGGAACACGTGAGGCAATACTGACCCCACGACTTATATTAGAAGGTAGATTAAGGAAAGGCAAATCTACATTTCTAGCATTTGTAGACTTAGAGAAAGCACTGGACAATGTTGACTTGATTACTCTCTTTCAAATTGTAAAGGTGGCAGGGGTAAAAATAGAGGGCGCCAAAGGCTATTTACAATGTGTACAGAAACCAGATGGCAGCTATAAGAGTAGAGGGGCATGAAAGGGATGCAACGGTTGGAAATGGAGTGAGACAGGGTTGTAGCCTATCCCCGATGTTATTCAATCTGTATATTGAGCAAGCAGTAAAGGAAACAAAAGAAAAATTCGGAGTGGGTATTAAAGTTCATGGAGAAGATATAAAAACGTTGAGGTTCGCCGATGACACTGTAATTCTGTCAGAGACAGCAAAGGACTTGGAAGAGTAGTTGAACGGAAAGGACAGTGTCTAGAAAGGAGGATATAGGATGAACATCTACAAAAGCAAATGGAATGGAGTTGAATTAAGTCGGGTGATGCTGAGGGAATTAGATTAGGAAATGAGACACGTAAAGTATTAAAGGAGGTTTGCTGTTTGGGGAGCAAAATAACAGATGATGGTCGAAGTAGAGAGGATATAAAATGTAGACTGGCAATGGCAAGGAAAGCAATTCTGAAGAAGAAAAATTGGTTAACATCGAGTATAGATTTAAATGTCAGGAAGTAGTTTCTGAAAGTATTTGTATGGAGTGTAGCCATGTTTGGAAGTGAAACATGTACAATAAATAGTGTGGACAAGAAGAGAATAGAAGCTTTCGAAATGTGGTGTTACAGAAGAATCCTGATGATTAGATGGGTAGATCACATAACTAATGAGTAGGTATTGAATAGTATTGGGGAGAAGAGGAGTTTGTGGCACAACTTGGCAAGAAGAAGGGGTCGGTTGCTAGGTTATGTTCTGAGGCATTAAGGGATCACAAATTTAGCATTGGAGGGCAGCGTGGAGGGTAAAAATCGTAGAGGGAGACCAAAAGATGAATACACTAAGCAGATTCAGAAAGATGTAGGTTGTAGTAAGTACTGGGAGATGAAGAAGCTTGCAAAGGATAGAGTAGCATGGAGATCTGCATCAAACCAGTCTCAGGACTGAAGACCACCACAGCAACAACAAAGGGCCAGGTAACTGAGAGAACATTATTCTTCTACACAGTTATCCTCTTATCTGTTACTTGAAAAAATATAGTACAGATACAAAAACTGAAAAGGTTATTTTTGATTCAGGTTTTAGTCGAAAATTTTTGATTTGTGACGTAAAAGAGAGAGAACAAGAGAGATTTATCATATATCGCTGGAAAACCCAATTTATGCAACAAAAAGTTAAATAAAGAAACAGAAAAATATGTCGAACATTGCTTAAGTACTTCGTCGAACATATATAAAGCACGTTTCTGTAATTCAGAAACAACTTTCGCATTTATCGATGATAACGGGACACTATTGCCTTTAATCATGACGAAGAACGTTCTGCAGCAGTAATGATTAATGTTTGGAAATATAAACTGTACTTGCATCAAATGTAATTGCTTTGGTTACATTAATGTGCAGAAGTTACACAATCAACTAACTTTTATTACTTACAAAATGCAGTTTATGTTATGTAAGGGTATAAATGCGCAATGAACTAACACTGAATGCTGTTCGGTTCTGCTTATTTGGAAGACAAACAAAAACAAAAAAACAGTGGGAAGTCATCTAACCCCATTTTCTCTCTTACATATTCATTTTTGTTTCTTGCCCTACCAATACTGTCGGTAATCCTACCATTTATTACGTCATTTATGCAGCGTGGCAGAACTACGGAACCGTAGTTTTGGCACAGCTCAACTCTACTGTCAAAACTATGGAACCGATTGAAACAGAGAAGAGGCCATAAAAACAATAAGACGACTTGAGCACGTATAAAAACTATGTCCAAGAATGCTGTAGACTTGGGTTCCGATGCTTAACTCCTCACCGCCATGTCAGGATTCTGTTTTCCTCTTTTATTTATTACTATTAAGGTTAGCAATTGACGGACAAGGGCCGACAGAACAAGAACTTCTTCTTCCAGTCCTAAAATGAGTCTGCCAGAAATCGGATGTTTGGTGTCATGATGAACCACTCTGTTTTGCAAATGAGAGGCAATACATATCGACTAAACAATGTGCTCCGTTCCAGTGAGGAGGCAGCAGGTAATATGCTAGTAGTTGATCCTTACAGTTGCAGCCCACATAGTGGAAGTCTGCCAGAAATCGGATGTTTGGTGTCATGATGAACCACTCTGTTTTGCAAATGAGAGGCAATACATATCGACTAAACAATGTGCTCCGTTCCAGTGAGGAGGCAGCAGGTAATATGCTAGTAGTTGATCCTTACAGTTGCAGCCCACATAGTGGAAGTCTGCCAGAAATCGGATGTTTGGTGTCATGATGAACCACTCTGTTTTGCAAATGAGAGGCAATACATATCGACTAAACAATGTGCTCCGTTCCAGTGAGGAGGCAGCAGGTAATATGCTAGTAGTTGATCCTTACAGTTGCAGCCCACATAGTGGAAGTCTGCCAGAAATCGGATGTTTGGTGTCATGATGAACCACTCTGTTTTGCAAATGAGAGGCAATACATATCGACTAAACAATGTGCTCCGTTCCAGTGAGGAGGCAGCAGGTAATATGCTAGTAGTTGATCCTTACAGTGGCAGCCCACATACTGGAAGTCTTTGCTAGTGACTGGAGATCAGTGACGCGTACGGATTTTTTTCACTCCAGGTCTTTGTTATTTCAGCTGCTGAAGAAACCGTCTCTGAAACTGGCGATGTCTGATAATTGTCAAATCCTAAACTAGCTGGTTCATCCAAAGTAGCGTGTCATTTTGTTTCTTACACCAGTACTTCAGGCAGCCTTTATGACGTTTATAAAGCCTAGAACTGCAGCTGTTCCTTGTGCCAAGCTGCGAAACCAAGTGCTTAGGGATTACTCACATCCATTAGTTATATGTGACACCACTACTCTTTGTCTATATCTCGGCACTGTGCAGCTGAAATCGGTTCCTTGTGGACTACTTTAAGCAACTAGAGAATGTATTCTTTCTTGAACAACTTTTTATAGTGCCATCACCATTCCATATTTGACCGTTAAATAAAGGTAACGGTTCTTCACAAGTTAACACGTAACTCTCTGTCACAATGTTGCCTGCCAGACAGACAACATATGCTGTATGTATGACGTAAGCAAATTCAGCGATGTAAAAGAATCCGGATGTGCATGAAGATGATCATCAGAACACCAGGTCTCTAAAATAAAAGTAACTGAAGCAGTGTACCAGAGTTTATTTTGGTATGTTCTTTACATACTTATTGTATTAAACTACTAGCAATTAAAATTGCTACACCACGAAGATGACATGCTACAGACGCTAAATTTAACCGGCAGGAAGAAAATGCTGTCATATGCAAATGATTAGCTTTTCAGAGCATTGACACAAGATTGGCGCCGGTGGCGGTTTCCAACCGATTTCTCATACACAAACAGTAGTTGACCAGCGTTGTCAGATGAAACGTTGTTGTGATGCCTCGTGTAAGGAGGAGAAATGCGTACCATCACGTTTCCGACTTTGATTAAGATCGGTTTGTAGCCTATAGCGACTGCGGTTTATCGTATCGCAACATTGCTGCTCCCGTTGGTCGAGATCCAATGACTGCTAGCAGAATATGGAATCGGTGGGTTCAGGAGGGTAATACGGGACGCCGTGCTGAATCCCAAAGGCCTCGTATCACTAGCAGTCGAGATGGCAGGCATCTTATCCGCATTGTTTTAACGGATCGTGCAGCCACGTCTCGATCCCTGAGTCAAAAAATGGGTGTAGCAATTTTAATGGCCAGTGGTGTAACTATTTTTCCTCCAGCTACAATTTATAGTATCCACCAGAGATTAGCCTGGACATCCTTTTATATATATATACATATACATTCGGTGGACAAATATATTATAGTAGCACTGACATGTGATTACATTTTCATGCAGTTTGGTTGCATAGATCCTGAGAAATCAGTACCCAGAAGTGTAGCGGAGTGTGCGTTGATATGAAACGTCATGGCAGAGTAAAACTGTTTGCCGGACAGAGACTCAATCTCGGGACCTTATCAACGATATCCAAAGGTCCCGAGTCGGAGTCTCGGTCCGGCACACAGTTTTAATCTGACATGAAGTTTCATACGAGCACGTAGTTTTTCAAATTCTTTCTTCCATCCCTGTTACATTCATTAGTAATACCGTCTGTATGACTGAACTATATTTCATTTACAAGAAAAACTGCGTATTGTGTAGGGTAGAAGCAAATCCCACCATCAAAGGTCTTAAAAGTGATGAGAATAACTAGTTACAAACCTTAACCGCGCATATCTTGCGATGATTATTTTTGCGGAAAAAAATAACTATACCAATAAGGAGTTGTACGACTTAAACGAAAGTTGGTAGACGTGTTTCTACATATGAAAGATGACGTCTATTCAAATTTAGTGCCAGTTGCATAAGAGTGGCACTAGTAACGCCACTATACGTATACAAATTAGGTCTGCTTTAAATACACGCTGTAACAGGTGTGAGCGTTAGTTACCTTTGAGACTGGACAAGGTCAGTCGGTGTTCGCTGCCTTTTAAGAGACAAAGGCGCCATTATCAATGCCTTACTGAGTTTGAACGATGTGTAATAGGACTGGATATTCATTTAGCGCTATTGCAGAGGACTTAGCAGAAATGAAGCCACTCTACGTGATTTTTGTCGGTGGTGGTTAGGAGTACGTACTGCCGCAAGAAGACGGGGATCATGACGGCCACGTGCCACTACCGAGAAGGACGACCAACATGTTCAGTGTATGGCTTTAGCGTGCTGTACTGCATCTGCAGCGGCAGTTTGAGCAGCAGGTGCCACAACAGTGACACAACGAACTGTTACAAATATGTTACTGCAAGTACAGCTCTGGGCCAGACAAACTGTAGCGTAGATTCCGTTGATTCACAATCACCGGCATACGCGAATTCAGTGGTGTCAAGCGAGCTCATTGGAAGGCGGGTTGGAGATCTGTTTTGTTCGCTAATGAAAGCTAGGTCTGCATGAGTGCCAGTGGTGGCCGTGTGTTGATTAGAAGGAGCACAGTTGAGGGCCTGCAACCAACTTGTCTGCGTTTTACAACCACTGGACCAACATTTGGAGTTATCGTCTGGGGTATGAAAGCAGCAGCATTCTAGTAGTTATCTCACGCACCCAGATTGCAAATTTGTTCTTGAGGCTAGTGATTCGACATGTTGTGCTGGCATTCGTGAACAGCAAGCCAGGGGCTGTTTTCCAACAGGATAACGCTCTCCCACATACCGCTCTTGTGAGCCAGCATGCACCACAGAGTGTCGACGTATGGCCATGGTCTGTTCGGTCACAATATCTGTCTACAATCGAGACCATATGGGGCATCAGTGGACGACCGCTGCATCGTCATTCACAGACAGCATTAACTGTCCCTGTATTGACAGAACAACGGCAACAGGCAGGAAACTCCATCCCACAAACTGACAACCGGCACCTGTAAAACAAAATTCATGCTCGTTTGCATTCTTCTATTCAACATTCTGGCAATTATACCGGATATTAATGTACCATCATTCCGCAACTGCAATGGCTTATGTCGCACTTATATTAAACTGTGATGTAATGTTAATCACTTAAACATGTTAACTACAAAAAGTTTTTCCGAAATACCACTACTGGCCATTAAGGTTTCTACACCACGAAGATTACCTGCTACAGGCGTGAAATTTGACCGACAAGAAAAAGATGCTATGATATCCAAATGATTAGCTTTTCACAGTATTCACACAATGTTGGCGCCGGTGGTGACACCTACAACGTGCTGATATGAGGAAAGGTTCCAACCGATTTCTCATACACAAACAGCAGTTGACCGGCGTTGCCTGGTGAAACGTTGTTGTGATGCCTCGTGTAAGGAGGAAAAATACGTACCATCACGTTTCCGACTCTGATAAAGGTCCGATTGTAGCCTATCGCGATTGCGGTTTATCGTATCGCGGCATTGCTGCTCGCATTGTTCGAGCCACAATGTCTGTTAGCAGAATATGGAATGGGTGGGTTCAGGAGGGTAATACGGAACGCCGTGCTGGATCCCAACGGCCTCTTATCACTAGTAGTCGAGATGACAGGCATCTTATCCGCATGGCTGTAACGGATCGTGCAGCCACGTCTCAATCCCTGAGTCAAAAAATGGGGACGTTTGTAAGACATCAACCATCTGCACGAACAGTTCGACGACGTTTGCAGCAGCTTGGACTATCAGCTCGGAGACCATGGCTGCGGTTCCCCTTTGACGCTGCATCACAGACAGGAGCGCCTGCGATTGTGTACTCAACGACGAACCTCGATGCAGGAATGGCAAAACTATATCTCGGTGAACACCTGCATCAATTGGGATTCCATACAATACTGCTACAGCGAAGGTCTCCTTTCAGCTGGTCATAAGTTATACATCTGTACATTACTCACCTTTTCCTATTGGCTACATATATTTTCTAAGAATTTCGGTTATCTCGTACTGTTTTACGCTATCGAACGCTTTTTATAGATCGAGAAATCCCATGAAGACTTCTTGGCATATCTTCAGGCTTGCTATCAAATGCAGCGTCGGAGCTCTCTGTCTAGAACCTTCTCTTTTGTTAAGTAAAAATTTTAAATTTATGCGAGAAACAGATGTCTAATACGCCAGATAAATGGGCAGAATTTAGTAAAATCAGCTAATTCAAAAAATTTCGTTATGACGAAAATGACCAGACAAGATTTTAGAAGCTTGGGCGTTTCTGAAGTCATTAATCTCGATACACACTCTGTTCAGATCTAGAGAGTCCATTGATTTTAGTGAAGCAACTCAATTTAAGTTTTAAAGATCCCTTCACGCTAAGTGTGAAGCACTGCTACTCACATATAGAAACCTTCAGGTAAGTGGATCTACTTAACAAGCGGAAAGGATGACCTTCTGAACAAGACCTATTTCAGCTGCCAATAAAATATAAAAATCCACTTCAAATTAATCAGAAAAAGACTGATGACATACTGTCTCTTATGGCATATATATCTGCAGCATATCAAAGCTTTTTTCCGGTCATGTGCTGCAAATAATGTGAACGATGAAGACGTAGAAGAACTTCCTTGATTTTACATTTACAGTGTAAAATACATTATTAGACTGACTAATCTGGTATGTATGTGTGTATGTGAAAGTGCAAAAATGGTTAAAAATTACTAATTGATATATAATAGTAATATAATATAATATAATGTAATAATATAATAATAAAACCTTACAAACGTATTTTGTGTTATGCATTATTTTCAGGGAGACACAGTCACAACTAAAATGACTCTCACATCAATATTACATAACAGAAAGAGGATCGTCTATTTTACCACATGGTTTGCAATGTACTAAAGCATAAGTAAAGGCAGAAAGTAAGTGTCTATTTGGATTTCAACATTTTTATACTTCCGTGAAACATTTAAGTCGCTGTATCTCAAAACTAGTTGAATGTGGGTTATGACTATATCTCTCCGACCCTTTCATATATATATACACACACACACACACACACACACACACACACATATATATATATATATATATATATATATATATATATATATATATATATATATATATATGTAGCATGTCATTATAAATAATATTTTCATTTTCAGAAGTTCAGGTCTCTTTCGGTACGCCAGAATTTTTTAGATCATTGAGATGCGATTAATCATAAAGCCTTGCCAAATTGAAATCGATTGTAATCATGTTTGTGGAGTACTTTTCATAATCTTCTTATCAGCGAAAACATAAAACACAGAAAAAATTCATTTCCACAATTACCGCCAGGTCTGATGAGTTTACGAGATTCGCTCTGCGTGATTACAAATATTTCACCAATATTCAGTTCTGCATTTGTCTGCGCGTCCCTGTTGCCTCCGCCTCTGAATTTTCCACCTCAACTCCTCACCCTCTCTCGTCACCCCACAAACAAAAAAGAAAAATATTCCACTGTGGCATAGGTGAGAGCTGCTGTTAACCGAATCAGGACAACGTAACTCTACAAAATAGCAGAGTTTGTTTTTGTCTCTACAGCAGACACAAGTTTTGTGTGGAAGGGGGGTGAGGTGGGCGACAGAAGTGGCGCGCGACAAGAGAAAACAACGGGAGAGAAGAAAAGTGGGTAACTTCGTCTCGCAGCCTATCAGCCAGGACTGCGCCGTATAGATTAGGACAGCGTGTGTGTATGTGTGTGTGTGTGTGTGTGTGTGTGTGTGGGAGAGACAGTGTGGGGGAGGGGTGGGGGCGAGAGGTTGGGAGGTGCAGCCAGCACGTCCCCGCTATTACGCCCCTACGGCCCGTACGTGAGGTGCAGCGGAGGTGAGGGTGGGGGCTAACCCCCAGGCGCGCCTGGTGATCAATGGGTCAGACCAGCCGTTACCGGTTCCTGAACTACGGGCCGATCTGTCGCGAGATACTACAGTCCCTGTCTCCCTCTCACGTGAAACCATTTTCGGGGGTATTTACGTGCCCCCGGTACTATCAAGTACATAAATTGACGTTCGCGTAGAAATCTGTGGCACACAACATTCGCAGGAAAGCGAAACTTTGTCAGGTAGAACGTAAAGGACATCACTGGGAAGATTATGGGGTAGGGATTCTCAACCCTCCTTTCATTACTACCCCTGAGTGCAAACATGTATTAGCTAGAACCCCCTGACCCATTCTAACACTATTCCACCCATCATCATCAAATTTAGCAGCTAACGAAACCTTAAAATGAGAAATAGTTTTCTTTGCACACGTTTACTTTTAAAACTACGTTAGATGAATAATATTTAGTTTTAGGGGATTAAGCCACGAACTAATGTTCAATGGGTCAATTGGTTCAGCTTCAGTGTTAATTATATTTGTTTCCAACCGTGTTTCAAATCCATTCAGTTACTTGTTCCTTTTTAACTGCTATCGTAGTGAAAATCTACTTTTATGTATATAAATCCTGAATGCCACATTTCTTTCTCATGTATTTTGTTCAGGTAGAGAGAGAGAGAGAGAGAAAGAGAGAGAGAGTGACAGTGAGAGTTTGTTAGATTGAATAATGAAGCAATTCCATCTGCATTTCGAGTGCTACCTATGACCTAAAGCGTGGTCTAATGTCAGGTACCTGTAATCTACACCGCATGGTATCACTCATTACTGCTAATAATTGAGAAAATGTATTTACTACTAACTTCCATAAACAACCTTAGAGCTCTACAAAATTGTGATAATAGCAGTGACCTCTTAAAAGTAATATAGGTTCATGATTGAAACCCAAATATACCTATTTGGTTTTTTATATTTATCCGCGGTTTAGGAACCACTGTCACAGAGAGAGACAGAGAAATGTCAGCATAATGGTATGTAGACTGTCCTGATGTACATTTTCTATTTCTTCACTTTAACAGATCGCGTCAGCTCTGTTGGCAGACTGATGCCATCCACTACATTGGCATTGGATAAAAATTCTATAATCTGGATGATAACAACAGGAAGAAACTCAGTTATGTAACTACCATTCGCAAAGCGTAAACAGCCCCAAAACAACATTCAACAATAAACTTTTTACAGGGATGAGACCACTACACGAGATACTTACTTCCTTACGCTGTAGACATGGTACAAAAAATTTTAATATTATTTCTTTATTTTTCGCAAAGGGCCAAAAATTTAAAACTACATTAGAAGTCCAACTAATTTATGAAATAATTTTATTATTTCAACTGTCCAGTTCTCTAATTTATTCGTTTTGCCTCTATATTATTATTTAACTGTTTATTGACAATGGTGCGATACTTTTAATATAATTTCTTAAACTCGGAGATGAAGGGTCAAACTGCGTGCCATCTGATATTCCATCTGGTTCTATTTCAAGAACTGAGGTCTATATAATGTAGTTATTTAATTAGTCATGAAGGTATGTTATTCCTGTCGTTGAATTTAATCTGTACATCGAGCTTCATCATCTCCAATGAATTGAAGGACGGTGAACATTCCATCGCTGTATAAAATCACGTTCCTTTCCTAAGAATGCGGCTGCCCAGTATTGTGGCACTAGTAAAAAATGTCACTAAAAATAATTTTCAGTAATCGTAAAAGCGACCACCTTTGTTCAGCTCTCTAGTAGAATTACGAAATCTAACTGTCAGATGTACTTATTTTAAATGCCTGCACTCAATGCAGCCGAAATACATGCTGTATGAAATGCGGGACACAGGTGTAGGGATTCGATTCAGGTACACATGTCGGCGTCGCAGGCTGAAGATGAAGAGGTGAAGTATGAGAAGATATTGATTAAATAATTCAGTATGTAAAGAGTGATGAAAATGTTATAGTTATCGTGGAATGGAATGCGATTGAAGGGGAAGGAGTAGAAGCATCTTGTATGGGCAAATATGGACGTGACAGTAAGAACGAGAGCGGAGAATAATTGAGTTCTGCTATAAATTTCAGCTAATAGTACGGAATACTCATCTCAAGAGGCCGGGAGATATTTGAAGATTCCAGTTAGATAACATCATGGTCTGGCAGAGATTCCGAAATTAGATACTGGATTGAAAGCCGTATCCAGGAGCTGATATAGAATCAGATTATGATTCAGTAGTGATGAAAAGTAGTCTGAAGTTTAACACATTAGAAAGCAAGAATCAATGCGCAAACATGTTGGCTACGGAGGTACTAAGGGATGGAGAGGTACGTTTTAAGTTCACTAAGGCTAGATGCTGTGATACGAAGTAGCTCAGTAGGCAATTCAGATGAAGAAGAATGGCCATCTCTAAAAAGGGCAATCACAGAAGCTGGAAAGTAAAACATAAGTACAAAGAAAGTAACTAAGAAGAAACCATGGGTAATAGAAGAAACACATCAGTTGATCCAAGAAAGAAAGAAGTACAAAAATGTTCCGGGAAATTTCGGAATTTAGAAATACAAGTCGCATAGCAATGTAATAAATCGGGAGTACAGGAAAACTAAGGCGAAACGGCTACATGAGAATTGTAAGAAATCGAAACAGAAATGATTGTTGGAAGTACTGACACAGCATACAGTTAGAACAAAGTTTGATGATACTAAAAGCAAGAGTGATAGCATTAAGAGTGCAATGGGAATTCCACTGTTGAATGCCAAGTGGATAGCGGATATGTAGAAAGAGTACACTGAAAGCGTCTATGAGGGGGAAAGCTTGTCTGAAGACGAGACAGAGTAAGAAAAAGTAGTCGATACAGAAAAGACAGGAGATTCAGTATAAGAATAAGAGTGTAGAAGAGCTTTGGAAGACATACGTTCAAATAAGGCAGTAGGGATAGATAACATTCCATCGGATTTCTAAAACCATGTGAGTAAGAAGCAGAAAAACGACTATTCACTTTGATATGTAGAACGTGAGAGTCTCGCGATTTACCATCTGTTTTCTGATAAACATCATCCAAACATTTCCGAAGACTGATAGCTCATGTATCCAAGTTGCTGAAAGAGTAACGTACAGAACAACAGAAAACAAAATTATGTGTTGGATGATGATCAGTTTCGCTTTAGGAAAGACAAAAGTGCCAGGGAGGCTGTTCTGACGTTGCGATTGATAACTGATGCATGATTAAAGATAAATCAAGGCACGTTTATAGGATTTGTGGACCTGGAAAAAGTGTTCGGAAATATGTAAGATGTTCGAAATCCTGAGAAAAATATGGGTGAGGTGTAAGGGAAGACGGATGATACACTAATAGACAAGAGACAATAGCGAAACACGAAGAGGGGAAGAGCCATAACGAAGTGCTCAGAGTAAAAAGGGGTGTAAGACAGGGATGTAGCCTTCAGCCCATACTCTTTAATCTATACATCGTCGATCAATGACGGAAATAATATAAAGGTAGAAGAGCAAAACTAAATTTCAAGGTGAAAGCATATCAGTAATGAGATTTGTTGATGACATTGCTATCTTCAGTGTTAGTGAAGAAGAATTTCAGGATATGCTCAACAGAACGAACGATGTAATGAGTGTAGAACATGGATAACATGGATTGAGAGTAAGTCGAAGAAAAAACGAAAGTACTGAGAAGTAACAGAAAAGAGAACAGCAAGAAACTTAAATCAGGATTGGTGATTACGAAGTAGATGAAGTTAAAGAATTCTACTACCTAGGTAGCAAACTAACCAATGACGGGTGGAGCAAGGAGGACATAAAAACCAGACTAGCACTGCCAAAAAGGAAATTCGTGGCAAAGGGAAGTCTACTGGTATCAAACATAGAATTATGTGAAAGAAATATCTCAAAAATTACGTTTGGAGCACAGCACTATGTGGTAGTGAAACAAGGATTATGGGAAAACTGGGACAGAAGATTATTGAAGCATTTGTGATATGACGCTGCAGAAGAATGTTGACAATTAGGTGGACTGATAAGGTAAACAATGAGGATGTTTGGCGCAAAAACGGCGAGGAAAGGAATATATGGCAAACACTGACAAGAGGAAGGGATAGGATGGTAGGACGTCTGTTTAGACTCCTGTGGTACTAGAGGGAGCTAAAGAGGGTAGAAATTGCAGAGGAAGACAGAGACTGGAATACGCCCAACAAATAATTGTGGACGCAGGATGCAAGTGCTATTTTGAGGTAAAGGGGATGGCTCAGGAGAGGATTTCGTGGCGAGCCATATCAAACAAGACAAAAGATTTATGGAAAAACAGAATTGATTTAGGAGACTATCGGAATTGTGCTCCTTGTTTGCGGATGACTGTAGTTTACCGTCAAGTGAAGGTCAGTACGAATTACGAAATTATCTACACAAGATATCTGCATGGAGTGAAACGCTGCAATCAGCCCTCGATCATAAAAAGTGTTTGCTTTTTGTTTATTTAGGGTGCCACAGCCACATGTTTATTGAAGGATAATTCCATTTTCCACTTTGGATGTTACAGAATAGTTAGAGACGAGAATGGCAGTGTCCTTGAAAAACTGTGTGGTCTTCCAAACGGGTACTAAAAAAAAATTCATAAATTTCGGGTGCGCCGTAAATCAGATAAATTTAAAAATTGCCGATTCAGTTAATTACCTACGGATTACAATTATGAACGTCTGAAATTGGAAGCATCACACAGAAAATGTTGCGGGAAGCCCAACAAAAGTGCATTTTTTTGGAAGAAAACTTAAGAGTACGTAGCTCATCTAGTAAAGAGGCTGCCTACAACACGCTGGTCCGTCCTCTTGTGGAGCATGGATGCGCGGTACAGGGTCCTTCAAATAATTATACAAGGATCGGCGGAGGTGAAAAATGTTCAAGCTACTTTTGTATAATAGCGGAATAGTCGAGAGAATGACACGATAATAATAATCGAGCTAGGATGGCAATCATTGAAACAAAGACGTTTTTCGTTGCAGGTAGATGTTTCCACAAAGATTCAGTCGCTGACATTCTCCTCCATAGTGTGAAAATATTATGATGACTCTCACTTGCATAGTGAGATACTCCTGATGTGATCAGACCTCGTACATAAAGGGTTAGGTGTCTATTTTTCCGATATGGTAACCGAGAGTGAAACGTCCGAGAAATAGTCTCAAACTGATCCTGCCTATCCTCTGTCAAGCAATTAACTTTGAACTGGAGACTAGTCATGTAGATGTAGATGCACATTACAAAATTCGCGTTACGTAGTGTATTAGGACGAATATTAAGGGGCAATATGTAAGAGGATACACACGCAAAATCGTAGTCCTCGGGGCCAATGGAAAACGTAAAATTCCTGGAAGGGTCCTAGAAAACTGTAATACATCGGCAAGGGAAACCACAATCATTAGTCTACAGCAACTTCTTCTACAGTAATGCTCCAGTGTTCACATTCCGTATTGAGTTCGCATTGCAGGAGACAAAGGAACGCATTCGGAGAAATGTTGCAAGGATCATATGTGATCCATGCAGATATTACAAAAGCATATTTGAGATTATCAAAAAAATTGAAAGGATATCTTTGCAGAGTAATTTTTTGAGTAATTTTATAGTTCCAGTATTCGTGGAAGGTTTTGATGAATTATGATGCCTTAGTTTTATACACTGCTCTGCCACACTTAAACTAGACAGATAACGTACATAACGTACAAAGTGAAATGATCGTTGATGCCGGTGACTACCCACTTGGGGAAGTTCAGCCGCCGAGTTGCAAGGCTTTTCAGTTGATGCCACATTAGGCAGATTGTCGATTTTGGTGAAATGATGAGGAAGACAACACAACGCCCTGTCCCTGGGCGGAGAAAATCTCCAACCTGCCCAGGAATCAAACGCCGGCCAGGTACAAGGGAGCCAGACGCGCTAACCACCTTTTCTTCACTGAGTGGTTGTCATAACCGCTCTGGGGACAGAGTGGAATGGATCGAATCCCTCACGCGTGGTCAATGACACCCTCACCGCCACCGTGACTCTTAGACTTAGGAAAGTTGGGAGACAAGGGAATCAACAGCAGTGGAAGGCATTTATTTATTTTTATTTACTTTCTTAAGTTTTACTGTTATTATGTGAGTAGACGCCACCTACACAGAAAAAAACAACAGAAGCGTGTGAAAAACATCCACACTTTTTCGGTTCCCTCTCCAGTCCGCAAAGGACTTGGGTAGGATCGATCACAGGAAACTAATTCTCAGACATCGCAAGAGGTGGGGAGTTGTCCATAGCTTCCGGCACTTCCCAATTAAGTGAAAGTTTAACAAAGATCTACATCTACGTGATTACTCTGCAATTCACAATAAAATGCCTGGCAGAGCGTTAAATGAACTACCTCTCTACCGTTCCATTCTCGAACGGCGCGCGGGAGAAACGAGCACTTAAATTTTTGTATGCGAGCTCAGATTTCACTTATTTTGTTGTGATGACCATTTCTACCTATGTAGGTAGCTGCCAACAGAACGTTTCCGCAACTGGAGGAAAAAAACTAAAGACTGATATTTCAAGAGAAGATCCCGTCGCAGGGAAAAATTCCTTTGTATAATGATTTCCACTCCAATTCACGTATCGTGTCTGTGGCACTGTCGCCCCTATTTAGCGATAGTACAAAACGAGACGCCCTTCTTTGAACTTTTTCGATGTCAGTCGTCAGTGCCAATGGATGCGGATCCCACACCGCACAGGAAAGGGCGGACAAGTGTAGTGTAAGCAGTCTCTTCAGTAGACAAGTTGCCCCTTCTAAGTGTTCTGCCAGTGAATCGTAGTCATTTGTATGCTCTGCCCACAACATTATCTATGTGATCATTAGAGCTTAGATTGTTTGTAATTGTAATCCCTAAGTATTTAGTTGAATTTAGAGCCTTAAGATTTGTGTGACTTATCGCGTAATCGAAATTTAGCGGATTTATTTTAGTTCTCATCTGAATAACTCCACACTTTTCTTTACCCAGGGACAATTTTCACTTTTCGCACCATTATCTAAATAATTTTGCAATTCGTTTTGGTCGTCTGATGACTTTACAAGAAGGTAAATGACAGCGTCATCAGCAAACCATCTAATAGGGCTACTCAGACTTTCTCCTACGTCTTTAATGTAGATCAGAAACAATAGAGGGCATATAACACTTTCTTGGGGGAAGCCACATATTACTTCTGTTTTACTCGATGACTTTCCGTCTATTACCACGAACTGTGACCTTCCTGACGGGAAATCACGAATCCAGTCTTACAACTGAGGCGATATTCCATACGCACACAGTTTGATTAGATGTCGCTTGTGAGGAACAATGTTGAAAGCCTTCTGGAAATCTAAAAATATGAAATCAATTTTACATCCCCAGTCGATAGTACTGATAAATTCATGAGTATAAAGGGCTAGTTGTGTTTCACAAGACCGATGTTTTCTGAATCCGTGCTATGTGTCAATAAATGGTTTTCTTCGAGGTAATTCATAATGCTCGAACACTGTATATGTTCCAAAACTCTATTGCAAATCGGCATTAGTGACATGGGCCTTAAATTCGGCGCATTACACCTGTTTTCCTTTTTGATATTGGTGTGACTTGAGCAATTTTCCAGTCTTTAGGTACGGAACTTTCTTTGAACGAGCGGTTGTATATAACTGCTAAATATGGAACTATTCTACCAGCATACACTGAAAGGATTCTGACTGGTATACAATCTGAACCAGAGGCCTTGCCTTTATTAAGTGATGTAAGCTGCTTTGCTACGCCGAGGACATCTACTTCTATGTTTCTCATCTTGGCAGTTGTTCTTGATTGGAATTCAGGAATATTTACTTCGTCTTCTTTGGTGAAGCAATTTCGCAAAAACGTGTTTAATAACTCTACTTTAGTGGAACTGTTATCAATGACTTCATAATTGTGATCGCGCAGTGAAGGTACTGATTGCGTATTGCCACCGATGTGCTTTATGTGACTAGAATCGCTTCGTGTTTCCTGCAAGATTCCGCGACAGAGTTTGGTTGTGGAAATTATTAAAAGCATATCCCAGTGAAGAATGCCCTATATTTCGAATTTCTGCAAAACATTGCCAATCTTGGGGATTTTGCGTTGTTTTAAATTTGGCATGATTTCTTCGTTGCTTCTGCAACAGCGATCTGACCATGTGGGATCCGTACCATCACTTATTAATTTATGTGGTATCTATCTCTCAATTGCAGTCGAAACTGTCTCTTTGAAAACATTCCACAGCCTTTCTACGCTTACATGATCAGATCGGAAGCAGTCGAGACTGTCTCTTAAATAGGCGTAAAGAGCATTTTATCAGCTTCTTTAAATATATATATATTTGACGTTTCTTTTTGATGGGTGTAGGTGTTACGGTATTCACCCTAACAGCAACTGCCTTGTGGTCGTTAATCCCTATATTCGTCATTATACTCCCTGTTTGTCTAGGATTATTTGTTGCTAAGAGGTCAAGTATGCATTCGCAAACTTTCACGCTTCGAGTGGGCTCATGGACTAATCGTTCATAATAATGTGAAAGCATTCAGTACAATTGCCGAAGACGTCTTATGCCTGCTGCCGGCTTTAAACTACAGTTTTTCCAGCATATCGAAGGCAGATTGAAGTCACCACCGACTATAATTGTTTCAGTGGGGTAACTATTTGAAATGAGACTTAAGTTTTCTATCAACTGATTAGCAACTGTATCTTCAGAGTCCAGGGGTCGGTAAAACGATCCCATTAGTAGTTTAGTCCGATTGTCAAGTATAACCTCTACCCATACTATTTCGCAGGAACTATCTACTTCAGTTTCACTACAAGGTAAACTACTTCTGACAGCAATAAATACTCAACCACCAACTGCATTTAATCTATCCTTTCTGAACTATGTTAGATCGTTTGAAAAATTTCTGCTGAACTTATTTCTGGCTTTAACCAGCTTTGTGTAACTATAACTATTTGAGCTTCAGTGCTTTCTATTAGGGCATGGAGCTCTAGTTCTTTCCCAACACAGCTACGACAATTTACATCTACAATACCGATCGTTTCTACGTCTACCTTACTGTGTTTTACCTCCCCCCTTTCGACGGACACCCATTCTGTGGTTCTCTGATGCCCTGTAACCTAAAAAGCCACCCAGTCCATTCCACACAGCCCCCCCTACTCGTGTAGTCGCTTCCTGTGAGTGGTGGACTCCTGACCTATTAAGCGCAACCCTGAAACCCAACTCCCGATGGCGCAAGCCAAGGAATCTGCAGCCTACATGGTCGCAGAATCGCTTGAGCCTCTGATTCAGACCCTCCACTCGACTCTGCGCCAAAGGACCTCAGTCGGTTCTATCGAGGATGCTGCAGACGGTGAACTCCGCCTCAATCTCGCAAGCAAGACTGGAAATCTTTACCATTTCCGCTAGCCATCCGAAACCAGAGGGAACCTCCTCCAGTCCAAAGCGACACACTTCGTTTGTACCGACATGGGCAACCATCTGCAGTTGGATACACCCTATACTCTTCACGGCATCCGAAATGACTCCCCCAGCTATACACATGGAGTGCTCGTTGGCTTCCTTCCCCTCCTTGGCAGCCATGTTCCTAAGTGGCCCCATTACGCGCCTAACGTTGTAGCTCCCAACTACCAGGAAGCCCACTCTCTGTGAATGCCTAGACCTTACGGGCCAAGACGTTTCGTCTGCAAAATTGTGGACGTCTGCATTCGGCTCAGAGACTTCGTCAGCTACAGATAAGCCCCGAAACCTGTTCGTCAAACGAATCGGGGAGGCCCTACGATCGGCCCCTCGGAAAGTCTCTCACTGACTGCCACACTTTGGAATGATCTTCCACTCGACTACGGGTGAGGGATCAACCTCAGTTGGGGCAGTACCCGGGGCGGCCACAGCAGTGGTCCAATCGGAGATGGTTGGCAAATAAAAGTCGGTTTGTGGCTTGTGTTCAATCGCTGCATGCTGTGTTTGTAAGTATTTCTATTCCTTTCGGGAAAGGCAACTAACTTCCCACCCCTTTACCCACGTAAAGTTATTTGCTGAAGGGAAAGAACGCCTTCTCCGGGTGTAGAAACACTCGCGGTTCGATCGCATCCAGTGGCACTCGGTTATAGCAGTCAGTCAGTATCTACACGAATCGCCGGACGTTTTGCGAAGAGGCGCAAGTCAGACGGTATTCATCAGTTTCAATTTTCCGGAAAAGGAAACAAAGAGGGGAAACTGTTAAACCCATGTTGTGCAGTCGCTACTTTGCGGAAAATTTCCTATTGACTATGTGATACCACAGTGCCAAGATGTCCGTTGGGAGTAATGGCTGGTGGTTGGTACGCCACATTATGGGTCTTCAGGTGGAAGAATATTTGGTCTCCAGCACCTTACGCAGTAGTTGGTTGTAGAAATTCTTTGTCCTGGTCGGCCGAGTGTTTGGGAGTCTGATATGCGTGCAACTATAGCCGACGAGAAAGACCGAAAATGAGACACGTCAGGCACGATGTAGCCGACAGGTACAGGGGGTGAGGTAGACGCTGGCAGGAAGACCTTAAGCAAGCTGTGACTCAGGCATGTGCTCCGTCCACACAAGGCTCAACTCGCGAACGGACGTTGATGAGTCCAAGGCCACCATCCCGTGGGGCAGCGTAAGAGTCTCACAGCGGATTTTAAACATGGAAATAGTCACAAGACAATAACCAAGGCTCGCCTAGAGCACCCAGCCACCATCGGCAGAGAGATCATTCGACACGACGTGGACGAGTTTTGATGGCACATAACGATTAAGGAACTCTACACTTTGAAGTGGGTCCTGCTGGCGCAGCAGATTCTAGCAGACGTAGTTGCGAATGACATAAACGGAAATTCGTGACGGTGGGTGTAACGGTAAAGCCCACGTACCGGAAAGTCCGCACTAGCGACAGATGTGCCACTTCACCTTCCTGGAGGCGCTTCCGATGTACATCGCAGAAGGTTTGGCGACGTTTGTGGCACTGCCTGCGGTATCCCCACAATGCGTAATTAATTGGAGGTCTGATCGAATCTCGGACCGGGAGCGGACGACAAGGAGGAGGTCGTCAGCGTATGCCCGGCAGCGACAGATGTAATGGCGAAGGGTGAGTCACGAGAGCTCGATCGTCACGTACCCCAATGCAGGGATTACTCAGCTAATGAGGTTGACATACACAAGCTATACGAGGTAAATGACCTTTGGTAACGTGTAATCGAAAGATGTGATGGCGAATTGTGAGTCCGGAGAGCTCTGTCGTCAGGTACCCGAATGCGGGGATTATTCAGCTAATAAGGTGGACATGCACTAGCGACACGAGGTAAATGATCTCTAGGGACGTGCTGCCAGAGGTCTCCTAGTCGCGCATAGAAAGTTGGGCGTCATAAGAAGTGACGTCAGCGAGACTATAGCACCTAACGGGCTAGCCTTGCAACACTAGGCGGTTGATTGTATGGAGAAAGACAGTGTGTGTCGTTCACCAAGCATCGTGGTGGCGTTCTCCATTATAACATGGCCCGAAGACAACATCTGCATAGCTTCACACGGGGAAAAATCACAGGGGAACTGGACAGAGAACCAAGTATGACGAGCGTATCGCAGGCGTTTTGTACTGCATACTGCATTGTCTCCCGTGCATGGTGAGCTTCTGAACCAAAGACACTGCTGGCCGAAGGAGAGGAGGCGGTCGACCGCCGTCAAAGACAGCAGCAGATGACCGCCACACAGTGGCACAGATAAGAGGTGACGCACGTCAAACACTGTGTGCAATTGCGACTACCTATATCAGGACTGCGTGGCACACCATCTCACCTTCTACCGTGGCATGGCGTCTGCATGGGGGTAGTCACTTTCCCCGACGACCAGTAAGTTGCATTGGAATTAGTCCAATAAGGAGTGGGATGTGCTCTTCTCAGATGAGACCAGATTCAGTCTAGTAGCCATTATGACGTGCCCTCGCACGGCGGGAGGCTGTAACACAAAATTCAACCAGGAACGTTCTCGAACACTATCGTTTTGGTGGTCCGGGTGACGAGCCGTGGAGCTACCCAATGTTGCATAAGCGTACTTATCTCCAAATCTTTGAACACAGTAAACGTTATTGTGACAGTGTATTCTTTCAATGAGTGTGTCTTTCTAGTGGCGGATTCGCCTGTGACAACATTTGTTTGCTCGACAACGCGCGACCAATTCGACCAGCGCAGGTGGACGATTATTGGAACGAGAGTATATTCATCCAGTGGACTGACCTGATCGTTCCCTCGATTTAAATCCCATAGACTACTTACGGGATGCTGGACGTTCACATAACCAACCAAAAATCTCTTAGACCACGTACAGTATGCCGTGGGCAAAAGTGTTGCAGCACGTTCAAATACACCTACCATCCGTCCAGCATTTTTCTGCCGCACTGGTGGAGGAATCGATCGCTCTAACACAAAAACTTCTTACCAAAGTGTGGCACAGTGCCCATGGTGACCACCCAACCTATTAAAAGCCATGTCCAACCCTTTGTAATGTCGAAGGGACTATCATAAACGGCGGTGACTTCGGTGTAATAATTGTCTTCGTACACTGTAGCAGTTCTTTCTATGTATGGCCCAGGTTTCATCGAATTACCCTACTTGGCCGTGACACATCACGTGGAAGTTACTTTCGTCTTTAAGTGTTGCACATGTATGTATTGCGCGTCTGGGCTATGAGGATGAGATCAGAAAGACGACGATACGTACTGACAAAGAAAGTCTATTCCAGCTCATTACACCAACGTAACATGACAGAAAATCACCAATAACGGAAAGGAGTACCTCCTACTATGCGCAGTACAGTGGCTAGCTGAATATATTTATAGACATAGAGGAGCTAGGTCGACAATTACCCCATTTTTCTACACTTTTCGCTAACTATTTCAGACACATACAGGGACAGTTGTATGTTCGTCGATTTTGCAGTTTGCTTCCGCCATGTCTGATAGCGACATTGTCGTTGAGACGTTCGACTCAAACTTCATCGGAAGATTCAAACCTACGTTTAAAACTGTAGCGTTTGCGTTTCGTGGTTTGACAGGTAAACTTCCTTTAGAGTTTGGAAAAGATAAAGAGTAGTGGCAACCTGAATACTGGAGATGAGCCAAGAGCTGTAAGTGTATGACAAGACTCGTTGTGTGGAATGTAAATTTTACTCCCGAACCCCCTTCTAAAACCAACCTGTCTTGGCATGTACACGTCGTTCCCCATCATCCGAATTCCCTCAGGAGGCTGGCAAGTTAAGCAGGAGATTTTCTGTGGAATTTGAAAGAATCGGAGACAGGTCCTTGCAGACGGAAGCTTTTTATTGAGCTGTGAAAGTTGTCCGGATTTCTAAGCTGCGAAGAGAAATAGAGAG
Source organism: Schistocerca serialis cubense (assembly GCF_023864345.2). Classification (NCBI taxonomy): domain Eukaryota; kingdom Metazoa; phylum Arthropoda; class Insecta; order Orthoptera; family Acrididae; genus Schistocerca; species Schistocerca serialis. Next base: position 528,161,621 of record NC_064645.1, read on the forward strand.
AAAAGTTTCAGACTTGTGCTACGGTCCAGCACACAGAGCACACTCCTTTACAGGCGAATTATTGATGTTGGTAATCACTTCCAGAATGTCTCTGCCATGTACTTGTACAGTTGTTTAAGTCATATAATTCCAGAGTCAGTAGAAGAAATACTGTCAGATTCATTCAGGTAGTTAGCTTATGATATTAAATCTTTCAGGTGTTTTTATCGTTACATTATGCGGAAAAATGTAAAGCTAACACCGTTAATAATAGTGCAAAGATTCCTCAAGAATACTACAATATTGCAATATTTGTGTAAACAATCAATAAATTATCACCAGCCATATGAATTACAGTGACAAACTGTCGTTTATTGCACACGTCTCAAACCCAAAGATAGCATTAGTCAGCAAAATGGTTCAAATGCCTCTGAGCACTATGGGACTTAACATCTGAGGTCATCAGTCCCCTAGAACTTAAAACTACTTAAACCTAACTAACCTAAGGACATCACACACATCCAGGTCCGAGGCAGGATTCGAACCAGCGAACGTAGCAGTGGCGCGGTTCCGGACTGAAGCGTCTATAACAGCTCGGTCCCCGCGGCCGGCTATTCAGCAAAATCACCTCATAAACATGAATTACTCATCTGTGAGGTTGAAAATGTGAATTACAAATGGAAGAAATGTATATGGCTTTATCCATACTTATCAGTTGTGGTCGTGACGATTTAATACGTTGGAAGTATGAATGATAACACCCTCGGTCGATGAAAAGTTCGTGCAATGTGAGTTGACGCCTTCCGTCGGCAGGAAGATCATTGCGAGAATTTTGAGGGGTCGAGTAGAGAAATTAGCCGCGAGTGGTCAGGGTTGCGGCGCGAACGAGGAGACGCGTGCGGACGGCGGTCGCGAGAGTGAGTTGAGAGGAGTGCTGTGGGTCTCGAGGCCGGGGTTTCGAGGCCGGCCGGGAGCCAGTCGGCTGCTGCCAAGCTCGGCTACGATTATCCTTCGCTGACGTGATCCACGGAGCTGTGAAGTGGTGGCCTCGTGTTTATTGACATCACTATTTACGTTGCCGGATGGGACCAATTCCGGCGGTTGAAAACGGTGAGCCTTGCTGTTGATTGCACAAACCGGTATGTACCGACTGATTATAAAGCGGCGAGTTGGATCTCAAGCTTGTTATGGTTTCTTATGAATTTAGCTTAATGCTTTGAACTGTGCAGTCTGGTTAAAGTGTAGTAAGCACAAGCATATGTTTGCATGTCACTTTGTGGTAACCTGGACTGTTAGCATTCACGACTGTAAACGCTCCATTGTGTCGTGCTTGCCATAGTTACATACATTCAACCTTATTAGTGTGGTTTGGCAGTAACTTGGTACATTGTTTTCATTCCTGTCGAGTTTAGCGTTGTGGCAATGCTCATGAACCAGGCGATCCAATAAGCAGTATAAGCTTTCGGTGTGACCAGCTGTTTCTCCTTAGTAACGTTATAAACTCAGTCTCTTTCAGTAACTACCTCTCGAGTCCTGTAATTCGTTGCCTTTCCCTCCATTTTGTTGGGCAAGCAATTTCAAGTTGTATATGGCGGTGCAAATAGTCTGGGCCGATCAGTTGATGGACGAAGGAAACTGGACAGTGCACCATCCGTATTTGTAATGTTGGTGTGACAAAGAATAACGGGTGGCCGCCTTGGCCTTGGATTATGACGGACTGAGGTATGTGCATATCAGTTGTGTTAAAGTTAATTTGGTTGCCATTTGGCAATAGAAGTATGTTTAAGTGTGTGCCTATCAGTATTTTCTTACATTCTGTGCGAGTGCACGAAATTAATTAAACCACGTTTTAATACCTGTAATTGTTACTAGCCAGTACCGATCGTGTGTATTACAAGTTTAAACACTTGTGTGTCTTCAGAAATGATTGTTTCTGAAATGAAGTGAATAACGATCTGATTTGTGTTGGTATTCTTGATTTTATAAATGTAATCAGTCATTTTCTTAACGTCACTATTTGTTAGCCTCAAGTTTAGCACGAATTCAGGGAGCTGCTAGCTGTTCAAGATGTTGATTACCTTATTAACTGCTAAATATGTATAGAAAACATCTTACTTAAAATACCATTTTCTTGGGATTTGTTAAGGGTAATTTTTATCATTTCTAAGAGATCATTGTCTTAAATGTATCTGTTATTGTTGAAGCTGAGCGAGATGTGAAAAAGAAATTTTCCTTAAGATTTCACTATCATAAATACATGCAATTAGTTAAGGCTGCTCTGTCAGATTGAGCTTGGTAACTGTTAAATAAATTTTCATTTAAAAATTTTAACTGTGAGTGGTGTTGCTGTTGTATTACTGCTGGGTTCCCTTACCACACCACAGACATTGAGCTGGCCATTACCTTTCCCCTGGCAAAATCCTTTTCATACATTATTCATTTACAACCCTCTGGGTCCATCATTAGTTGTAAACGGCTTAATAGGTTATTTACGACTGATCTTGAATGAGATGGTGTGAAATGTGCGTTCCGAAATATCCAGGAACAAACATTTAACCGATACATTAGGCAGCGTTAAAATTTTCTTCTTAGAGCTTATGGAACGTACATTACACGCCTTCTCGCTGGAAAGAACCTCTGACTTCGGAAATCATTCTAAAATGACTGTCTAGGCGGTTCTTTCCCGTTCCTCACAACTTTCCTCGGGACGTCCGTATTGTGTACTGTGCAAATATTAACGCAATTTCAGTCATAGTGAATTTCGTATCTTATTGAATCGGAAGGTACGGTGACGACAGACAGAAACATCAGTGCAGTACCTACACTGTTGCCGGACGATACGTCTCTGGAATACACAGAATACCGTAGCAATGAATTACTAGAGAATCACGTGAGTCAAAGTGCGATTACATTTGCTCAAGAGGAAGTGAGGATGCAATAACGAAGTTAAAGGAGCACCACGTCCAGAAAGAATTATGGCACAAATGTTGTATCATTTCGTTCATCACATTGTACCATAAACCACATTGTTATGAAACGAATGTATTCGGCAGAACCCTAACATTATCTTACTAAAAATGACTGCTTTTCAGTTTGGAAGGCCTGGACAGACTTACAAATGACCATAATCTCATTTACCCCATAATTACAGACGCAGATATTGACGTACACGCTAACATGCAGACCGAGCAACTACACAATCTACGCAAAACGAAATGGGAACTTCTAAAACGAGAATTCAAGATACCCCCACTGCAAAGAAGTGGACCTGATGTTGAAGCCAAATCAAATGTCTTTGGCGTTGATGGGTGCTCAGAATCTGGAAAACTCAAAATACACTCCTGGAAATGGAAAAAAGAACACATTGACACCGGTGTGTCAGACCCACCATACTTGCTCCGGACACTCCAAGAGGGCTGTACAAGCAATGATCACACGCACGGCACAGCGGACACACCAGGAACCGCGGTGTTGGCCGTCGAATGGCGCTAGCTGCGCAGCATTTGTGCACCGCCGCCGTCAGTGTCAGCCAGTTTGCCGTGGCATACGGAGCTCCATCGCAGTCTTTAACACTGGTAGCATGCCGCGACAGCGTGGACGTGAACCGTATGTGCAGTTGACGGACTTTGAGCGAGGGCGTATAGTGGGCATGTGTGAGGCCGGGTGGACGTACCGCCGAATTGCTCAACACGTGGGGCGTGAGGTCTCCACAGTACATCGATGTTGTCGCCAGTGGTCGGCGGAAGGTGCACGTGCCCGTCGACCTGGGACCGGACCGCAGCGACGCACGGATGCACGCCAAGACCGTAGCATCCTACACAGTGCCGTAGGGGACCGCACCGCCACTACCCAGCAAATTAGGGACACTGTTGCTCCTGGGGTATCGGCGAGGACCATTCGCAACCGTCACCATGAAGCTGGGCTACGGTCCCGTACACCGTTAGGCCGTCTTCCGCTCACGCCCCAACATCGTGCAGCCCGCCTCCAGTGGTGTCGCGACAGGCGTGAATGGAGGGACGAATGGAGACGTGTCGTCTTGAGCGATGAGAGTCGCTTCTGCCTTGGTGCCAATGATGGTCGTATGCGTGTTTGGCGCCGTGCAGGTGAGCGCCACAATCAGGACTGCATACGACCGAGGCACACAGGGCCAACACCCGGCATCATGGTGTGGGGAGCGATCTCCTACACTGGCCGTACACCACTGCTGATCGTCGAGGGGACACTGAATAGTGCAAGGTACATCCAAACCGTCATCGAACCCATCGTTCTACCATTCCTAGACCAGCAAGGGAACTTGCTGTTCCAACAGGACGATGCACGTCCGCATGTATCCCGTGCCACCCAACGTGCTCTAGAAGGTGTAAGTCAACTACCCTGGCCAGCAAGATCTCCGGATCTGTCCCCCATTGAGCATGTTTGGGACTGGGCGAAGCGTCGTCTCACACGGTCTGCACGTCCAGCACGAACGCTGGTCCAACTGAGGCGCCAGGTGGAAATGGCATGGCAAGCCGTTCCACAGGACTACATCCAGAATCTCTACGATCGTCTCCATGGGAGAATAGCAGCCTGCATTGCTGCGAAAGGTGGATATACACTGTACTAGTGCCGACATTGTGCATGCTCTGTTGCCTGTGTCTATGTGCCTGTGGTTCTGTCAGTGTGATCATGTGATGTATCTGACCCCAGGAATGTGTCAATAAAGTTTCCCCTTCCTGGGACAATGAATTCACGGTGTTCTTATTTCAATTTCCAGGAGTGTATTATCATACTAAAAAATGACACGCAAGAACCAGAGAGAACCGAAAACTTACAGGCAGCTTAGTTTCGTTAATGTTCTCACCAAGCACGAGAAAAGCTTCTGTAACGCTGCCTGATGGATCACAGATAATATGCATGACCCCCTTTTAGCACGTAAAATTACCGAGGATGCGATAAATAACACAACGCCTATTGCGAACACCTCAGACGACAAGTACCTTTTAGGCATAAGATCAATACAGTTGGGGTGTTTGATAGTTTATGGTGGCCTCGCCTATTCAAAAGACTGAAGCACATGGATTGAAATTTCGTAAATAGATCTCGCCGCAAAGAAAACAGCCTTTGTTTAAGTGACTGACAGCCACCCCAACTCGCGTATTATATCCGTGACACTCTCACCCCTATTGCGCGATAACACGAAACGGGCTGCCCTTCTTTGCACTTTTTCGATGTCTTCCGTCAATCCTACCTGGTAAGGATCCCACAACGAGCAGCAATATTCAAGCAGAGGTCGGACAATTGTAATGCAGGCTGTCTCTTTAGTGGGTTTGTCGCTTCTTATAAGTGTTCTGCCAACAAAGCGCAGTCTTTGTTTCGCCTTTTCCAAAATATTATCTATGCGGTATTTCCAATTTAAGTTGCTCGTAATTATATTTCCTAGGTATTTAGTCGAATTGACAACCCTTATATTTGTGCGATTTATCATACACCCAAAATTTATCGGATTTATTTTAGTACACATGTGGATGACCTCGCACTTTTCTTTGTTTAGCGCCAATTGCCACTTTTTGATCCATAAAGAAATTCTCTCTAGATCATTTTGCAATTGGAATTGATAGTCTGATGATTTTACTAGACGGTAAATTACAGTATCATGTGCAAACAATCCAATGGGGCTGCTCAGATTATCACCTAGATCATTTATGTAAACTAGGAACAGCAGAGGGCCTATGACACTACCCTGCGGAGCGCCAGATATCACTTCTGTTCTACTCGATGATCTTCCGTCTGTCACTATGAACTGTGACCTCCCTGAGAGGAAATCACGAATCCAGTCACACAACTGAGACGATATTCCATAAGGACGCAATTTGATCAATAGTTGATTGTGAGGAACGGTATCAAAAGCCTTCTGGAAATCTAGGAATATGGAATCGATTTGAGACCCTTTGTCAACAGCACTCATTACTTCTTGGGAATAAAGAGCTAGTCGTGTTGAACAAGAATGATGTTTTATAAATCCGTGTTGGTTATGTATCAATAAGTCATTTTCTCCAAGGTGATTCATAATGTTCGAGCACAGTATATGCTCCAAAATCCTACTGCAAATTGAGGTCAGTGATATGGGTGTGTAATTTAATGGGTTACTTCTATTTCCTTTCTTGAATATTGGTGTGACCTGTGTTACTTTCCAGTCTTTAGGAACAGACCATTCGTAATGTGAGGGGTTGTATATGATTGCTAAGAAAGGCGCTATTGTGTCTGCATACTCTGAGAGGAACCTGACTGATATGCCATGTGGACCGGAAGAGTTGCCTTTCTTAAGTGATTTGAGTTGTTACGCAACACCTAAGATATCTACTTTTGTGTCACTCATGCTGACAGCTGTTCTGGTTTAGAATTCTGGAATATTTGCCAGAGAGTCTTAAAAATCCTGAAAGAAATAGCAACAATTGGCTTAAGAAGTTTCCTACAACCTCTAAGTGCAGCAAGAACGTACCAGAACGCTAGCGTAACCACAATTGTGGACTATGGGTTGAGCGTCTGCGCCCATGGAACCAGAAATATGAGGAGAGCACTGTGCGGCGAGCACAGAGAAGTGCGCTCCTGCGCCTGACAGATGCGCATAGAACACCGACTGAGGCGCTGCGGGTGGTACTAGGACAATCGTAACAAAGAGAGGTGGACAGTATTGGCTCACAAAAAGTGAATACGATAAGGTAAAGGAAATACTGGGCACTAGAGCCTCATCGAGGAAGAAGAATAAGAAAATAATATAAGAAAAATTGATAGACTGGCTAGAGATCTGGGACAAGAGCAGAACTTTTCCATTCCTTCCTAACTGAAAAGAAAGATCCAAACTGTCATCACCGATGCAGCTGTACAGCTACTTACTGAAAATATGACACTGCAACACATACGCACTCTGGACCGTCGTTTGAAAAATCTGCCATCAGATAAGATGTAACAGACCAGGATAGCAACGTCTTCGGTAGTACAGTCTATAATGCAATAAGAAATGAGGAGCTGTGGCACAAGCTGAATTCATTGAGGTTAGTAATATCAGATTAAGAACAGTGAGCCTGCATGGCCGAGAGAAAACCAAGAAGAGGCTATTCATCATGGCAACAAGACGCAGCATGACGTAACATGCGCCTTCAATAACCTTCCAGGAGAAGAGATAAACCTCCGGAGGGACCAGGAACAATTTCCCGCGACCCTAACAGCATAGTACAATAGACCAATAATTTTGCTTTCTCGGATCGAGATGAACATCTATTTGTTTGCCAGAAGTCCAAAGGGTAGGAAGTCGTTATTTTTCCAAATTGTTTTGTTTGTGCAGATATTTCATCTAGATAACTCTGTTTTAGCAGCCATACACTGAATGTTTCAAACATCCCTGTCATCGAACACAATTAGTTATGAGTATGTCATGGCACCAAGATCATGACATCCAAAGGTAGTTAAGCCCAACTTCATTTCCAGTATCTTGACATCTAGAAAACCTTTGGTGCAGTCCTACATGATCTCTTAGTACACAAAATAATGCAAAATATTTGAATGGGTATGGGATAAATAGATGACTCGCTGACCCACAGAACTCAATACGTATTTATTAACGAAGACTGTCAGATCTGGAAGCAATTTACAATATGTACTTCATGGCAGTCTGTCAGCTCGGTTAGTGTTCGCGATATGTACACAGGACGCGGCAGATAATATTTTAAGCTCTGAGGTTTCGTTCAGGCAACACAGTTGTTTACAGGGAGGTATAAAACTACTACTTTTTGACTGTATGATTGGCCATCAAACATTCGAACTGGTTGTCAGACAAAGGGTTTATAGGTAAAACCTTCTTGGAGCAGTTAAAAGTGGAATTCCTTTGTAATTCTCTGAGTGGATGAGGTGAAGAAAAATTCTGCGTAAATTTTAACTCTCCCATTCAGGAAACCACTTACTACATCATTGTTTGACTAATACTTCTGTATTTTTATTTAGTCCTTAAAGGAGGTAAAGAATATTGAAAGAATGGGTGTTTGACTTTTCACATGTTTGGGTTATCAACATATGTCACATAATATAGTGAAACATTAAGCAGATAAGCATTTCTATGTATATACAATACTGGGATATCGACAAGAATCTTCCATGAACAACCATAAACACAATTAGAAGTAACTTCTGGTGTGCCCTGAGAAGGGTATTTCGACCCTCGCTATTCATGTTGTACTTACCCTCCTACTGTATGCTTTTTTCTGATTTTTCCGTGTAAAATACGTAAAACATGTCATTTGTTAGACAGTGGCCTCTCTAACAGAGAATCCATTAGATGCAAGGCAGTTTTGGTAGACAAGGTATTCCCTATATTACCGAAGTATGGTAACACAGGCTTCCATGTGTAATCTGATTGCAGTTTATGCAACAAATGACTTTATACAAAAGCGAGAACTTTTCATTGCTGTATACTGTTTCCGGTAAAGCCTTACTTTGAATAATAATAATAATAATAAACAACTTTCAAAAATGGAAAATCGAAGATTGAATAATGACAGTATTATGAAGAGGATGGGTTGTTGCTCGCCATGTGGTGGAGATGCTGAGTCGTTAATAGCTGTGGGACTGTCTGGCAAGTGGACTTTCGACCGGAGGGGCCTTCACCAGAGTTCGACGGCATATACACACACACACACACACACACACACACACACACACACACACACACACACACGCACACACGCACGAACACACATATTCGCGGGCGTGTATGCCATATGTGGCTACCGGGGATGTGGGAGTGTTTGTGTAGGCTGCGAATTCGTGTGCTTGTGTTGCGTCTGGTTCCGATGAAGGCCGTTTTGGGCAGAGGCTTGTTTGTTTGGCTGTATTTTTTTTGTGCCAAGGTGGCACTCAGAACCTCTGCTGTGTGGTGAATGGCAATATGACCTTTTTATAAAACTGATAATAATAAATTCTTATACATGCAAATATTTATTCCTGGAACTAAAGCTGAGCTGAACTTGTTTTTTTTTTTTATTAAATATTCGATAACATGGGTGACTCTCTCGTGTTAAATCATAATTATCCGAAAAGTGTCAGTATTTCACAATCACTCTGTAACAACAACAACGCTGTACTATTGTACATATAATATTTTTTTCTTCTGATTTTTCGATAAATTAGTGTAATCGATGTTCTGATTTCATTTGTTTTCTTGTTTCATGCCATTGTATTAAGAAACTGTAAACAATTTTCAATGTGAATATTAATGTTTATATCAAATGTCAAACAATACTGTAACAGAATTGAAATGTAAGATAATTTGAATTTTTTGTAACATGTTTAAAATTGTAATTGTGCGTCTGATCCATACGTAGGAAATGTGTAAGGATATGTAGAATGCAAAACCTCTGGTGAATACCCTGTCTGTAGGGGAGCGGTAAAAGGTGGATGGCAGGTGAGCGCGGGAAAATGCGCACGGGCGCTGCACGTCATAACGGGCTCAGCAGTGGTAGTCGGAGTTAAGCATTCGTCTGAGCAATACGTTCTGGATCGAGGAGGCTCTCCTGGAAGACGTAGTTTCATTAAGCCTCGGATATGCCGTTCCAACGCCTATACAGCATGGCAAAATTCCATAGGCAGTAAATGGAAAAGTATTGCGACGCTATGAAGAAGTAAACCGCCGCATCGATACGAGCAGATTGAAACTTTTAGTACTGTATTCGTGTGGACCAGTGTTACTTTTGCTCCATACTGTTCAATAACAACATAAATTTTACCAGAACTGTCCTATCATTTAATTATCCTCACAACTAACCTAGCCAGGGTCCTTCCCAAATGTTGTGCAATCCGAGTGTTCCGAAATGAAGAATTAAAGTCTATGTTAATAATAATTACCTGCAGACCTAGCTATGTTAGAATGATGGTTAAAGAACTTTCTTGTTAATGAACTTATAGACGAATAACAAAGGTCTGACAAAGTTGGAAGATAATTTTGAAATTGGTTTAGTAATGAAGTTTACTTATTTCGAGACAGATATAATGGTATTTAAATGAGCAGGAATTAAGATAAAAAGAGTAGTAACTCATATAGTGGAAATTTTGAGCACACAAAGATTTCAGTAATTAAATTTTTTTTATACAGTGATCATAACAGTTTCGCGCCCCCCCCCCCCCCTTTTTAATCATTTGAATTCTGAAGTGTTCTAAACTGATTTGACCAGCAAAGTTAAAGCCAATATAAAAACCAAAATTTATCAGTGTTTTACCTTTATCAAAATTGCCATTGTGTGTGTGTTTCGAAAGTGCTATTTCTAAGGTAACCTATGCCCAATTTTAATCAGATCAATAGACAGTACGAAGTTTTGTAGTAAACATTATAGTGTAATGTTATGTATTTTTGGTTTACGCATATTGGTACAGAAAGTGAAATTATCAGTTCAATAAATTTTCTGGTTCTAAAATTTACCATATTATGCTGTGTTACTACTTGTTGTTTTGCTTGAAGATACATCAACTTGTACAGGGAAGAAACTCAGTTAATGCCTAATTGGGCTGGCGACCGTATTATTAACAAATTGGTAGCATCTTCTGTGTTCTTTCTTGTCCGTCCTGATGAGTAGTTGCATTTCGGACTTACTTGACGTATCATTGTTATTACAGAGTGGGTGTAAGCCTGATTTGCCTCCATTCAGGTACACGCGGCCAATTTCTATACAAAAGTCCCTTCTCATAAGGTGAAGCCCGTCAACTTACCATAGTACAGGCTTTAATGAGTATTGTGCACAAAGCGCAGCGTTACAAGTGGCTCCCGGTGACAGGACATCCAGTTGTTTTCGGTCACAAATTAATGTGAATACCGAACAGTGGATGTTCAGTGGCACGAATTGCAACAATATTTAGTAAAGTAAACAGCAGTGAACATCAAGTACGGTAGTGAGGTGTAACTTGCGTTCAGTATGGACAAGAACGTAGCCACAGTAGATGTGCCGAGCATAATGGAAAATGTGATTGGCAATGACAGGAGTTTACGCGGCCAGATAACAGATGGCGTTAGCGGTAGACAATTGGCGTACATACAATATCACGAACATGTTAACGAACAGATTGAAATGTCGAAATTGCCTAGAACACAGCAAGGAATAAAACAGGAAGTAGCGGATGACTTTGTAGATGATAGTGGGTACGCGAACGAATCCACTGAAATGTTTGATTCTCCACAGATAAAGAAAGAATCGAAAGAAAATTTTGAGGTAGGATCGGAACACGCCGATTCCGTAGAACAAAAAAGTGTGAAGATTTTAAGCATGAACGATTTATTTGAACAATTAACCAAACAAATTTCAGGACAGAGTGAGCAGATCAAAACACAGAATGATCAGCTTCAAAAACAAGTTAGTAATCAGGTTACTCAGCTTAAAACACACGTTGACGAGCAGATCAAAAACAGAATGATCTGCTTCAAAAACAAGTCAGTAATTAGGTTAGTCAGCTTGAAACACACGTTGACGAGCAGCTTAAAACACAAGTTGGTCAGCTTAAAGCACAGGTTGAAGAACAAGGAATTAAAATTAGTAAACAAATAGAACTGGTAGAACAAAAAGTGGGTAGTTTAAGCTCTGTAGTAAATACTATGAAATTTGAAATTGACACAATTAACAAAAATATGGATACTATGCAGGGGGAAATTGACAACATTAACAGTAGGTTTGATGCTGAAATTCTCAACATCCAAGTGAAAGTAGAGCCTCTAGTTGAAACAATAGTAGACGGAAAGGTTTTCGGTCTTAAAACTGAGATCGTAAACGAATGCCAACATGGAATCTCACAGTTGAAAAAGGCAGTTTCAGACACTGAAAGAGATTTAGGCGAAAAAGTTACCGGATGTGTACAAAAGTGTCAACAAAATACATCGAAAATTCAAGGCAAAATTTTCGATCTCGAGAGTAAAATCAAAAATAGGCTTAGTGTTGTCTATAATGGCACACCACTTACGAAGCTATTGGATGATGAGGAACGCTTCGATCCCGCCAAGAAACATAACGGATGGCATCCGTTTATTTTCATCAAAAATTGCGGGAGGATGTTTCCTGAACACTTGTCTAGTCAGGAAAAGATAAACGTAGTAATTAGCGCCTTAGCAGGTGACGCTAAGCGCTGGGGAATTAACTTGAACACCGACCAAATGACGTTCGAAGAATTTAAACAAAAGTTTACGGAAGACTATTGGTCCGAACAAAAACAGGATCATTTGTGGCGCGTGTTTATCATGGCCAAGCTTCATGATAACAGGGGCAGGAATTCTTTGAAAGATTTCTGCGAATATTGGTACCGAAAATTGACACATTTAAGTGGAAGAAGATCCGATTCAGAAATCATATGGGAGCTATATAAAAAGCTTCCAGAAGATTTGAAGAGATACATGGGAAGCAATCATCGTAGCTTCCAAGCGTTTCTCGAAAGGGTCGAAGACGAAGACCACTGGAGCGAAAGTCGTGCCAATTATCAAAATTTTAGTAACAGGAATAATCGCAATAATGACGAAAGAAATGACGGCGATGGGTTTCGCGTCAACGTGATACAGAGAGGTAGAGGCAGAGGAAGAGGAAGAGGGAGTTATGCAGGTCGCGGTAGAGGGTACACCGCGCAAAATAATAACGACGCGGGAAACTGATTTCCGCGAACGTTGCGGCCAAACGGAAGCGGACAGTATATACCGGCCCCGATTTAAGAAAAGTCACCGGACCGACAGTAAAGTTATGAGACAGGTTAGAGAGAGGCGCAGAACGACGCAACGTGTTGTTGCGAATCAAGCGTCAGGTGCAAGCGCGGATGAGTCATCTTCGCTGCGCAGAGTGCTACATGTTAACAGGCGAGTGGAGCATCAGAGGGCAACGGCCCAGCCTAGCAGAACAGATGTTCAGAGAGAGGCCGCTAGCAATGCAGCAGCATTTGGTACGAACATTGCCGTAAGAGCTGGTGAATATATTACGAGTGGTAATTCCCTGGCGAAGGAAATAGTAGATGGAACAGTGAATACACAGAGAGGTGCGGTTAGCAGTGTTAGCAATAAAGTAAATGGCGAGAATGAATTAGCAGAAGTAACTGATTTGCGTGTGCAGATCGACGATCTGTACAAAGGCCTCAAGCAATGTGAGTGGGAGGATTTTAAGAAGGAGTATGAGGCAAGGAGGTTAATTAGCGAAAAAAGAGATAGTAGGGACGTAGATAAGGTGACGTGGCCCGAATTTAAAAAGGAGGGAATAAATAGCGCCACGCAAAGTACGCGTGCTGCCGATAGGACAATGATTAAAGATAGGAAGGAATTGGTGGATGAAATCCTAAGCATTGACGAGGAAGTAACTTCTATTAACGATCCGCCAACAGTACACGCTGCTACCGAAAGGCACCGTGGAGAACGGGCAGGGAATTACCTAAAAGTAATTGAAGTCGACGAGGATTACACTAAATATGACGTAACAGTGGATGTGAGTAAAGCTGATAATGAGGTCGTTTTGCCTAAAGAAGATACTGAGTTAAAATCAAAATCTGACGAAGATGCAGAGGAAGAACTTAGTGCCTGTCTCAGAAAAGCTTTTATGTTAGAACCTGAAAGCGATCCAGAATGGTCGGATTCTGACGATACTTCAGATGACGAGTATTTCGGTACTAGTGAAAATAATGGGAATACAGCTAATTGCGATATTGCACCTACTGATTACGAAGTTTCAAAACAAAACCCAGATGTTGAGACTGAACACAGAAAAAAGGAGCCACCGGACGACTCAGTGTCAAATTTTGCAATGAGTTCAAGTAAGCAAAGACTTTTAGCTCCAGAAACCGAGAAAGCCACCAGATATAATTGGTTCACAGGTCAGGAACGTATCTTGGGACGATGTCACAGTCTACCAAGGTGCGTTGTGGGAAAAAAAACAGTAAGGGGCATGATTTAGAGTCTGGGGCAGATTTATATTGGACTTTGAGAATATCATGAACACCTTACATCATGAATTTACTGGCTTCCCTCCGGAAGAAATTTTGTTAGGCAGCAGAACTAAAAGTTTAATTGAGGAAAAACTTGAGTTTCCACCTTGCACAAGCTTGGTGTTGAGTCAAAAGGAAGATTTAGTTAGAAAAAGGGCAAAGCAGAAAGCTGAATCTAGATCTAAAAGATATGATAAAAACCTGAAAGTTTCAAAATTTAAAATTGGGGATTATGTTCTTTTAAAAACCCACGAAAAATCTAGTGAACTGAACCATGAAATTTCTAAATTTAAATATATTTATAATGGACCGTATATAATACAGAACATTCCACACGATAATGCTTACTACCTGATCTACCCAAAATCCAAAAGACCTCTAGCTGTAAGAAACGTTGTGGCCTGAAACTGTATGTTCCTAGGAGTGAGTGACCTAAGTACACTCAGAAAGCAATGTGCAGTAAATATGCTGTATCTAATGATGAAATTATTTTATTCTAAATGTATCAAATCTTTGTAAATGTATGTATACCAATGTCAGTGTGCTAATGTACTTATGTGAGTTTCAGATTACCAAATGTACTATAAATGTAAAGATGTATGGAGAAAATGGCTGAAAAGAAAGGGTAAATGCTACAAGCCAAATAAAAGATGGGACTGCCAAAAATCAAAGTGGTCAGTATATGAGTCATAATATAAAGGACTGCCATACACCAAAGAGGGCAGATAAATAGTCAAAGGAGAATTGTAAGTGTGGTACAAGTGATGTGATAAAATGATGCGAAATGGACTGCCCAAATCTGAATAATAGGCAGCAAATATGTGTAGTAATTTTCTAAATATTATTGTGTGCTTATAAGTAAATAAGGAAATGGAGGCCGGCCGGTGTGGCCGTGTGGTTAAAGGCGCTTCAGTCTGGAACCGCGTGACCGCTACGGTCGCCGGTTCGAATCCAGCCTCGGGCATGGATGTGTGTGATGTCCTTAGTTTGGTTAGGTTTAATTAGTTCTAAGTTCTACGCGACTGATGACCTCAGAAGATAAGTCGCATAGTGCTCAGAGCCATTTGAACCATTTGCCAAGGAAATGGACTGCCATTCAATGCAAGCAGCAACAAATTGTTTTATAGTGTGTATAGGTGTTTGTGTCTGCTTTATTGTTAAGTGTTAGTGTTCCAGAATTTGAAAATAGTTCTTTGAGAAATTTAATAAATAATGAGTAATTTGCAATTTAAATCATGTTGTGATAGGAGGTTGGACTGTGCCAAAGGCACTTAAGCAAACGATAGGTAAATGTTCTTGATATGTTAAAAAGTATAGACCTAGATAATGTGAGTGAAAGGAAGTTTGTGGTATAACATTTTGTGATGGGACATTCACACAAAGATTCAGCACCACTGTATAAATATAAAATTCAGTGTTCCCATCAAATTTGCACTTAGTGAAATTTACTGGAAGCTGGGGCATGTGTAACAACAACAACGCTGTACTACTGTACATATAATATTTTTTTCTTCTGGTTTTTCGATAAATTAGTGCAATCGATGTTCTGATTTCATTTGTTTTCTTGTTTCACGCCATTGTGTTAAGAAAACTGTAAACAATTTTCAATATGGATATTAATGTTTATGTCAAATGTCAAACAATATTGTAACAGAATTGAAATGTAAGAGACGTTGAATTTATTGAACATGTTTAAAATTGTAATTGTGCGTCTGGTCCATACGTAGGCAGTGTTAGGATATGTAGAATGCAAAACCTCTGGTGAATTCCCTGTCTGTAGGGGAGCGATAAAAGGTGGATGGCAGGTGAGCGCGGGAAAATGCACACGGGCGCTGCACGGCATAACGGGCTCAGCAGTGGTAGTCGGAGTTGGGCATTGGTCTGAGCAACACGTTCTGGATCGAGGAGGCTCTCCTGGAAGACGTAGTTTAATTGAGCCTCGGATATGCCGTTCCGACGCCTATACAGCATGGCAAAATTCCATAGGCAGTAAATGGAAAAGTATTGCGACGCTATGAAGAAGTAAAGTGCCGATACATCAAGAGCAATTGCTGTGGCTGTATGTGTGCTCCGTGCCTCGGCATCTCGCCGCCCGCCAACCGCCGCATCGATACGAGCAGGTTGAAACTTTTAGTACTGTATTCGTGTGGACCAGTGTTACTTTTGTTCCATACTGTCCAATAACAACTTAAATTTTACCAGAGCTGTCCTATCATTTAATTATCCTCACAACTAACCTATCCAGGGTCCTTTCCAAATGTTGTGCAATCCGAGTGTCCCGAAATGAAGAATTAAAGTTTATGTTAATAATAATTACCTGCAGACGTAGCTATGTTAGAATGATGGTTAAAGAACTTTTTTGTTAATGAACTAATAGACGACTAACAAAGGTCTGACGAAGTTGGAAGATAATTTTGAAATTGGTTTAGTAATGTAGTTTAATTATTTCGATATAATGGTATTTAAATGAGCAGGAAATAAGATAAAAAGAGTAGTAACTCATATAGTGGAAATTTTGAGCACACAATGATTTCAGTAATTAAATTTTTTTTATAGAGTGATCATAACAGTTTCAGGGTCCCCCCCCCCCTTTTTATTCATTTGAATTCTGAAGTGTTCTAAACTGATTTGACCAGCAAAGTCAAAGCCAATATAAAAACCAAAATTTATCAGTGTTTTACCTTTATCGAAATTGATATTGTGCGTGTGTTTCGAAAGTGCTTTTTCTAGGGTAACCTATGCCCGATTTTAATCAGATCAATAGACAGTACGAAGTTCTGTAGTAAACATTATAGTGTAATGTTATGTATTTTTGGTTTACCCATTTTAGTACAGAAAGTGAAATTATCAGTTCAATAGATTTTCTGGTTCTAAATTTTACCATATTATGCTGTGTTACTACGTGTTGTTTTGCTTGAACGTACATCAAATTGTACAGGAAAGAAACTCAGTTAATGCCTAATTAGGCTGGCGACCGTATTATTAACAAATTGGTAGCATCTTCTGTGTTGTTTCTTGTCCATCCTGACGTGTAGTTGCATTTCGGACTTGCTTGACGTATCATTGTTATTACAGAGTGGGTGTAAGTCTGATTTGCCTCCATTCAGGTACACGCGGCCAATTTCTATACAAAAGTCCCTTCTCATAAGGTGAAGCCCGTCAACTTACAATAGTACAGGCTTCAATGAGTATTGTGCACAAAGCGCAGCGTTACATCTCTGAATCAGTCTCGTGGCATGATTACTGAAGAAAAGAAAACTCGGAACACGAAATGTCTCTTGTACAGACCAGTACTATTATTGCTCAAATAATAAAAAGATACCTAAGAAAACTGACATATCATCTGCACTAACATCGACCCTCTTCTTTGACTTGCAGTTTGTATTTTTGGATAGTTTGGAGTTTTCTGGTGTGCGTACATATTTGTAGCGGTTACCAGAACACCAATCAGCATATCAAAACGTATTTAAAAATTCTCAAATTACTCAGGATTTGTGTGTAAATTCGTTTTTACTCTCGAGGTTGAAATGAAAGGCAAAGTTGGTGGAGGAGGAAAATTACTTACACCAATTTCATTGCATATACAATCTTCATTCAATTCTTTATCGCTACCGCTGAAGCTTTCCTCAGAACATGTTGTCACTTTCACAATTCAGGGAATATTCACTGGTTTCGTTATATTCAGTAGCATTAGTAACATCATCAGAATGTAAAGTACATTTCAACATAGTCTGAATAGAAGCTCATTGTCAACATTGCTCAGGTACAATTGAATTAAATTGTTAAAATATTTACATTGTCGAGATTGCGCATTTGTTGTATGATAACTACAGAAATAGTTTAGACACAACTGAATTATTTTATTGCCATTAGTGGTCTTAGGTGATGGCGTCCTTTACAGCTGACATCTCGAAGTTGAAAAGTATTACATTAGTTGTATAGAAAATTAGTAGGGTGATAAAACCTGACCGGCCGCTGTGGTCGAGCAGTTCTAGGCGCTTCAGTACGCGACAACGCGGCTGCTACGGTCGCAGGTTCGAACCCTGCCTAGGGCATGGATGTGTGTGATGTCCTTAGGTTAGTTAGGTTTAAGTAGTTCTAAGTCTAAGGGATTGATGATCTCGGATGTTAAGTCCCTTAGTGCTTAGGGCCATTTGATCTAACCTGTGATGTTCGGTTACAATATTACTAGTGTCTTCCTTAACAAAGTCGTTTAAATATGGGGATGGCGAGTGGTAGGGGAGGGGGTGGGTGATGTGGCTTGCTGTGTAAATATGATTTTTTCTTATGAGATGACTCATGGTACTAAAGTTAAAATCATGTTTATAGACTTCTGTTACTGCTTAAACATAAGTTTCATAATATCACTAAAAATTGCTAGCAACAGTTTGTTGCTTTCAACTGCGTGATACCTGGTGTATATAATACAGTGAATCCCAACACGTCATAAGGTATTTGATTCCGTTAGCCGTGAGAATTGAGAAAGCGTAAAATAATACTCCCGATGTTCCAGTGCAACAGAAACACGTGACGGGAAAACAGTGACTCTCTGTGTACATGTGGATCAGAGATTACATCTGACATGTTACAATTGTGTCCCACATAATTGTATGACAGATCCAAACGCATAAGTATGCACCACCCGCAGCTGGAGGGCTATTGACGTTGCGGACTATATTAATAATTTCACCTAAATTCTAACTGAGAAGAACTGTAGTAGTATCCAATTACACCTGTACAAATATCTGCAGTGACTGCCAACGAACACTATATGTAGACAAACACAAAGTTATGCGCTTCATAAAACGTAAAAGTGTAGTGACGTCTGATAACAAGATAAATGGTTCGTAGCTGGATTCACAATTGTCATACAAACACTTGGGAGAAGCTATGTGTAGAGATATGAAATGGAGCAACTACTTCTTCATTTACATCTACACAGATACTCCACAAGCCAATGGATTCCCATTAGAGTTCCCGAAGGATCCCCGTAACACTTCGGTGTTGTTCGAACCCACCATTAACAAATCTATCAACCCGCCTATGAACTGATTCCATGTCGTCCTCCAATCCGACCTGGTACGGATCCCAAACCCTCGAGCAGTACTCGTGAATATGTCGCACCGGCGTCCTATAACCTATCTCCTTTGCAGGTGAACTACTCTTTCCTAAGATTCTCCCAGTAAACCGAAGTCGACCTTTCGCCTTCCCTGCCACAGGTCTTACATGCCCGTTCGACCACATATCATTTTGCAATTTTACCCCCTTCCCCCAATATTTGTATTTTTCCACATTTAGGCTAGCTGTTATTCATCACACTAATTGGAAATTTTGGTTTGAGTCGTCTTGTATCTTCCTACAGTCACTCAATTTTGACACGTTATCGTACACCACGGCATCATCAGTAAACAACCCCAGACTGCGCCTCCATACCCTCCCCCCGCCCCAAGCTACTAAATCATTTACGCATATAGAGAACAAACATGGTTCTATCACACTTCCCTGGGGCACTCCTGACTATACCCTTGTCTCTGACGATCACTCGCCACCGGTAAAACACATTGGGTTATACTATTTAAGAAGTCTTCGAGCCACTCAAATATCTGCAGACGTATTCCGTATCCTCATATCTTTGTTAACAGCCTGCAATGGGACACAGTGTCAAATGCTTTCTGGATATTTAGAAGTACGGAATCTGCCTGTCGTCCTCCATCCATAATTCTCAGTATATCATGTGAGAAAGACACAAGCTGCGCCTCGCACGAGCGATGCTTTCTAAAACCTTACTGATCCGTGGACATAAGCTTCTCAATCTCAAGAAAACTTATTGTATTCGAACTGAGAATATGTTCAAGAAATCTGCAGCAAACAGAAGTTATCGATACTGGTCTGTAATTTTTCGTATCCGCTCTTTCACATTTCTTATGTACTGGACTCACCTGCACTTGATCAAAGTCGTTTGAGATTTTGCGCTTGGCGAGACATTCACGAAAAATGCAAGCTAGGTAAGGGGCCAATGACGTGGAGTATTCTTTGTAAAATCAGACAGGGATTCTATTCGGACCTGGTGGTTTATTTGGTTTCAAATCTTTCAGTTGTTTCTCTAGACCATGTATCCTTATTTCTATCTCATTCATAAGGATGTCTGTCCCATGGTCAAATGACGGTATGTTTGTGCGATGCTCCTGTGTGAATGATTTCTTGAATGTGAAATTTAAAACTTCAGCTTTCGTTTTGCCGTCTTCAACTATCACATCAGAATGGTTATCAAGGGACTGAATGGAAGCCTTAGACCAACTTAGCGACTTTACGTAACACCACAATTTTCTCGGGTTCTCTGCTAGATCCCTTGCTAAGGTTCGACGGTGGTAGTTGTATGCTTCGCGCACAGATCTTTTAGCAGACGTACGAATCTCTACGAAGCTTCGCTTGTCATTTGTGCGTTCCCTTTAGAGCCGAGAGTGCAATAGCCTCTGCTTCCTCAACAGCCGCCAAATTTCGTTATGAAACCATGGTGGGTCTTTTCCACCCTTTATCGACAAATTCTTACATCCATTTTACTGGAACTAAGTGAGGGTAGTTCACTGTCTAAGTAAGATGTTAATAACTGCTTATCTGCTCTATTTAGCAGAAACACTCTCCTAGCCTTCTTGACTGATTTATTAAATTTCGTAATCATAAAATTAAATTTTCCCCAAGACATTTAAGTCTCATCTTTATCTAAAATGATGATGGAAGCTGAAAAAATGAATTAAAATTCGTGCTATGGTCGGGACTCGAGTCCGCGTCTCCTTGCTTACTAGGCAGAAATGCTGACCATTACCCCACCGCAGCACTGTGGTCAACATTGCTGCATGGCCGTAGCACAAATTTAATTCATTTCTTTAGTTTAAATCATCATAAATTTTCTAATGATAGTTGCTATAGTAACATGGTGATCGCTAATACCCGTTTCTATACTGGCATCGTCGATAAGGTCTGTCACGCTTAAACCTACACAGTCTATTTCCATTGCCTATGTGATGCTGCCCCCCCATGAACCATGGACCTTGCTGTTGGTGGGGAGGCTTGCGTGCCTCAGCGATACAGATAGCCGTACCGTAGGTGCAACCACAACAGAGGGGTATCTGTTGA
Organism: Schistocerca serialis cubense; assembly: GCF_023864345.2. Classification (NCBI taxonomy): domain Eukaryota; kingdom Metazoa; phylum Arthropoda; class Insecta; order Orthoptera; family Acrididae; genus Schistocerca; species Schistocerca serialis. Next base: position 528,182,693 of record NC_064645.1, read on the forward strand.
GAGGCCAGACAAACGTGTGTTTCCTGAAGAGGGGCAGCAGCCTTTTCAGTAGTTGCAAGGGCAACAGTCTGGATGATTGACTGATCTGGCCTTGTAACAATAACCAAAACGGCCTTGCTGTGCTGGTACTGCGAACGGCTGAAAGCAAGGGGAAACTACAGCCGTAATTTTTCCCGAGGGCATGCAGCTTTACGTATGATTAAATGATGATGGCGTCCTCTTGGGTAAAATATTCCGGAGGTAAAATAGTCCCCCATTCGGATCTCCGGGCGGGGACTACTAAAGAGGATGTCATTATCAGAAGAAAGAAAACTGGCGTTCTACGGATCGGAGCGTGGAATGCAAGATCCCTTAATCGGGCAGGTAGGTTAGAAAATTGAAAAAGGAAAATGGATAGGTTGAAGTTAGATATAGTGTGAATTAGTGAAGTTCAGTGGCAGGAGGAACAAGACTTCTGGTCAGGTGACTACAGGGCTATAAACACAAAATCAAATAGGGGTAATGCAGGAGTGGGTTTAATAATGAATAGGATAATAGGAATGCTGGTAAGCTACTACAAACAGCATAGTGAACGCATTATTGTGGCCAAGATAGATACGAAGCCCACACCTACAACAGTAGTACAAGTTTATATGCCAACTAGCTTTGCAGATGACGAAGAAATTCAAGGAATGTATGAAGAAATAAAAGAAATTATTCAGATTGTGAAGGGAGACCAAAATTTAATAGTAATGGGTGACTGGAATTCGAATGTTGGAAAAGGGAGAGAAGGAAACATAGTAGGTGAATATGGATTGGGGCTAAGAAATGAAAGAGGAAGCCGCCTGGTAGAATTTTGCACAGAGCACAACATAATCATAGCTAACACTTGGTTTAAGAATCATGAAAGAAGGTTGTATACATGGAAGAACCCTGGAGATACTAAAAGATATCAGATAGATTATATAATGGTAAGACAGAGATTTAGGAACCAGGTTTTAAATTGTAAGACATTTCCAGGGTCAGATGTGAACTGTGACCACAATCTATTGGTTATGACCTGTAGATTAAAACTGAAGAAACTGCAAAAAGGTGGGAATTTAAGGAGATGGAACCTGGATAAACTTAAAGAACCAGAGGTTGTACAGAGTTTCAGGGAGAGCATAAGGGAACAATTGACAGGAAAGGGGGAAAGAAATACAGTAGAAGAAGAATGGGCAGCTTTGAGGGATGAAGTAGCGAAGGCAGCAGAGGATCAAGTAGGTAAAAAGACGAGGGCTAGTAGAAATCCTTGGGTAACGGAAGAAATATTGAATTTAATTGATGAAAGGAGAAAATACAAAAATGCAGTAAATGAAGCAGGCAAAAAGGAATACAAACGTCTCAAAAATGAGTTCGACAGGAAGTGCAAAATCGCTAAGCAGGGATGGCTCGAGGAGAAATGTAAGGATGTAGAGGCCTATCTCACTAGGGGTAAGATAGATACTGCCTACAGGAAAATTAAAGAGACGTTTGGAGATAAGAGAACGACTTGTATGAATATCAAGAGCTCAGATGGAAATCCAGTCCTAAGCAAAGATGGGAAAGCAGAAAGGTGGAAGGAGTATATAGAGGGTCTATACAAGGGCGATGTACTTGAGGACAATATTATGGAAATGGAAGAGGATGTAGATGAAGATGAAATGGAAGATATGATACTGCGTGAAGAGTTTGACAGAGCCCTCAAAGAACTCAGTCGAAACAAGGCCCAGGGAGTAGACAACATTCCATTGGAACTACTGACGGCCTTGGGAGAGCCAGTCCTGACAAAACTGTACCATCTGGTGAGCAAGATGTAAGAAACAGGCGAAATACCCTCAGACTTCAAGAAGAATATAATAATTCCAATCCCAAAGAAAGCAGGTGTTGACAGATGTGAAAATTACCGAACTATCAGTTTAATAAGTCACAGCTGCAAAATACTAACACGAATTCTTTGCAGACGAATGGAAAAACTAGTAGAAGCCAACCTCGGGGAAGATCAGTTTGGATTCCGTAGAAACACTGGAGCACGTGAGGCAATACTGACCTTACGACTTATCTTAGAAGAAACATTAAGGAAAGGCAAAACTACGTTTCTAGCATTTGTAGTCTTAGAATAAGCTTTTGACAATGTTCACTGGAATACTCTCTTTCAAATTCTAAAGGTGGCAGGGGTAAAATACAGGGAGCGAAAGGTTATTTACTATTTGTACAGAAACCAGAGTCGAGGGACATGAAAGTGAAGCAGTGGTTGGGAAGGGAGTAAGACAGGGTTGTAGCCTCTCCCCTATGTTGATCAATCTGTATATTGAGCAAGCAGTAAAGGAAACAAAAGAAAAGTTCGGAGTAGGTATTAAAATTCATGGAGGAGAAATAAAAACTTTGAGGTTCGCCGATGACACTGTAATTCTGTCAGAGACAGCAAAGGACTTGGAAGAGCAATTGAATGGAATGGACAGTGTCTTGAAAGGAAGATATAAGTTGAACATCAACAAAAGCAAAACAAGGATAATGGAATGTAGTCTAATTAAGTCGGGTGATGCTGAGGGAATTAGATTAGGAAATGAGACACTTAAAGTACACTCCTGGAAATGGAAAAAAGAAGACATTGACACCGGTGTGTCAGACCCACCATACTTGCTCCGGACACTGCGAGAGGGCTGTACAAGCAATGATCACACGCACGGCACAGCGGACACACCAGGAACCGCGGTGTTGGCCGTCGAATGGCGCTAGCTGCGCAGCATTTGTGCACCGCCGCCGTCAGTGTCAGCCAGTTTAACGTGGCATACGGAGCTCCATCGCAGTCTTTAACACTGGTAGCATGCCGCGACAGCGTGGAGGTGAACCGTATGTGCAGTTGACGGACTTCGAGCGAGGGCGTATAGTGGGCATGCGGGAGGCCGGGTGGACGTACCGCCGAATTGCTCAACACGTGGGGCGTGAGGTCTCCACAGTACATCGATGTTGTCGCCAGTGGTCGGCGGAAGGTGCACGTGCCCGTCGACCTGGGACCGGACCGCAGCGACACACGGATGCACGCCAAGACCGTAGGATCCTACGCAGTGCCGTAGGGGACCGCACCGCCACTTCCCAGCAAATTAGGGACACTGTTGCTCCTGGGGTATCGGCGAGGACCATTCGCAACCGTCTCCATGAAGCTGGGCTACGGTCCCGCACACCGTTAGGCCTTCTTCCGCTCACGCCCCAACATCGTGCAGCCCGCCTCCAGTGGTGTCGCGACAGGTGTGAATGGAGGGACGAATGGAGACGTGTCGTCTTCAGCGATGAGAGTCGCTTCTGCCTTGGTGCCAATGATGGTCGTATGCGTGTTTGGCGCCGTGCAGGTGAGCGCCACAATCAGGACTGCATACGACCGAGGCACACAGGGCCAACACCCGGCATCATGGTGTGGGGAGCGATCTCCTACACTGGCCGTACACCACTGGTGATCGTCGAGGGGACACTGAATAGTGCACGGTACATCCAAACCGTCATCGAACTCATTGTTCTACCATTCCTAGACCGGCAAGGGAACTTGCTGTTCCAACAGGACAATGCACGTCCGCATGTATCCCGTGCCACCCAACGTGCTCTAGAAGGTGTAAGTCAACTACCCTGGTCAGCAAGATCTCCGGATCTGTCCCCCATTGAGCATGTTTGGGACTGGATGAAGCGTCGTCTCACGCGGTCTGCACGTCCAGCACGAACGCTGGTCCAACTGAGGCGCCAGGTGGAAATGGCATGGCAAGCCGTTCCACAGGACTACAACCAGCATCTCTACGATCGTCTCCATGGGAGAAAAGCAGCCTGCATTGCTGCGAAAGGTGGATATACACTGTACTAGTGCCGACATTGTGCATGCTCTGTTGCCTGTGTCTATGTGCCTGTGGATTTGTCAGTGTGATCATGTGATGTATCTGACCCCAGGAATGTGTCAATAAAGTTTCCCCTTCCAGGGACAATGAATTCACGGTGTTCTTATTTCAATTTCCAGGAGTGTAGTTAAGGAGTTTTGCTATTTGGGGAGCAAAATAACTGATGATGGTCGAAGTAGAGAGGATATAAAATGTAGGCTGGCAATGGCAAGGAAAGCGTTTCTGATGAAGAAAAATTTGTTAACATCGAGTATAGATTTAAGTGTCAGGAAGTCATTTCTGAAAGTATTTGTATGGAGTGAACCATGTATGGAAGTGAAACATGGACGATAACTAGTTTGTATAAGAAGAGAATAGAAGCTTTCGAAATGTGGTGCTACAGAAGAATGCTGAAGATTAGATGGGTAGATCACATAACTAATGAGGAAGTATTGTATAGGATTGGGGAGAAGAGAAGTTTGTGGCACAACTTGACCAGAAGAAGGGATCGGTTGGGAGGACATGTTCTGAGACATCAAGGGATCACCAATTTAGTATTGGAGGGTAGCGTGGAGGGTAAAAATCGTAGAGGGAGACCAAGAGATGAATACATTAAGCAGATTCAGAAGGATGTAGGTTGCAGTAGGTACTGGGAGATGAAAAAGCTTGCACAGGATAGAGTAGCATGGAGAGCTGCATCAAACCAGTCTCAGGACTGAAGACCACAACAACAACAACATGTGATGCTGACCTAGCTGCTCAAGACAATTTTTAGAAAACGTGTTGAAAAGTATTTCACATGAATCCATAGACGTCCCAGTCTCCACTCGACAGTTTAAAGTCGCCTGCAACAAATATTCCGTGATCTGGGTATTTACACCATTGATCGTAGACTTTCCTTGAATGATTCTAGAACTCTTCCAGCATAACCGAGTGCACATTGTCTTTGTTTCCTGCCCTGAACGCTATCTGTCTAAGGGGCCCCATAACGAGCCTAGCATTAGAGCTCCCAATAACTAGTAAACCCCTCCCTTCCCTCACTTGTGAAAACTGTGGGAAAGGCAAACATGAGACTTATATTGCTTGATAGGATACTCGCACTAGGCTAGAATGACGGGGGACATACAGTTTGTACAAAGAACGTCAGTATGAATGGTCACAGATTTATTTTGACTGTGGAGAGAGAGTGATGGATACGTTGAGAAACCGGAAATGGTTACAACTGAGGAAAGGTGGCGCATATCTCGCGAAAATCTGCTTTTTATAAAAAAATTCAGACTTCAGACCTTAGGGATGAAGCGACATACGTTGTTTAGCAACCTCTGTATCAAAGCTATTAATATCACTGTCATAAAATTAGGGAAATAGGAGATCGCATACTGGCGTATAAGGAGTCTTTCTTCCCACACTGCATTCGTTAATGGAATAGGAACCTGTTGTATACAATACAATAAACAGTACCCTCTGCCACACACCTTGATGCAGTTTGCGTAGTTTGGATGTAGAATTAAGGGTAGGATCTGGGAAATTTAAATTATTATTTTTTCCACTAAAACACCGTATCTGTAGGAAGTAACCCACTAACCAGCTTCGAAACAGCTTTAAATTAGCAACCTACCTGCTCCTATATCACTGAGTGGACCCACGAAACCGGATCTACACTTGCACTGCCACCATTAGACGTTCACAAGATAACCTCACTCCTAACACTAAACTTCGTCACAGCATGTAAGCTGGATTGATCTTACCGGATTCGTTGCACGTGGTGGTGTCTGCTCAACAGTACGGATCTCCATCACACAAACGCTAATTCCTTCTCAGCACTGCACAACCTCGACTGTAACTCTTCAACTCAGAATAGGCACCAGAACAGATCAAAATGGAAGTAGTTGCCGAATAGTAATGGCTAACTGTCCTCAAAGAAGGAAGCCACATGGCTTGCACCAGCTAACGAATGCTTTTGAATGAGCGAAATATGTTTTGCCAAAGACTTCAGACTGACAGAGTGACTAAGTAAAGATCTTGTAAAGTAGGTAGTATTGAGAGTGAGACGTCAAAGGTTATAGCGAAATAAATATCACGATCTAAAGAAAAAAGGTAAAATATTCTGTAAACAAATGAAAGTCCTGAGAAACACCTACGTTTCACGGAAGGTACAAACGCAATCTTCTCTGTAGACTCATGTGTCTTCTATTAAAGGAACATTTCTCCAATTGGGCCATAGCAGACACACAGACATCCTCGCCAGTGTAAGGCAGCAGTCCTCGAAGAGGGACAGACATTTTAACATTTTGACAGTTGATGAAAACATTGTGTTGCTGATGAAGCATCTTTGCTGACTATTAGACGTCAAAATAATGTGTTACACTTTATATATGTTTTTTGGCAAGATTTATACGTGGAAACCGCGTAACACCCTCCATGTATTCTGACAGACGTTTTGGATGTGATAATAACAATTGCTTGAAACACCATTGTATGTATAGCTACGTATTTTTGACCAAAATACATTTTATTCTACTACCAGTAATATTACTGTCTAGGCATGGTATTGTCACTGACATAACCATTGTTTCTGCTTCTGTATTTTTGACAGATAATAATTTCTGCATACATTGTAGATATAGTTGATTCATGGCAGTTAGACTTTCGAACTTGGCACAAGATTCATGTCGTTCAAATACTTCTAAACGAAACTCAAATGAAGCTTACATATATGTTATAAAACATACAGATATAAAAATAGTGCAGTATATCAATATCTTTTTATTATTCTGAGAGATAATTCAAATTGTTCGGATACTTTTGAACATGGTGCCTGGATTTGAACCTCAGAGGCTACAAAGTATCACTGGGATAGTTAAGTCCTCTTGGAATCTTTCAAATTTCCTGCTATTTTAAACGTAAAATAACTGGGACGGTTATTTATTGTATTTTGGTGACTGCAATTCCAGAGCCATCTTGGATTTCAGAGGCTGCAGCGGTGACTGGTAGCGGCCATTTGTAGTGTGGGTCACCATGCCCATAGCGGTACAACTAATGAAAGGAGATGGATACTGCGATAGAATTTTACAGACCATTGAAAGGCCGAAGTCGAGGCGCTTGGATTAGATTACATTCCCTCAGAATTATTGAGATCCATGGGAGAGGTAATCATAAAAAAACTATTTCACTTGGTGTACAGCATATATGCGACAGATGAAATACTTCAACAATAGCTGTAATAATTCCAATTCCAAAAAATGTCAGCTGTGAGTATTGTAGACTCACCAGTTAAGTGAATTATTGTTGCAAAATACTGGCACGCATTACTTACAAAAGAATGGAAAAACTGGTAGGGAAGAGAGTCGAAGAAGATTAGTCTGTGTTCCAGAGAAATGTAAAAACTTAACTTACAAGACAGATTATGAAAAGGAAATCCTACATATATGACATTTGTAGATTTACAGAAAACGTTTTTCAGTATTTACTGGAATACGTTCTACGAATTTCTGAAGGTAACAGGGATAAAACAACAGGGAGGGGTTGGTTTATTTATAGCTTTTATAGAAACCAGACTGAAGTTGTGCGGTTATAAGAATCGAAGCACGTAAAAGGGAAACAATAGTCGAGAACGGAATGAGACACGGTTGTAACCTACTTCCAGTGTTATTCAACCACTACGTTGAGTAAGCGATGAAGAAAACCAACGAGATATATGGAACAGGAGTTTATTTTACGGAGAACGAATAAAAACTTTGAAGTTGGCTGATGACATTACACATCGGGCGCAGACAGCAGAGGACTTGGAAAAGTATTTGGAACAAATGGAAAGCGTCCAGATATGGGGACATAAGACTAACATCAGTTAAAGTAGAACAAGGGTTGAAGAATACGTTCGAATTAAATAAGCAGATGTTGACGGAATCAGATTAGGAACTGAGATTCTGAAAGTAGTAGATGAGCTTTTCTTTTACCGCAACAAAGTAGCTGATGATGTTCGAAGTAGAGTGGATTTTAATTTGTAAATTGCGGGCTCGCCAGAGCAATAATATAATTTCTGAAAAAGAGAAGTTTTTTAACATGGAATATAAATTTTAATCTTCGGAAGTGCTTTCATAAGGTATTTTCGTGATGTGTAACCTTCTACGGAAGTGAAACGTTGACATAAAACAGTTCAGACGAGAATAAAATAGAAGCTTTTGAAAGTGGCGCAACAAAAGAATGTAAGAGTGGGTGAATCTAGTAACTAATGAGGAGACATTGGACCGAATTGGGGAAAACGCTATGGCGGGAAATCACTCAAGGAAGGAATCGGCTGATAGGACACATTCTGGAGTACAACGAATAGTTCGATAATAAGGGGAACTATGAGGGGATAAGAATTTTAGGGGAAGCCCAAGGAGTGAATACCATAATCAAGTTCAAATGGATGTTAGTTGTAGTATGCAGTGGTGAAGAGACTTGCAGAGCGTCGCCTAATGTGAGAATCTGCAAGTCGCCAGTTTCCGGACTGAAAACGATCCTCTTGCATTAAAGAAAGTCGCAACGATAGAAAACACTAGCGAAATCAGCAAGACATGCAGAGGATAGCAGCTAGATGTGGCGATTGTAATTGATCCTCAGTATCAAATGAAACGTGCTGTCCATAAATAGGCAGCAAAGACTGTTCTCATACTATCGCACTTTCGCCGAATAGTCACTAGGAACACCTATTAAATATCTGATAGTAACCGTACGTGGCGATTGAAAGCCGGAAGTCTAGTTGCCAGACTGAGAATCAGTGGAAGAATTCTCACGAAGTGTAGTCTATCAAGGAACTCACAACTGTCGTGAGGTTGATTATCTGGTATTCCTGGAAACTCAACTAGATAGGGTAGTAATAGGATGCAGAATTCCCAATAGAAGCGCATTTCGTCACACATTCATTTGATAGTCGCGAAAACGTTACGGAGATGTTTAACCGACGACAGTGCCAGGCGCTACAAGAGACGTGTTACGCACAGCGTTGTAGTTTATTTTTACTCTTCCGAAATCCTACTTTTCTAGACGTCGGACCAGTATATGGCTACCTTGAGTTTATATCTCGCAAAATCACAATGGAGGTGAAATGAAAGCCGAGCTCATACGTAGGCTTACCAACAATCATTCTTCCCTCACACTGTTCACTTTTGTAACAGGAAAGCTGAGATGTGACTATGGTAAACAAATTGCCCTCCATCACACATTGGGGTCACAGCATTAACAGACTGTACCTACAGTCTTGTTATCACTGATTATGTACAACCGAACGTTGCCTTAGATATGGGAAAGATACCTAATTGTCCCATTCAACAAACAGGTTGAATCGTTGAATTCTGCTGGTTTATGCTGATTAATATTAAAACACATTGAATATCGCGAGTTTTCTAATTTGGTTTCCACAAGAAATCGCGATCAGAGCCAGAGCTCCATGTAAAGTTGACAACCAACAGCTGTTACCATCGGATAGTGATACCGGAGGGACACGTACTCAGTTCCCAGGCAGACATCGGAATTGGAGCAGAGGTCGATACGGCTGCTAGGGCGCCTGCAGGGCATTGCGCACGACCGCACCACGGTGATAGCCAACATCGAGACTCGGCGTTAGACCAGCAGGTCACCGAGCGGACATAAAAGACAGCCGCCCATCGGGCATTGACAGTGCCAAGCTTCGACTGCGCTTCGGCAGAATGTTCATTAGCCTGCAGACTTGGTACTTGTTTTGCCTTGTTTAGTAGCGTTTACAATTACCTTGATTACGGTCGAATCTAGGCTGGCTTGATCTGTTTAGGACAATACGAGAACACGACGTAATACCAGATCACGTTTTAGCTGTTTTATTTTGTAATAGTCGAAGGACTGGGCTGGTGCAGTCCTGAAGTATTCTATCAACATTGACATTGACCTCTCTATATTCTATATTATTAACAGTTCTTGTACACTGCTGTAATGGCCAACTTAAACACGACAAATCTCTTGTTGTTAAAAAATGATATTTCGTGCGTTTTGGGCGTAGTACTTCCTCACATCACCAAACAAAACGCCTTCATGCGTAGTAAAACATTACATGACCATATTTTCCATTGGGTGCCTAGATTGTACACATGACACGTTGTACTATGTATGATGGTTTTTTGCTTCATGATCTGATGATTGGCTACACGCCGGCCGGTGTGGCGGTGCGGTTCTAGGCGCTTCAGTCTGGAAACGTGTGACCGCTATGGTCGCAGGTTCTAATCCTGCCTCGGGCATGGATGTGTGTGCTGTCCTTAGGCTAGTTAGGTTTAAGTAGTTCCAAGTTCTAGGGGGACTGATGATCACAGATGTTAAGGCCCATAGTGTTCAGAGCCAATTGAACCATTGGCTACACCCGAAACGCGTCAAATATAATATTCTGGCAACGAGGGATCCCAATTTTTCTGCGACCCACTACAGAATGTTATAAGAAATGTTCATAATTTACGTCTACATACTCTGCCAGTCACTGTATGGTGCGTAGCGGAGGGTACAATAACTAGTCATTTCCTGTGCGATAGAGGGAGGTGAAAACAACTGCATGCCTCCGTACGAGACATAATGTGTCTGAACTTATTGGTCCTTACGCGAACTGTTCTTTGGCGGCAGCTGAATCGCTCTGCAGTCAACTTCAATTGACGGTTCTCAACATTTTGTCAATAGCGATTCACGAAAAAAACGTCACTTTCTCCCCAGATATTCCCATTTGAGCTCACGAAGAATCTCCGTAATACTCGCATCTTGATGGAACCTACAGGTAACAAATCCGAGCGGTCCATCTCCGCATTGCTTCAGTGTTTTCCTTCAATCGGACTTGATGGGAATTCCAGACAGTAGAGTAGATCAAAATGGTTCAAATGGCTCTGAGCACTATGGGACTTAACATCGGAGGCCATCAGTCCCCTAGAACTTACAACTAACTAACCTAAAGAGATCACACACATCCATGCCCGAGGCAGGATTCGAACCTGCGACCGTAGCGGTCACGCGGTTTACGCGGTTCCAGACTGAAGCGCCCAGAACCGCTCGACCACACTGGCCGGCAGTAGAGTAGTAATCAAGAACAAGTTGCAGATGTGCTCTGTAAAGCGTACCATTCCCAGATGATCCACACTTTTCTAAAATCCTTCTAATAAACCAAAGTCGACAATTCATCTTCCACATAACCATCCTTATGTGCTAGTTCCTTTTCATGCAACTTTGCCAGATAGAGATAGAGAAGATCCAAAGAACAGCGGCACGTTTCGTCACAGGGTTATTTGGCAAGCGTGATAGCGTTACGGATATTTTTAGCAAACTCAAGTGGCAGACTCTGCAAGAGAAGGGCTCTGCATCTCGGTGTAGCTTGCTGTCCAGGTTTCGAGAGGATGCGTTTCTGGATGAGGTATCGAATATATTGCTTCCCCCTACTTATACCTCGCGAGAAGATCACTAATGTAAAAGTAGAGAGATTCGAGAGCGTACGGAGGCTTTTCGGCAGTCGTTATTCCCACGAACCATACGCGGCTGGAACAGGAAAGGGAGGTAATGACAGTGGCACGTAAAGTGCCCTCCGCCACACACCGTTGGGTGGCTTGCGGGGTATAAATGTAGATGAAGATGCAGATGTAGATGCAACGTTACACCTGTCTGTGTGTTAAGCAACACACCACTAAAGCCGTATGTAAATATTAGCGGATTATTTTTCGTATACGTCTGCAATACCGTCACTTTTCCTTATTTAGAATAAGATGTCATTCATTCATAAAAACTAGAATTTTTTTCTAAGCACTCTTGTATCCTCCTCCAGGCAGTCAACAACAACACCTTCCCGTACAACACAGCAAACAGCCTTGGGTTGCTGCTCGCCGTGACCGTCATATTGTGATCGCAGACCTCTTACGCCGCTTTGCATCGCAGCTTAAATATCTGTACATAGGCCACCGGAAAGAGGAAGCATGACAACCGTTGTTAGCATTCCGTTCGTCGGATTGGTTCCATTCGAGAGAAGCTGGTTATGTGCCTGCAGCAGATTTCATCCTCTCTCCTCACTCACCGTCGTCATACGACACACTACGCATACAAACATTACTGTCACCTACATTCAACAGACATACTTAAATCGCAAACATCAGGCCGAAACATGTGTAGAGAAAGAAAACGCTTTCCGGTTAATTGGCTGAACAACCATGCCATACCCGCTTTACTTTCTTGTGGAAACTGCTCACTTTCGAAGGCTGAACATAATTCGAAAGTATACAGACTAACGCTGCTACAAAACCTTCAGCTTCACATGACAGTGGCATCCACGTTTCTTGCGACTTACTGTTTTATAAATCACAAAAATTGTATTATATTCTGTGTAGAGATTAAAGTTCTCTCTCAAATAGACACGAAAATGCCGATCACCATGAGGTAATAAATTTATGAGTATGATTCTGCTGCCACGTATCAGTTTTTCTTGTTCTGCACTTCAAGGCTTAGGCGTTCATGCGTGTTTCGTCTTCACTTTTCACTCGAACCTGGTTATGGATCTCCCTACGCCCCTCTTTCTTCTTGACTAGTACAGTGTGGCCTGATGTGGGATGCTCTCTGCACTTATTCTTTGAAGGTGATGTTTCCATAAGATTTTATATTCTTCAATCTTTTCGTTAGTACCACAAATATCTATGTCACGCATAATATCTTCATTTTTTGTACAGTCTTCTCTGGTAACATCTCTCACTTTCCTAAGGTATCTCATTTCTGCTGCTTGTAGATTAATTTTATCTCGAAATCTTATGGATCCATCACTCATTTCCTTACAGCAAAACAGTCATGGTTTCATAAAATTTTAATATTATTTCCATCCGTAACTTCTGTGAAATGTTTTTTTTTATCATTCCACAAATCTACTGATATTAGTTAATCTTATTTGTAATTCTGTTTCCTCAAAATACACAGTTGGAGCCCTATTCTCCAATTATTTTTGAGCAGGTGAGGTATTTACCATGACGGTCCACGATTTAGTTTTGTTTGTTGGTATTCGAAGGCTGTATTCTCTTTTCCGTAATCGATATCGTTTATACACTGATTTTTGTAGCTCATCTTCACTTTCTTTTCTGTGTACATAAATGTATTAACATACTTATTTGTATTAATCAATATAGCACGATTTACGTCCTGCCTCCAGTCCCAATCAAATTATTTATATATTCATTAAATAAGGTCAATGACCGACTGCAGCCTTGTTTTAATTCCCTTATTGGTAATGATTTCTTCAGTCTCGTTATTGCTTCCTTTGATTATTATGTTTGTGGCTTCGTATAAGCTTTTTATATCTTCAGTAAGATATCCTGCGTATCCAGCTTTGGTCATTGTGGCCCATAGTTTCTTTCTGTTCACAATGACCAAATCATTTTTGAAGTTAATAAGGCTATATATGTCTTCTAACTGCCTTGTAGTCGATTCTCTAAAATTCTTTTTATGACAAATAAATTATCACTGCAAGAACGACCTTTCTGGAAGCTACGTAGCTCCAATAGAAGAGTCTCTGTTACGATCATTTAACGATTGTAGACTATTTTTGCAAATATTTTACAAACAGAGTTTTGGAGACTAATTTATCTGTAATTTTCACAATTGTTTCTGTGACGTTTTAAAAAAATTTATACATCATCCGATATCCTATGACTCTTGGTATGCTAGCCCAGTTATTTGCGTGGCATGGTTCCTTTTTTGCTTATATTCGTCTTCAGCTTCTTGTGTTTTATTATGTGGGAGCTTTTCTTGCTATCTTTCTTTTATTTTTTGTCCAACGGCCTTCGATGCATTTTCATTCCAAATCCTTAATCTTTTCTATTTCCTTTACTTCTCCTTTTTCCGCAAGCATCATATGCCTCTACGAATTCGTTAATATGTTGCCATTCTTTCCCTACATCCTGAACAGGTGGAGTGTGTAACAGACGTTTCTGTATTCGACTTTGATAAAATGTTCTAATACCTTCTTGTTTCAGCAGGAACTCCTTAAAGAGATGATCTAGATTTGTTTGCTTTCTTGGTTAACTGTCTTCCAAGTAGCTATTTCGTAACTGTTGCAGTGATTAAATAGTGTTCAGGACATATATATTGCTTCCTCGGCGTATGTGTGCATCTTTAAGCTAATTACATATCTTTTCATTTGTGATTACGTAGTCTATTAAAGAGCTGTAACACCCAGCACATTTAATTTTACATATCCCGTTCTTTGTAAAAAAATAGAATGTGAGTGATCGTAAGCTGGTTAAAGTGTGCAAACTAAGTTCTTTAGGTGTTCTCTACATGTACCCGCAACTCCTAAGACGGGTATGTTGCCTACTGTAGCATTTAAATCTCCACAGGTGCTAACCTGATATGATAGTATTTAGGACCGTTTGCAGTTCGTCTTAAAACATTTTCGTTTCTGTCTTCTTTCCTTCTTCATGTAAATATACAGCTACAACGACTAAATGATCTGGATCCATTGCTCTGTTTTAAATCTCTCTTACGATCCACATAACTACAGAATTTACACCCATCTGTGGTACTTAATCTTATATCCTTGACATGCCGAGGTCGTCTCGATGATCCATCCATTTTTATCCGAGGCTGTGGTTTTTTAATACAGCCAGTATGAATGAAATCCCCTGACCGCGTTACGTGTGCTGTCCGGGTTAAGCTCAGTGATGAGGTTGCCGCCTCACAGTTCGAAGCACTCTGAGTAATACAGTGACAAAAAAAATCGCAGCACCAGAATGGTAGCTGGGCGACAGAAACTAAATTTGGTAGACATGTTTCCATAGCTCAAAGGTGATGTATATTCAGATTTATAGCCAGTTACGTAAGTGTAGCTCTAATAATTCAACTAAGAGGATGCAAATCAGGTTCGTTTTAAATACACGCTGTAAAGGTCTTGAGGGTTAGTTACCTTTGAGATTAGATGTGATGAGCTGATATTGGTCACGAATTAGTTTAAGGCAACAAAGGCAGCATTATTAACACATTCCTGGGTTAGAACGAGGTTGTGTAACAGTGCTACTAGAAGTTGGATGTTCCTTCTGCAATACTACGGAAAGATTTGGCAGGAATTTTGCCATTGTACATAGTTTCTGGAAGCGGTGCCCACGAGATTGTACTGCCGCAAGAAGACTGAGCTCTGTAGGGCCACGTGGCACTACCGAGCGGGAAGACGGTCGTATTCGGCGGATGGCTCTGACTCATCGTACTGCATCTGCAGCAGCAATTTGAGCAGCAGTTGTCACCACAGTGACACAACGAACTGTTAGAAATCGGTTACGTCGAGGAGGGTCCAGAGCCACAAGTCCTATAGCCTGCCTTCCACTGATCCCAAACCATGGCTACCTGCGTTTTCAGTGGTGGCAAGCGAGAGTTCATTGGACGGCAGGGTGGAGATCTGTTGTGTTTCCTGTTGGGAACTGGTTCTGCATCGGAGCCAGTGATGGCCGTATGTTGGTTAGAAGGAAGCCAGTTAAAGATTTGCTACCAGCCTATCTGCGTGCTAGTAGAGCTGGCTTGAGGCGGAATTTCATATGGCAGCAGGAGGACTCTCGTGTTTATCCCACGCAACCTGACTGTACATCTGCACGTCAGTCTTGGGATTCGACCTGTTGCTTTGCCATTGAGTGAACAGCCTTCTAGGTGTGGGAGGTGGGGGGCTTTCCTATTGGATTGCATGGTAGTACAGCATTGTATGGTAGTGAAACATGGAGTGTGGGAAAACCGGAACACAAGAGAATCGAAGCATTTGTGATGTGGTGCTATAGACGAATGTTGAAAATTAGGTGGACTGATAAGGTAAGGAATGAGGAGGTTCTACGCAGAATCGGAGAGGAAAGGAATATGTGGATAACACTGATAAGGAGAAGGGACAGGATGATAGGACATCTGCTAAGACATGAGGGAATGACTTCCATGGTACTAGAGGGAGCTGTAGAGGGCAGAAACTGTAGAGGAGGACAGAGACTGGAATACGTCAAGCAAATAATTGAGGTCGTAGGTTGCAAGTGCTACTCTGATGAAGAGGTTGGCACAGGAAAGGAATTCGTGGCGGGCCGCATCAAACCAGTCAGTAGACTGATGACAAAAAAAAAAAAAAAAATGCCCACCACATATCGCTGTTGTAACCCACCGCACTCCAAAGAGTGGCGACATGTTGTCTTGTTCTGCTCGATCACCAGCTTTCCAGTCGAGCACATGTGGGACATTATAGGACTCCACGCCAGCGTCATCCACAACCACCAATAAACGGCCCTGTATTGACTGACCACGTGCAACAAGTATGGAAGCCCATCGTGTACAAAGTGACATCCAGCATGTGTAAAACACCAATCATGCTCGTTTGCATGCTTTTATTCAACATTCTAGAGGTTACACCAGTTATTAATGTACCCATGTTTCACATTTGCAATGGCTTATCTCACGCTTACCTTAACGTGTGATATTTCAAAATTAATCACTTAAATATATTGCCTAATCGAAAGTATCACCGAAATTGCATTACCCTACATTAATTATTTTTTGATGTTGCGACTTTTTTTCCGTCAGAATATTTCGAATCACCATTCCTAAAGAGACTGTGACTCCATGGAAACAACGTCAGACTTTGCTAAGGGCCCATGCGATTAACGTCTACATGTTCCAAAGGGGGGAGCCCGCAAGGGGGACTAGTCTTTGGTCTCTCCCTAGCAGACAGATCTGGCTTGGATGACCCAACCTAGACCATAGATCCCGCCAGCATAGCTCTGTGAATAACTGAGTCAAAGAAACCTTCATTACATTAAGGTGGTCGTTGCATAGAGTGGTTATGATTAAAATTCCGCTAATTGCGACGGCACCTATGAAACACGAGTGGTCGTAGGACACTGAAACTTTGTGGAAACAGAAATGGGCAATAGAAATAGCCATAGAACATCGAAAGAAAATCACTTTAATTTCCACGTGAGGGGGCATCCTTTGTTAACTGCCTACCTTGTTTACCTCACAGGTTACAAATGTTGCTTAGAATGATGACCAGCTGCATCCACGACAGCATCGAACCACTCTGAAAATACCATTTCACAACTGTTCGCAGCACTTTCTGAACGGTAGACCATGGGATGTTCAGGTGTCGTGACACAGCTCCTGTATTGCTTGGAAATCGCACGTCGTCCAGCATTCTAAGCCACGGCAACAGCAACTTCTTCAACAATTTGTGGCGCAGTGGGTCGTTGACGTCTCCCAGGAGAGATTCCCAAATCGCCAATTAATGCAAACTTCTCGATCATGTTTTTCATTCTCCGGTGTGAAGAGAGAACCTCTCCGTATTTCTGTAATGCGTTGATACTCGCGAAGAGCAATAGCACTATTCCTGCTGTTTTGATAAAACAGCTCCCTGCGTAAAACCCTGCTCACCTAGTCCCTAACCATGCTGGGTGTCTGCAATTGTAATGCACACTGATGCTTGTGTGTGCCGTAGCAGTACCAACGCCTAATGTCAAGTCATGACGGTAAAACTACTAACAACGCAAATCCTGCAGCGCACGTTCTGAACGTCGTTCTCATAAAGTTGATGCAAGTGACTTAATAATAGATACCCAGACCTTGGTTGACAAAGCCATTAATTTGTTTTGAAAACGCGTTTATATGTCACGCTATTATCAGAAACGATACTGTGGTTACTTTGTATGTTTGTAGTTGTCGCTCTGATATTTGTAATCTATGTTTCGAACAGAGAGAATAATATGGATTTCTAAAATAAAGGTATTCAAATATCTACAAAAAGGAAATTCATGAAAAGAAAAAAAAATACATGAATTATGTATCACTGTAATAACTGTTATAGAACAAAGTCTATTGGATTGCTAAGTACCATTTATATTTTACATGTTATTCACTTTCATAGATTTCTAGCAGCAAAACCACGCTATGTCACTTTGCACATGTGGACAGCGAGATAAAAACTGCTGCTAAAACACTGTGCTTAATTAGCGCCTGTAATGATCAGTCGTTGTAAATTATCATTCCTGTTTAAACACTTCCTGGAAAATTCGGTTAAGTTAAGGCCTAATTGCAATGAAATCAAATTAAAGATGATACAAATAATTAGGCTCTTATTCCAGAAAGTATGGAGTACAATGCAATTAGGACAATCAGTTCCGTCAGAATTCTCTATTTGCATGCCAGATATGATTACTTCGATATTCACGTTTAAAGTAGCTACTGTTTACACTAATCAGAAAACGAGACTTGATTTAATGAGAGAGTTGATATGCCATCGGCTTTTTACCCTTATGATAATCATCAATACAATTCACAAGTTGTAGCGGAGGTTAATTTGTACCAGTGCTCGTCATTTGATATACTATTCAATTCTATATCTGCTGACTATATTCCGCAGACCACTTTGTGACAAATGTGACCTCCACTTTTCCAGTTGAAGTCGCGTGATGTTCGCAGAAAGAGTCGTTGATGGTAAACCTCCGTGTTGGCTAGAATCTCTCTAATTTTATATTCATGATCTTTCCGCGAGATGTACGTAGGAGGAATTAATAAACTGATTGACTCTTGTAACAATATATGTTCTCGGAAATTTTACAGTAGACCATAACGCGTTGCAGAAAGCCTCTCCTGTAGCGTCTGCCACTGGAATTCGCTCAGTATCTCGGAGTCGCTTTCACACTTACTAAATGAACCTGTAAAAATTCTTCTTTGGATCGTCTCTATTTCCTCTATCAATTCTAACTAATATGGATTCCATGCTGAATAGCAATATTCAAGTATTGGACGAACTACTGTTTTGTAAGCTAATTTCTCTGTCGGTGGACTACATTTCCTGAGGATACTTCCTACGAAACTCAGTCTGACATCTGAGGCCACTCAGTGTAGCCGCGCTGTCTATGGTGCCTTGCCACGGTTCACGCGGCTGCCCTTGTCGTAGATTCGACTCCACCCTCAGACATGGGTGTGTGTGTGTTGTCCGTACCATAAGTTATTTTAAGTTTGCTTGAGTAGTGTGTAAGCCCAGGGAACGACGACCTCAGCAGTTTGGTTCCACAGGAATATACCACATATATCCAAATTTTGTGACATCTGCCTTTCTCGTGATTAATTTTATGTGGTCATTCGACTTTAGACCGCTACGTACACATACTCCTTGAAATTTTATGGAGGTAACTGATTCTAGTGATTGTTCTGCAATTTTGTAATCATACTTTAAAGGGTCATTTCATCTCTGTGTTCGCAATAGATTTCATTTATTTACGTTCAAGACCAATTTCCGCTCCCTTGACCAATGGTCGATACTGTGATGGTCTTCCTGCATTTCGCTATAGTTTTCTAGCGTTGCGAGGACTCTATATAGAACAGTATCACCCACGGAAAACCACACGGAACAGAAGACGTTATCTGCTACGTCATTTACATACATTTTGAAAGTTAGTGGCCCCATAACATTCCCCTGGGGCACACCCAAAGTTTCTTTTAGATCTGAAGTCTTATTTCCGTTCTAAATGACATGCTGTGTTCTGTTTGCTATAAACTCTTCACTACAGTCGCATGGTTGGTGCGATATTTCCGCGGCCGTGCAATACTTTATTGACTGCCTCTCCCAACTCAAGAAACACGGCGTCAGCTGCTGTATCTATTACTTTCCGTGTCTCGTGAACGAAAAGAGCGAGCTTGGATTCACACGATCGTTGTTATCGGAACCCATGATGGTTTCTGCCGAGAGATTTTCGGTATCCAGAAACTTCCTAACACGCGAGCTAAAACGCTTTCCCAAATTCCACAATATTTTGACGTCAGAGATTCTGTCCTACAGGTTTGTGCGTCTTCTCGACTGCCTTTCTTGAAAATGGGAATGACCTGCGCTTTTATTGAATTACTAGGAACACTTCACTCCTCGAGAGATCTCTAAGAGCGGCATGTACTCTGTGTACATGACCTTTGTTTTTCTGGTCGATTTCAGTTGCTTTTATATGCTTCTGTCACTTATTTAGATGTCATTTTTCAGTTTGTGCGACAATTTAATGAATGAACTACAGTGTGACAGTCGTGTGTGGAACAGTTTTCGAAAAATGTGTTAGTGTTTCTGCCTTTTCTGTTATTCTCTGTTTCACTGCCGTTATGGCAACAGAGTGTATAAATAGATCGCTTCAATCCGTTCACTGATTTAACATCACACCAGAGCTTAGGATTTTCTGTCACGTTGTTAGTTGGAGTTTTACTTTAGTGTCCATTTAACTCTTGACGCATAACCTTCCTTACTTTGAATTTGGCTTCGTTTACGTTTTATCTTTGAGGCTATAGCTACGTTTAAATTTGCAGTAAGGCTTCATTTGATTTCGTAGCACGTGGAAGCTGTCGAACCATCGTACGTCTTTTCCATCCCTCGCAATTTAAAGCGGGATATATTTGTCCTAGGCATATTGTACGATGCTCCTGAAATTTTTCCATTGATGCTCAGCATTGTGCTGGAGATGAAGTTTTTGTGATGACCTGTTTGGTAATCTGAAATCTGTCGCTTGTCGTTCTTGCAAAACAGAAAAATCCTTCTGCCTTTCTTTCTGTTCCTATTTACAGCCATGTTCAGTGATGCTGTAACGGACTTATGATCAATGATTTCTTTCTCTACGCTGAGTCGAGAAGTTCTGGTCTGTTTATCAGCAGCAGTTCCAAGATGCAATCTTCACGAGTCGGTTCCCTGATTAATTGCTCAAAGTAATTTTCGGATGAGGCACTTAGAAAAATTTCACTTATTTCTCTATCCATACTACCCATCCTGATCACTTGGATCTCCCAGTGCATAGCTGCTAAGTTCAAACCTCCACCTAAAACTATTATGTGACTAGGAAAGTAACGTGAAATATTTTCCAAGTGTCCCCCTTAACCGTTCCGCCAGTACTGTTATTGGGCTGGGGTTCAAATGGTTAAAATGGGTCTGAGTACTATGGGACTTAACTTCTGAGGTCATCAGTCCCCTAGAACTTAGAACTACTTAAACCTAACTAACCTAAGAACTTTTCACACATCCATGCCCGAGGCAGGATTCGAACCTGCGACCGTAGATGTCGCGCGGTTCCGGACTGTAGGCCTAGAACCGCTTGGCCTCAGCGGCCGGTTAGGTTTCAGGTCACTGTAACGGTTAATACTAAACTTCTATAAAGTCATGAACGGTGCCCTGTGATAAACTACATCGTTGACACATCACAGACAATTGCATACTGCTGTAATAAAACAGAGTTGATTACAAACTCAGTCGTCACAGTCACTGATCGTTACCGAGAGAAGTGGCGTAGTGGTGAGTACACTGCATTCGGGAAGAAGACGGTTCGACCCCGAGTCCGACAAGATGATTTCGGTTGTCCGCGATTTCCCTAATCGCGTCGGGCAAGTGCCGGAATGGTTTCTTTGACAAGGCACGGCCGACTTCCTTCTCCATGCTTCCCTAATACGGTGTGGCCTATGACTTCGCTGTTTGGTCCCTTCCCCCAGATCAACGAACCAATCAACCAGCCACTGATCATTCAAGAAGAGACTGAAATAGTCATCGGCAATCATTCGTTCGCAGCTTAGAAACACATATAGTCAGTGTAACTCTGTCGAAGGTTTGAAATACTTCGCATAATACATTTTAAAGGACATCATTCCTTTCCTTATTCAAGGCACATCGAACAGATACACCAACCAAACCGAAAAAGAAGCGACGCAACGTGAAGGAATTATCCGAATGGGACGTAAATCGGTAGATGTGGTGCACATGTATAAACAAACTAACGATTACAATTTAAGAAATATGGGATGATGTTTTACAAAGGAAAAGCTTCAAGAATCGAGTAACCCAAAACGCGTTGGTCCATCTCTGGACTTTATGCTAGCAGTTGTTCGATTTGGCGTCGATCTGCTGAGTTGATGGATGCCCTGCTGAGAACTATCGTGCCGAATTCGTTTTAATGGGGTTCTAGTATGAAAAGAAATGGCAGCCTAGACAGTCACTCCTGGATGTCGGACCGTACGGCGGGCGACAGTTAGGTCGATACGCCATCACTGTCCAAGGCGTCTCCAGACGTGTCTTTGGCCTACAATATCCAAAAGACGTTAACAGAATTGTCTTCAGTGACGAGCCACGCTTCGAACTGAGCCTCTATGACCAGCGAAGATGTTTCATGAGATGGCCCCGACAGCTGTAGGGTAGCAACCAGACTGTCGATCGCAATACGACCCGACAATCTGGTGTGGAGGTCTAGGGTACAATTTCTTTTCATAACAGACCTCTTTTGATGTCATCCGCGGCACCCTTACAGCACAGCGTCTTCTGACAATATCCTACGCCCCGTTTTGTTGCCCTTCGTGGCAACTCATACTAAGCTTATATTTCAGCATGATAATGCCCGTCCGCACACAGCGACAGTTGCCACTGTTTTGTCCTCATACTTGCCAAACAATACCTCGGCCAACAAGGTTGCCACATCTCTTTCCAATAGAGAATGCTTGGAGCATTATAGACAGGGCTCTCCAACAATCTCAGTATTCTAACTAACTAAAGCGCCAATTGAGTTGAATTAGGCAGGATATCCCTCAACACGGCGTCCTACATTTCTATCAGTCCTCAAATCGAACAACTCCTTGTGTAAGAGACGGAGGTGGACCAATGCATTGTTGACTTGCTCAATTTGTGTAGCACTTTCTCTGTAATAAATCATCTAATTTTTCCGAAATTGTAATCATTTTTTGTCTGTACACGTGTATAATATTAACCGATTTCCGTTCCATTGTGATAATTCGTTCGTGATGTGTTGTTCTCTCGCTTTTTATCCTCTTAGAGTATATTTGCTGATGTGGGTCTGTTGAGTAGGACACCACGCGAAAGCGAAAACATATCAGTCACTCACATGACCTCTGGGAATAGCATTAGCTCACACTCATCCACCTCCCTGTCACGCAGACACAGTGCAGGCGGGCCTTATCAGATGCGATCCATCTTTTCCCATGGCAGCTCCTGTAATTGGAGCCATTCGAAGCTAAGCTAAAAGCTTCACAGCATTATTATCTTCCACGACTTCACATACCTCTTAGGTACTCCGGCGAAATTTTACAGAGAACGTCATAAAGTACCTAACATCTTAAATGTTCTGCAATATGGCGGAAATTGACTATGTGTGATTCATTTCTATGCGCAAAGTTCTTCACGGGATCGACCATTAATTTTATTTTCCTTTCCTCCAGATTTTCCCACTAAAGAGAAACGAATAACAGGCGGAGGGCTTGTCGTAGTTTCTCTCTCAAGGACATTAGTGTTTACGGACAGTACTGAAAATCTTCAATCTGACCCGCTAATCAACATACCCTGTTAAATGTTTTCAATGCGTTTCCTTATCTGCCACTGTACCTAAGTGTCATTTGGTGGAGAGAATTACACGATTCATTTGATAGCACCTCAGACGTATCTACAACACCATCGGAAGCCTGATAATAATAAAGAAACTTAACCCTAACATGCGCTTTATAACAGCTAACTAATTTAGCGAATAATACAGAACTAGAAAATTTTGGAAGGTTATATCTTTCCGATGTCGTCTTTGAGAAGTAAAGTGACAGGTGGTGAAGTATATAGTGAAAATATAAATGGAATACTATATTCATGCACTTCCGGCCCTAAAAATTGTTCTTCTCGTATTTTTTTGTGCGAGTAATGTTACATAAATATTTCTTGTTTGTCTGTGCCACACTGTATTAGCCTCATACATGATGACAATTATTCAACTATATGAAAAAGTACGTAAATTAGTTACAAACTACGGCGTGCACACATTTTATCCAACATGTAAACGTCACTACAGGTATTCGGATTTAGGCTGTGACATGTTCGACATGTCTGCCGTCTTTGGCTATGATGTGGTACAGACGGATAGCGAATTTCTGCAAGACCCGCTCAAGTGTCGGAAGATCGATGCTGCCGATGACCTCCTGAATGGCTGTTTGCAGCTCACCAATGGTTTTGGGGTTATTGCTATACGTCTCGTCTTTAGTACAGCTCCACAAGAAGGAGTCACATGTGTTCAGATCCGAAGAATATGGTGGTCAATCGAGGTCCATGTCAGTGGCCTCTGAGTATCCCAGAGCCATAATGAGGTCCCCAAAGTGCTCCTCCATAACATGAACACTCTCCTGCTTCTATGGGGTCGAGCACCATGTAACATGAACGACAACGTCTCGAAATCAGGGTCATTTTGGATAACGGGGATGAAATCATCTTCCAAAACCTACACATATCGTTCGGAAGTCACCGTGCTATCAAGGGATATTGCACTGTTTATTCCGTGACTGGACATTGCTCAACACACGGTTACCCGCTGAGGGCGAAGACAATTTCGATAGCGAAGTGCGGATTCTCTGTGCCCCAAATGCGCCAATTTTGCTTATTGACGAATCCACCCAAATGAAAGTGGGCTTCGTCGCTAAACCAAACCATACTGCGCAGTCCGCACCCGTTAGCTGAGTGGTCAGCGTAGCGGAATGCCACGCGTAGGGGCGGCCGGGGGGAGAAGATTTTCTCCGCTCAAGGACTGGGTGTTGTGTTGTCCTCATACCATCCCCATCTCCGACACGCAAGTCGCCCAACGTGGCGTCGAATGCAGTAAGTACTTTCCCTCGGCGGCCGAACTTTTCCGAATGAGGGGCTCCCGGCCCACAATGCCGTACACTCATTTTCACCATAATGCGCATACTGATTCCTATCATGCCCGGAGGCCAACTGTGCAGTTTGAACGTCGAAACGTTAAACTTTCAGAAGTTGTGACGATTTTATTTCATACAGTTCAGTAATTGTCAACCTGTATATATGTTTTGATAATGATCATTTGACACTTCCTGCTACATTAAAACTGTAAGCTGGACCGGGATCGGATCTGCGACCGCTGCCTTTCTAGGGCAAGTTCTTCAACGACTGAGCTACACAAGAGCGATTCACGGACCAGAAGCTTCACTTTTGACAGTAGACCTACTTCACTTCGAACCTCCCGCACTTCAGAACATTTTAATCCACCAAGAAGTTTCAAATCAGCACACGCTCCGATGAAAAGCGGAAATTCATTCTGGAAACAATTCGCGAGTCGTTGTATGACTCAATATTCACATACGCACTGGTGCAATGAGATTTTTAACAGAATGAAATAAATTGTAAATGGAAAGATCGCTTCTTAAATCTGACGTGTTGTTGTTGTTGTTGTGGTCTTCAGTCCTGAGTCTGGTTTGATGCAGCTCTCCATGCTACTCTATCCTGTGCAAGCTTCTTCACCTCCCAGTACTTACTGCAACCTACATCCTTCTGAATCTGCTTAGTGTATTCATCTCTTGGTCTCCCTCTACGATTTTTACACTCCACGCTGCCCTCCATTGCTCAATTTCTGATCCCATGATGCCTCAGAACATGTCCTACTAACCGGTATCTTCTTTTAGTCAAGTTGTGCCACAAACTCCTCTTCTTCCCATTTATATTAAATACATCATCATTAGTTAAGTGATCTACCCATCTAATCTTCAGCACTCTACTGTAGCACCACATTTCGAAAACTTCTATTCCCTTCTTGTCCAAACTATTTATCGTCCATGTTTCACATCCATACATGGCTACGCTCCATACAAATACTTTCAGAAACGACTTCCTGACACTTAAATCTATACTCGATGTTAACAGATTTCTCTTCTTCAGGAACGCTTTCCTTGCCATTGCCAGTCTACATTTTATATCTTCTCTACTTCGACCATGATCAGTTATTTTGCTCCCCAAATAGCAAAACTCCTTTACTACTTTAAGTGTCTCATTTCCTAATCTAATTCCCTCAGCATCACCCGACTTAATTAGACTACATTCCATTATCCTCGTTTTGCTTTTGTTGATGTTCATCTTATATCCTCCTTTCAAGATACTGTCCATTGCGTTCAACTGCTCTTGCATGTCTTTTGCTGTCTCTGACAGAATTACAATATCATCGACGAAACTCAAATATTTTATTTCTTCTCCATGGATTGTAATACCTACTCCGCATTTTTCTTTTGTTTCCTTTACTGCTTGCTCAATATACAGATTGAATAAAATCGGGGAGAGGCTACAACCCTGTCTTACTCCCTTCCCAACCACTGCTTCCCTTTCATGTCCCTCGACTCTTATAACTGCCATCTGGTTTCTGTACAAATTGTAAATAGCCTTTCACTCCCTGTATTTTACCCCTGCCACCTTTAGAATTTGAAAGAGAGTATTCCAGCCAACATCGTCAAAAGCTTTGTTTAAGTCTACAAATCCTAGAAATGTAGGTTTGCCTTTCCTTAATCTTTTTTCTAAGACAAGTCGTAAGGCCAGTATTGCCTTACGTGTTCCAATATTTCTACGGAATCCAAACTGATACTCCCCGAGGTCGGCTTCTACCAGTTTTTCCATTCGTCTGTAAAGAATTCGCGTTAGTATTTTGCATCCGTGACTTATTAAACTGATTGTTCGGTAATTTTCACATCTGTCAGCACCTGCTTTCTTTGTGACTGGAATTATTATATTCTTCTTGAAGTCTGAGGGTATTTTGCCTGTCTCATACATCTTGCTCACCATATGGTAGAGTTTTGTCAGGACTGGTTCTCCCAAGGCTGTCAGTGGTTCTAATGGAATGTTGTCTACTCCGGGTGACTTGTTTCGACTTAGGTCTTTCAGTGCTCTGTCACATTCTTCACAAAGTATCGTATCTCACATTTCATCTTCATCTACATCCTCTTCCATTTCCATAATATTGTCCTCAAGTACATCGCACCTCTATATACCCCTTCCACCATTCTGATTTCCCTTCTTTGGTTAGAACTGGGTATCCATCTGAGCTCTTGATATTCATACAAGTGGTTCTCTTTTCCCAAAAGGCCTCTTTAATTTTCCTGTAGGCAGTATCTATCTTACCCAGGTAAGCCTCTACATCCTTACATTTGTCCTCTAGTCATCCCTGCTTAGCCATTTTGCATTTCCTGTCGATCTCATTTTTGAGACGTTTGTATTCCTTATTGTCTGCTTCATTTATTGCATTTCTATATTTTCTCCTTGCATCAATTAAATTCAGTATTTCTTCTGTTACCCAAGGATTTCTACTAGCTCTCGTCTTTTTACCTATTTGATCCTCTGCTGCCTTCACTACTTCATCCCTCAGGGCTACCCATTCATCTTCTACTGTACCTCTTTCCCCCATTCCTGTCAATTGTTCCCTTATGATCTCACTGAAACTCCGTACAACCTCTGGTTTAGTCAGTTTATCCAAGTCCCATCTACTTAAATTCCCATCTTTTTGCAGTTTCTTCCGTTTTAATCTACAGTTAGTCACCAATAGATTCTGGTCAGTATCCACATCTGCCCCTGGAAATGTCTTACAGTTTAAAACCTGGTTCCTAAATCTCTGTCTTACCATTACATAATCTATCTGATACCTTCTAGTATCTCCAGGATTCTTCCATGTATACAACCTTCTTTCATGATTCTTGAACCAAGTGTTAGCAAAATTCTACCAGACGGCTTCCTCTTACATTTCTTGGCCCCAATCCATATTTACCTACTATGTTTCCTCCTCTCCCTTTTCCTACTCTCGAATTCCAGTCACCCGTGACTATTAAATTTTCGTCTCCCTTCACTACCTGAATAATTTCTTTTATCTCATGATATATTTCATCAATTTCTTCATCATCTGCTGAGCTAGTTGGCATATAAAATTGTACTACTGTAGTAGGCGTGGCCTTCGTGTCTATCTCGGCCACAATAATGCGTCCACTATGCTGTTTGTAGTAGTTTATCCGCACTCCTATTTTTTTATTCATTATTAAACCTACTCCTGCAATACCCCTATTTGATTTTGTATTTATAAGCCTGTATTCACCTGACCAAAAGTCTTTTTCCTCCTGCCACCGAACTTCACTAATTCCCACTGTATCTAACTTTAACCTATCCATTTCCCTTTTTTAATTTTATAACTTACCTGCCCGATTAAGGGATCTGACATTCCACGCTCCGATCCGTAGAACGCCAGTTTTCTTTCTCCTGATAACGACGTCCTCTTGAGTAGTCCCCGCCCGGAGATCCGAATGGGGGACTATTTTACCTCCGGAATATTTTACCCAAGAGGACGCCATCATCATTTGACCATACAGTAAAGCTGCATGCCCTCGGGAAAAATTACGGCTGTAGTTTCCCCTTGTTTTCAGACGTTCGCAGTTCCAGCACAGCAAGGCCGTATTGGTTAGTGTTACAAGGCCAGATCAGTCAATCATCCAGACTGTTGCGCCTGCAACTACTGAAAAGGCTGCTGCCCCTCTTGAGGAACCACACGTTTGTCTGGCCTCTCAATAGATACCCCTCCGTTGTGGTTGCACCTATGGTACGGCCATCTGTATCGCTGACGCACGCAAGTCACCCCACCAACGGTAAGGTCCACGGTTCATACATCAAAAAATGTTTTGCATCACATCGGTTCCCAGAACTCCTAAAGATAGACGGTGAATGTGGATATTGTATCACAGACACAGTCGCTTTGACTGTTCAGAGACGTCATTATCCCGCCCAAATATGTAAACAACTGTGCATGAACAACGCCTATTAGACGAAGAGGATCCGACAGCCGACGAGTTCCAGTAATTCCACCAGGAAGGAGATACACGGCTCCTGTTGACTGTTGTTCAACCATGACTAGATGGTCAGTAACGCGGTTCGATCACGTCCTCATTTTTGCTTTATGCCAGGAAGGGCTCCCAACAAGGAAAGTGTTCAGGCGTCTCGGAGTGAACCAAGGCGATTTTGTTCTGACATGGAGAAGATAGAGACAGGAACTGTCAATGGCAAGCCTCGATCAGGCCGCCCAAGGGGTACTACTGCAGTACATGACCGCTACCTACGGATTATGGCTCGGAGGAGCCCTGACAGCAACGCTACCATTTAGAAGAATGCATTTCGTGCAGGTGTAGGACGTCTTGTTAAGACTCAAACTGTGTGCAATAGGCTGCATGATGTGCAGCTACACTCTCGACTTCTATGGCGAGGTCCATTTTTGCAACTACGACACCACGTAGTCAAGTACAGATGGATTCAACAACTTGCTGAATGAACCGCTCAGGACTGGCATCACGTTTTCTTCACCGATGAGTGTCGCATATGCCTTCAACCAGATAATCATCGGAGACGTGTTCGGAGCAGCCCAGTCAATCTGGACGCCTTAGACGCACTCTCCAGTGACTGCAGAAATGTGGAGGTTCCCTGCTGTTTTGTGGTAGCCTTATGTGGGGCCGACGCACGCCGCTGGTGGTCATGGAAGGCGCCGTAACGGCTGTACGATACATGAATGCTATTGTTCGACCGATAGTGCCACCATATCGACAGCATATTGGCGAGGCATTCGTCTTCATGGACGATAATTCGCGCTCCCAATGGGCACATCTTGTGAATGACTTCCTTCAAGTTAATGGCCTCGCTCGACTAGAGTGGCCAGCACGTTCTCCAGACATGAATCCCGTCGACCACGCCTGGGATAGATTAAAAAGGGATGTTTATGGACAATCTAGGGATCTACGTCGAACTGCCGTTGAAGAGTGGGACAATCTGGACCAACAGTGCCTTGATGAACTAAGGATAGTACGCCACGACGAATACAGGCATGCATCAATGCAAGAGGACGTGCTACCGGGTATTAGAGGTACCGGAGCGTATAGCAGTCTGGGCCACCACCTCTGAAGGTCTCACTGTATGTTGGTACAAAATGCAATGTGTGGTTTTCGTGAGCAGTAAGAAGGGCGGAAATGATGTTTATGTTGATCTCTGTTCCAATTATCTGTACAGGTTCCGAAACTCTCGGAACCCTGGTGATGCAAAATTTGTTTTGTGGTGTGTAGTTTTATTCTTTAGAACATACGAAATTCACTCAGTTGTAAGACTTCAAAAAACTTGTGTAGCTGTTACAAATATGGTAACTTTAGTAAGATAAAAACACTACTCGTAACAGAAATCAATAACACAATTCAAACTGTAATAGTAACGTTTTTCTAGGGACAGATTCATCAGGTTGGTAAAGTTAGTAACATTTTGTGATACTCAATCGCCTCTTAAAAGATTAAACGATTTTCGGTAAATATTTCCAAAATTGGGTGGCTTTGAGAACTAATTGACTACCATAAAATGTTGTCTCTGTCTCACTTTGACTAATGACAACAATTTATGGCTTAAACAATGTAACTGATCAAAGCAATGTCACTTCGTTTTGCAGTGAAGCTCTCTACGTCTTGCAGGTCATGATAAGTAGTCGATAATGAAGCATTACCTATTCCAGAAACTTGACGAGATGAAATGAAAGTGGTGCAGTACAACACCAACGAGATATTAGGGCAAGCACCATGCCATGAACTTGTGACGTCACACTAGTAGGCTTGTCCTCTCCACTTTTCGAACGCTCTACTCCGAGCAGTGATCCACAGGAATAAACAACACTTAAGCAAAAAGATATCGGCTGCAGGTCACGTGCTATCGAGAACTTGCATGGATTTAAACACGCAGTCAAGGATTATTAAACTCGAGAGAAACAATTACAGTTACTCGACCCCCCCACCCCCCCCCCTTATCTTTAGGATTCTCTTCGCATCTATTTGATTTAGACACTAACGTTTTAGGGCACCTTATGCCCACCCCTCGACGGTTAATATTATTGCGTAATATTTCCGGATGCGCAATAACATTGAACGTGTAGAGGTGAGATTGTGAGTATACGTAGTAATACTGAGAACATCAAAATCTTTTGGAAGATATTGCGTTGTCTGGAAATACTATGTCGCCTGTAGGCAGTACTGACAATAGCATTGCCAATCTCTTGTGTGCAACAATAGGTGGGTGCCTCTGTGTCCCATGTTCTTTGTTATTCTGTTGAAAATAGTTCATTACAAGACGAAAAAGCGTTGTTATTCGAGTGCATCGAAAGTTATAAATCATTGCCGACACTGTGTGATGTTAGGACAAATGAGTACAAAAGATAATAGTTAACAATGAATCGTATGATACAGAGAACGGTACCACACCGCCACGAAGGAAGACGTTTTAAAAATCTTGGGCAGAAGCAGGTATTTCTCCAGATGAGGGTGAAGGAGAGGGGGGGGGGGGGGGTGTTGGGATGGGGACAAGACTTTAAATTTTCCATTCTTTGTATAAATGAATTGGTAAGTCCTGAGCAGTGTAATGCCACAACTGCTATATTTTTTAGATGACACAATGATAGGTTTCATCCAGAGAATTTATGGTAATCCACTCCGTATTTATTATATCTAAATTACTTTCATATTTGAAAAAAAAAGGATAATCTGTGCTGTGGGACCCGCCCCCCACAAGAAATACAAGCTGATCAGTCGCGTAGCCCAATGTCTACTTTACATTGAAAGATGAAATGTGAATGCAAAATAAATGTTATGGAAATTGATTGATATGTCGCGTAGCCTAATGTTTATGTTCTCATTCAGTTTAATTGAAATTTACAATGTTTAACATCGCCCGGGTGGCGCAGAGATTAGCACACTTGACTCGCATTCGTGAGGACGATGGTTCACACCCTCGTCCGGCCCCTGACTTAAGTTTTCCGTGATTTCCCTAAATCAGTTCAGGCAAATGCTGGGACGGTTTCTTTGAAAGGGCACAGCTGATTTCCTTCCACATCCTCCCCTAACCCGATGGGTCCTCGCTGTTTCGTTCCTCACTCAAATAAACCTACCAATCATATTTAACTAACTTCTGGTCACAAAAACTAAAAGTACGAGGTAAATTTAGAAGCGATAAATTATCAGATAATGGACAAGTCTCCAAGTATTTTGATGCATATTATGCACTATATCGTAACGTAAGTACGGAAAATGCATGTTATACGGCAACTGCTAAAGTCATAGCGTTGTTTCACTGCGATGAGGCATGTAGTGCTACATTTGGCTGAAGGAGATGTTTAGAGGAATTACAGGAAATCACTTGTAGAAGAGTCTGTATGGATAAAAACTCGGTACCCCAGATTCCAGAATGAGGTGACAGTGATAATCGGTGTGGCGGAATGGTGGTGGTGAGGGGGGGGGGGGCGGGGGGGGGGGGGGTTCGGATGGTTGGAATGCCTATCTAAGGGCAGGTGATGTTGGGGACAATCATTTTCAGTAATTTGTCAAATGTTCAACCAGATACACGTAAGAAGTTATGATAGGCCTAAATCCTCAATTTATTCAAAGAGTTCTCAGTTATCTTTACGCCCCCTGAACCAATTTTTCATTCTCTTCTCTTTCTGCATGCAGAAAAGTAGAGCGATTATGCGATTATCGCAGCAGCATTTTCATTACCGTCCAACATTCTGAACCGCAACATTACTCCACAGTATTATTGAGTAAAAGGACAACTTCCATAAAATTGCACAGTATTGTTTACCAACGTTATTGACCGTCTAGGGTGCACCTACAGGAGAGTCACTCCAAAGTTCATGAGATGTACACTACTTTGCGTGCCCCTAAAATGTTGCATTAACAAGTAAGCAATTTTCCATATGCACGTGACCTGTTAGTGTGCACTATAATATCTTAGGTTTTTTCAGAACGTTTAACTACTATCCGTAAGAATGCTGTTCGTAATACTGTTCTAGGAAATTTTTACGGCTGGTAGATGATTAATGTTAGAGCCAATGTTTGGCTACAAGACATTATTTCATGTATTAAAAGACAACCAACACTAAATCCATTTTAGACCCTAATATTATTGTCGCTTATCTGACTTAGTAATTGTTAATTTATCTCGTAAAATATATAAATGTCGAGTGACTAGGGCCTCCCGTCGGGTAGACAGTTCGCCGCGTGCAAGTCTTTCGATTTGACGCCACTTCGGCTACTTGCTCGTCGATGGGGATGAAAAGATAATGATCAGGACAACACAACACCCAGTCGCTGAACGGACAAAATCTTCGGCCCAGCCGGGAATCGAACGTGGGCCTTTAGGATCGAAATTCTGTCGTGCTGACCGCTCAGCTACCGGGGGCAGACAAGTGTATCTCGTGATAGCTTCAGATCAGACGTAGCTAGGGTGGAAGTTAAATCAGCGCTCAGTCAATACGCCAACATCCAAATAATACGTAGAGGTGAAGAGGAATAATTTTTATGACCAGAGCGTCCCGTTGGCGCTACGTTTTGCTTTATTTGCCAAATATGTATAGTTGCTATTAAAGACCTCATAATATTTTCAGCAGAATTAATAAATATGTTGTAACAAGTTTTCGGACGATAGCAAGAATCTGTTAGTACAGTTAGGCACAAGTAGTTAAGTAATGGAATGAGTTGCGGCACCGTGAAATTAAATTTGGGTGTTTTAAAACTCAGTTTCCAAGTGGAGAGGGGCAGGTGCAGACGACAGGAAAACTAAATTACGCCAGGTAACCTAGTTTAGCTGCAAACATTAGCATCGGGCTTTGTTGAAAACAGACGAATGAGGTTTCGTTATGGTGTTTTCATTTGTGGTAAGGACCGTCCTTGAGACGAAATACAATAATCGTGATGTACTAGTTGTATTCCTTTGACGTCACTTATCTTCGAGGAGCTCTAAAAGAGAGATTTCTAGCTCTAATGCACCACTTCTTGATTGAAATGGATCTGTTTCTGAGTTGTTGGTAACCCATACATTTCAAATAGCAAAATATAGAAACTATGCCTTTCTGAAATCACTGTGGTTAAATTCATCCGTCTTTATACATCTGCATATACGTATACCTGATGTCCCTGGAGGCATGGTCAGTATTCAGGAATATGACAGGAGAAATCATTCGAAGAAAAAAGGCTAGTAAACATGGGCTCTATAATCTAAAATTAAGAAGCTTTGAGCTCGTCTTCATCCTGGATAGGGCAAAACACGCCTTCTCTACTGCAAGCTCTTTGTTTTTTATATTTTGTGAGGAAGTAGTGTGGGTCAAAGCAAGATAAAAATGACTACTAACGTGGGCTTCTTAAGAACAATGAACACTTGTTCATTTTCGCTGATATGGAACACGTCGCTTCCACTGAACACGTGCTCATAGCATCTAAGGTATGCATATTAGAGTCCATGTTTACCAAGTGTCATATCCCTGAATATTGATTATTTCTACTGGGACATCCTGTGTGTTCTGCAGAAGCTACTGTAGCATGAATAGTGGAGGGCACTATGTAACACAAAAAAATGGTTCAAATGGCTCTGAGCACTATGGGACTCAACTGCTGAGGTCATTAGTCCCCTAGAACTTAGAACTAGTTAAACCTAACTAACCTAAGGACATCACAAACATCCATGCCCGAGGCAGGATTCGAACCTGCGACCGTGGCGGTCTTGCGGTTCCAGACTGCAGCGCCTTTAACCGCACGGCCACTTCGGCCGGCTATGTAACACAGAAGCAATATTTCGCCGTATTCTATTCTCATATCGAGCGACTGGAAAATTATTGTATATAAGCCGCTCAAGAGCCCAATCTATCTTATGTTTACGATCCAAACACGAATATACAATGTCCGCACAGTCTCCTTCGAATACAAGTTCTCTAAGTTTGTCCACCAATGTTTCACGAGACTTACAACGGCTTCATTCACTATCCACCGGTGTTTTACGGGATTTACGTCGCCATTCTTCTAAAAATTACGATTTAAGTTCTCCGAGCACTTTCTTACACTTCCTTACTGACCAAGCCGACCTGTTACTATCCTAGCTGGTCACCTTTAAATTCATTTTTAAGGTATCGTCATTCCTTCTTGATATAGAATCCAAACACTGGATAATACTCTATAATTGATTGCATTCGCATATTTGTACGTGATTTTCTTAATTGAAGCTTTGCACCTCCTGAGACTGCTTCTCCCGAGGTTCTGACTTTGTGTGTTCATCCAATTTCATGCTACTTCTTACTACTGTCCATAATTTTTATACATATAGAGACATTGCTGAGAGGTTATAATAGAGCAAATTGTGTGTTCCAAGAGAGGCAATAAGAAACGAGCAACATCCGCCATATTGTTGGAAACGGTGGAGTACAAAACTTGGACTGAACAAGGATGGCTAAAGAATTAGGCATGTGTTGAGAATTTCGTTGGTGCAGTATTTACTCAGCGCAATCAAATACTTACCACGTGCATCTCATTACAAGCAATAATGATTTCAAGTGGAATTTTAAATGATGTTTCGATAGAGCGTTCGAATAGTAAATTAGTGTCATACTTGGTTACACGCCAAGTCCTCTAACGCTAATCCTATTGATACAGATTTGTTATCCACGTCTTTCTTGCCCAAATTCCCCACATATGGTGTGCTGACTCTCGCCAGGCTGTCTACTTGATGTTGCCACGCAGCAACACTACTCATATTCAGCTGCTGGTGGAAGACTCGCTATGAGTTTTAAAATTTTATTTTATTTTTAATCTACTGGCTTTCGGAACATGACCGTACAGCCATCTCAACAATGAAAATGTCGTATTACAGATTACAGTTTGTTTTGAAAATTTCAGGTACACATTAGTTTAAGTCGCGCGAATTTATTTATTTATTTTTTGCACCATGGTTTGAAGTTACACAGGTTTAACAAATGACTAATTCCAACATACTACGGGGATCAAGCGCCCCTATCTCGAGAGAGGCGAGAGACAGGTTCCTAAGCAACACGTCGCCAGCGCTCTCTCGACCGGAAGTATTTCGATTGCCGCCGCTGACCGAAGGCCTCTGTCACTAGCTGAACCACTCTCACTGATATTCTAATTTGCGTTCTGTCATTCATTCTCACAGTGGGCTTAGGCTATGACAGGACATTGCGTCAGATTATAGCAAGAGGACCGATAGTGTCTGCCAGAGGACTATTAGAGAAGAACTTGTACCTCTGCATATGGATTCTGTTAAAGTTAAGTAGCAACTATCTGTTCAAGTAAATGAAGAATGTGTTAATGCATATGTGCATTTGATATTGTAGAAAGAGGATGCCGGCCACCCATAACATCCTCTATCATGTTACCTACAGTAAAAGACCCAAGAACTTACATGAGTATTCAGACATATACATGCAGGAGTTACATGGAGACATACCTTAAGGGTCTGAGCGTTCCAAATCCTACTGAGCAGTATGTGGTATTACAGTCAGTTAATTGAGGATTCACCTTCCCCTGGCATTCGAACTACCACTAGTATCCTGATGTTGGCACTGTTGACGTACTTGTACAGTAGTCTGTGCTTTACTGTGTCGCTGGGTGCTAACAAGGTTAGGAGGCTACTTGGGAACTGATGACGAAGGCCCCAGAGATTATTTGTAAGTACATTTATGTGATAGGTATTTTAAAAATATTATAGGAAAATGCCATTTTGTCAAAAACTGACATTTTGAGCCTGTGTCTGTGTACAAAAGCTGTGACTGGTTGCTCTTATCTTCTATATAAGATGGTTTAGATCTTCTCCCTCTCCGGAGACACAAAGAGGGCTGGCGCTTAGTTTGAGCTGACAGAGGTGCTTGTTGAACTTCCAAAGATTAAATTCAGCCGTGAAAACTCTTTGATATTTGTTCCTTATTACCATAATACACTTGAAATCGTGGGATGAATTAGTGTGTACTGACGGCCTTTGATAATATATGTCCTCGGTCGCTCCTCCTGCCAGTTCAAGGATTGGTTCAAATGGCTCTGAGCACAATTAGACTTAACTCCTGAAGCCATCAGTTCCCTAGAACTTAGAACTACTTAAACCTAACCAACCTAAGGACATCACACACATCCATGCCCGAGGGAGGATTCGAATCTACGACCATAGCGCTCGCGTGGTTCCAGACTGAAGCGCCTAGAACCGCTCGGCCACAAAGGCAGGCTCAGTCCAAGGACAACCGCTTTCTGAGCATGGCTACCATATCTGTGGGAGGAGGTTTATCATGTTTAATAGCTTCATGAGGATATGCCTGCTTTGCTATGGTATTTGCTTATTCATTTCCATGATCCCAAAGTGCCTTCTCATTTATAACATCACACAGCTGCAACAGGTCCTCAGCATTCGAAACCTAACGTTGATAATTCCAGAACTATGGTATTGGTCCTACTATTATGATAGTTTCTAATGAGTAGCAAGGCTGAAATACTGTCAGAGTTTCAGGATATTTAGTCTGCTGCGGTTGTCTGTCCGAATAGTATGGCTTCCAGATTGGCAGTCAGCTTCTGTCATAATATTGGGGTGTGGATGAAGCTTGATAGGCTTTGGTATTTGTTTCTGGGTACCGAATAAGCCCCAGCAGTGCCTTCACTAGACTTGTACCTCAGCTCTATACAAAACGCACGCCACACACACATCGTGATACACAGAATTTACCATTGCATTAGCCGGGTCCTGATTCTGAAACGTTTAACAGGTCCGGTCTTTGCACAGTCGACGTCATAGTGTGGTAGAAGAGGACTTTTCCACACCTGGTTCCTTTATGCCTCCATCTCCACATATTCAGCCACTCAGGGCGGAAGTTGCTTATTTTTCCAATATCTCTCGCACACACACTAGGATGTTCATTCCCGGATATTTTCATCAAAAGGCTCATATTCTTAGATATATAGGCGCAGGAGGAAATTGTTGCAGAGGAATATTCGTCTTTCACTTCAACCGCTAATGTGTTGATTGAGGTTGATATGAATACTACAGTAACTATACGCAAGGTCGAGTCTTTGGAGTATGCTGTGTGACACTGATTCGTAACACAGGTGTGTCCTTCCTAGGAACCGTAATCGAAGTGTGTCCTTCCTAGGAACCGGTATGAAGTCTTCGCTGTCCGCAGACCAGACCCCCACGATACTCCAGTCGCAGCTCTATTAAGATCGTCGTAATGTTACGTTGGATATGTGGAGCCCATCGCAGTTCATCATCGATAATCATTCCAAGACACTGTGCTGTTTTCCCAGCTGTAAAATTACGTTGTGCCGGTTGGATAGTGTAGGGAGGTATAATCCTGTAGTGAGTAAACTACCTAAGAGTAGACTTGCCACAAGAGATTTTAAAGCCCCTGTTTGTGCAGCATTCATGCAGGCGGCTGAGAGCGGTGTGCATTTCCAGTTGATACGACTGAGTACTGTCATCGGAAGATATACTTACGTTGTTTGGGTATTGTAATATTTGGATGCGTGATAAAGAGGTCATGGACGTCTCCGGTATAGTGTTTGAATAATAAGGGAGCCAAACCCCTGAAGCTGTCCTTTGCTAGTTTTTCTGGGTCACAGTGTAGTCCTGTGTTACAAAATGATTGTGTTCCTGTTGCTCAGAAAGCTTAAAATGTTACGTAAAATTTGTTTCGTAATCTGGAGTTTCGCCAGCAAAGTAAATTTACAAGTCTATAAACGCAGGTATCGTATTACTATTCCGAGAGAAATTTAGCTGTATATCAATAACTAACTGTAAAAGGGTTTCAGTTGTCCATTTTCGTTCCCGAAACTCAAGTTGTTCTTCCGGTAATATTTTCTTGATCTGACAACACGATTCTAAGGGTCGCCTAATAATTCTTTCGATTGCCTTCGCCGGGAACGGTAGTAAGATGACAGACCGATACAACTTGAATTTATCACATCTTTTCCAGATTTGTGCACGGAGACGACACTACTTGTTTTCAGAGTGTGATTTTGGTCTTCTGTTTCCATAAATATTCATCAGTAGCCGAAGCACCGGGTAGTCAATATAATCCGGACCAAATGCGAATCCTTTCCTCGGGAGAGCGCAATCTGAATTTCTTCCAACGAAAAGGGTAGTGTAATGACACTACTGCCCTCTTCACATTCCACCTCATCTTCCTTGTCCCTTACGTGACTTGGGGTTATAATACACAGGAACTATTACGAAAGTTCTTCAGATGGAGGAGGTGTATGCATGTCAATCTACATAACGTTTTCTGTGTTCATTATCGCTTTCCAAATCCTCATTCTTTGTGTTACTTCGCAGACCACACTGCAGAAATTTTGCCACAATTCATTTTCTTTTTACTCTAATATTTCCTTCGCTAAACATTGTGCTTTCATCAGAGAAAGAAAGTTTGCATCATTAGGCAGATTTTTGTATTTTCACAATGTCTTGCTTCGTTATTTGAAGCCTACATCACATTCTGAATCCCACTGACAAGGTTAAGGCATTTCAGTAGTCCACTTATGTTCTTTTTGAGGTATTGAGACTCTACTGCTTTACTGATGAGCCATATAAAGACCTGTTAATCCATTAGGATCCCGTTTCGATGATCGATTCAGGTTTGTTTTCCAGTAGCCAGTAGTGTTTCGTATAGGTTCCAATTGGCTTTGTTTGTGTTCCATTTGCGGTTGGTTAAGTGTTTCACAGTTTATTATGATTTGAATTGGCAGATGATCCGCACCTGAAGCATCCGGTATCACTCCCTGTGTTTTTCCGATAGACACTCAAGGAGATGCTAGGCTCCAGTCCACTGCCGTCGGTCTTCATTTGATCAAACTCTTGTCGTGGGTAAGCCATCGTACATCCTCTCGTAACTTTCCAGTTGTGTCTG
The DNA here is from genome assembly GCF_023864345.2 of Schistocerca serialis cubense. Taxonomy (NCBI): domain Eukaryota; kingdom Metazoa; phylum Arthropoda; class Insecta; order Orthoptera; family Acrididae; genus Schistocerca; species Schistocerca serialis. The sequence continues at coordinate 528,222,069 of NC_064645.1, forward strand.
TATTTCTGCGAACCCACAGTGTACAGTGGCCATTAAAGTCGCCTAACAGCAGATGTGATTTCCCGATAGAGACCATGACTGTTGTCAGCTCTTGTTTGGAAAGTCTGTCGTTAGGTGCTTTGTATGTCGAGACCAAATTCAGATGGGTGTTTTTGAACCGCAGGTGGATACCAGTTATTTGTAATGCATCGTGCTGAATACCAATATTGACAACGGAAAGTGGACATCTTATTTTACCAAGGACGCTGCACTGCCGTAGCGATAATCTATATCTTCTCTGAGGACTGAATAGCCCAAGAGTGTGAACGTTTCGTTCCGTTTTAGCCATGTTTCGTTGATAAAACGAATGCCTACTTTCACACCGAGCAAAAGCATTGTCAGAAGATGTTGAAGGCAGTCTCTGCTCGCACTGAGCTTTGTTGCATTCCACTGTATGATTTTATAGGTCTTTTTGCGATGTAAGGAGTGGGGATCATCATGTTTTGGATTGACACCACACCCAATGTGTTCGTAGTACTGGAGTTGGCCCAATGGCAGCGTGCTGGTGCGATATATCGTTCATCATCGCCATAATGAAATTGTTGTTAACAAGGTAGTTCACAACATCAGCCATTTCAGTGGCTCTGTGAAATTATGGGTGGTAGGACTTAGGACTCATTGGTGAGAGGGCGAGGTAGGATTCCCGAGAATCATACTTTGGGGGGGACCACCTATGTTCCATAGAATTTAATAATTGCTGATGATATTTGGTCATGTTCTATGAGAGGAGGTGACAGCAGTGTCGACGGTGAAGCCACTGAGGCAGCATTCCTGATGTCTGCGGCATTGACTTCAGGGGATGGGCTGGTTCCTGCGGATCGTGAGCGGCCGTCCTGATATTTGCATTGGGCCGTTGTTTGACCGGTAACGACGGTAATTCTGCACCCTCTCTCGCAATGTTTTCTGGGAGAAGTAACTGCATGCGCATAAGCCCTGTTTTCAAATACAGCTGTTGCTTCTCGGAAGGTAACGTCAGTGAGGGGCTTAAATGTATTAATTTCCTTGTGTTTGAGATACATGGGTCAGTCCGGGATAGGGCACTGTGCCCAGCGGTATAATAAATACAGAGTCGTTGGTTGGCTCTCCCACAGGCATCACTTCTGTACATCCTGACGATTACTTCTCTGACAAAGTCTAAATATATACCACATTGTTTTACTTGATAATGCCTTAATGCCGAAACAATAATACTAATATAAAATAAAGAAGGTTGTACAGTTAAATGGCGGAAATTTCACTCAAACGCTTATGCATGGGCGCGCGCAGTAGGCAAATCATGAGTTACTTCTGCACTGTTTGCGCCAATTTACAAATCGCAAACAATTGTAACATTGTAAGACGGATTGTACACATACGCGTCCGCGGGCAGTGAACACCATGAATATAAACAAACTGTGGGAGCCGCTCTGATCTAAATGTCTCAACAGGTATTGGGGACGGATTTGTTACTTTCACCCATTCAAGATTACAGTTTCACTACATCTCTTGATCGCAATAACTTCTCAGCATCACGACATGTCCCCTTTTAATTCTTCCTCCACACAGGAGTTTTCAGCATTGTTGGTGATACATTGTTTAGTAGTGAATAACTTCAGAATGTAAGCCTCCAAATTTTCATCGTCTAAGAAACAGTGTTGGACAAAGGCACTGACAATAATCCTGACATTGACTAAATTTTAACACGGTTTTTTCCTGTCGCTATAATATTGATCACGTTCCTGCATAACCACTCATATTCTGCCCTAATGGTGAGCCTGATTATGTAACTGCACCTACTTTCAAAAAATAAGAGAAAAAGCTCTTTGTAGGTAGTTGTGTATATGTTAGCAGTGCAACTTACATGTTGGTGGGTGATGTTACCTTCGTTATTCGTCGTCTCCTTCTTCGTGCTGTCGCTCTGGCGTTTCTGAAAGGGATGCAAGTCTCTCGTTCGTTGTTGATTTGGGTTGGGTTGTCTGGGGGAAGAGATCAAACTGCGCGGTCATCGGTTTCATCGGATTAGGGAAGGACGGGGAAGGAAGCCGGCCGTGCCCTTTCAAAGGAACCATCCCGGCATTTGCCTGGAGCGATTTAGGGTAATCACGGATAACCTAAATCAGGATGGCCGGACGCGGGATTGAACCGTCGTCCTCCCGAACGCGAGTCCAGTGTGCCAGCCACTGCGCCACCTCGCTCGGTGCGAGTCTCTTGGCATGGTTTTATCGACAGATGGAACGTTGTTTTCTGTCTGCATTGAGGGACACGACGGTTGCGCTGCTGATCACTTCACTCATGGGTACACGATGTTTATCAATATCCACTGCCACAATGAACGGCTATACGGCTAGTTATGCGAAGTTCGTAGTGCGTGGAGCCGTGGGTGTTGAAGGGGGGGGGGGGGGAGGGGGGGGGAATGGGCCGGGAATGCAATCGTCACTGTCGATGGTGGTGAGCGCAGCGTAGCAAAAGTTTTAACGATTTCGCGGAACCCATAAAAGTTTATCGAAAAATGGAACAAATTATCACTGTTTCAATAGGACGAGCACTAGCCGTGTAGCGAGTATTTGCGCTTCCCTGCCCCGGAGAGAACTGTGCTGGCTCTGCTTCGTGTTTCGATAAACATACAAGGTACTTATAAATCGTGGGAAAATCTAAACTTTCTTTATGACTTTATTAAGTTCTATAGTCTTTCCTGATTACATTGATATCTACATTATAGGGTTTCTAATAAAAATGACCTATATATGCCAAATTTTAAAGATATCGTTATGTATGCCGCCACACCCCCTTTTTTCTGTTACAGAAACCAGTATTATTTCGAAAAGATCTGTGAACTTTCTGTTTCCAGCGATTATACGTATGACACATTGTGTATGTTTGTAATAGTGCCGGTTTCTAGTGTCTGTAAGTGATTATCTTTGCTAGTATTTACTTTTGTTTCGCTGAAGCAGTTTGTTCACGTGTAACTGAATGTTTGTTGCCCAAATGCTACATATATTTGTGGAAGTACATATCCTTTAGTGTGCAGTAAATACGAACTACGTCACGCATCAAGAAATTCAATAAAGGAAATTTCATGCTAACCAGTTCGAATACAATGCAAGCCACACTGTTGAAAGTAACCTACGTATCAGTTCTTTAGGGAAGAATGTTCCACTTGGCACGCCTCCTGGTCATTCAAATTTTTGTGTTAACAATGATGCTGTCTGTAGTGGATTTTTTAATTTCTTATGTCGGCATTTTATCTTCTTTCATAAAGGATGTGGCGAAACGTAAACAATGTGATGGTGTAAGCTGTCTGGAAATAACTGATCAAAAAAGTAGCAGGAAGAGTTTGGCGTCAAAACTAGTTGTTCAGTGTAGATCCCGCAATAAATCTACCTCGAAAATGACTTCGAACATTGTGCATAATTCATATGATGTCAATTAAAAGTTAGTGTATGCAGTGCGTGCAGTAGGAAAAAGAGAGAAAGGCTGCTAAGCCGTTTTGTGGTTTGATGGACCTTCCTCCTCCTCCCAGTAGGTTCAGAAAGCACATAAAAATACTTTGAAGTCGCTTGACGGTTGTGTCTAAAGAATCTATGAACCGTGCAGTAGAAGAAACTGTAAATATTATTGGAACCAGGGACGTTGCTGTTGTACTTGATGGGACATGGCAACGTCGAGGACATCATTCCTTGAGTGGTGTTGTAAGTGCTACTTCTCTGGAGAATGGAAAAGTAGTTGATACTGAATGCTTATCTAGGTACTGTCACAACTGTCATGGTAGCACTGAAGGACACATTGAACATTAGTGTTCTAAGAGTTATGATGGCTAAAGTGGAGGTATGGAGTGTGATGAAGCTCTAAAAATATTTCGGAGGTCGGTGCCCGTTTATAACGTTAGATACGGCTCAAATGGCTCTGAGCACTATGGGACTTAAATGCGGTGGTCATCAGTCCCCTAGAACATAGAACTACTTCAACCTAACTAACCTAACAACATCACACACATCCCTGCCCGAGGCAGGATTCGAACCTGCGACCGTAGCGGTCGCGCGGTTGCAGACTGTAACGCCTAGAACCGCTCGGCCACTCCGGCCGCCTAACGTTAGATACACCAAGTACCTAGGCGATGGGGACTCTAAAGCTTTAAATAAAATTAATGAGTTCAATGTTAATGGTGATACCCTGATAACAAAATCTCTGTCTGGTGGACATATGCAAAAGAGGATGGGTGCTAGATTGAGGAAGCTATGGAGAGAATTGAAAGGTAAGTTACTGTCTGATGGAAAATCTCTGTGTGGCTGAGACAGATTGACAGAAGCTGAAGTAAACCTTCTTCAGAGTTATTATGGACTGGCCATTAGACGATCTGCAGCTCTGAATGCTGTTACAGCAATGAGGAAAGCTGTATTGGCCACCTACTTTCATAAGTTGTCTACAGAATACCACCCTGTTCATGGACGTTGGCCTAAAGGAGCAGATTCTTGGCGTGGTTACCAAAAATCAAAATAAAGTAGTCAAATATACCATTACAAGCACTCTCTTCCTGAGCCAGTTATGAATGAAATAAAACCTATTTTTAGAGAGATGAGTGACACTGTGTCGTTTAGTAAATGTCTTCATGGGGGCACTCAGAATACAAATGAACGTTTCAATAATTTCATATCGGAAATATTACCCAAGCATGTTTTTGTAGGACTCAATACATTAAAAGTTGGTGTACTAGATGCAATGTTATGTTTCATTGATGGATTGATAGGAAGATAAATTGCTTGCGTGTGACAGACCACAGATACATGAAACTGAAAGCTTCGCACTTCAAGTTACCCAAGAAGCAAGAAGTGCTAAAAGGAATGCCAAGAGGAGGCTTGAAGATGAAACGCTGAAGGACGAAGACTATGCTTCAGCAATGTTCTGAGCACCCCGCAAAAAGACTCCGTCTATAGGCCACAAATGTCCCATCGGGACCATCCGACCGCCGTGTCATCCTCAGTTGAGGATGCAGATAGAAGGGGCGTGTCGTCAGCACACCGCTCTCCCGGTCGTTATGATGGTTGTCTTTGACCGGAGCCGCTACTATTCGGTCGAGTAGCTCCTCAATTGGCATCACGCGGCTGAGTGCACCCCGAAAAATGGCAACAGCGCATGGCGGCTGGATGGTCACCCATCCAAGCGCCAGCCACGCCCGACAGTGCTTAATTTCGGTGATCTCACGGGAACTGGTGTATTCACTGCGGCAAGGCCGTTGCCCCAGCAATGTTCTGAGGCACAGTTTAATTGGACTCATATCTTCATTCGCAATTTCCCGCTAGTTGTACGTTTCAGAATTTTGGTACAAATATTTCCTAAAGTTTATAAAGCATTGCTCTAATTTTTTTCTGTGACTTGAAATAGTTCATACTTACGTAGTAGACATAAACGTTATTGCAGGATCAACTAAATTATAGAGAAAATAACATTTTACTAGGAGAAAATTATAAAAATTAAAATGTAAAATATGGTACTTTTATCCTTGTAATATACATAATAGGTGGAATTAATTAGGTTTAGTACCTTAGCCATGAAGTCATGCATATCTGGTAAAAATTTGTATAACATTGGATTAAATGGTTCGGTTGGTAGGACTTGTTCTGAGGCATCAAGGGATCACCAATTTAGTATTGGAGGGTAGCGTGGTGGGTAAAAATCGTAGAATGAGACCAAGAGATGAATACTCTAAGCAGATTCAGAAGGATGTAGTTTGCAGTGGGTACTGGGAGATGAAGAAGCTTGCACAGGATAGAGTAGCATGGAGAGCTACATCAAACCAGTCTCTGGACTGAAGACCACAACAACAACAACAAAGTAGGTTTAAAATATTAAAAAAACTTCTAATTTGCTTAGAAACTGTGCTGTATTATTTGATATCAACATAAAATCTGTAAAACATATACGTAATAAACAGTGTCTGAAAGAAGTAGGTGTTGATTTTTACATACTATTGAGCCGGAAAAGTACTCTGTATCTTTAAACACAGTATCACACTTCACTAAAATGGAACGGCTCTATCGCATGAACTTACAACATTTCATCTTAAAAACTTTAAACAAAATATTAATAGAAGAGAAGATAAGCTTGGAGACAGTAGAGTCCCTCGGTATCTTATTAACCAAGAAGTCTTAGTACACTTTAATTTAAAAGGCCTATCTACGCAGGACGCGTTACAGGTACATTTTGAAATGTTCAACCATACCAGAGGCAGCAGTGGAACTCACTATCACTTCCTTGTGATGCTGTAACGTCATCCCGATAGGTAGCTTTGGTCGTAGGTCTTCGGATAAAATATTAGTAGGCCCTTAAAAGAGCACAGCGGCCGGCTTTGAGAGCTGTAGGTTGTGTGTAATAGATACCAGGTGGGTATACATGCCACAGCTGAGGTAAATTATGGCAGTGAAGAGGCCTGAACGTGCTAGTTGGTTGTATGGAATCAGCACTGTAAAATCTGTGGCAGAACGGTCGAAAGGAGATATCGTGTTTGGATGTGCCTATGACTTCACATTGAACGTAATTCGCAGACTCGCTCATGCTTCAAAGCAAGCTGTCTAGAGTGTCTACAACGAACAGTGCACCGCTCGCAGCCATAAACACGACCTAACGACAGAGGTAGTAAAAAGATCCCAATTGACAAGGGCAGGAGGCGAATTGCACTCCTTGTCAGTAGCTGTCGGCTTCAAACTCGACTCCAACAGCTACTGTCAATAAATGCAAGACCAGTTTAGCCGATTGCTTCACAAAAGAGCGTTGCTGACAGCACCGCACAAAACGGCTCCCCTTGAATGGGCCAAGCGACACGGGAGCTGTGCAGTAGCTGTCTGCAGGCGTATAGTAAGTCGCAATTTCGCCTCTTTTCGAACTATGTAAGGAGTTGTGGCCCCAGCACCTGAAAGAAGCGTTTCACCTGCAGCGAATGGAGAATACTGATCAAGACAGTCGTGGTTATCTGATGGATTGAAGAAAATTGTCGTACTTTGATTTTGTCGCACTCATTCAGTTATACGTGAACTTGAACCAGGATGTTAAATTCAGAATTCTGGGTGACCGTTTCTTCTAGATGTTCACGATGAGTATGCTGTGAACACACACCTCTTCAAAATGCCAACAGTCGTGTTAACTGGGCTGTATGTACAAGTTCAAAGTTGGAGAATAATTGCGCTATTTATCGCACTTCAATTGATTTTATACGGGTTGATTCTTATTCAGGCAAGTTATTTAATATAAGACATATGTGGCCACAAATTTAGGGGACATGCCAAACAGGTGGATGAGGAATGTTGAATATGTGACGTCTCCAGATGACGTACCTCGCCACGCGTGCGACGTTTGAGCCTGTCGGTCCGTCGCACCTGACCATCCCAACCAAAGTCACGTATCTGTGTCGGAGTGACTCCGGGCCCACATGCCTGACTTCATATCGTGGAGCACAGAGTTCAAGTCTTTTGTCTGGCAGGAAGTATTTATTCCCATTGCATTAGACAATTATGTGTTTACATTCGGGTATGATTTATTGTATCTTCTGACTCCCCTCGTTTATTGTAAGGTACAACAGAAACCAACCGTACTGAGCCACAAGCAAATGAGTATAAGCTTCCAAATTGCGTTTCTACCAGTGAATGACATACGTTTTCTTTGCAAAAAAGAAGGAATAAAAGGGAGGAACACAAAGTAGAAACACCTTTTTCTTGGCTATCGAGAGGACAGTAATGTTGTTACTTATTCATTTACAACAGATGACAACTACAAAAGCCTCAAAAATTTACACGATTTGTTGAATGCAAATATGGCATCGCTCAATTAACCCTTCAATCACGCTTGCGAAAATACCTGACTCTGAGGTACGTGTTGGACTCTTCGGGTGCTGTTAACTAGCACCTTCATATAGCCCCACACCCTGCAAAAAAAAAGAAAAAAAAAAGAAACTTTAGCGGAGCAATGTGTAGAGCTGCTGTCTGCTACCAGCGAAGGTTGGCTCGAGAATTCCAACCACCGTACGTGCCGCGAGGTACGTCACCTGATGAAGTCATACGTTCTGAAGTTTTCATCCACTTTTGGGATATTTCCAAACTTTGAGGCCCAGTGTCTTACATTAAATTATTTGTCTCAGCGTCATCCACGTCGCTTTGCGTTTTCTTAAACTTAAATAAGTATCATTTTGTATATCCCCTTGTTTTATTTCCAAAATCATATCTTGAACAGTTTGGAAAAGGTGACAGGTAACAACAAACACGTAATTCTGTAGGTGAGCGTTAGGGTAACATGTCGCTGACACCGCCGCTAGGAGCCACTTCTCCTGCACCTCCATAACTCAGTAGCTTCTTGTTTCACAGTGTGGCCATCGTAAATTCATTACTCGGCTTTTTCACCCCCGTGAGTGGCTTGGCTTCCTACCTTGGACTGATATGGCTTCAGGAAAACCATGTTTTCAGTCCCAAGACATGACTGTGGACGTAGTTTTGGACTCCATACATCCACCTTTCGTTAGATAATGGAGCAATACGTGTTACTATATCTTTGTATAATAAGGATGACACCTTCATCTGTTTTAATTGTTATATCTCACTGGCAATCGATTTCTGTGTTACGTTACACTATATGCAAGCCCCTCTATGGTACCTGGTGATCATTTACATACTGATCATCATATATATATATATATATATATATGTGTGTGTGTGTGTGTGTGTGTGTGTGTGTGTGTGTAGTTTTTGTACCCCCTACGAAACATACAACTCGTATGTTTCTCTAGGTGGGACAATGTAACACCGGAATTGATTTCATGATAACATTACTACCTATCTATAAAAATGGATGTATGTTTGTATGTATGTTCCACATGTCTTCCTAAATCACTGGACCAGTTCCAACCAAACTCGGTACACACATCACTTACTGTCTCCAGAAAATAGTTGTGGGGATGACAACCAATTACGATCGAAGTGGCGGAGGTGGGGGTGGAAAAGCGTTGTATCTTACTATGCGTGAATTCAAAAATTTTTATTCATCCAGTATTTGAGAACGAGGGCACTTTGTGGCTTTAAACAAAGTTTGCACATAATTTCAAACCCTTAGTAAGCCATTTCTCGCTGACAGTCCCCCTAAAATGATGAAAGTATGGGAGGTCTCCACTTTACTCCAGTCTTGCTATTCATGCTGTAAAACTGCTGCATCAAGTATGACGCTTCAGTTTATTACGTCATTACTCCTAACTCTATTCGTAACACATCTGGTAATCGGTATCCAGATATACCACTCAATATACCTGCAAAACGTCATAATCATTGAGCTCCGTAGAAACGAAACTGCAGGGGAAATGCATGTCTCAATATGTGTCAGGTGTATTAACTATTACAGATATATGTGATGAGCGTATGCGGCCTTAGTCACAATTATAAAGCTCTTCCTATACCCCTCGATCGATTTCAACCAAATTTGGTACACAAAATACTTATTATCAGGAAAGAAATATTGGAGGGGCGAGAAACAGCAAACCCTAATGGCCTTGGGGAGATTACATGGAGAGACAACGTCCTAAAGAGGAGTTTGATGGACACAGATAGAGAGGAAGAGAATGGACAGACGTAGGGGAGAGGGAAATAGGTGGAGAAAACGGAGAAGATGCACAGAGAGAAAAAAGGGTAAATGTATTGAGAGAGGAATGACAAGGTGATGGACAGAGAGGTGGGGAGGAATAAATAGACGGAGTAATGGAAGAGAATGTCGGTAGAGGAGGAGGAGATGGACTGTGAGAGGAGGAGGAGGAAATGGATGGAGAGAGGCGTGATAGACTGAGGGGGGAGGAGGAGATAGAGGGAAAGAGGAGAAGATAGAGGCGACAGCAGGGGATAGACTGTATGGACTTTTTTATTTCCTTTAATGGAATTTTTATGTTGTTCACAAATTGCAACATCTTTTAATCTGTTCACGTTAATTAAGGCCACAGAGGCAAGGTCTTTTCTGAATGTACTACTGACCCAAAAAACGGGCGTAGATGTATACAGATATTGAGAGGAGGAGATGGACACAGGAGGAAGAAGGAGGACTGGGAGAGTAAGGACGAGGAGATGAACAGAGAGATATGGAAGAGGAACTGGGTGGTGATTGAGAAGCAGAGATGGACAGGGGTTGAGGAAATGGACTCAGAGAATTATAGCACGAGCTGGATGGAGAGTGGAGACTCAGCAGATGGACAGGGAGACAGAGATTGGGGGTGAATTAGGTGGACAGAAAGAGGGAAGAGTACCAGGTGAACAGTGGGGAGTGGGGGGGGGGGGGGGGGAGGAAAAGGGACAGAGTGAGGGAAAGGAGGAGATGGACAAAAGAAATTGGAACAAATACATACCCATGCAATGCTGGGTACTCGTACTCCCTACAAATAAAGCTGAAGGTGTCATCACCACTACAGAAAAAATAATTTTGGACAGTTGGAGTATTTGAGGTTGACAGCATGTTTAAATTTTGTGTCTGTTGGATGAGGGAGTCATTCTGCTCAAAAAAATCCTTTTCGAGCACACATACACATTGACATGATCATAACCTTGAAGACGTCACAAGAAAAACCTATTCGGCGCGAGTGCCACTGAATTTCTGCAGGATATTCGACGAATGGTGTTAGGACGTTCATGATCGCCTGAGCAGTTCTATTCCCGTGCTATAAATAGCTGGTTAATTACATGTTCAACGGGTCATTTCAATGTTTCTGTCATCGAAATTATGTTGGACGGGTCAGTTTACGAAGTCTGATACCACCAGTGTTAATGAACAAATGATTCTCTCATCTAATCAGTTTAAGGAGTACGATACCATCACTGTTAACATCAGTTAACATATTTATTAGTACTGTTCTCACTAAAACCCTTCAAACTAGGTTGTTATTACAGGGTACCAGTTCTTAAACATAAATTTTTCCATCGAATAGAAGGAGGTCTCCAGGAGAAATTATTTCAGGTTGCCTTTCAAACTAGCTTTGCTAACTGCAAGACATTTTATGCTACTGGAAAAATGGCCAAAGAGTTTTGTTGCTACATATTGAACTCTTTTCTGATCCACTGACAGTTTTAGTAATAGGTACCCATAGTCATTTCTTCTCTTGTGTTGTAGATAGCTACATCACTGTTCTCGTCTAATTATGAAGGATTATTTACGACTGATTTCATTACCGAATATACGAGAATGTATTGAGATGGCGCAGATAAGATGCCTAGTCCTTGAACAGATACCTAAATGGCGCCCGGTTGTGGACAACACATATTATTCTCATTGCTCGCCTATTTGAAAAATAATTTCTCTCAGTGGTGAGTTACGAAAGGAAATTATTCCATAAGACAGTATTGAGTACAAATATGCAAAATATGTCAGGGTATTGATTATACGAAGAGCAAAGGTAACTAAACTTAATTGTTTGAGAAGCTCATTAATATTTTTCTTCCAGTTTTATCATTATTTATTCTCAAAATTTGGTTTATTCATTCCCATTTACGGTCTGCTCTTCGTGTGCTTGATCAGTTGTTAGCTAGGGTTCTCATTTTCAGAGACACTTTTCTTAATTCTTTGAAAAACATCATTTAAAGTCTATTCTGTGTCGTTCTCTCTAATGGGATTTATTATAACATTAGTACAATCTGAAAAATTATTTATTCTGTTTGTTGAATGTTAAGCGCAGTTCATTTACATAGCCTGTATATGAAATGGGAGTAGACACAAAGCTGAGTCCTGTAGGACTCTCTGATTTCTCCCTGGTCACAAAAATTTTCTGCGCTTCCAACATTGTTTGGATCATTACACACAACTTTTCACAGTCTGTTCGTTAAGTGCGATTGAAATTATTTGTGTGTAAAGCCTTCAACTCCACAAAAGAGTATAATACGATCTACACACTTTACCGCCTTCAAAAGATCACAGATAGTTCCAGATGGCTGTATTTTGTCGTTTATTTCTTGCAGTATTTGATGAGTGAATATATAAATAGTTCAATCTGTCAAGCAACGCTTCTGGAATCAAAATTCTTGTATGGTAAATAATTTCTTTTAATGTGAGACTGTTCGTCAGTACCTTACTTTTTCGAATATTTTCAAAAAAGAAGTCAGCAGGCATACTGGGCAATAACTGTTTACGTCTTCCTTGGAACCTTTCATATGAAGAGGTTATATTAGATATTTTAATCTGCTGGAAAATTTCTGTATGATGAATCATTTATACCACTAATGACACCATAAGAAATTTCGTTTTATAACCTTCCGTTAATTCAGTGAAAGATGTTGGTGTTACTTCTAGTTGCTTAACAAGACATTATCTTGAAAAAGAGTGACTAGCGTGGAATGCCTACATGGTCAGTAGCCGTTCTCAATAGTTGATTGCTTACTTGCAGGAAGTAAACACATTACTTTCAACGAGAAAACACATATCTGGCAAATATAAGCCTATCGAGAACTAATTTACCAAGTACTACAAAAATCGTCGCTAGAAGCTCGACAGTGAATAGGTTTTCAAGAGGCCAATTGTGGACAAATGTCTGAGCTTATTATCTGGTGAAAGGAAGCCGACTGAGACACGGTCATTTGCGGTGTGGATTCTGTTGTAGGTCTGTGCCCATTTACCAAAGAAACACGGCTCACTATTCCGCAAAGAATACATGAAGTAGCTTCTGCGTGGCATTCTCATATAGTTGTTGAACAATTTTTGTAGCGTCCCGTGATGCGAAATTTGTAACACTTTACAAGTCTTAACGAAATAGTTTAAAATTATTTTATCGTGAATTCATAAATATTTAACTGAAGGACCCTCATGTGGATATTGAATTAGTTTGTATGACGGTAATGACACAAGCAGTTTAATCTCTGGCTTACTGAAATTTTCATATTGGTTAAATAAATAATTCAATTATGTTTAAATTACAAACTGCTTCATTTTATATCCATTTGTTTTAATATTCTAATTAGCATATGTGGTGTCAACCACTGGCAGAAGGTATCTGTATCGCAAACGACTACGCCTACTATGACCTCCCCAGCACCTGCAGAGATCTGTTATGTCGGACACCAGGTGTGGTAGAAACAGACCAGCCTAACGTGCGAAGCAATTGGCTGTTGGTGGCCGTCTCCGCTATAACGTGTGCCGCTGGATCGTAGTTAATTACGTGCGTAAAGCCATTATTTACCTTTCGCAATGCAAACAAAACATGGAAATAGCTGTGATAATTAATTTTTGGTTGGATAAATAAATTCTAGGAAACAGGTGCACTTCTTTGATGAAAGTTAATTTCTAAACCCCGATTATTATCATTTCATGCAACAACATACAGTGCCTCACAACAAAAAAAAAAAAAAAGAAAACAAAACCATACACCCAGAAGAGGAGGAGCCAACGAAATGAAATTTTAAACATTAAGAGCGTATGTGATGCTATATCAGTGTTTACAATACTGAGTCAAGTTTACAAAGGCATTGGCAGTATGAGACCACTTATCAGTCAAACCTTGCACCCCTTAGGCCTAGATACATGCCCTGATTCGGTTTGGAAGCGTGTTATAAAGCCGCTGTATCTGCTCGTAAAGCAAGATGGCCTATAGCTACTGATCGCTGATATCGTAAGCAGTGACACTGTAGCAGAGACGATGTCAAAGCTGGTCGCACACAAGGTCTATCGGGGCGTATCTCGGGCTATTGCTGGCCACAGGAATATCTCAGAATCACGAAAACTGTTGACAGGCACCCGTATGATGTGAGGACAATGACTGCATGAAAAGTATCGCATGAAAAGTACTGCATGAGGAAGTAGGAGGACCGTGACGTACCGCTGTGCCGTCCAAGTTCCCTCAATCACTACCTAGTGTGACCTGAAGTCATACTTTATTTATTTATTGCAAACTGAAAGACCTTTTACCTGGTGTTCTAGAGAGAGTACAGTTTTCGTGTAGTTTTTCTCCGCCAAGATTCGATAAAGAAGAATACTTTGTTTAACAAACCAAGAAAGAGACTGTATATAGCGAAATGTTTCTGGGACTCTGTTATTAATGAGGCAGTTGAGATACGGTACGGTGATAACCTGGTCAACCGGGATAGCGGCTTCGAACTCAGCACTGCGAGGACCGCAACATTAGTGAGGATAAGACGAGAGTGCACCGATGTAGGCTGATCGGTGGCGGCGGGTGGAATAAACGGCCGCACCGAGACGAGACGCCAGGACCCGGCGCCAGGGGCTCACCCTTCCCAGCCCCCCGTCCACCCACCACGCTCTGATTCCGCTCGCGCCTGATTGACCCGACCGGCGCCGAAGATACAGAGAAACGTATAAAGATCCGGACGAGACGTGAACTCGACGCCTCTGGAGTTCTCTGGTTTAAATGCCAATAATATCTGCAGGACTTGTTTATGTGTCTTTTTGTTCGTTGTTATAGCTGTAGTTCGTTCAGTAATAGTTAAAGTTTTACTCACGATAAGGTAGGTAAGCATGGATAACTGGGATGAAACTAGATGAGAAAGAGATAGGAAGCAAAATATGACTTTCTGTCTCACATGCCATTGCACCAGTGTAACGGTGAAAGTCGAAAATTAGGGCCCAACCGTGACTCGGATCGGGATGCTCCGCTTCTCTAGAACTTTTGTTTTAACCGCCTTGGCCATCCGGACATCTTTTACGCTAGACCAAAATTCCCAACTTCCCCGTGGTCGCACCGTAATGACCCGTCCATTAAACTTCTACTCGCAGATTTATTTCCGTAGGAGTCGGTTGTGCATCCGCACTGAAACTTTCTCATAAAACAGACGTTGAGCCCTTAGAATTATATTCTCCGGTGATTACATAAAATTACATAAAATGAGAGAAACCTAATAACACAGTAGTAATACAATAGAAAAATATTTAAAAATTCGTAAATGGCGAAACCTTTTCTGAAGTAGCTTATCATCATTATAAGATTATGGGTTCGGTTTGCCAACAGAATACCGTTTAAATAGGTGGCAATGAATTCCTAGATTTAGTAAAGATTACAACCAGTAAAATCTGGCCCTTGTTATCGCCTCACCGGTGGGGACAATAGGGACTTTTTGTCCTACCACGTATATGCACTGCTCCGACGACAACACCTAGCAGCGACGAGTGACCTCACAAAGAAACTCCACAGAGCTAGCTCTCTTGAATTTTATCAGTATCGTTTTATGGTCACTCTATTTGCAAGAGGAAGAAAGGCACCATGGTCTTGGGGACTGGCGACACCCCGTAATACAGAAAGAAAAAGAAAAATAAAACTGAGTGAAATTCTCATCGGTGAAACCTCAGAGAAGTCATACAACATCCGTACTAGGCCATTGACAAAAAAAGAAGGAAAAACGGATCGAAATAAATAAGAATAAGAAAACAAGAGGGTAACGTCTTTGATGACTACTATAGTTCAATTCTTTTATCTTGGCGGTTCGCGTATGCCCGCCCAGACGCGGGAGATAGCTGCATTGCCAGTTGTACGCACCAAGAGAAGCAGTGCCACAGTATAGTTCGGAAACTTAAGTTTAGGGGGGAGCGCGCATTTTATGAAGTAAAGCCACCACGGCCGCATTAACCCTCTCGCTGCTACTGAGACGTGCTCCCCGCATTCCGCGATGTGCGCGATTTTGTCATCATTGCACTGCTCGCCTGTGCAGACACATGGTGTTTCGACTGCTTTGACACACTTTACCATTCGATTTCACAAAAACTATTTGGCCCAAAAATTTGATTTTTACACATCATCTTGACTGATATCTTCCCCTCATTAACGACTTAATTTGTTTCGATGTTCAACGCAGTTATTGTGCAGCATTAGATGTAGTAAACCATTGCACGAAATTTTGAAGAGCTTGCAGAAATAAAAGTCAATAGCGTATACTTTCCGTATGGTCGATTTTAGTTGCCACTAGAAATTTCTAAAAATTTCATTCAAACGGATAAAACTCATGAAGTAATAAATTTCGATAGTGTTTTTAAATAAAGAAAATATTAAGCATTGATTAAGGTTTGAACCCAGAAGCTTTCGCTTAGCAACCACACACTTTAGCCATTACGCTATCGCAACTTGGCGTTCATTATATCTCCCGTAA
This sequence comes from Schistocerca serialis cubense, assembly GCF_023864345.2. Lineage (NCBI taxonomy): Eukaryota > Metazoa > Arthropoda > Insecta > Orthoptera > Acrididae > Schistocerca > Schistocerca serialis. The sequence continues at coordinate 528,238,175 of NC_064645.1, forward strand.
GAGTTTAAACTATAATGCAGAATACCGACAAACACTGTTGGTATGACTATGAATTACGTTTCGTCGAAGTATAATAGGAAATAAATACTGCTGTTCTTTATTGCGAAAAAGCGGTTCTTGAGAATGATACAAACACCTTTCCTTGCTATCGCCTGAATTAGGAGGCTTATTGCTTGTTTGAAATAATTTATTAATAGAATATGAAGCAATTGGTATAAAGAATGCTTTTTCCAAACTTTCTATAAAAGAAAGTCTGCTATCAAGACATTGCTTTTATTCAATTACTTTATTTATGACGTTTCTAAAATTGAAGACACTCGTCCGTGCTCTGCACTGCAGTCAAGCTTTGGCAACGTCGTTCTCTGTTCATTGGCTGACTGTGTTCTGTGACGTCAGATGCGCAGAACGAACCTGAACTCGTCCGCCGTCATAAATGACGCGCACTTTAATTAAACCGTACCGGATTCGATCCCAGCCATTACTAAAATTTTAAATGAAAGTTATCATCATTGGTGGCCGACGACATCCGACAGATGGTATCATCGATCTGTCAACGGCCTTACACACAGTACGGATGAGAGGACGGAATTTCAGGGCAAGTTGTTCCCCTTGGGGTGGGAAACTGCTCTAAAATATGAAAGATTCAGCAATTATCAAGGACATGAGGATGTATAAAGCAGCAGAAATCAGTGCTTTTAATATATAATTACAGGTTGCCCACAGTACATGTCGCGTGCCACTGAAAAAGTGTCATGTAGATCTCTACTTTCGCAACAGATATCGGATTAATTCCCCATGTGAATCTTCGGGAGGGGCTACCAAGGGGGAGATAACCCAGAAAAAGTGATTGAATAACCAACGAAAGGCTAACGCACTACGAATGGGAGAGTGAAATGTCAGTAGTTTAAAAATCGCATGGAAGCTGTGAAAACTGAAATGGGAATGATGTGTTGGCAAATGTGCCAACACCTTGTAGATAGAGGACTGTAACGAACGTGGGACCACGACTCTGTAGTGATCATTATCAGAACGCAACAACAAAACACCTCGTCGAACAAATAGTCTCTCCTTATGAGCAAAAATTCGGCGAACCAACGGATCCTCGATCCGAGACTTTGACAAAGGCCATTGCGTAGCAACAAAACGCAAAACGGTAGCAAGGACAGGGTCAGCAGCTGTGGCTGTAGCTACACGACGAAAATCAATCGGAAACGATTCGACCACTTCATCGGTTTCCGAACCAATGAACATGCAAGCAAGTTCGGAAGAATCGAATGCTTTATCCTCAGCAACAGGCAAACGGGACAACGCATCGGCGTTTCCGTGCTTAGCAGTGGACCGATACAAGATATCGTAGCGGTACTGCGAGAGGAAAATAGACCAGCGAATGAATTTCTGCGCTGTACGCGGAGGTACAGGCTTGTTCGGATGAAAAAGCGACGTCAAAGGTTTGTGGTATGTGATGAAGGCAAAGTGATCCCATCCTCGTCGCCAATGATGTGTTGGCAAATGTGCCAACACCTTGTAGACGGAGGAGGCCGAAATGCACACTATCTAACGCAGACGGGCGTGAATTCTGGAACAGGATAAGTGGTGAATGCTAATAAGAAAAGTATGCAGCTCCTCGAATACTTGACTTTTATTCCTTGTTGTGAATACAGCATTCTGGATGAGACATTTCATACGATAACTATCAAACTATGTAAGGCTAATGGCGCCTTGCTAGGTCGTAGCCATGGACTTAGCTGAAGGCTATTCTAACTGTCTCTCGGCAAATGAGAGAAAGGCTTCGTCAGTATAGTCGCTAGCAAAGTCGTCGTACAACTGGGGCGAGTGCTAGTCCGTATCTCGAGACCTGCCTTGTGGTGGCGCTCGGTCTGCGATCACACAGTGGCGACACGCGGGTCCGACATGTACTAAATGGACCGCGGCCAGTTTAAGCTACCACCTAGCAAGTGTGGTGTCTGGCGGTGACACCACAGGGAAATCCAAAGTCTCAGTCAAAATATAGTGCGGGTCAGTAAAGTGAAACTAAATGAAGACGAAAATTTCTGGTCAGCGGCAGGAAGAAGGTTTAATGGGAGTAGGATTTTTTGTAAATAGGTAAATATGGCAGAGATCGAATTACTGTGAACAGCAGGCGGCAATTTTATCACAAGAGCTGCAAGCGTGAGTTGTTTCTGTTTTGCTTCTGTCGACGTGCATG